>NW_028318013.1:2910000-3626875 GCF_062004578.1 Staurois parvus
TTACAGACCATTTACCGTGATCTACCAGTGAGCCAAATTAATATAGAATTACGTGCACGTGGAAGAAAGACACTGACACTGTTGCAGTTTGTCAACTTCCTAAAATTCTGTTTTATTGAGGAACTAACAGTATCATTTATAGAGCTTATGATGCAGGCAAAGCATATACATTGATTGGGTGAAAAGTCCACTGGGTTTCTGCGTGTTCTTCCATCCGTGTTGATATCTTCCAATCATTGTCCCCAAAAAGACTCATTCCCTTTTATGGGGGTTGTTTACATTAAAAGATACTTTTCTCCTAATGAGTCACCTAGGGTGAGACTCCGGATGAAGGCGCCATCTTAATTATCATCATTGTTCTGTCAACCTATATCTGATTGTTTACTTAAGAGAGTAAGGAATTTAAAGAGCAAGAAACAGACAGTAGCAAGACTATAAAATTGTCATTTTACTGATCATCTAATAGAACGTGGACTGTCTATCACAATCCACTACACAAGTGCATTCAAGTTCTCCCTCCGTTACTTTTTTTTTTTTTGTACGTTATTGCTTTGAAAAAAATCTCCATCTGCCATTCAGTAAACACAGGATCAGAAACGATGGGTAGTGGGTCATGTAACCATATAACATGGAAAAAGTTATTTAAATGCAGATTTGTTCATTATTTAAACATTAAAGTGTACAAGCAATGCTGGAGGTAGAAACTGGAGGTTGAAATCGTTTGGCTGTACTTCTGTAAATCACAGAAGTGCACCCCTGTGAGCTATTTTTCGTTTTTCGGCTGACATCACAGAGCTGGTTCAGGCTGGGGAAAGATCACAAACATATGGTCAGGATCCACCCAGGAGCCTGGACCAGCACCTGGCTCAGCAATCTGCTGAGAGCCTGAGCCAGCCGCTCCCGCCTCCTCCACAGTCCAGCAGTGACAGTCACTGTTCTCTGCTCAGAGTGGTAGGGAAAACTGAGTGATCAATGGTGTTTGATCGATCAGCTCTCAGTCTTAGAGCCAGCAGGGGACAGATGCAATATCAGATTGGTGCTGCATCCACCTAGGTAAGTATCACAGAACAGCACCTTGGCAACTGCAGATCAAACAGAGACTAAGATGGCAAGCTTCTTTGGCTGTAAAGGATAAGAGTTTAATTCCACTTTAACTTCATGACAGTGTGCCTATGGCAGTGTTTCTCAACTCCAGTCCTCATGGACCCCCAACAGGTCATGTTTTCAGGATTTCCATTATTTTGCACAGGTGATTTGATCAGTTTCACTGCCTTAGTAATTACCACAGCTGTTTCATCTGAGGGAAATCCTGAAAACATGACCTGTTGGGGGTCCATGAGGACTGGAGTTGAGAAACACTGGCCTATGGGTTGATTTCTCTGTCTGCAAAATTACTAAATTGTTTGGGTAAACTTGTATAAGGTTCCAGATAGGAAAAGGAACTCTGAACCATCTGCTTTTGTGAGTTGTTTTTGAGCACATTGAGTTTGTGAATGTGGATTATTAAAAGGTAATTTTGTCACAAGCATGCAAATTCCAGGAGTCCATTAAATATATGCATTGGTTCTACGTATGATTAAAACTCCCCCTTCTTCCTTCCATCTAAGCACCAAAAACTTTGGTTTTTTTTGAGATTGCATTGCAAATTATCATTAGCTTGATTTTTATATTTTTGCAGTCCTACGCCAGATCAACAGCTGTAATGTCCATGGTTGGCTATATCATAGGTCTTGGTGACAGACATTTGGATAATGTTCTGATTGACATGACAAGTGGAGAGGTAGTTCACATAGACTACAATGTCTGCTTTGAAAAAGGTGAATATCCATACTTTTACTGTTTTAAATGACCAACACTTAGAACGGAGCAGTGTTTTCTTGATGCTTAATTCTGTATGTTTTTTTGTAGGGAAGAGCCTACGCGTTCCTGAAAAGGTTCCCTTCCGAATGACCCAAAATATTGAAAGTGCACTGGGCGTGACAGGGGTGGAGGGAGTTTTCCGTCTGTCTTGTGAGCAGGTACATACAATACTTTTAAATGTGCGCTGTTACAAGTATCACTATGAATTATGGCAGGGACAAATATTAACAGGTAATCTGTGTAATAGGTTATATTAATTTTGTTATAGCTTTGCTTAGAAGGAAATTTTTTTTTAAAAAGCACCATTAGAGGAAAGTAAACTTGTGGCATATTGGCATAGCCAAACCTATAAGGAAAACCTAGTGTTAACTAGAGGTTACTTTGTTGAGAAGCTCATATCAAAACCGGAAATATAGGTAGCATACAAATTTAGGTTTTTCTTTAATAATTTTACTTTGACCTAGGGATGCACCAATAATGGCATGCTGCGTCCTATAGCCTTCAATGCAAAATAGCGTCCCATAGACTTCAATGCAAAAACACCCCCTAGTGACTTCAATGCAAACTTGTGTCCCATAGACACAAGTTTACAAAATAGTAACTCCCTAGTGACTTCAGTGCAAAATTGCCAGCTACAATAATTTACTTTTTTTTTTTTTACTTTTTCAAAACTGTCCATTTCGGTTTTCGGCCAAGTGCATCCTGAATTTTCGGTTTTGGCACCGGAATTTGCATTTAGCTGCACCACTACTTTGGCCCCATCCCTCCCGTCATTTGTTTATGTATGTAGAGTTTTGTGTAAATGGTATCTAGTATTTACTTTATCAAATTTAGTGATTTTTGTATGAAGGCAAGAGTGAACACTAGGTTGGTTGTTAGTTTAAGCTTCTAGGTGGAAAGAAGAAGAATTTACACCACTCAGCCAGGATGTTACATATGGGGTGTTACTCTTTCTGGCTCAGTTTGAGTATTTACACTGGACTCCAGCAGTGTAATTGATTATACAATAGCCTTTTAATACTGACATTGAAGCACATTTTTTGAAAAGCTAGTTGCTGCCTAATTTTTTCTACCAGGTTTAGTCCATGGCATTTGGGCCGGTCATCACAATAGGAGGTTTAAAGTGGTTGTAATCCGTTTTATTTTTTAATGTTCCCTACATGTAGGCTTATAATAAAGCTTACGTGTAGGTAAAATGAATATCTCCTAAATGTACATCGTTTAGGAGATGTTCTCTCTTCATTTAATCCGGTGTATGCACATACCTGTGCCGTTACTTCAGAGCTGTGTGCTGTGGCCCGGGACTCCCACATGCATGCACGGGAGTGGCGTCATTGCTGCCAGGCCTGTCAGAATGCCGGAGCTCGCGAACCCGGAAGGAAGACTGGTGAAGATGGACAGCGCGCCGCTGGAGGGCTTTGTTTTAAGGTAGGTTTTACATAATGTGCTAGTACGTGATGCATACTAGCACATTGTCTTTACCTTGTAGGAGACTTTATTTATTTTTTTAACGGACGCGGTTTACTTCCACTTTAATTCTAATATTGCAGGAAATTATTTGATCGTCGTCCACATCAGCCTCTCTGACACTTGAAAGTTAGCAGAACTGATAAAACTTCAGTTACATTTTGTTAACTCTTAGTACTGTACTGCTAATATTAATGGCTAAATTCACTTTTAGAATAAAATTTACTATACGGTCAAGGGGTCCCAGTAGTTTAAAATAATGTACATTTGCTTAAATGCATCACCTGTAAGCAGTGAACAGAATCCCCAAAGCCTACCCAAAAAACTTCCATTGTATGTTGTCAGCCCATTTCATCCTTGAACGTTTTCCTTTAAAATCCCTTTTTGGGCCCAATACATTCTGGATGTTTGTTCGTCTCTCATAGTTGCCTTTCCTCCTGGCACCAGCGATTTGGCAGAAAAAACATTTGATGCATGTATTGCATTAAGGCACATTTAGGCATGTCAGATGGTTTGCGTTAATTCATTTCATTAGCCAGAATAATAATTTAGCTCTAAATGTGCCTAGCGTTATCGCACGTTTAGATGTGTTTGCACATCAGGCTCTTTTTTTGCCAAAACACTGCTGCTCTTGGATGGGCTGGCAGTGGGTTTTTTCTGCCTCTTAATGCTTTTAAATGCTGGTGTGTGCAAGAACACATAAGCTAATATGCAGAGGAGTTTGAGGGCAGAAAAAAATGCCAGATGCCCCTAATAGCGTTAAAAACTTCCAGTGTGTATGAGGCCTAGATGTTATCTAGTTTGTTTTGCTTAAATAGCTGAACTGTTTCTTAGTTCTGTTAGCATACACAATTGTGTTTTGACATCAGGTTCTCCATATAATGAGAAGAGGAAGAGAGACATTACTGACATTGCTTGAAGCTTTTGTTTATGACCCTCTTGTGGACTGGACTGCAGGGGGAGAGGCGGGATTTGCAGGTGCAGTCTATGGTGGAGGAGGACAACAGGCTGAAAACAAACAAAACAAACGAGAGATGGAAAGAGAGATCACACAAAGCCTCTTTTCCTCCAGAGTGGCTGAAATAAAGGTAACATTTCCTTTAAATTATTTTCTTTTGACTTGTAGGTTTAACAGATTATGGTTTTAAACTGATTTTAATCATGCAGTACACAGGCTTTGAGATATCAAAGTCTGGACTTGGGGGAGTGGTCCTTGCACCCAGAGATTTTCCTTATACTTTGTCAGAACTAGGAAACACCAAATGTGAATATGGCATTCGGATTCATCAAGAAACTGGACAGAATTGTGGTCAGATCCAGGGATCCTCTAGCCTTCGCAGTGGGTGCCCTGGTGATTCTTTGGTGCCTTTTTCAGATTGGTGTATGCATTTTTTTCATTGAAGATTCTCTCTCAACTGGTATGCAAGATAGAGGGGGATTGAATTCCAGTGATGCTCATTGCTCCAAATTGGCTCGGGAAGTTGGTACACAAACCTGCTCAGATGCTGGACCCCTCACATGGCCCTGTGTTCTACCCTTCTTTTCAGTTGCTGACTTTAATTGCATAGCTGTTGAAACCCAGGTCCTAAAGGATCGGGGCATTGCTGATGTGCATTACCACCTTGCTCAAGGGCAGAAAGTCTCTTGTAGGATCTACCATTGTACCAGGATGTGAGGTAATTTTATATCTATTGCAATCCAGTCTTCCTTCAGTCTTGTCTGAATTATTTTCTGGCTGTTAGCACTCTAAAGGGAAAGGTTTCTGCTTTTTTTTTTTTTATTCTGTTCTGGACACATTTGTCTTTGCACTCTTTTCAAAACCTGTATACAAGGAGTTTCTCATGTTAATCTCCCACTCCCACCTCCTGTGCCCTCATGATAACTGAATCTGGTACTTTTGGTTCTATAAAAACCTCCTTTTGAACAGATTTGGGATATCCCATTGGGGATCTTATGAGTAAGGCCCCTTTCACACGAGCGTTCTCTGTCCGTTTTTTCATCCAACCGTTGATGAATGAAAAATGGACATCAATGCATCTCTATGGAAAAAATGTTAGCGGATAATCCGTTTGCATCTGCATTCATCAACATCCATTTTTTTAAATGAATCAAAGCCCTATTTTTGTTCCAGTACAAAAAAAAAATGAAACAGATGAAGAATGGATGTAAATGTACAAATGGTTCATTTTTGCATTAATATTGGGTGTAAAAACTAATGTAAACTGAATCCATTTTTTCTTTAAAAATACATGACTGAACTGAGAAAATGAACCTAAGGTGGCCATTACCTCTGTCAAGCATGTCTGAGTTGATGGCTCTTTTGTAAACAGCATTTTCTTGCCTTTCATATTGACAAGGTGGTCCTAAGACCCAGGCCCTCTCTCACTTTCACCTCAATGAGTATATTGTCCTCTCTTCCCCTATTTCCTTATATCCAGATCCAAAATGCACAAAGTAATTTTCACTTAGCTGCCTTGATGTGGTCAGAGCAGTTGGTCTATATAGCTGTAACATCTTCCTTCAAGAAAACTCGCTTTTGTCCTCTCTGAATGTCCCAAGAAGGAACATACTGCTTCCTTTTCCACCATTGCTAGGTGGCTCAGGCAGCTCATTTCCAGTTTTATGCCATCAAGGAACAGGTTCATCCCTTCTTATCTGAGCTCATTCCACCAGTTCTGTCTGTGTTTCTTGGGCCTTTCAGCATCAAGCTGGAATGCAGATGTAAATCCTGCGCATGCTATTCCATTCCAAAATACTCTGCTGAAAATCCGTCAAATTCATTAAAACAGAGAATAGTTCGCTAGCATGTTTTAGCCAATCATAGCAGCTTAATCGTACCATCCATTTTGGAATGGAATGCCGTGTGCAGGATTTATATCCTAAATTATTGGAGTTCAAGACGGGCAGAGGTCCTTCTGAACTGCAGCATCTCTCTCCATCTCTCTCTACAGCTGAAATGCGAACCAGGTTGAGCAGATATACGCCTTGTTCTTCATATATTTCGCAGGTTTGCAAGGTCGCTACCTTATCTGCTGTTCATACTTTCTCAAAGTTTTACTAGGTTGATCTTCAGACCTCTGCGGATGCTAGCTTTGGCTGCAAAGTGTTTTCGTTGACCTTTGGTGTTTGCAGGCCTATTTTCTGCTGTTTGCTATGTTGTTGCCCTTCATTTTATTGCTGTGGGGATGTTCCACGGTCTGACTCCCTTTCCTATAATGTACTATTAGGATAATTGGAATTATCACCCACCAGTATATTTCAAATCTTGGATGCAGTTCCCTACCATGGTACAAGACACAGGTTCCTCCTCTCTGTCCTGCAGTCTCATAGGACAATCAGGGGAGAATGAAAACTCCTCCTACAAGCTTTAACAAGTGCGCTGCTGGACACTGATAGAAGTCACAAGATTGCTATATACTGCTGGTGAGGTAAAGGTATTTAGCCATTTGTATTTACTAATATAATTGCTTTTGCGCATTCTGTGGGGGACCAAATGTACTGAATGCAAGGTTTTGGGTTTAGTAACACTTGACGTTTTTATGGTTTCACCTATTTGCTTAATGGCACTGACCTTTTTTCCCTAAAGTGTTTTTTTTTTTTTTGTTTTTTTTTTTCTGTGCCTACTGCAAGTCCTCATTGGTTGTGAAAGACTTCTCTTACTATCGTAATAACATTTCATTTTACAGGTGAACTGGTTTAAGAACCGGGATGAGATGCTAAGTGTCCTGCCTAAGCTAGACAGTAGCTTGGAGGAATATCTAAACTTACACGAAGAATTAACAGAGGTGGAAAAGCTGCAAACCCGACTCATGGAGGAGATGACCTTCCTGGAAGGAGCTGAAGCCTCAGATCATCCTGCTCATACACTGCAGCACAGGTTTGTGGTTGTGGACTTAGCCTACCTCCAGTCAAGTTCCTGTTGCTGTGTGTCTTTCTATTGGGGCTATTTCAGGGGCAGGGCAACAAGGGATGGGAAAATGTTCCAATCAAGACACAGGAAAAAAAACTTTTGTACAGTAAGGAAGAAGTTAGCAATTTTGGAAGTGCTTTTATTTCTGAATACCAGATGCACAATAAGAGCTTTGTGTGCTTCTCAATGTAAAACCTGGGGGAAATATGTACAGTGTGTGTATATATATTTCAGATTTTTTTGGAGGCCAAAGGAGAGATATGTGGTCTTCCCTTGTGATAGTGGTAAAGTTGATTTAAAAAAAAATAAAAGTACAGTGTAAAAAAAAATTTAAGTGCTCCAGTCTCCGTTGGTCATGTGCAAATGTGAACAAACAGGTAGGTTCTGCATTTATATGTAAATAGAGATTGCACCACACCTGAGGTATTGCCAAAAACACCAGAGTGGGAGCAAGGATTCTAGAATAAGACCTCCTGTGTAAACTGGTCGTCTATAGATAGGGCAACTGGTCTGAAGTGTCACCTATAAATTTAATGTACTTTCATTCCATGGACGCAGCTTTAATGCATGACATGTTTGGTATTTGTTTACTTGGCATAATATCTTCTATATTACTGAAAATTTTGTATTCACTAAAATTCATCAAAGTGTGTTTCTTTTATGTTCATTGAAGGACACAGCTTCTTCTCATTCATGAACATAGTAGATTCTAGGCAGAAATAGATCATCACACTGCCTATGAGCAGTCCTAGCTGTTATGAACCCTTTCTCTGCTATAGGCAATTCATTTCCTTTGCTTAGTTTAGAGTAGTGTGGAACTATATCCCAAGACCTATTGTTCCAAAGTTGTTCCTTTTTTTTTCCTGGGATTTTTTTCCTGACGAGATCTTAAATCAGCAGCCATGCTGAGCAATAAGCTGGATAATCTAGATTCAGCAGTCAACCCAGCCTGGCCAGTAAGCGCACGCAGACCTTTAGCTATGCTCTGGCTTGGCTACAGCAACCCCATCTTTGCCCAGGGCAGGCAGCAAGTTAAACATTTCACGGGGGCACACATGTCTGGGCACCTGATGTCCTTGGCAGTCTTACCTTGGCAACAGCCCCCCCACACACACCTCAGTGGGAGGCAGATCTGTCTTGAGTGTGTTACCCACTATCTTCGCTCGCTGGACTGGTAAGTAGATGCCCCCCTTTTACCTAAGGCACGGTGGAGGGCTGCAGGTACGCCCTAGGTTGGTTTTTTTATGCATTGTTGCCAGCTGGTTGGGTGGCATTTATTTAGGTACTTAATCCTTTCAAAGAAGTGGAGTTCTCCTCCTGTAGTGGATCCCCCATTTCTAGACACAATACAGCAACCATGATACCGAAGGATCCTGCAGACCGTAGGTGGAATCGGTCACCTGTGCATTTTATACAATTTCCATTTCGATACAGCGTCCAGTGTTGGCCATGGCCCTTGTGTCTCAGACACTTCCTGAATGGGCTAAGCTCTTACGCTAATGTCTGTGTGAAGGGCACATGCACCCCGTTTACATGGAACTGGCGGACCAGTTGGTCCAGGGCCTCCAGTATGTGTGTGATGTATCTTTGGATGCGGACGTGTTTTTAAAGCTCTCTGTCTTGGCAGTGGTGCTTCAGCGGGTTATTTGCTCAAGTGTTGGTCTGCTGACCAGATATTTAGTAAGACCCTGGTTGTCTTGCCCTTCCAGGAAGAACATATCTTTGCTGCTACCTTGGATAACATTATTAAGAGACTTTTTCGTTCCCCTGGCTCCTCGGGCAGAGGATCCAAACCCTTCAAGGTACTCCTGGCCACACAAGCCCAAGAAGTTTTCAGACAAGTTCTCCTCAGCATGCAGGCTTGCCCCCACCTGTTTCCAGGGTGGTTTGACTTCGCTGGTTCACAGGCCCATGAACCTCCCTGCTCTCCAACAACTGGGTCCACAAACTGATTTTGTCCAGATACAAGATTTCATTCCTGTCCACCAGAGAAATTCTTTCATTCTAATTGTCATCTCTCCCTGTCTCGCCTACGAGCTCTTTACAGGGCAGAGCAGGATCTGCAGCATCAGGCAGCGATGGAATCTATCAGTTTGGTGGTGGCCTCCCTTCATCAAGGGGTTTCCTGTCCTCCATAGACCTCAATGATGCATACCTGCACATACCCATTTGTGCCTGTGCAGTGGAGTCTTGGAGTTGAGGTGGGCTCAGAGGAGGTGCAACTACCTATCAGTGTCCTGGTGCTGCAGGCTATCAGGTATGTCTTGAGCGGTGGACGAAGCCTCTTCGCGGGCTCCTGGTCAGGATCCAACCAGACAGTGTTACGGCGATGGGTTTTATCAACCACCAGAATGGTTCGCGGAGTGCAGCAGTGGCAATGGAGGCCTAATTCTTTCATTGGTGGGCAGAGCTTCATGTTATGGCCATCTCTGCTGTGTACATTCCAGGTGTACAAAACTGAAAGAGGACTACCTTGATCATCAGAAGCTGGGTCAGGGAGAGCTGTTCCTGCATATGGATGTGTCTTAAGATATCTGTCTGCACTGGGGCAGCCTAGACATGGATTTTCTTGTATTCTGCTTCAAAAGGTAGGTGTCGAGGGTTGCAGCAAGAGCGAGGGGCCCTCTGGCGGAGGCGACAGATGTATTGGTGGCGCCGTGGGGTCATTTTCATTTGCTACGCATTCCTTCCTTGTCTTCTGCACACAATAGAGGCCAAAGGGACTCCGGTCATTCTGGCGGCTCCAGTTTGACCTTGTCCACCCTGTTAAAATAATGTAGTAAGGCCAGTTACAGAAGTTCCCTGGCGGCTGCCTCTTTTGGAAGATCTTCTGTACGCGCAATGTTAAAGCCATGACATGTGTCCATGCCCTTAGCATCCTAAGGAGATTTCACTGCACTGCTTGCATGTGGTCCTGGCAATTCATGTGTACCTGTCTGCTACAGCTTCCTTCTGGAGATTGGATTCTTTTTGTGAATTTGGATGGCCCATAAGGAGCCTTGTGGCCTTCTCTACCCACCATTTCTCAATGGATTAGGCTGACTTTTTTTTTTTTCAGGCTTCTGCTATTAGGGCTTCGGGCTCTTCCCTTCCCTGTTACAGCGCACTCTACCAGGGTGATTAGTGCCTCCTGGACGTTCCGACATCAAGCGGCTACCTGTTCATCTGTGCATAACCATACCAAATTTTACAAGGCTAATGTGTTTTCATCTTTGGGTGCTTGATTGAACTGCAAGGTTTTGCAGATGACTTTTTGAAGTTACTAATTTCCTCTTTGTGGTATGTTTTCGGGTGGTTGCATGTTTGCCACTGTTTATCCCACCCCTCATTGAGGCACTGGTTTGGATGTCCTTATGGTCAAGAATGAGAAGAAGCTGTGTCAGTCAATGAATGTAAGAGAACAGGATTTGTTTTTGTTATTCGTAAAATCCCTTTCTCTGAGTTGAGATGGACGCAGCACCCACCCCTCTATTTGGTTCTTTTTTTTTATTTTTTTACTTGTACTGCTTTGTGACTGACCTGCCTATATAGAGCAGAGAGGGTGTTTGTATCAACTAGGACTGCCCATAGGTGGCGCTGTGTTCTTGTTATGCCTAGTGTCTTACACCTGTCCGTGACACTATGAAATAAACCCTTTAATCAAGAATGAGAAGGAGCTGTGTCTGCCAATGAACTCAGAGAAAGGGATTTTTACAGTGAATAACAAAAAGTAATCTTTTTTTTTTTTTTTCTGGAAAAAAATATAAAATTGCAACACCTGCAATGTTGCTGTCCAGCATCTTTGCTTTCAGAAAATATTTTTTAGGAGTTCTAAGTAATTTTCTAGCAGATTTTTACATGTATGTATGATATGTCAGAATGTAGGTGGCACTTTTTAACTGAATAGTCTCTGAATTTGTGTCCCTCCAAGAAATGCATTTTATGGCAAGTACAAAAATCCCATTACATAATTTCCCAATACAAAAAATAATCTACTTTAAATACTAGCCCTTCCATCTATTACTGCATATTAAAGCAATTTAAACAGATATATTAAGCTCAAAAGGAACGTGGAAAAACTTGTACTGCATTGTTTTTTTGTCGGCAGGTATGTCCCTTTAGGTAGGAACCTCCTCTAAATATGGATAGCCTTTCTAATGTTATGCATTACTTGTATTTGCCCATAGCAATCTTAAATATAAGTAAATGTTGCTTCATTTGTTCTTTTTAATTTAGGTATTCAGAACACACCCAGCTTCAGACTCAGCAGAGGGCAGTCCAGGAAGCCATCCAAGTGAAGCTGAATGAATTTGAGCAGTGGATCACACAGTATCAAACTGCCTTCAGCAATCTGGAGGCCACTAAACTGGCAGGCCTACTTCAAGAAATAAGCAGCCAGATGGATTTAGGTATTTAAAATCTCATTTAAATCTTTTGTTTAACATGTCAAAATTAATCCTACACCAAAACTCCTAATATGCTTTGTAATTTAAGACTTGGACAAGCAGGGCAGTGTTTACCTGTGTATAAAGTTGTAAAGCTATTTAATTTGGAAATAATTTGCATATGTTATCTGTTTGAATATGTAGTGGGTTTTTTACATTTAGAATTCTTTTGTTCAACCTGGTAAATATGAAATTTGCCATATACAATTTTTCTTTCTGTGTTTGAGCCGGCAACTGAAGTCTTAAGTTCTTAATCATACATCACAGGACAAAGGATCTCTTCTCATTCCTGAGTAATTGGTTTATGCTGCCATCCACAGGCGAACACTGGCTAGAAATGGCAGGCTTCTCCCTTCCCGGCACAGCCTCAGTTTTTTGTTAGTCTCCTTAGGTGATACATGTGTGATTTCTCTCTGAAGTCTTTTTCTATCTGCGTTTGCCTGTGAATTTACTGTGTGCTTCATACTTCCCTGATGAAGCAAAGGAAGGGCTTTATCCAGATTGGTCACTCACAGCCCTAACCCTGCTGCTGAAGATTCATAATGGCCTGTAAGGTAACAAGGGTACCTAGTATCTAGTACCAACACTGGCAGGGTGTACAGGTGAAACTCGAAAAATTTGAATATTGTGCAAAAGTTAATTTATTTCAGTAATGCAACTAAAAAGGTGAAACTAATATGAGACTCATTACATGCAAAGCAAGATAGTTCAAGCCGTGATTTGTCATAATTGTGATGATTATGGCTTACAGCTCATGAAAACCCCAAATCCACAATCTCAGAAAATTAGAATATTACATGCAATCAATAAAACAAGGTTTGTACATAGAACAATATCGGACCTCTGAAAAGTATAAGCATGCAGATGTACTTAGTACTTGGTTTGGGCCCCTTTTGCAGCAATTACTGCCTCAATGTGGTGTGGCATGGAAGCTATCAGCCTGTGGCACTGCTGAGGTGTTATGGAAGACCAGGATGCTTCAATAGTGGCCTTCAGCTCTTCTGCATTGTTCGGTCTCATGTCTCTTATCTTTCTCTTGGCAATGCCCCATAGATTCTCTATGGGGTTCAGGTCAGGCGAGTTTGCTGGCCAATCAAGCACAGTAACCCCACGGTCTTTGAACCAGGTTTTGGTGCTTTTGGCAGTGTGGGCAGGTGCCAAGTCCTGCTGGAAAATGAAATCCAGCATCCCCATAAAAGCTCGTCTGCGGAATGAAGCATGAAGTGCTCCAAAATCTCCTGGTAGACGGCTGCTTTGACCCTGGACTTAATGAAGCACAGTGGACCAACACCAGCAGATGACATGGCTCCCCAAATCAACAGACTATGGAAACTTCACACTGGACTTCAAGCATCTTGCTGTGTGTGCCTCTCCATACTTATTCCATACTCAAGTTGCTCTCATCAGAAAAGAGGACTTTGGACCACTGAGCAACAGACCAGGTCTGTTTTTCTTTAGCCCAGGTAAGACGCTTCTGATGTTGTTTGTTGTTCAAGAGTGGCTTGACAAGAGGAATACGACATTTGAAGCCCATGTTCAGGATCCGTCTGTGTGTGTGTGGTGGTTCTTGATGCACTGACTCCAGTCTCAGTCCACTCCTTGTGAAAGTCCCCAACACTTTTGAATGGCCTTTTCCTGACAATCCTCTCCAGGCTGCGGTCATCCCTGATACTTGTGCACCTTTTTCTTCCACACTTTTCCCTTCCACATAACTTTCTATTAATGTGCTTTGATACAGCACTTTGGAAACATCCAACGTCTTTTGCAATTCATCTTTTGAGGCTTTCCCTCCTTATGGAGGGTGTCAATGATGGTTTTCTGCACAACTGTCAGGTCAGCAGTCTTTCCCATGATTGTGATTCCTACTGAACCAGACTGAGAGACCATTTAAAGGCTCAGGAACCCTTTTCAGGTGTTATGGCTTAATTAGCTGATTAGAGTGGGACACTTTGAGCCTAGAATATTGCACCTTTTCACAATATTCTAATTTTCTGAGATTGTGGATTTGGGGTTTTCATGAGCTATAAGCCATAATCATCACAATTATGACAAATCACGGCTTGAACTATCTCATATATTAGTTTCACCTTTTAAGTTGCATTACTGAAATAAATGAACTTTGGCACAATATTCTAATTTTTTGAGTTTCATCTGTATACAGGTTCAGGACAGTGATCCCCCTAAGGGAAGTTGTATCCCTGATAGCTGCTCACCCTCCTTGGCTACTGAATGTTCAGAAATCAGCACTGGCCCTGACACAGCATCTGGTATACTTGAGCTTAGTTCTGGGCACGGCTTAGTCAAAGGCGCTCCTCCTTCGGCAAAAGTGCCTTTCTCTCTGAGTTCAGGTGGACTTCCTGCGGTCTTTGGGAAATCCCTCAAACTGCTTTTATGAAAGTGCTGGGGAAGATGGTGTCTGTCTTCAGCGGGGTGCCATATGACCAATTTCATGCCAGATCTGCGGTCAGCGACTGATCTTCCGTCCTGCTTTATGGTCGCTGGTTTTGAAGGCATGGTTGTTGAGAGACGCCTCCTGAGGGACAGGGGTGTTCTGACATTTAGTCCTACCGTGATAGAAATCAGCCTATGTCTGTAGCCCCTGTCCTCGTTATTTTCACCCTAAGGCCTTGGAGAAATAAAGCTCCAGACACCGAAGTGTGCAAGCTAAATCACTGAAAGTTTAATACAAAACAAGAACGGTTATACAGAACTCAGTAGGCGTTGCTTAATCTTAGGATGACCAATGAAACATTCCATTCTTATCAATATAGTTACGTGAAGAACAGAAACTGCAAATAGTTGAGGCATACCATATAAGGTAGTTCCGTTTCATCGGAAATGGAAACTATTTTCAGAAACGAGAGAGGAGTTACAAAATCAAAACTAACTGTTCACACATGTAGAAATGGAGGCATTATACAAAATGTATGCCAGTTAATAAGACATATTTGCTTACAGTTCCTCTTTTGTAACATAGTGACAACACATTACATTTCACATTTTGTTCCAATATAAATCTGGGTTCTTTAAAAACTTGTTAAAAATATACATACAATGTTTAGCAAAAACATAAATATTAGTAAAAAAACATAAAATCAGCATGCCTACTTTCTTAAACCATCGAGTTGGGCTCTATGATTCTCAGTGACTTCATAGTAATCTGGAATCTCAGCAGATGTGTTATGTATCTATGTACAACACTCATAGTTAGTAGTAGACTCGCACAACTCGGTCAATGATGTACCCATTTGTTCTATTTTCATTTCATTCATGAGCACCTGTAGCTATGATTCCTATGTATTTTTTTAATCTATTCCTAGTGGTATTTACTTGTACAAAGTTTCCATCCACAGGTACCTTCCCTGTGACATTAAGTTTAGACTTACTACAAAATTCTTTCCTTCATTTGATTTGCCTAAATGAAAACACTATTCAGGTTCCATCATAACTCCCAACGCTTCAAATTTAGGCCTTGTAGTAACATTTGTAAGTATGATACTCAGATTACCACTAAACATTGATGTCACATTTTTTGGTGCAGCATATAAAAGAATGTTTACGGCTTCAGGGTGGAGCATACTGCAAACCCAACAACTCTCAATTCCCAAAATCTTGGCATACCTATACTTTTCAATAGTGACATATTTTCAGTCAATGATCTTTTCTGCTCTTTTTTTATTCAGTGTCATTCACAGTCTTACTGTTGTGGCCACAAATTGGTGGCCATTCTCCTGGGTGATAGTATAAGTGGCTGGCCCAGTAAACCACTGAGAAAGTGATCACTGAGAGATAACCCGATCAAAAGAAAATTCTTCCAAGCTGTCTCTGGATGAAGCAGCATCCTGAAGATTGGAGAATGTTTATAGTTCTGTCTCCTTTCCTTATTCCATCTGTTGCTCCTGGTTCTTTGATGGTTCCGGGATCCTCTTTACTCTAGAAACATGTATCCAGATATTGGAGTCCACAGTCAGAACTGCGGTTCTCATCACAGCCATCACTATGGTAGGTTCCCCGTATGGCGGATCTGTGGTCTTGTGTCTGTGAAGGTCTTTAACCACTACCCGATCTCCTGGCTTACACGGGTGGGTTGGATTATCTGTGGGGAAAAAAAGAAAATGAGAGACATCACCGTATACACCATTCGACACCCTAATCAATTACTGGACATATGTTTCCTGAATTAATTGAAAATCACTTGGCATAACTACCAAAGGATCTTTTGTCCAAGGGCTGGGGAATGGCTTGCCCATAAAAATTTCAAAAAGGAAAATTTGGTGACTTTATTAGGTGTCATCCTCATCTCAGCCAGCACAGCTGGCAGATACAACTCCCATCCCTTAAATGTCCCACCTGTTGCCTTCCTTAGTTTTTCCTTTGGGTCCTATTTGCCCGTTCTACCTGAGCAGAACTCTGTGGATGGTAGGGTATGTGGAACGTCTATGCTCATCAGTTTGGCTACCGGTTTTGGAACCATGGTGGGGTGCCCAACCCTTTAAGAATTCTCGAAGGGCCATGAAATATACAGCCGGAGAATTCACGTAGCCTTAGGGCAATCTGGCCCAGGTTAACTGTTTGTTGGCCAGAGTCAAACTTAACAGTAGTCTCTTCGTCAACTTGGACGGAATAAAAAAAAAAACTTTGCTTAAATCGATCATGGTATAATACTGTATATCGTGTGGAATGGAGGTAATCAAAGAGGGCACATTTAGTATATTGGACCAACTCCAGGTTTGAGTCTGGCCTTGTAAAATGTACAGAGAATATACCCCACATCTAGCGTACTGTTGGCCCATACTTCAGGCTTCACTTTGTCTAAATTTTTCATGCTCACAAAACAGCGAGATGACTCCATATGCACCCCTCCCTTTTCACTTACTCTGATTGTGGTCTTGAATTTTCCCAACAGATCTCTGCCTAGCATATTCACAGGGCATCCTGATATGATTTTGAAAGAATGTTTCACTATGGAACCTTTCCCATGAGAGTCTCAAATACTCAAAGGGGGTGTTTCCCAGGTTTTGGCACATGTCCCAGTGATACCAATTAAAGGTTCACATTCTTCTCTTGTCCCCTATTTCTGTTGCTTCCTCTTTCTCTAGCATTATAACTATGTTGTAACCCCTGAAAATGTGCTTGGTAGATTTGAAGACCTCACAACTTCCAGTGGCGTCTTTCTCAATCACTTGCTTTTCAAACATACCTGCATCCATCTCTGTGCAGTTTGAAATAAACTGTCTTCTTAACAGCAAAATTTCAGGTCTTTATCCTGCCATCAAGGTTTGGATATATATAGTGCACATTTCTGCACTAACCATATCCATCCCAGTTTCTTCCTTCCAAACTTTTCTAAATCTTCTCACATACTCTGTCACAGTCTCTTTTGTTCCTTGCTTACAAGCAACAGAAGTTACTAATGATTTCCTACTCTTCCATATTCTGTCCATCTTGGTTGTCACCAACTCTCACACCTTTCTCTAAATGTCTTCCTTCAGCCATACATAAGTGGCTGCTGGGGTTCCAGGATCAACTAGAATATGTATTGTAGGCACCTTTTGTCCATGTCATATCCCAAAATTCCTGCAATTATTCATTTCATGTTCTGCTTGAACACTGTGTGTCATATGGCTCTCTCCTCCCTCTCTACTCCTCCCTTCTCCCTTTCTGTACTATCTGGACTCTGTATTTTTCTGCCTGAACTAAGGGAGATTGTGATTTGTCTTCCCTTGAAGGTCTGAGGAGAAAAAAAAAACACCCTCTCTTTTAGGCAAAGCTAAATATACTTTTATGTAACTTGTCGGAGCAGATTCTACCTGCCTAGGCAATTTTTCCCCAGAGGTTCCCTTGGATCTCGCGGGGTGTCTGAGGTTGGACATCAAACAATCTCAAACGAAAACTTGGGCTACTATCCCTGGGTCTTATAGGGGGACAATCCAGGTAAAACTAAGACTGGTTCAGCTTTTCCGGCCACACCTTTTAATCCCACTTCCAGACACCAGTTGATAGGAATCAGCCTATGTCTGTAGGCCCTGTCCTTTTTATTTTCACCCTAAGACCTGGGAGAAATAAAGCTCCGGACACCAAAGTGTGCATGCTAAATCTCTGAAAGTTTTTAATGCAAAACAAGAACGGTTATGCAGAACTCAGTAGGCGTTGCTTAATCCTAGGGTGACCAATGAAACATTCCATTCTTATCAATATAGTTACGTGAAGAACAGAAACTGCAAATAGTTGAGGCATACCATATAAGGTAGTTCCGTTTAATCGGAAATGGAAACTATTCTCAAACGAGAGAGGAGTTGCAAAAACAAAACTAACTGTTCACACATGTAGAAATGTAGTCGTCATATAAAATGGATGCTAGTTAATAAGACTCATTTCCCTACACTACCGTGCTTAGGCCAAGAAGGTAACTTCCAGGAAGGTAAACCATCCCATTTAGGCTTCCATGCCTGGTATGGGGCCCTTGATGGTATGTTATGCGGCACTTTATAGCTTTTCTACTGTGTGGCCTTGAGTATTATCAAGGGTCAGATTTTGGCCTTGGCAGCTGTGTTCCTCATGCATCTCTTTCCCTGGAACAGGTTTTTGTACAAGGGGTCATATGGATTGTTTCTCTATTTCAGTTGCTTGAGTCATTAATCTGATTCAATGATAAAAAAGATTTTAAAAATTAACTGATATAAACTATGAATATCTACAGAGTGTTTTTATAGCTAGTACCCCATTCACTAATGTATGTCACCCATATCATCCAAGATTTTTTTCCTGGGCCTACTCATTCTTATTGATTATAATAATATACACTATATTATATCCATTTGTTTTTTCCAACTCTGTCCCTGGCATCTAATTTATATCTTCACATCGACTAGGATTTTATGTTGGCTCTACCTTCAATCTACCAATACACAAGTTTATTCTTTTTATTCATTTCATTTCACCCTACTTTTTTTTTTTTTCTTTTTCTTTTTTTGGTGTGTGATGTTTTTTACATATACTGCCATGATCATAAATGGGGGAGCCTTGGTAGGCTGAGAGGTCATGTACACATGCCATCTGGATCTATGCAGCGGTTTCTTCTATTACACCAGTGTCCCTATGCAGCCAGCTGACCGCTGTCCCTTGTTCCTGCAGGAGCGCACGTCAGATCCTCATTCCTGTCTGTAGTGATGCATGTGGTCAGCTGACCCCTGGTTCTCAGTGGAGTGCGTGACACCTCTGCACTTCCGGGACAGTAGGTGCGAGCCCACGCTCCAGTGAACCGCACATGCCGGCACGCGCTCCAGGAGATTATATCTCATACCCATCTGCGAGAGACACTTGGCCACTGTCCATCCAGGTTCATGAGCAGAAGCACACTGCAGCCTGTCATGTCCATCTGAAGGTTTATGACAACAATACACTTTTATACATAGGAGATGTGAGTCATTATACACTTGTGACATTGCTGTAATCCGTTCATTTTTATTCACATCCATGTACACTTCTTTTGGTCTGACTTGTTCATATGTTAATCATGATCAACATTATGATCTTTATGATTCTCTCAGCATGAGTACCAGCATTAGACATGGATGTATTGGGTGAATCTAAATTGTATACAGTATTATGCAAGTAAGTCTATGATGTATATAGGTGTTTTTTATTCACTTTCGTGTGAGTTTTGAGGATCATTGAGCATTCACCACACATTTTGTATCTGGAAGGGCAGTACTTGTTATAATTGTCTCCACCCTGGGGCAGGTAGGTGAGGACCCACCTGCAGTGTCTGCACTAGAGAATATTTAAGAGTGGGTAAAGGCATTGTATGTGTTAGCTCTGAGGAAGAGGCAAGTCCTCGAAATGTGTTAGCCTGTTGGAGGTCCAGGGTTCCCATTGTGGACATCACTAAGTGTGGACTGGACAGGGCCTGCGCACCCTCTGTTTTTCTTTGCATCCAATAATGGATTGTTTCCCTTGTCAGGTAGTGAGTTTATCCATGAGACCATAACATCTTAAAATGGAAGTAAACTCCCACTGGACACTTTTCTACTTACAGGCAAGCTTCTAATAAAGCTTACCTGTAGGTACAAGGAATATCTCCTAAACATGCACCGTTTAGAAGATATTCAGTGTTCCTGCAGCAGATGATGTCACCGGCGCATGCGCTCTGAGGAAGCGGCATACCCGTGGCATTCCTTCAGAGCTCTTTGCTGCGGCTGAGACTCCCAGTGCAGGAGTGACATTGCGGCTCGGCCAATCAAGTGGCCAGAGCCTGCGAACCTGGAAGGAACACCAGATGAAGATGGAAGCCCGTCAGCGGTGGCAGCGATGCATACAAGTACATTATGACATTATTTTGAAGGGGGCTTTTTTTTTGTTGTTGTTGTTTTGGCGTTTTACTATTGCTTTCAAGTGGTTGTAAAGTTTTTTTCATTCTTTATTATTTTTAATTAAAAAAAGAAAATGTCATACCTACTCTATGCAATGGTTTTGCACAGAGCAACCTCGATCCCACTCTTTTAAGTTACCCCACAGGCGCTCCTGGCTCCTCCTCTTCATCCAATGCACACATAGGGACCCAATTCCTATGGGGGCACTTGTGCGGGCTCACTCCCGAGCCTCACTGCCTGTGTCCGTAGACGCAGACCACGGGGCAAGGCCCCGCCTCTCGCTCCCTTGTCACAGTTTTGATTAACAGCAGAAGGAGCGAATGGCTCCCACTACCATCGATCTGCCCAGTGAGGAGGGACAGAGCCTGGGAGAGCTGTTGCTGTCATGCTCAGTGCTGGATTTCAAATAGGCTCAGGTAAATATAAGGGGGGCTGGGGGGGATCCCAGATGCAAAAGATTTTTTCATTAACTTAATGTATAGAGGCATTGGGGTAAAAAAACCTTTAGGCTTTATAGCCACTTTATTTGTACAGTACAGGGCACACGCTGAATATTCATAGACCCTGGGTTATAAAGTGGTGATTAAATACTTTGCTGGGCATGCCCACTTGGTATACTTTTATAACCCTACCCCACTCTCTGTTGTGAGACCTCATTTTGTGCTAGTCTGTTAATGTGATGGGCCCCTTCTCCCTTACAGAGAAATCCTTTGCTTCACAAGTTTAATAATTTACTTTGGATTCATCAATGAACGGTTCAATCAACTTCTCACTTTCTTCTAATTTCACAATAGAAGTGCATCTGGATCAGTGCAACCTTGGTAAAACCTTGGGATCTGTACTTGAACAGCCTGGGGATGGTCTGTAATATTTCTTAAGGCACTGAATACTGGGTGCTGGACTTGGAGACCTGGAATTGTTGTAAAATTATTCACGTGTATACAGTGTTAAGCTTTTAAAACTTGGAAATAACAATTCCACTATTCAGTGCTTAGTCTCAAGTCGATGACTAGGTGTTGCATCACACCACAGGTTGCAATCTTTCTACCATTTCTGCCCAGAGCCCTTTATAAGGTACTCTGTCACTTCCTGCCACCCTTTTATCTGGGACTTTGTTACAGGATGATTAACACCCGGGTTGCTGCGTACTCCTTCACGGATACCGCCCTAATCCGTCAGTACACCATAGGGTATTCCTCTCACCAGGCACAGTGGCAAAAGTTCAAGCCAATATTCGCTCTGTTGAAGGCCTTCAAAGAACTCAAACCACTTAGAGCAATGAGTCTTCCCTTGCACCGAAGTAGGACCCTTTTTTAACGCCAGTCTCTGCATCCGATCCTAGCTCTACCTCAGGCACACAACAATCCGCTTATCTGACCAAGGCAAATTTTTCTGTCAGATTTTGTCAGACGACTAACAACTTTAAAGTAGAACTAAGGCTAAAAAAAAGCAAATGTCTGTTCAGCAATAAAATAATCTTGCTTGCCTGATTGCAATGTTCTGCAGAATGTGCACTAAGCTGTGCATGCACAGCTCAGTTTACATTTCTGGCATGGGGCCAACATGTTGGGATGAATGACTTCCATGCATGCGCAGGGGTTGTATTATCCCACTTCAGCCAATTAAGACGGCCAAATCCCAGCACTCAAAAGAAACCAGAGAGAAGATGCTGACGAGGAACATTGCGAACGCCGAACTGTTCGAACGCAGGTAAGTATTTTTGACATTAGTTCCATTTCAAGACACCTGCTAAGTCTTCTTTACATTCATAAGCAGATATAATGAGCAATTCAGGGTGAATGGGTTAGCCGTAAAAAGTTTTTCACCCCTCAGAGAAGCATTGCTGAACTTTATTTGGTGGAAAGTGTTTGTGAAAAACTGGCCTGCTCTGGTAGTAGTCCCTGTCATCTTAAACATCTTACTGTGCCTATAAATGATGTTCCTTCATTTAAAGACTCTGCTGACAGGCAATTGGACACACTTTTAAGCTCTTTAACCTTGCAGATCTAGCTCTGCAAACGGCTATTGCTGCTATTTGCAAAACTACAAGCAGCACTAAATACAAATTAAAGATACTAAAAGTATTCAAATAATTTTTAAGTGCAAAGAATCACTTCAAAAATAAGAAAATGTATAAAGTTCATATAAAGTGTCCAATAAAGTGCAGAAATTGATCACAAATCTGTACAATGAGCAAACATCAACAGTGTCTTTTTGTATATAGCAGCAATGTTGTAAAGAGTTAAGTGATTAGAAGATTATTGTGAAGATTATTAAGTTATAATGGTCGTGACGGAATGCTTGTCACCCCGATTGGGTGATTCCATCAGAGAACAGCTTCCTCACCACTGGGACATAGGACCAAGGTATTATAGCTGGGCATTGCACCCAAGACTAGACAAGGCTAGCTTGATTCAAACTGGAACTACTTTATTGAATAGGAACACAGATTTTTATATACTTCCTGTGGGGACTGCCCCTATTTCTGAATACTAAAAAAAAATTATTACACTCTGAGATAAACATCCCACACTGATTAGGTAAGAGCTTGATCACATTATCCTAAACAATGCAAACGGTAAACAGTACAGTTAACAGTGATCTAATTAACAGTAAGCTAATCAACAGCCAGACAAGCACACAATGCTTTGATTAATCAGGCAGCCCACCCAGACAGTCTGGCCTACATAGGAATGCATGGAAGGGAGACCAATGTGACCAGCTTTTGTATTGAACATGTATGCTTCCAAATAAAACAAACCAGGAAGAGTCTTTCAGGCAGATACAAGAAAACCGTCCTTAAAAAATGTCACAAGAAGGGAAATACACTGCTCAAAAAAATGAAAGGAACACTGAGTATAGCATCAAGTCAATGAAACTCCTGGGATATTGATCTGGTAAGTTAAGTAGCAGAGGGGTTGTTAATCAGTTTCAGTGGCTTTGGTGTTAATGAAATTAACAGGTGCACTAGATGGGCAACAATGAGACAACCTCCAAAACAGGAATGGGTTTTAGAGGTGGAGGCCGCTGACATTTTTTTCCCTACTCATCTTTTCTGACTGTTTTTGACTAGTTTTGCATTTGGCTAGGGTCAGTGTCACTACTGGTAGCATGAGGCGATGCCTGGACCCTACAGAGGTTACACAGGCAGTTTAACTCCACCAGGATGGCACATCAATATGTGCCATTGCCAGAAGGTTTGCTGTGTCTCCCAGCACAGTCTCAGGAGACTGGCAGTTATTCTAGGAGAGCTGGACAGGGCCATAGAAGGTCCTTAACCCATCAGCAAGACCGTTATCTTCTCCTTTGTGCAAGGAGGTCCAGGATGAGCACTGCCAGAGCCCTACAAAATGACCTCCAGCAGGCCACTGGTGTGAATGTCTCTGATCAAATAATAAGAAACCGACTTCATGAGGGTGGCCTGAGAGCCCAACGTCCTCTAGTGTGCCCTGTGCTCACTGCCCGGCACCATAGAGCTCAATTGGCATTTGTCATTGACCACCAGAATTGGCAGGTCCGCCACTGGCTCCCTGTGCTTTTCACAGATAAGAGCACGTTCACCCTGAGCACGTGACAGACATGAAAGGGTCTGGAGAAGCAGTGGAGAACATTATGCGGTCTACAACATTGTTCAGCATGACAGTTTTGGTGGTGGGTCAGTAATGGTCTGGGGAGGCCTTTCCATGGTGGGATGCACAGACCTCTACAGGCTATACAATTGCAGCCTGACTGGCATTAGGTATCGGGATGAAATCTTTAGACCCATTGTCAGACCCTACACTAGTGCAGTGGGTCCAGGGTTCCTCCTGGTGCACGACAATGCCTGGCCTCATGTGGCGAGAGTATGCAGGCAGTTCCTGAAGGATGAAGAAATCGATACCATTGAATGGCCCCCTCGCTCACCTGACCTAAATCCAATCGAACACCTCTGGGATATCCTGTTTCAGTCTATCCGACACAGCCAGGTTGCACCTCAGACTGTCCAGGAGCTCAGTGAGGCCCTGGTCCAGATCTGGGAGGAAAAACCCCAGTACACCATCCATCGTCTCATTAGGAGCATGCCTACAAGCATGTGGGAGCTATACAAACTACTGAGTACCATTTTGAGTTGGTGCAATGAAACGTCAGCAAAATGGACTAGCCTGCTGAATAATTTTTTTCACTTTGATTTTCGAAGTGTCTTTGAATTCAGTCCTCTGTAGGGTGACTGTTTTCATTTCCATCAAACAATGGGGCATCCTTAAGTTCCTAACACATTACCCTGTCCATATTAGTATAGATATCCAGCATGATATTTTTCCCCATTGAGATCTGATGTGTTTTCAAAGTGTTCCTTTAATTTTTTTGAGCAGTGTATAACCATAACAGGGTGAATGTGGGCAGTAGAGGTCCTTGCAGCCAGTGTCTGTGACAATGGTCAGTAGCACATAAATGATCCTTCTGGCGCGATCCCACTATCCCACATGGATCACCACCTCAGTAAGGATTCGCTAGGAGGATATTTCCCAAAATGGTCTGTGCCTGTATACCAAGGTGGTGGCACAACCAACTCTCCTGCCCTGTGTGATCATTTATGCACTATTGATCAGTTATAACCTAATGGTCATGGCAGTGTGGTAAGAGGTTCTTTTAAATGGTGTTTTGGTGGCGGCAGCACTGATAAGTGTTCTTGCCGAGTGTGATGGAAGATCTTGTACTCTTGACTGTTTACAACATTGCTGTTACTAATGAATGTTTGCACATTCTGCTGATGTGTGATCGATTTGTGCACTTTATTGGACGCTTCAAATGAACTTGACACATTTTCTTACTTTTTAAGTGATCCCTTGCACTTTATGAATATTTTTATTATCCTTAATTTGTATTTATTTGCTTGCAGTTTAATTTTTTTCAGCTGGTATCACAATTGATTAGTAGCTGCTTTTTACTTACTGCTTCTATGCTTCAGCGTGGGTTTTTTAAATTTCTATATTGCTTTTAATAGTTTGCCAGACAGCTAATTAGATAGGGGTAGTGTGAAACCAGCAGGGTCCCATCTTCCAGGATTGAACATTGGTATAGTACTTGCAGGCTTGCTCTTCACCTTACGTTTGTGTTGATGCCTTTAGCTCAAGTCATGATACAGATCTCAAAAATGACTCATTTCTATCCATATGCACAGAATATTGTGGCTACAAACCCAGTCAGCCTTGCTGACTTTGCTTCCAAACGTCCCCTCATATGTATGCCCTTTCAAGGGGGACGTCTGGTGAAGCACATGACAAATTCATCCAAGATGTCACAGAAAGTAAAGTACTTCCACAGATGAAGGCTCTTAAACCCTCTTCCTTGGTGGTTTTCACCTCCTCAAAAAGAAGAGTGTCATTGCTCTCCTCATCTTCAGAGTCTACTTCTTTCAGCGCAAGGTTGAGAACACAAAACCTGCCAGGTCCGCTGCAAAACCCTTTTCACAATAAAGAGTAGGGGTGATTTCTGCCTTTTTCTGCCTGACAGACATCAAGATCAATGACAGTCAGATCTGCAGACCACCCTGGGCCATTTCTTGTCAAGGAGAGTGGTTGTTTCCTCTGAAGCAGGGGTCTCCAAACTTTCTAAACAGGGTCAATTTACAGTTGTTCAGACTTTAGGGGGGCCAGCCTGTGGCCAGTGGGAGTAGAACTTTGTCCTGGCATTAGTGGGAGTAAATGATGTTCCATTTTTAGTATTAAGGCGGAGGAATAGTGCCCCATCTTTGTCATCAATTCAATGAATAATGCACCAACAATGGTGTCAGTGGGAGGAATAGTGCACCATCTTTGGTATCAGAGTAGTGGAAAATGCCCCATTATCGGTGTCAGTGGAAGGAATTGTGCCCCATTATCGGTGTCAGTGGGAAGAATAGTGCCCCATTATCGGTGTCAGTGGGAAGAATAGTGCTCCATCATGGTGTCAGTTGGAGGAATAGTAACTCATATCAGTGGTGCCTGAAGAGCCAGATAAAAGTAAGCAAAGGGCCACATCTGGCCCCCGGTCTGCAGTTTAGAGACCACTGCTCTGGATGATAGGTTCAAAGGTTTGCATTCAAACCTGTTCACTGTGGCTAAACCCAGTAGAGTAGGTCCTATTCTGAACCTAGAATCCCTAAAGTACCTTTAAATTTTGAAGTTTTGCATAGAATCTGCAAAGTTGGTTTTTTTACCTTTATGAGATGAGGGGAATACCGAGCCTCAGTAGACATCAGAGATGGTTATCTTCTGTACATGTTCCCATTTATCCACCTCATCCGCAATTCCTGCTCTTCACAGCAGGTGGTTAACACTTCATATTTGTCTGTCTGTCCTGTGGAAGTAAGTCTGCTCACCTCGATGGTTGAGAAATATTTAGCAGCCCTTTTTGCTGTTCACATTCCAGGAGCAAACAATTGAAAGGTGGATTAACTCAGCAGCTATCACCACCTGGACCAAGGAGAATGGGCCTTTAATTGTGACATATTCAGTCTCTTATGTCAAAAATAAGAAACTCCAAATGTCATTTTGGTCATCAGGTACAACAAGGTAAACCCGTCTGTAAACAAAACCAAGGATCCTCCAGCATTGGCTTCTGATGCTCTGATAATTCTGTAGACCCCATTCCAGTTCATATATATGCCTTCCCTCCAGTGCAGATTCTGTCATGACTGCTTTGCAAAATAAAGCAAGCCAGTGATTTTCATTGTATTAGATTGCCCAGGAGAACCTGGTACACAGACATACTCAAACCTATGAAAGACAATTCCTGGCCTCTTCCACACAGGCCAAACCTTCTATCTTAGAGCCCCCTATTCCATCTTGCTTCTCATTCTATGGCTTTAATGGCATAGCTGTTGAAATCTAGATCTTGAGGGGACATTCTGATTCTGTTAGTAATACCTCATCTGGAATATGCAGTTTAATTTTGGGCACCAATTCACAAAAAGAACATTGAGGAACTGGAGAAAGTACAGAGAAGGGCAACCAAGCTGATATGGAGGAGCTCAGCTATGAGGAAGAATTAGAGGAACTTAATTTATTCTGTCTTGAGAAGAGGAGATTAAGGGGAGATATGATCAAACATGTAAAAATACATCAGTGGTTCATATAGTGAACTCAGTGTAGAGTTATACATCTTGAGGTCATCACAGAGGACAAGGGGGCACTCTTTATGTCTGGAGGAAAAGAAATTTAATCTCCAAATACGGAAAGGTTTCTTCACAGTAAGAGCTGTAAAAATGTGGAATAGGCTCCCTCAAGAGTTGGTTCTGGCCAGCTCAGTGGATTTGTTTTAAAAAAAGACCTGGATTCTTTCTTGGATACACAGAATATAACTAGCTACTAACATTTATAGGTAAAGTTGATCCAGGGAATATCTGATTGCCTCTCAGGGGATCAGGAAGAAATTTTTTTTCCCCTGCAGGAGCAAATTTCTCTGTACCGTGGATCCTGGACATTCGACAATTGGGGCTTCATGAGAATTTAGCTTTAACCACTCTTAAGGGACAGGTTTCAGTCTTTTTCAATTTTGTTTCAAATACCTCTGGCTTCATTCATTCTTGTAAAGAATGATAAAAAAAAAATTCAAAATGTTTATTGGATACAGCTGCCTGATCTTCCTTGAGATCTTCATTTTGTTCTCTGCCCTGCCGAAACCATGCTTTCAACCCATCAGGGTACTTTTTGGATAATATGTCCTGCAAGGTGGCCTCTTAGCATCTATTGCATTTGTCAGACATGTCTCTGAACTAGCTGCTCTCTTGTAAGGAACCATGCCCTGCTCCTAAGGCCCCTAAAGGGATTGCTGTCCGTTGTCAGAGCTATCACAGTTTATCTAAAAGCCACAGCTTCCATAAGAAAGATGAACTCTTTCCTTGTCTTGTTGTCTAGGCCTTGCAGTTGACATCCTGCTTCAAAATCCAGTATTGCCCCCTGGATAAGAAAACTCCTTTCAAGAGCTTACACTTTAAAGGATGAGATACATTTAGCACTCTTACATGCTCGCTCTACCAGATCTGTGGCTGTTTCCTTGCGTTTCCGACACCAGGCCCCTCTTCTCCCAGAGTGTTCACAAAGTTCTTAGTACCTTTCTTCCCCCTTCTCAGAATGCTAAGCAACCTCTTTCTAAAGGACGACTGGAGTATGTAAACCCAACATTTCTTATTCCTTGTATGAAAAAGTATCCTGTTCCTTGTATTGCTTGCTTTGTGTGAAATACTTGGTGTTCCTGCCAGTTCCCCTGCCCTTTCTGCTGACACACGCCACCTGCACAGCCTTTCACTGGAAAGGTCAGTGTGTGGCTGTTTTTCATCCCCCACCTCTCTATTCTCAGCTTACAGGGTATATGATCACCTATAAAACAGGGGGCCTGCCCCACCTGTAAAAGTGATCCAGCAGCTAATTAGCTGCTAGATTTGCTTTTACATTAAAGTCAATCGCCAGCTAAAGAAGAAGAAAAAAAAACATACTGGGATGATGCCTGTAGCGGCAGGCATCATTCCGGTATAACACCTTCAACATGGCTGCGTACAGGTATGTCACGGAGGCTGAGGTGGCTAACTTGGCTATTGAAATCCAAGTCCTGAGAGATCAGTTCACTCTGATTCCATTATTCCAATGCTTAAAGCTAGGAAGTTTAATAGAATCCCTGCACTCAGATAAGACGTCTGTGAGCTGCCAGTACTAAAATTTGTGATGCCAAATTTAAATGGGTTATTAAAAAAAAAAAAAAAAAAGTGTTACATTAAACATACAGTATAAACATAAATCCATAAAGTTCATCACCTTAAGTCTTTATAAACACATGCATTCCTCAGTATGTGCAAAAATCATCACAAATATTTGACCAAATAAAATATCTAAAAAGTAACAAGAATCCAACAAAAACATGTTACCAGCTTATTGAAGTTGGTTTACTAAAACTGGAGAGTGCAAAATCTTGTGCAGTTCTGCATAGAAACCAAGCCTAATTAATCAAGCTGAAGTTAGAAGCTGATTGGCTACCATGCACTGCTGCGCCAAACGTGTACAATTTTAGTAAATCAAGCCCATTGACACAATGACTTAATGTCCAAAAAAGGTGCCAAAATATTCCACTTCTTTGAAATAGTTCAAACTAGAAAAATCACCCAGCAATCCACTCCTTTGGTGACTCTACATTAGAAAGACCCTCTGCAGGCAGTGTTCCCCTCCGTGCATGCATATAGGACTCTTTCATATGTCCATTGTATGATAATGGTCAAACAGTACTGAGGAGTTGCAGCATCCAGGTCTCAGTTAATTCAGCGCATACATCCTGGGAAGTGTCCATGAGTATACCCGCAATAATGGCATAAAAAGGAGCAGCAGCTCTCGTAGCGTAATAAAGCTAAAAGCTCCAATTTGTTTAAAAATAATTTCACTAAGATAAGGCAGTACCACAATACATGCATCCTTTCAGCAGTATATTTTGTCCCATCTGGTTTTCAGTGAAGAATGCATGATGATATCATGTCCATTAGCCCTGCCCAACGTGTTTCATCATAGTAGACATCAGGGTTAGCGCAACCCAGAAAGGTCAAGTCTCTGCGTTGTTCATTCTTTCAGAGATCCTTGACTATTCCATAGGTGGCTGACTTTACTTGTACGGTAGGTTTTTGTTGTTTTTTGGAGGGTTTTTTGTGGTTATTACATCAGGGAGAGGTCTCAGAACTCGCAGCCTTATCCTGTAAAGAACAATTCCTTTTCTACATAAAGACAAGGGCTTCCTTTCCCCCTAAAGTGGTTTCCTCCTTCCACCTTTAATTGAGTTATCTACCTTCTTTGTGACCTGCTCATAGGTACATTGTTTACTGTGAGTTTACCTTTTATGGCACTGTACCAATTCAAACTTTAGATTCTCCGTTTGTCCTGCCTGCAGATGCTTGCAAAGGCTGTTCTGCATCACGTTCCACCATGGTTAAGATAAAAGCAGGTTATTAAGAGGAATCCTCCTATGCTGTTAAGGTTTATGCTACCTGTTCAGTCTATGCCTTTTGGGCTTTTCAGTGCCAAGCCTCTTTGTCATATCTGCAAGGCCACCACCTGGTCTTCTGTTCACGGGTTGTTAGTTTTAACAGCTAGACTTAGAGGCCTCTGCTGAAGCCAGCTTCAGCCGTAAGGTGTTAAATGCCACTCTTTGTTGGGGAAACTGGTTCCCTTGTTTTGGGCCTGTTACCTTTGTTGTGTTGCCTACTCCTTACATGTACTGCTTGGGGGGCATCCTATAGTCAAAATTGAAAAGAGCCTGTGTCCTGTATTGTGTGATTTAAGAAATAAGGATTTTATACTTACCAGTGAAGGTTTTTTTTCTTGGAGTACAGTACATTACCCAGGCCATCCTCCCCTTTGTTCTGGTGTTTTTCCTCTGATTGCTTGCTTTAAAAAGAAGATTGCTGGTAGCTGAAGGAGTTGTATGGAATGACCTAACAACTTTGTTTGCCAGTGTCCTCACCTGAAGGTGGCAGCATTTAATCCATTGTCAAGATTTAAAGGAGCCTGTGTTCTGTGCTGTACTCTAAGAAAGGTACTTTACAGGCAAGTAAGAAACAAAATATATATATACTTTTTTATGCATGTATACAAAAGGTAAAATAAAAGTGGCCCAAAACCACTATAATTTCTATTTAAAGCAAAATTACACTTGTTGGACCTGTAGAATATAGTCTGTTGGCTTGTGGTGGTGTTTTTTATTACTACAGCTTCTAAAATGCTTCAAGCATAGTGCATATAGGGCCTACTTTAGCTTTGGTTGTTTTTGCATGAAATGCTATTTTAGCAAATATGGGTGAGCTCTGCGGTTATTTTGAGCTAAAAGCTGCATAATGTGTCCTATAGTACCTTCACACCATACAGTCACTTTGTTTTACTTAAAGGATCAGTTCACCAAAGACTTGAGTTGAATCATTCCCTGCCTTTATGCACATCTTGTCAATTTCAGTAGTACAATCTACCGTCCTGCATTTCACTCCACATTGTAAAATGAGTTGACCATCAAGTAGTATAACTGAGGCTTCCATTGTGATGGTATCATCCAATTAGGTAGATTGAAAAGTTGTGTGCAGTTATCTTGCTGCTGCAGTTTACAAAAGTTTTCAATCCACCCAAAACAGAATTGTTAGTTTTTGGTATACTCTTCCTTTAATGATACACCAGACAAAGATGCACTTTTCAGATCTACTCAAGTACGTAAGTTTTGTAAGCTTAAAATTCTCTGTATATGTTACTATACCAATGATTGTTATCTATCACTCAACAGGTCCTCCTAGCTATGTTCCTGCCACAGCTTTTCTACAAAATGCAGGCCAGGCGCATCTCATCACACAATGTGAGCAATACGAAGCAGAGATGGGAACCTTGCTACAACAGAGACGCTCTGTGCTTCGTGGCTGCTTGGAGAATCTTCACAACTATGCTACTGTAGCACTTTTGTACCCCAAATCAGTATTCCAAAAACACAGAATGGAGCAATGGAAGACGTGGATGGAAGAGCTTATATGCAGCATGACCATGGAGCACTGTCAGGAAATATATACAAAGTAAGTTGAGGTTTGAAAAATTCACTTCTTATAGATCATTGTTTTACAATGTCTGAGTGACTTCATCCCATATCAACTTGCACAGTGTCAAACATATATCATTGACCCAGACAAGGGGTGTTCAACCTTAGACCCATAGGCCACATGTGGCCCTCAACCTTACACCAGGGAAGAGCATGCCCAGGGTCGTCAACCCATTGATCGCGATCTGGGCTTGCTGACCCCCAATCCTAGAGCATAATTGCATTGAGCCGACAGCAGAAGAAGTAGGCGGCCACGGAGAGAGCAGGAGCCTCATAAGCTGATGCTTCTGCTGTAGATCCGGCTCCTGTCCAAGGTGGAGTGATACAAAGTGCACTTTGCCTGGGACCTTTTTAGCAGCCTGGAGTTTATTGCCAGCAGGAGCTGGAAGAGGAAAATAAGGGCAATGTATGAAACAACACATACACTGTGCTTTTGCATTGGGCATATTAGCACTTCTAAAATAAGGGGTTAGCATCTATAAGGCTGCTTTCACACTGACCTTCAGTGGACACGTGGGTTAGCTGCACTGAGACAGACTTCTGTTATATCCTGCGGGTTTGGTGAATGCAGGAGTTTTAGTGCACTTCCAGAAAGTGCAGCACACCCTCAATATATAATAGAAGTCTATGACAAAGTGCAGCTAAATCGCAGGAAAGCCCTAGGTGCACTGCGCTGCACCCACAGTGAGGGTAAACTGCAACACATCAGTGTGAAAACAGCCTTATAGAGAGTCAGGACAGTAAGGGATCGTTTTACATTTGCGGTTGGCGGGGCAGTAAAACCCCATAGTTGAGAGGTTGTTACCACACACCCCCAAACACTGGTGTAGCATCGGGAGTCAGAATGGCGACCTCACTCCATGGTCCATGGGGCCTGTGTGGCCTCCCTGTCGCATTCTGTTTTACATTTGGACAAGATGGGTGCTATATAGTGCTGACAGTGTTGACGCCTATCGGGTAATCTAGTACATGCACACAATAATGGGCTTCTTGCTGGATTTCGACTGCTGGGCAAGAGGCAACTTCACACCAATGTTCAGAGCTCTTCTATGGCATTTCAAAGATTATTATTAAGGAGATTATTCTCTAAACAAGGCCGCCAACAGCAAAATGTAAACAAAGCAACAGTGTATTCTTGTATTGTAGTTTTTTTGTTTTGGGTTTTTCGTTTGTTTTTTTAGGTTTGTTGGGTAATTTTTACACTTTAATGCCTCATGTGCACTGGTGCTCCTATACGTGAGTTTAGGAGCTTTTGGCATTTTTATTTTTTTTGCCAAAGCCCCTGAACTCAAATCAATAAGACTGTGTCCATGGACACATTGGCTTTTACCATAGTTTAGGAGCAGTTAAACATTCCTCTCCTGAACGCAGAAGAATCACGTTCAGGAAAGGGATGTTTTGGCCAGAAAATCTAAACATGGCAAAAATGCATCTAAATGCTAGCTGTGTTTAACACTTCGGCGTTTATTCATGTCAGTGGAAAATACTCTGGCCGGTCGAATAAACGTCGAAGCACTAAACACCGGTCCTTCACATGTATTTTAGCTGCATTTGGTATTGCTGCATTACTTTGTGTACAACAGGCTTTTACAAAAAAAAAAAAAAAAACCCTCAGTTCCAGTATGAAAATGTTAGCCCTCCCATTTAAGGTCTATGGTTGACTATCATATTAAACCAGCTGCTAGCAGGCTTTTAACAAGTTTCAATTAGTTGTGAAAGTATGTCAAAATCTAATAATGGCTTGTTTAAAGTGAATCTGCACCCTACCCACCCCGTCACATGCATATCCCGGGAGGCACAGCATGCATGGGGAGGCGGGGATGGACTTTTTTTTTCTTAAAAGAAGAAAATGTTTAAAAGAAGAAAAAAAAGCGCAATACCTGTTGAGTGGAGGAGGAGTGGAGTGGAAGGAAGTAGTGGGAGAGGGTGAAGGTCCACTTTAATCTCCTCAAACTGCAGCTTAATGATAAAAAGAGTAGACAACAGTGAGCAGTCCTGATAAAAGCAGCTAATGCACTAAGGTAACCAAGTGAAAACCTCAAAAATTATGCTTGAAAGACTTCTGCAAAGCTTCCCTATGCTGTATACACAAGCTTACACCCATATGAACAAGGCTTCTAGTCTGTTATTTGTAAGCTGGGAATACATCACATTGACGTGTGAACACAGTGCGAACTAAAAGCGTGGCCAGTATTCACGTATTAGTATTGTAGTATTATATGCCTCTCATAAATTGGCTTGTGTGCTTCTGGGAAGCTAAAGGCTATTCTGCCAGCAGTCTTCATACCGTCGATGACACTTCATTTAAAACTGAAAATGTAGAGGACTTCAAGAGCTTTACAGGGAATGTAAAAGAATAGAGTAAAAAGATTGGATTAAATTAAAAAAAAATAGTTATGAGAACAGGTAGCCAACATCAAAGTTGATGATAAAGACAGGAATAGATCGATTCTGCCTCCTTGGATCAATTAACAGAGGAACTTACAACACAGACTGGCCATTGCTACAATAATAATGAAAGGCCTAGCAAAAAAAATTCAAAAGTACATGTGTCTAAAAAGTGCAATGTATAACAAAAAAAAAGCGCAGCGCTAAATAGTGTTGAAGTCCATCAATTGCATACAGAAGTCTGTGCTCTAAAAACTTCTTAAATGAGTGAAACCAAACCATCAGAAGGAACAGAGAAACCCACATTCAGTGAATTAAAAAAAGGAGGAAAATTACATCTTTACGTTCCTGGTGAAAACGACAGACCTATAATAGCTCTTACCAGAGCTATTTGGATCATATTGAAAATCCAACAGCGCTTTAAGCGTTAACCCCAAACAATTCCCCAGTGTGTAGCGCAGAAACTATTGTGCCCTTGGCTCCTCTCCAACTCCGTTTTTCCACCGGTAAATCATGCGAGAAATAAATACTAATAGTGCAGTGTGCCCAAAACTATAAAATTTATTAGGAATAAATGGATGCACTCACAATAGATATTAGTATCTTGTCAAAAAAAAGATTAGTATCTTATAAAAAAAAGTGCAGCACTTAATAATGTAAGTGCTGCACTTTTTTTGTTATACATTGTACTTTTTAGATACTTTTGAATTTTTTTTTATTTTTTCTAGGGCTTTCATTTTTATTGTAGCAATGGCCATTCTGTGTTGTAAGTTACTCTGTTGTTAATTGATCCAAGGAGGCAGAATTGATCTACTATTCCTGTGTCTTTATTATCCACTTTAATGTTGGCTACCTGTTTTCATAACTTTATTTTTTTATTTAGTCCAATCTTATTACTCTGTTCTTTTACATTCCCTGTAAAGCTCTTGAAGTCCTCTACATTTTCAGTTTTAAATGAAGTGTCATCTACTGTTCAAAGATTGCTGGCAGAATAGCCTTTAGCTTCTCTGAAGCACACAAGCCAATTTATGAGAGGCATATAATACTACAATACTAAAATGGGAATACTGGCAAGGCTTTTAGTTAGTACTGTGTTTACACGTCAATGTGATGTATTCCCAGCTTACAAATAACAGACTAGAAGCCTTGTTTGCATAGGCATTAAAGGTTAAAAAAAAAGTTCTGAAATGATTTATCTTTGTCATTTTTTTACATCATAGAAATCTGACATTTAAAAAGGAGTGTGTAGACTTTTTTTTATATCCACTGTATATGTCTGACGTTTTCACCAGGAACTTGTCGTCTTCCTCCTTTTTTGATTCACTGAATGTGGGTTTCTCCGTTCCTTCTGATGGTTTGGTTTCACTCATTTAAGAAGTTTTTTGAGCACGGACTTTTGTATGCAATTGATGGACTTCAACACTATTTAGTGCTGCACTTTTTGTGTTGTATATTGTTTGCGCTTAGACTAAATAATACATAAAAAATGGCTGACATAGGAATAGATACAATTGCTCAAAGATTTATCTGAATTTAAATAGTACAATGGTCAGAATTGTCTGGGCTATGTTGTTTTATCTCACTCTGTGGATGTGAAAGATAGCGAATGAAGAAGCAAGATAGGAAAAGTGTTTACCTTTGGCAGATGAATGCAGTCAAGGAAATTGTGAACATGCCATTACGAAGACTAGAATACCGAAACAGAAGACAGATCATTTAGGAGGAACACTATGCATGAGTTGCTGTCAACTTGATGGCACTTACATAGTTACATAGTCTGGCTGAAAAAAAGACAAAAGTCGATCTAGTTCACTTAATAAGATGTTACATACTACCGACGTTCTACCAATTGTAAAACATACAGTTGTGTTCAAAATAATAGCAGTCCAACATCATCAACCAGATCAATCACTGTTTTTGGTATGAATATTTCTACATGGCAAATAATTTACTAGTAGGTGTAGTAGTGTAATAGAAAACCAACAGAACCAACAGTCCTGACATGCATGCTGCTGATTCTGTGTAATTGAATCATTAATTGAAAGTGGAGTGTTTAAAATAATAGAAGTGTGGAGTTCAATTAGTGAGGTCATTCAGTCTGTGAAAAAATAGGTGTCAAACAGGGGGCCCTTATTAACCCCTTGGCGCCAGCACCTCCCGGCCCTTTAAGGGTTTCAGGAGGCGTGGCAGGGTTTTAAGGTCATGTGATTCGCCATCACATGATCGGGAAAGGTCGCGTGCTCTCGGTAGATATGTTTTTGTTAATTGCACGCAAATGTGCGGCCCCTCGGCATCAAGGCCCAGACGCCGGGAGGCCACACATTCACGCGTGGCCGGTGTGAAGAGGTTAAGGTCGAAGCCTGCAAATGTTGTACCTGCTGAGTATAGTGCATTTCTCTCTGAAAATGAGAAAAATGGGTCGTTCCAGACAGTGTTCAAAAGAACAGCGTGCTTTGATTAAAAAGTTGACTGGAGAGGGGAAAACATATAAAGAAGTGCAGAAACTGATAGGCTGCTCAGCTAAAATATCAAATGTTTTAAAATGGCAACCAAAACCAGAAAGATGTGGTAGAAAACCAAAAACTACCATTCGAATGGATAAATGAATAGCCAAAATGGCAAAGACTCAGCCACTGATCAGCTCCAGGGTGACCATAGAAGTTCTAACGTTACCTGTGAGTACTGTAACAATTTGAAGACGCTTATGTGAAGCCAAGCTATCGGCAAGAAGCCCCCGCAAAGTCCCATTGTTTAAAAAAGGCAAGAACGCATTGACTGGCCTAGAGAGAAATGGCGTAACATTTTGTGGACTGATGAAAGCAAGATTGTTCTTTTTGGGTCAAGGGTCCACAGCCATGTTTTCAGACAGCCCCCAAACACTGAATTCAAGCCACAGTACACTGTGAAGCATGGTGGTGTAAGCATCATGATATGGGAATACTATGGCGTTGGGTCTATTTATCGCATACCAGGGATCATGGATCAGTTTGAATACATCAAAATATTTGAAGAGGTCATGTTGCCTTATGCCGAAGTGGAAATGCCCTTGAAATGGGCGTTTCAACAAGACAACGACCCCAAACACGCCTGTGAGCAAGCAACATCTTGGTTCCAGACCAACAAGATTAACGTTATGGAGTGGTCAGACCAATCCGTGGACACTAATCCAATAGATAACTTGTGGGGCGACATCAAAAATCCAGTATCTGAGGTAAAACCAAGAAATGCAAAGGAATTGTGGAATGAAGTGCAGTTGTCCTAGGCTGGAATACCTGTTCAGATGCCAGAAGTTGGTTGGCTCTATGCAACACAGATGTGCAGCAGTTCTCAGAAACAGTGCTTATACAACTAAATATTCAGTGATTCACAGGAAAGCTAAATCTTCAACCAGGTGCTATTTTTGACCAGAAGTTCAATTGCAACTTGTGGGACCTAACGTTTGCCAGTTTATTTCATAATGCATGCCAGCAACAAGCCATTAAAAGAAATGTCACCAATCCACACTGGAGTTTCACATCTATTTTTAATGACCAACAAAGTTTAAGAAAAAAAAAAATACACAAGCATTGGTGCAGATTCGCCCCAGTGTCTCCTCTTAAAAATGATCCTTTATCACATCCTAGGTCACTTTAGAGGGAAGTGACACACAAAAACATTTTGGTACAAAGCAAGATGCAACAGATCGAAACCGACAATGAGAACCCTATACAAGCCTCCATGTACTACTTTAGGTGTGGCATCGCATCTACCTTGATCAGGCTGACTCATCAGACCATTACTTTTTGCTCATCTCATTAAGTTTTATACATGCTTATTTTTCCAAGCAATATATAGAAACATATTCATATCAATATAGTTATAATGATCCAGTCAGTGTGTCATGGCATTTTTTTGATCCATCACAAGGATCAGTGTTTTCAGCCAGTCATTATTAAACAGATATCTGAATCAAGATTTTACCACGGATTCTGTAAACTTATTACTTGAGGCCCTTTCATGTTGGAGAGCACCATTCACACATTAGTTTACACATGCTGAATCTGAGTAAGTCCATTTACGATCGTTGCAGGTAATTGTTGATTGTGCAAACAGTCACCAATAGCTATTTGCATACATCTGTCAATTCTAGCCGCAGGAATTAGCAGATTCTTGTTGCTGGAATTTGTAGTGTGTGTGTAAACATCCATGCTAATGTGAAGCCTTAAGCCGGCTGTACAAGAATTGAAATTGAATCTGCATTCCGATCCATGTATGGGCTCCCTGGTTGGATAGAAGTCAATATATCAATCATCTTCAGTACAACCAGCCTGTCGGGTATTTCCCAGTTGATCACCAGCAGCACTGATCAGTGTGTTCTGATGGCAAGGAAATCTCCCTGCTGGTTGAACAAAAAAAAAAAAATTAGTATATGGGCTGCCTTAGTCTTTGTTCCACAGTGGACTCTTCTTCACTTTGAGAAATTAAATACATTTCTGATCCAGGGTCTCTCATCTTCATCTTCTGATATTTCATGATGCAGCATTGCAGAATGTCAATAATTCTGACACTTTGCAGGCTGTGGATAACGGCTGTAAGTGGGTTAAATTTTGAACAAAAATTCTTGGGAAAAGAATGTCATAAGAGTGTTTGTTTTTCAAATTAATATTGAGTCAAATTGTCCTATGTCTTCAACTGCAGTGGATGGGAATTTTTTCCCAAAGTAAATGTGAAATGTGGCTTTAAGTAGTTCAGAATCGCCACATAAGGAAATCAGAGATTTTCAAACCAATCTCGAATGCATACTGAATTCTGGCTTCAATTGCTCATCTACATAAGCACTTAGATTTAGTTGTAACAAAATCTGTAAGAAGCAGGTGTTGATCACATTATTATCTGTTACAGGTATGAAATACAATATGCTCCTCAGCCTCCCCAAGCTGTCTGTCAGTTCCTTTCTGCCACTGAACTGGCCCTGCAACGCTATTATGCTGATACAAATAATAGGCTTTTGAGGCAAGTAGAACGACTGAAACAAGAGGTGGCAACTGTTCCAGTTTGTGAAGAGCAGCTGAAAGAAATTGAGCGCTGTATTAAGGTTTTTCTGCATGAAAATGGTGAGGAGGGTTCCCTGAGTCTGGCTAGTGTGGTCGTATCTGCTCTCTGCGCTCTCACAAGGTAATAAAAAAAAAATGTGGATGTAAACACTCCTCAGTTTAACCCTTATTAAGTTACAGAAGTGTAAATTGTTCTATGTGTACTTGCCTATAATCTTTTTTTTTTTTTTTTTTTTTTTTTTTTTTTTTTTTCTTATCTTGAATTTGTGTCCTACATTGCAAATTAGGTTGACAAAAATGTATGTACTGGCTGATTAAATGAAAGACTCATCAGAACTGAGGTGTTTGAAGCAAACTATTTGTAATCACTGCTTTCTAAAACAGTAGTAGTGTCATAGTACATAAATTGATGTAGATCATGCAGGAAGGTCAGAAAGACTATAGACCTAGTCTGCAGTGATAATGCTCCCTGTATACATATACACCAATCAGCCATAGCATTATGACCACCCACCATATCCTGCCAAGGCATGGGCTCCACTACACCTCTGAAGGTATGCTGTGGTATCTGGCACCATGCTGTCATTAGCAGAACCTTTAAGTCCTGTAAGTTGCAAGGTGGGGCCTCCATGAATCAGACTTGTTTTTCCAGCACATGGCACAGATGCTCAGTTGGATTGAGATCTGGATGATTTCATATACAACAGACTGCGATGCACTGTTTTGACACCTGTCTGTCGGATCCAACATTAACTTTTTCAGCAGTTTGAGCTACAGTAGCTCTTCTCCTGGATCGGACTAAACAGTCCAGCCTTCCCTCTCACATGCATTAATGAGCCTTGACCACCCATGACCCTGTTGCCTTTTTGCAGGGTTTCCTTTCCTGGACTGCTTTTGATAGGTCCTTACCACTGCAGACCAGGTACATCCCACAGTAGCTGCAGTTTTAGAGTTGATCTGACTCTGTCTAGTCATTACAATTTGGCCCATATCAAAGTTGTGCAAATCCATATGCTGCCCGTGTTTTTCTGCTCAACTGCAGGGACAACATGTTTACTTGCTGCCTAATACAGTAAATCCCAGCCACTTTGTTACCATTGTAACGAGATAATCAATATTATTCCCATTACCTGTCAATGGTCATAATAATATGGGTGATCAGTTTAATGATGCAAACTGTTGATATTCGCCTGTGATCTTAAGGGTAAATATCTCGTTGCTCAGGAGTCTCTTAATGAAAGTGACGGAAGGAAACATCATGACTTTAAACTTTTGAGTTTACTAAAGACAAGGAATACACAGGTGATTTTAGTACCTCAATCATGCTACTAAAATTGCTAGAGATTGATTGCTAAAAATAGCTGTCAGTCGCTAAACAGATGGAACAGAACACCCCCAGTGTTTTAAACTACACAAGGAGCACATTCTAGAAATTATGCATTATCACACAATGGTGCGAAGGTAAACGGTTATCTGCTCTTACATGTTAATTGTGTAGTTGACAGGTAGTTTATTTAAATTATCTCTGTGTTTCTGCCATAGAGGGAATTTCATCCACATTACCTAAATGCAAGCAAAAACATATTTTTCTTAATTGTACATTTATAAACAGAAGATGAAGTAATTTGAGTACATTTGGTCATGCTGTGGCCTTCAGGAGATTAGACACCAGTAAAGCTATAGGACAGCCTAATATTAAAATGGTCGTGAGAACCACAATCGGGCTCAGGGTAGGATTTCTGCTGCTGTTCCTAATTTTTAGAGAAATGAATTGCACGTGCAGGCCGGACAATAATCACACTGACAACTGTGCAGTATAACCACGTCCTCGACTCTGTTTTATTGCAGGGCGGTGCTTAACCTTTTATACATAGAAAACAGTAGAGTATACGTCACTATTATGTAAATACAGTCACATTCTAAAAGGCACATTTTGCTTGGCTGAAATATGGGAGAAGTTCAGAAACTTGAGGCCCGTTATCTTTTCACTCCCCCTCACATATTCAAGGCCTAAGTAAGATCCTCTCAGTGCGAAGGGAGGGTTTGAGAACATCGCTCTGAACAAACAAGTTGAGGACTGCAAAGCCCAGCAGACAAATATATACGCACAACACATATATTTAGAAATATGAAAAAGTATATATATATAAAATGTATATTTTAAACAGGAAACAGAATAGGCATTTTATCAGATCTCTCCCTTGAGAGAAGCAAACCATTTTTCTTAAATTTTTTTCTTCTAGCAATTTTCTACAGTTACTGCAGAGCCATAGCAGACTCATTTTGCAGCTTTCTGAATCTGCTGACCCTGGGCACTGCCACACCAGCCATATCACAACCCAACTGAAAGGGATAAGCCAGGCTGATCTGTATTGTGTTTTTGGGCACTGGGTTCTGCTGAAGGTGTTTGCTTAGACTTAAGTGGAACATGCGAGTAGCTGTATACAGCACTTCACATGTCCAGGGTTGCTGTGTAAGGATAGTCAATAAGTGTTCACTAGGTAGTCAATAGGTGTACAGAAGCTGGATCAAACAAAGTAAACTGGGAGGACAGTTTGGGTGGATATTCCACAGGAGGGATCCTTTGATTTGGTAATGGATCCAAAACCAGCAGGCTTGAAAAACTGAAGAGATCTAGGTAGCAAGCAAACTGAGCAGAGTGCAAAGACTACATGTAGCAGGTAACACATTTATTGGAAAAAGACAATTAAAAACTCTTATTTAGTAAAATCAAAAGAGCATATCAAAGTTCTCTGCTGGCTTTCACAACTGAGAGGGAACCGTGAAGGGTTATCAATACGGATACCCCCAAGTAGTTGTCCTGATGTTTTCAGTAGTAATCAGAGAGAGAGCTAGAGGGTACCAGACTAAGTGCAGTAAGATAGAAGAATGGGTACAGCACACACATTTGTCAACTCATATTGTATAGGCATGCACATGAATGGTATGCTAAGGTGCTAGTCACAAGCACTCTTGCAACTTCTGGAAGACATCCAGGATCCCAGGAAGGTGCTGCCACTGTGGGGATGGAGTTGGGTAGCCAGGGTAACCGGGAAGCCTCTGGAGGAAGCAGCAAGTCCAGAGGACTTGTTGGCTTAAATGTTGATCTGCAGTACATAAGAACTAGGAATGCTTCCTGTGTATGCCTTCGATGAGAAATGCCCCTTGATTCATCCCTGGACAATTAACCAGGGACAACAGCAGAGGCGAGAGTACCCTTTGCCCCAGCAAAGAAGACTGAGTTTTCGTTTCAGAAACCTTCCATCTCTGTGTCTGAGTACCTATTGTTTATTCCTGGCCTCTAGATCCATAGCCAAGCTTGGGACTCGGCGTTGCGTCAAGTCTTGGACTTCTAAATCCTCCACACCTGCAAGCAAATCCCTCCCACAATGAGGGGATCCCCCCCACTTTAGAGAGTGTGTGGTACATCTGTTGGTCTTTGCAGGTATATGGCCCAGGACATTCGAAAACTCTGGTCCAGAAAATTGTCCAGGGGATTCATTCTAGAATCTCCAACTTCATGTTGCCTAACTTCCCATCATTGTCATTATCTCCGGTGGATTTGCACGCTGCCCTGGCATAACTCCCCTCCTGGGTAACAAAATGTTTTACCAGGGACGAGGCTGGCACGGCATGTAGCAGGGTGTGTTGCTGAGCAGCTCCGCCAGTGATCCTAACAATTCTCCTGACAGCGCTGACATCCTGGTTTGCAATTGCTCCTAAAGCACCCGGCTTCCATTCTCATCGCTCTGGCTATCTGTGGCTGCAGCTATTGTGAGGGTAGGCAGTGTCCTAACGGGGAAAAGACTGCCGTGCAGAACCCGACTTGGCAGGCCAGGATGGCGGCTTCCTGCTCCGCTCAGCTAAAGAAGCTGCTGAGAGACTCTTTGCTAATACCCTGGCTAAGGACACACTGACCTCTGCCTTACACACTTCGGTCAGTAGTGATACTGCTATGGATCCTGGTGATTAAGACGTTAACTTCCCTCAGGCTGAGTCCGCCACCAGCTCTCATGTGAGTATACATTTTCCTACAACCACATGGCGTCGGCCATACAGCAGACAGACACGGACTCTGATCCCACTTTGAGGGAAATCCTCTCTGTTGTTACCTGCAACTCCTCGATTGCTACCTTAACTGGGGAGATTAAGGGCATGAAGGTGGAACTTTCCTTCGTACGGCAAGAGATGCAAAAGCTTAGAGACCACACTTCTGCCTTCGAAGCCTGGCGTATATTTCTGTTGAATACTATTCATTCCTGGATACAGTTTCTGTGATTACTGACTTGTCAGTATGCACCTGTTCGGGGCTACAATGTTTCCCCCCACACCATGGTTCTGCGTGGACCCATAGTTTATTATTGATGAAGGTACCCAGTCCCCGTTCAGACCTGGTTGGTCCAGTCTTTTCTAGGCGTTGCATGGTTTTGTTTTTTTTTTTTAATGTTTTTCCATTTTAAGTGGAACTTTTTCGCACTGCTCACTTCTTGATCCTCAACCCCTATGTCACTGACTGACCAACTGGACTTTACTTTAGCTGCCGGGTATTACAGTATCAAGATCCCCTTGCTTCTTTATGCTACCTATTGAATCACAACAAGCTATAGATATTATTTTTATTTGGAAGGGGTGCCCCCCCTCCCCTCCGGGCCCTCTTTTAATACCTGTCTAGCCTTATGTCAAGTACTGCTACCAAAGTATACATTTGATGTCCTGGAACATAATAGGACTAGGTGATGAAATCAAACAGGGAGCAATGTTTACATATGTTAACCAGTTAGTGTCTCCTGTGATATACTTACAGAAAACCCATTTAAAACCGGATTCCATCCATCTGCTGCGTTCTCGCAAATATCCTACTAAGTTCCACTCCACCTAGTCCTCTTTCTCTAGAGGTGTCAGTATATTGGTTTCCAAATTGATCCCTTTTATGTCTGAAGTAACAAATTGTCAAATGCGAGCGACATGTATTTCTGCTTTGCAAAGTAAATGGGGTTTCGTGCATACTAGCTGCTATTTACTGTACATCCCCCCACCCTTCTATTATGAACCCTTAAAAAGGTTGGTTCAATTTATGGCCCCCTACCCAGATGTTCCCGTTTGGGCACAGGGAGACAAATTATTTTTTTTGGACCCAGCACTAGACAGGTTTTCTGTTACTCCAAATGGAGCCACTCAATCAGCGCAAGCTACTGCCTTTGCCAATCTAATTATTGAAATGGGTCTGGAGGGAGAAACTTACTGATATGAAATGCTACTCATGCTATTCAGCCACCCATGGAGGTCTCTCCAGAATAGATATGGGACTAGGTAATTCATTGATGATGCCCTATGTAATGTACTCTGCCTATGAGCCCCGGCTACTCTCATCATTCTCCCTTCCGGGTGCGCCTTTCAGCCTCAGTCTAACCTCACCGCTCCTTGTGGCATGTCAACCCATTTTGACCAACTCTTTCAGGCTTGGGACCCCCTGCTTACAGCTTTAACTTGTATCCTTGAAATAAATGTAAGGTCAGTCTCGGCAGCCATCCTGTGGGATACATTAAAGGCATTCTTACATGGAATAATTATAAGGGAAATCACGAGCATTAAGAAAAGCCCTCAGGAATGGGAGGAAGTTGTTAGGCAGGAAGAACAAAATGTTTTGGGGTTTCTAGTCAACTTCAGTTTCCAAGGGTGCTTTTGCCCAATGCTAGATCCAAATGTTCTCAACCTTTTCTGCATGGAATATGCAATGTTGGCCATTGCTTCCCTCCACTTGGAAGTGTCCTGGCCTCTGTAGACATCAGGGTTTCCTACTTGCATATTCCTATTTTTACATTGCATCAACTCTACCTGCACTTTGCTGTGGGCACACAATGCTACCAGTTCATTGCTCTTTCTTTTGATCTGTCCACTGCACCTTGGCTTTCACCAAGGTGCTAGCCCTGTACTTGTCTGTCTCACTCACAGGGAATTCCCATAATGGAATGCCTTGTAGACTTTGAGGGAATGAGCAGTGCAGAGTTTTTTTAGTCAACGTTCAACAGACCTTTCAAATTCTGTAGAGGTTCAGGTGGATCTTAAAATCAAGGATTCAGCTCTGGAATTGGCACATTGCTTGGAGTATTTAGGCCCTTCTTTGAAACTGTTCTTCCAGGATTTTCTTTCCAATGGAACGACTCAAACACCCCAATTTTGTATGAAGGTTCTGAGCTAAAGGGGGCCTCTTTGGGGCTGTTGCATGTGCTCAGTATCCATCAAGACTTGCAGCTCAGCATTCTGGCTGAATGGGACTAATAGGCACAGTCTCTGAACCATCGCTTGCAGCCAACCCTCATGACTAGGCCAGCCCTGGCTGGATTGCTCTGTAGAGTTGGAAAAGTGCTTCCTCCAGCTGGTCTATAAGGTTTTTACTATGGTCGCCAGCCTGTCTAGCTAGGGGAGGAGTCCTGGACACTCTCTTGGCTCCAGGGACTTGGTCATCAGAGGACTCTTGTCTCGCAATCAATATTCTGAAACTCAGTGATTGTTATCCCTTCAATACTGGACCTTTTTTGCTGCCACGTCATCCAACCAGTATTCACTTACACATCGCCACATCCGTGGTTTACATAAACCATCAGGGAGAAACCAAAAGACTTTCAGTTCAGATGCTGATCAGATCCAGGCTTAAGCAGAAAAATGGCAGGTAGACTTCCTTCGTAGTCAATATCTGAACTAAGGGGAATGGTCTCCTCACCTTAAGGTGTTTCAAGACCTCTGTTGCAGGTGGGGGGGGGGATGCCAAATAGAACTCCTGGCTTCCAGATGCAACTAGAACCTGTCCCGGTTCGTTTAAAGGTCCAGGCATTATGTAGCTATTACAGTGGATGTTTTGGTGATTCTGTGGGATCCATTCAACTTTTGGATCGGCTTAGCCTTGAGTACCTTCAAGGGTCATATCTTAGCCCCTAGTAGTTCTTTTTCAAAGACAGCTTGCCTCTCATGCCTTAGTAATAGCCTTTGTACAAGGTGGTGGTCACATTATTTTCCCTTGTTTGTCCCCCAGTGACAGCGTGGGATGTCAGCCTGGTTCTCTGTTCTTCAGAAACAGCCCTTTGAATTGATCAGATATTTTTATCTTCTTACTCACAAGGTTGCCTTCCTCATTGCCATCACCTCTGCAAGGAGAGTTTCTGAGTTGCCTACCTTAGTCTGTCAAACCACAGAGACAGGTTTGTCTCGAGGCCCAAGGCCTGTTTCTTCCCAAGGTGGTTGTTTCTCCACCCTTTGTCCTGTTCCATGACTTCCAAAAAAATAATTCCCTCTGATCTCTGGAGTTGGTACTCTGTTCAAGTATATCTATCCATTACAGCTTGATTTAGACATTTCCTGAAGGGCCCCCATTGGGGATAGCCTTTTTCTCATTTCACTATCACCAGGTGGTTTTGGCAGTTCCTCATTTAAGCCTGTGGACATGGAGACAAAGATTCACCTTTCCCTGTAAACCACTTTCCACCAGATCAGTTGGTGCTTTCTGGGTTTTTTAGCATCAGGCATCTGTTCTCAAATCTACCAGGCTGACACCTGGTTTTAGGTTTTACCAGGTGGATGTTCAGGCATCCTCTGATGCTGGCTTCTGTTGTGATTTCCCTTTGTTTTAACCTGTTGGTCTTTGTGAGGCTACTGGCATTTTATGTTGTTGTTGCCCACACATTAGTGCTTTTGGACATCTCAATGTACCTAAATTACTTAATCCTGTGTCCCTTAATGGACAATTAACAGAAATGACTTACAGTAAAATTCTTTAAAGTACTTAAGGGGCACAGGTCCATCCCCTCTGTATGATGTATTTTTCTGCTTTGATGTAAACCCAGAGTCCAATGGAAGAGGAAGGCGTTATACTACAGATCAGTTTGCCAGTGTCCAATCTCCTGAAACAGCATAACCCAGTATACCTTTTAATTCATTATTAACCTATTTACCTTAATTCATGCACAAACAAAAAATTGTATTATACACACAATGTAGTCTCTGTCATTTTATACTTCAGACGTAATTTGATGATGGAAGGAGCTGCTTCCAGTGCTGGAGAACAACTGGTGGATCTTACATCTCGGGATGGAGCTTGGTTCTTAGAGGAACTCTGCAGTATGAGTGGCAATGTTACATGTCTTGTCCAGTTATTAAAACAATGCAAGCTAATCCCTCAAGATCTGGATATACCCAATCCACTGGAGGCTTCTGAAGCTGTACATCTGGCTAATGCAGTTTACATTTCTTTGCAGGTAATTACTTGCCATGTTGCTTACAAGTTTCTTTAGGATAGATACTGTATTTTCTATTTTCTCCACACTGCGAATTTTACTGTATTTTAACTTCTTGTGACTATAGGGATCTACTGAATCTAACTGATTTACAGTGCTCAGCATAAATGAGTACATCCCAACAGTGCTCAGCATAAATGAGTACATCCCAACAGATTTGTCAGAAAACCTTTGCTTTCCTTACAGAAGCAACATTTTCTCTGGGACACTATACTACAAAATACACCCACAAATGCGGGCCATTGATTTGCAGATTGGTTAATTTACACACACAAAGTATTTTTCCTAACAAATTAATTCAAGCCTATGTTGCAAAAATGAATACACCCCAATGGAAGTCTTGGGAGCAAAGCTAAATTTTAGACAAAATCCTAATGAACAAAAATTCAACTACACGTGAGTCTAATTATTCATTAAACTAGTGTCCAGCAAGCAGTTGATTATAAAAGGGCATTACTTAACCCCTTCCCATTTCATGCTGTCAGCAATGGCACCACATGGAAGAGAAATTTCACAAGGCCTGAGAAAGAAAATAATTTCTTTACACAAGAAAGGTGAGGGCTACAAGAAGATCAGCAAAGCTTTACTTATCAGTCAGAACACTGTAGGAAAAGTGATCCAAAAATTTTGCAAAGATGGAATTGCAACCATCTCACTGAGACATCCAGGCCGTCCATGGAAGTTAACACCTCAACAGGAGTGTCTTCTGATGAGAAAGGTTGAAGAAATTCACCATGCAAGTTCACTGCAGTTAGCTAAAGAAGTACAAAGCCAAACTGGAGTTATTTGATTCCTGTGACACAATACGGCTTACACAGCAGAGGAATGGCATGCATGGGTGTCATCCACGAAGGAAGCCTCTCCTAAAGCCCATGCACGAAAAAGCCCACCTATAATTTGCTAGGGCCCATGCTGAAAAAGACTACTGGGACTCTGCACTGTACAAAACTGTATGGTATTGCAAAGGTGAGTACAAAGAAAAATGCATGGTGCCTACAGTAAAACATGGTGGTGGCAGTGTCCCTCTGTGGGCTGCATGAGTCCTGCTGGTGTCAGGGAGCTGTATTTCATTGATGGTATCATGAATTTACAGATGTGCTGCTCTATATTGAGAGAAGATGCTACCATCACTCCGTGCCCTTGGTCGTCGTGCACTTTTCCAACATGACAAAGATCCAAAACACACATCTAAGGTTACTGTTGCATTTCTGAAGAACAGGGTGAAAGTGTTTCAGTGGCCCAGTATGTCTCCTGATCTGAACTCAGTTGAACACCTATGGGGAATTCTGAAGAGACAAGTTGAGCATCACCCTCCATCCAGCATCCAGGCTCTAACAGAGGTCGTTCTTGAAGAATGGAAAAAGATAGATGTTGCAATATGTCACCAACTTCTTCATTCCTAGAAGACTTGATGCTGTCCTTACAAATCATGGATGTCATTCAAAAAGTATTTTGTTGTGGGGTGTATTCATTTTTGCATCAACTAATTTGAGTAAAACTGAAGATTTTGTAATCCAAGTTATATTAACTTTTTATATGAAGAAAAACAATGTGCGCTATCATAAAATTGTGAAAACCATTAATTGAGCTGCTGCAATGACACTTAAAAGTGATCCCACACTCAAATCATAAATATATAACAACAGTGTTGCGCTAACTCATAAATACAATAACATATGAAAATAACCAAAAAGCCTTATTATTAATGTGACAATTTGATCAAACGGTGGTGCTTGAAAGGTGCTTATTATATGCAATGTGCTCCAAAATGCTGAAACTTAAAACGACAGTGCTCCACCGTGACTTTGTGCACCTCCACCTATAGGTACAGAGGGCCACTCACCTCATACAATGGACTTATAAATTAATATAGGTCACCCAAGGATAGTAGTTCCATCAAAGAGGCTCCAGATGGCAGCAAAGAGCTGATAACAGGCACCACCTCAGATGACACTATATACGGAAATCCTCTCAGCTTTAAACTCCACATGTAGGAAGAAAAACAACTCCCATAGCGTAATACTGTTTATTTTAAATTAAAATGTGTTCCAGAGTAACACTCATATAGTACTGAATGACAGATCGGTTTTAACATGGAAAGTTCCGATCCGCAAATGTGTAGGCAATTGGCAAGCACATTTCCTTAGCTGGCGGTGTCTGAATTTGGGTAGTGGTCCTTTCACCTGGTGGTGTTTCAGACCTGTTGGGATGCCATATAGGGGCCTCAAGGTTCAACAAATTGTGTACAAATTTGTCTACAGGTACAGGGATCATTTAGCAAAAGCAGTGCATGCTCTATGGGATCAGTACATCCTGATCTACGCTTTTCTCCCATGAAAATTCTTTTTCATCTGCTTTGCATGATCAAGATGGGATTCCAGTGATAATCGTTGCTCCAAACTGGCCCAAGTGGGTGTGGTATACCAACCTGGTAAGACTCCTGATGGGTTATCTACGGGGTCTACAACAGAGGTATTGAATTAAAATTCAAGGAGGTCCGGTCACTAAAATTCTCTTCTGGCCGAGGTCCGAATAGGGTGTGCCCCCTTACATTAGGTGTAGCCATCAGAGTGTAACTTTACATTCCCATCACATCAGGTGTGCCCATCATAGTGCTCATTTACATCATGTTATCCCCATCACAGTTCCACCTTACATCAGGTATTCCCATCAGATTGTCCTCTTACACTCAAAGTACCCTTTTTCTATCATATTTCCCCATTAGACTACCCCTTTCCACAGTATGTGCCCGTCAGAGTGCCCTTTAAAATAAAATGGGCCCATCACAGTGCCCCTTAACATAAAATAAGGGGCACTCTGATGGGCCTTTTTTTTGTTGAGGGGCACTCTGATGGGTGTCAGTCTTTATGGACCCAGATAGGGTGCATTGGTTTCTCATTTCACCATTTCTAGGTTGCTCGGTATCATGCAAGCTTATGGTCTCAAGGGTCAGGTTCCACCCTTTCCTGTGAAGGTGAACTCTGCTAAATCTGTGAGTGCTACTTGGGCTTTTTCACTTTAAGCAGCTGTTTCCCAGATTTGCCAAGTTGCCATTTGGTCTTTTGCTCACATGTTCTCTAAGTTCTACCAGGTGGATATATTGGCTTTATCTGATCCCAGCTCTTTAAAGCTGCAGGCAGTTCCCAGTTGCTGGTTTCTTTAGCCTGTTGGCGTTTCCTGTGTCATCCACCCCTCGGTTGGACTGCTCTTGGACGTCCCAAAGGTTTAAGACTTGGCTATGCTCTTCAATAGATAAGAAAGAAAAATAATTTTTGTACTGGTCATAAAATCCTTTTATCTGGTATCAGCTGAGGAACAAAGGAAGTTTTTGACTTTCGGGTTATACTGCCACCTAGCACTGCCATTATGTACAGAGCATAATCAAACACTGGTGGGACTTGTATTCCTCAATTAACAAAGAAGGATTTTAAGAGGAGTACAAAAATCATGTTTTCTGTGGACAGATTGAACTTTGTACTGCTCTGCAGAATTTTAATGGGTGCCATGACCGAAAAAAGGTTAAACACTGGTTTTCAGGCCTTGAAGTGACTATAAGATGGTTTGACCCATTTAATTAATGAAACCATTGTTCTTTTTGTTTGAAAGGAATTGAACTCAAATTTTCGTCAGATTATTTTCCCTGAAGCTCTCCGATGCTTAATGAAAGGAGAGCAGACACTGGAGAACATGCTTCAAGAGTTAGATAACCTGATAGAGCAGACCACTGATGGGACATCACTACAGAACATGGTCGAATTGCTGCAGACTTACCTAAGAAATGCAGCCATGGGCCTAGAAGATGAGGCAAATGCTCACTACATTGATGTTGCAAGGTATTATATATGCTGTTTTTGAAGTTATTTTGCTTTGGTTGATTTTTCCTGTTCGCACTAGTGCATGGCGTTTACAAAAGTCTTGGCAAAATGGGGCCATCCCCTACAAAGGTAAATGCTATTCTCCATTATAGACTGGAAGATTTTGTGTGTAATTGTCCATTAGCAGCATAACTTGCAGTAAAATATTTCCTTTGATGTACAGTGATGTGTAACATTTAAAGGTAAGGTCATTGCTGATCTGCCTGTTTCAAAGGATTATATGATTAGTTAGAAGTCTCTTCGAAGGTGTAAATCGGCAGCACTGTCCATGTGAATTTCCTGCTATTTTAGGGATTAATTCAAACCTAATTACTGCTTCTGAGAAGGTATTCCAGGATCAGAAGCCAAGATTTACCTTGGGCTACCATCTGCAGGTGACAATTGGTTCAGCAGCCCAGTCATTTTGGTGTAATATTCTGTCTAACATGTTGAAGTCAGGAAGGTACTTCAGAGTTTAATAGACCACATAGAAGAATTTTTGCTAAAAATCAGTATTTTAAGGAATTGACAGCATGGATTCATGAAAGAGCAAAAGAGTCAAACGGGTCTGATTCTTTTTATGGAAGAAGTAAAAGTAATGGTTAAAACTTCCATATTCGTGTTTTCAGATGATGGCAAACTATGTAGAGGAATAATTTTTTTACAAGATGCCCCCGACTTACAAGCCAACCTCAATGCACTATTTAATTGGGCAGCCATGTTGCAAATGAGGTTCGATGTTGATAAATGTAAAGTTATGCACCTGGGGCCTGAAAACATGCATGCATCATACATTCTAGAAGGAGAACTGGGGGAGTCAATGAAATAAAAGGATCTAGGTGTACTGGTAGATCATGAACGTAACCAGTTTCCGCCCGGCTTATAGTTAAATGAGAAGCGAGCGGGACTTTCGTCGATGCGGGTAGATGTCATTTGATGTTCTCCCGGATCGGCACCTCACGAGATCTGTCACTGTCTGTGTCCATCAGGCATATGATATATCACAACGGCTAAATCTGTGTCTGTAGTGTATGTTCAAACCTTAATACCATAAATAAACATATTAGATTTTTACTCCAGGAATGAGTGTGGAAATTCTAGAGAAATTCTTAAATAATGCATTACAATTTAACTAAACCCATTTGATTTTAATCGACTAAAATACAACTAAAAATAAAATGGCATGTTAGGCAAAAAACTGACTAAAAATGAACTGAAATTTGATGGCAAAATTAACACTGGTATTAACACCAGAGATTGTTGATCTCCCCCTGCTGGAGAAAATTGGACCATGCTTCATAGTTTGATGCATTCCAGCTATAGGTATAGGATTGCGCATATGGAGGTTTTCTATTTTTTTTCTATTGGTTAAACAAACCACTTACAATGGTTCTTCAGCCCACTTGTGAATGGTCCTGCAGTCTCTTGGGACCTGTGACGCATCCCAAGAGGCTGTGGGGAGAGAAGGGGGGACACAAACTTATGCTCCAATCTCCTAGGTGGCCAGAGCTGAAGTGGGAGCGGGTACCTGTCACAACCAGGTACCCACTGCACCCAAACCCCCCATCCCCCCCCCCCCCCCCCAAACCTAAAAAAAAGGAAATAAAAGTTGCCAATTATGACATAGAAGGGGAATGAGGAAGAATAGCAGAACTTCCACTTTTGGGTGAAATTTTTCTTTTCACTGTGTTAACTACAGTCAGGTCCATAAATATTGGGACATCGGCCTGGCAGAGCATCACCAGGGATGAAACCCAGCGTCTGGTGGTGTCTATGCGTTCCAGACTTCAGGCTGTAATTGATTGCAAAGGATTTGCAACCAAGTATTAAAAAGTGAAAGTTTGATTTATGATTATTATTCTGTCCCATTACTTTTGGTCCCTTAACAAGTGGGAGGCACATATGCAAACTGTTGTAATTCCTACACCGTTCACCTGATTTGGATGTAAATACCCTCAAATTAAAGCTGACATTCTGCAGTTAAAGCACATCTTGTTTGTTTCATTTCAAATCTATTGTGGTGGTGTATAGAGCCAAAAATGTTAGAATTGTGTCGATGTCCCAATATTTATGGACCTGACTATATGTAAGATTGCCATTACTGACCACCACATGAAAATGTTCCCTGGCTATTTTGGAAATCTACTAGCTTTAATATTTTGAGCCATCAACGTGAAACCAAAATGTTAATCAAACACGTCAAAGGTACTTATTTGCTTATTTGTTCCAGGTCAGTAACTCATTGTTGAAGCTAATTGTCATGATAGCCTGACAACTTTCATTTTTGAGAGGTCAGCAATGGTAGTGTTCATGCTTATCTTGCCTCAAGTTACCTTTAAAGTCTCTTTAAAAGCAGTATTTTGTCCCCATACCTGGATGTTTTTACTAGTGCAATGGCATGGTTATCATGTCTAATTAAATGCAATAACTGCATGGTGTCCCGTGTGCTGGTGACTGGTGTATTCCTTAACCACTTCAAAACCAGGCCAACTTTGACATTTACATGTTAAAATTCTGCATTTTTTTTTGTTAGAAAATTACTTGGCCTCAAACTTAATTTTTTTTTAAAGCAGAGACCATGAAGAATAAAATGGTGGTTATTGCAATTTTTTATCTCGCACCATATTTGCACAGCCATTTTTAAAATACAAATTTTCAGGAAAAAATACTTTCATGAATTTTAGTGCACACACACAATCAAATATTTTACCAATTTTTAGTAAAATATAAAAGATGTTACACCAAGTAAATAGATACCGAACATGTCACACTTCAAAAATTGTACGCGCCCATGCAATGGTGACAAACTACGGTACATTAAATTATCGTGATGTAAAGCTTTAAAAAGCTTTACAAGTTAAATTTAAGTGTTAAATGGGTCTGGCCCTAGAATTTTTTCTCGCTCTTAACATTTGCCATAATCACCATTTACATAATTTACATATGTGTGTAGGACCTATGTATGCTTTCACATTTGTGTTTGAACATGAGGGGATGAGGGCGCTTTAACCACTTGCCCTCCTGAGGATTTACCCCCCTTAATGACCAGGCCTCTTTTTGCTACTCGGCACTGCACTAATTCAACTGATAATTGCGTGGTCATGCAATGCTGCTTCCAAACGAAATTCGTGTCCTTTTTTTTCACACAAATAGAGCTTTCTTTCGGTGGTATTTGATCACCTGTGCGCTTTTTATTTTTCACGCTATAAACAAAAAAAGACCAAAAATTTTGAAGAAAAACAATATTTTTTACTTTCAGCTATAAAAAATATATAGTAAACTCAAAGTTAGTTATACATTTAGGCCAAAATGTATTCTGCTACATGTTTTTGGTAAAAAAAAAAAAAATCCCAATAAGTGTATATTGATTGCTTTGTGTGAAAGTTATAACGTCTACAAACTATGGTATAGATACTGCAGTTTACGCCTTTTTTTTGCTGTACAGCGCTGCGCTAGTTTAACGGACAATTGCGTGGTCATGCAATACGGTACATAAATGAAATTTACATCCTTTTTTTCCCACAAATTGAACTTTCTTTCGGTGGTATTTGATCGCCTGTGCGTTTTTATTTTTTACGCTATAAAAAAAAAAAGGCTGACAATTTTGAGGAAAAAAAACAATATTTTGGACTTTTTGCTATAAAACATGTCCAGTAAAAAAAAATTAAAAAATCAAATTTAGTCATAAATTTCTGCCAAAATGCATTCTGCGACATGTCTTTGCTACAAAAACCCCCAATACGTGTAAATTAATTGGTTTACGTGAAAGTTATAGCGTTTACAAATGGAGGGAAAGATACTGGGATTGTTAATTTGTTTTTATTCTAATAATGGCGGCGATCAGCAACTTATGGCGGGACTGCAGCGCACATTCTGACACTGGAGGGGAACTGACTTGGGGTCACTGACATCCCCAGTGACACCAATACAGTGATCAGTGCAAAAAAAAAAAAAACACTTGACACTGTACTAATGGCACTGGGGAGGAAGGGGTTAACTGTGTGAGGGGAGTGTTTTACTAGGGGGCGGGGGTGTGTACTGCAGGGAACACCGCTGATCGAGACAGATGAACATTTCTGTCCCGATCAGCGTGTCAGGAGCTGTCAGGGAACTGACAGAAAGCACAGCTACTGCAGCTGTGCTCTCTGTCACTGATTGCCGCTAATCGCCGGGGCATAGCCGGTAACGACCGGCTGTGACCCGGCGACTGACATCCGCGCCCCTTACCTGTTTTACAAACACACGTTTTAAAACATGGTTTTGCCCAGCCGTGCCGCCCTGCCACCGTATTTCTACAGTGTCTGGGTGGCATGTGGTTAATTTAAAAAAAATAAATACAGTTTTTACAGTGACTCTTCACATTCCTTTTGGATAAACTTTATTGCTATCAAAAGGGATGAATAACGTCCCTTGTGATAGCATGGGCAGTGACAGGTATTCTTTAATAGACCTTTACTAGATCCCAGATCTCTCTTCTGCCCCCAAAAGCATCTGATCAAACCAAGATTATTTTGACCAGATGCTTTACAAGCTGGCAACAGCTTGTAAACAACAAACCAAACTGGAGGTGGTGATATCCTCATCGCTTCCACTTTCTTAAGTCACAAAGGGAGTGGGTATGGATGTGCTTTCCTTCCCTCTGTTTACTGGAACTAACAGCTGTTCAAAGAGCCTGAGAAGAGCAGCGGGATGACTGACCCTATCTGCGCCCTGTAGAAATGGTCGTGCAGTTGAAAATGTTGATACTAGAATCATGACTGCAGCTGCAGCCATGATCCTGAGAGAACCTCTTTAACCTGAGGATGCACAGGCACATCCTAGAGAAGTGAAGTGGTTAAAATCTTCAGTCCCTTGCCCCTGGATACCCCTACAACCGTGATCTTCTGGAGCTGCAGAGATAAATGTGAACAGTTGCAGCTGTGACAGGACCTCATCAAAAGTGGTGAAATTGGCTGTCCTTTCCACTTCCATACTCAATTCATAGAAATCATATTATCTTTACTATTCCCACATAAAAAAAATGCTCTGAATAGAGGGGGCATTCATCCATGCAATTCAGAGAGCGTTTTCCATTATGGAGACCAATCAGCTCTTTCGGGGTATCTAGGAGGCAGACAACATAAAATTTCAAGAAACGCAACCACCACCAGCAAACAGGACACTCTTCATGTATGTACTGTCCTTGGTGCTGATTTAAAAGAAATCACTCAGCTTCAACTTTAAAGCTAAAACATGGTTTATTTTCATGTAAGATTACAGTTTGTGTCCATTTTCGTGTATATATTTTAATCTGTATTTAAAGGCCTGCTGGGTCATACACAGCACTTTTATTTTTAGATTGATATTTCCACATGTAATTTCAGATATTCTAAGCAAATATTACTTAGTAGGTATGTTGTGTTACAGGTTACTTCATTCTCAGTATGGAGAGTTGATTCAGCCAAGGAATGGCTCTGTGGAAGAAACTCCAAAAATGTCTGCTGGTCAGATGCTGTTGGTTGCTTTTGATGGGATGTTTGCTCAGGTTGAAACTGCATTTGGCTTACTACTGGAGAAGGTATGGACGTTTACTGATATCTAGCTGAATTGACCATGTACTTGTAAGCATACTCCATGTTTATCTTGTGCTCACGACTGCAGTTAAAACAGATGGAAATTCCACATGCTTGGAGAAAGGTTGATATCATCCGTGAAGCACGAAGTACACAGGTGAACTTTTTTGAAGATGACGAACTTCGCCGTGTTTTGGATGAGATATTTTTCTTGAAAAGATTACAAACGATCAGAGAATTCTTCCGCCTTTGTGGCACATTTTCTCAAACCTTGTCAGGTAAGATTGACACCAAGCTGTGCAGTGGAATAACGTCCTTACAGGATGTCTTCAACTTACAAGCTGACTTCAATGCACTGTTTAATTGGGCAACTATATGGAAAATTAGGTTTAATGTAGATAAATGTAAGGTTATGCACTTGGGGGCCAAGAATATGCATGCATCATACATACTAGGGGGCATACAGCTGGGGGAATCAATGGTGGAGAAGGATCTGGGAGTTCTGGTAGATCACACGCTTAATAATGGCATGCAATGCCAAGCGAGCAAAATCCTCACTTGTATTAAGAGGTATAGACTCCAGAGAGAGAGATATCATTTTACCCCTGTACAAATCATTAGTAAGACCTCATCTGGAATATGCAGTTCAGTTTTGGGCACCAATTCACAAAAAGAACATTGGGGAACTTGAGAACGTACAGAGAAGGGCAACCAAACTGATAAGAGGCATGGAGGAGCTCAGCTATGAGGAAAGATTAGAGGAACTGAATTTATTCTCTCTTGAGAAAAGGAGATTAAGGGGGTTATGATCAACATATATAAATACATCAGTGGTTCATATAGTGAACTTGGTGTAGAACTATACACCCTGAGGTCATCACAGAGGACAAGGAGGCACTCTTTACATCTCGAGGAAAAGAAATGTAATCTCCAAACATGGAAAGGTTTCTTCACAGTGAGAGCTGTAAGAATGTGGGATAGATTCCCTCAAGAGTTGGTTCTGGCCAGCTCAGTGGATTGCTTCAAAAAAGGCCTGGATTATTTTTTAGATACAGAAAATATAACTGGATACTAACATTTATAGGTAAAGTTGCTCCAGGGAATATCCAGTCGCCTCTTGGGGGATCAGGGAGGAATTTTTTTTCCCTGCTGGAGCAAATTGGATCATACTTTGCTGGGGTTTTTTTGCCTTCCTCTGGATCAACTGTGGGTATAGGACTTCTTCTTTTTTTTTTTTTTTTTTTTTTTTATGGTTGAACTGGATGGACTTTTGTCTTTTTTTTTCAGCCAGACTAACTATGTAAGAAAATGTACTTTTCAGATTTTACAGTGTTACAAGGAAAAATAAAAACATCCCTGAGTAGCAAAACTCCCTACCAATGCACCACATAGCATAAAAACACACTTGGCTGTACAAGGGCCTTAGCCCAAAACTAGAACTGTGGAGCAAGCTTCAACTATAAAACGGTAAACCGTCTGCTGTGGGGAACTCCTGACAACAAGTATAACCATTTCCCAGGCACACGTGGGTCAAAAAGAAACAAAGTTTAGCAAAACCAAAGAAAAACAAAAGCTACTAGGGCAGCAGTAAGAGCTCCTATCTGGAAGATAATGGCAGTATATATGGTAACTGACTGACCATTTGATACTGTATATATGGTAACTGACTGACCATTTGATACTACTCACATTTTTATTGTGAATGTTGAGGAGGATCAGGAAGGTTGCATAGGCCAAGTAGCTTTGTCAGGGAATACAGGAGGCTTGGACCTTTCAGCCCTTTACAGGATGCCCAGCACTTGGAGATTTTCAGCATAGACGATTTTCCATGTCTACGTTTTTTTTCTATGGAGGGCTTTTACCTGCCTCTGCAGCGCGTGCAGCTCTCTGTTTCTATTGGGCTTTCTTTACAGAGAGATTGGGAGAGGTAATTCAGCATTTGTTGGTGTTTAAACAGGTTGGCAATTGTTGCAGTAAATACAGAATTTTCTAAGCCTCTTTGCCTTAAAATTAGCATTTACCCAGCATAATCATCCAGCAACACATTCTAAATAAGCAAGTCTATTTAGTAGTACACAAAATCTTTCAAATGAGGACAAGGCAAAGTAAGGTGTTCCTGCAGAAAAACTTATCACATTAGATAATTTTTCTCCATTTTTAAGTTTTGCTCAGAGTAGTGTTGGAAGAACAACAGTAGTTTTTACTAATTGGCTTTTGTTGAGTTATGTGATTTCATGCTTGGTTTGCTGCAAAGTGTTATCTTTTTGGTCTTTTTTTTCAGCAGGCCTACTTTACATATCTACAAGTAATAGTTACCTCCACATTTCTGGTAGTTCAGATGAGATCTAACTTTCATTTAACACTTGCTAAAAGGCCTTTCTTTGTAACTAGACATTTCAAAATGTGGTGGTTAAGAGAACGGTCTGTGCATTGTATAGCTTTTCAGTTATAGCAGAATACATGGACAACAATTATGTATTCAGTCATCTGGAGGTATTGGTTACAACTACTACTTCAAACTCCATATGTTGTCAATTTTTAACAGGGTATATGTAAACTCAGAGGTTACCTTACATGAAAACTTTGGGGAAAAAATCAGTAGATGTAGACAGCTAAATTTATATTCAAATATTGGCTTTTACTGTGTAGGTTAAACTGGGCTCACTTTATATCCACATCCTGAGTCATCCTTTTTCATTTGAGGCTATTCATTCCACTAAAAACAAAGTGCTATGGGAGTGGGGACTGGCCCAGAAAACTTACTGGAAAAGCTGAGATTTGCATAAAAAATTGGGTGCATATATGCATGGGTCTGTGGGGGTTTTGACATGCGTGTTTCCCCGAGGGTAATCTCTAATTAATAGTTTTTTATTCAAACCATTTTAATTGCACAGGTTTTTGATGGGTTTACTTTTACCTGCGACATATGTAATTTGCCAAATGTATGCTTTTGCTTTCTCTACACAGGGAAATGCCCTATTGATGAACAAACTCCTGTTAATGGACCTGTGCAGCTGGTCAATGTAAAAACAATGTACAGAAACTCTTGTTTTAGTGAAGACCAAATGGCCAAACCAATCAAATCTTTTACAGCTGACTTTGTGAGGCAACTCTTGATTGGCTTACCTACACAGGCTTTGGGACTGACTTTGTGCAGCTTCATCAGTGCTTTGGGTGTGGATGTTATTGCTCAAGTGGAAGCCAAAGACTTTGGGGCAGAAAGTAAAGTTTCCATTGATGATCTCTGTAAAAAGGCTGTGGAGCACAACATTCAGATCTCCAGATTCTCCCAGCTAGTAATGAACAGGGCTACTGTCCTAGCCAGTTCTTATGACACTGCCTGGAAGAAACAAGACTTGGTGCGTCGTCTAGAAACAAATATTGCTTCCTGTAAAACCAGTATGCAGCGTGTGCAGCTTCACATTGCAATGTTTCAGGTAAATTTTCTACAGCTAAATACTAATAAGCATGCTTGTTTGTTTTTTTTTGTTTTTTTTAACATGAAATGTTTATACTTAATATCAACATGTAGACAGGGCAGGGTTGGAGCAGATCAGTTAGAGAAGTTGTGATAGAATGACTATAGAGTGTTAAGTAAAATGGACCTCCATCCTAAAGAGGAGGTTCCACTTTAAGGCCTCCTTCCCCCCCCCCCTCCTTTCACATTTGGCAATCTTTTTAGGAGGGGGGGAGCAGCAGGTACCTGTCAAAATCTGATACCGGCTTCTCACTGCAAAACAATCAAATCGAAAATGCTTGCCAGCAAGGCTGATTCAGCAGCACCCCTGCTACGAATACTGGTACCTCAGACCACCAGCTCTTCAGGCTCACTCAGCCTCGGTTGCAGCTCCTCACTGCATAGGCTTTCTCTTGGCCTCTAAATAGGGTTCTCCAGCCCTCTGAAGCTTGTTCACTCGAGACTTCCGGCTACCCTACAGCCCCCTGGACTCGTTAGCCGCCTTAGCTTTCACTGTCTCCCAGACTCTTGTAGTTGTCCCGACTTTCCCAGTCCTTGGGCAAGGAATCACCCTCACAAGGGATGCAGTCTCCAACAGGAGCACCCAGTAGCCTTTCTGACAGGGCTCTGTCTGCAAGTGGCATCAATTACCATCAGCTATTCTGATTTGGTTTATAACGACTCTGCACAACCGTGTAAACACACAGGCTGCAGGTGTCTAGCAAAACCCAGATACAGGATTAAAGGTTCTGTCCCGCCCAAGACACTTTGAAACCTTATAGATCCAGGCCCTGATCTGGAACTACTACACCTTGAAAAATAATTACAACACAGTTTTCTCCACTAGCAATAGACAATCTGGATCTTTGCATTAAGCCTGAATGTGAATCCTTTCTACCTTAATTTCCTAAACTCACATAATGGCAGGGCCTATTTCACCCAGACCTTGAAGACACCTTTCACTGGTATGCCCGTAGTGATGGGTTACGTTTGGTCCCCTCCAGGAACCTTCAGTATAATTAAAGGTTAAAGTAGAACTAAAGGCAAAGCATTTTTTTTTTTTTTTTTTTCCCATGGAGGATTATAACCCCTGCCAGGTTGTTTTTGCCAACTGTGTCCCATTGGGGCGATTTCCCTGTATTTCCTGCCTAATTAACCAAAACCGGAAGAGGGAGTCCTTGGTTGTCACCAGATCTGGTGTCCCCATTGGAAGATTTCTGATCTTACTGCTCGGGAGGACAACTCAAAATGTGGGAATTTATTTTTTTTTTTTTTTTAAACTAGAGACCACAAATCTATAATGGGGGTACAAACAGCAACAAAAACCTGACAGGTATTCTAACCTCTCCACTGTATTCAAAAAAGAAATCTTTTGCCTTTAGTTACATTTTAATTAAATTACAGGTTTACTTGTAATTGTGATGGTTTCCCATTTTACATTTGGGGTATTGGTGTTTCATCCCTTCCACCCACCATTTTTGTGGAGAATGCAAGAAGCATGTTTATTCTTCTCTACCCGCTCCTCCAGGGACACAAGACGCAGGACAACAGTCAGCATCTGGGTTATTGTGGCTCCCTTCCCAGAGACTTGCATACCCTATCATTCTTCATTTCCTGAATACCCAACAGGAGATCCCCCTTCACTTGGCAATGGCGGAGGCAAGGTGCAGAGAAGCTGATAAAAAGCAGGCCTAAAAGCACTTGGGCCATAATAGACAGCAATGAGGAAAACCAGCAAAGTGCTGAGGGTGATATCTGTTCTTCTGCAATGGGACAAGATCCTATATGGTCACCAGAGAGAGAGGAGAATCGGCAGAGCAGAGGGTTACTACTGAGTGGGGGATCAGCAGAGCTGGAGGTTACTACTGAGTGGGGATCAGCAAAGCTGGGGGTATTACTGAGTGGGGCATCACCATAGCTGGGGGTACTTCTGAGCAGGGGATACTTCTGCTGAGTGGGGGTACTAATAAGCTAGGGATCTGCTGAACAATGGTACCAGTGAGCTGGGGATCTACTGAACAGGAGTACTAATGAGCTAGGGATCTGCTGATTGGGATACTACTTAGCCAGGGTTCTACTTGGCCCACTTTAAAATAAATATAAAATCAACACACACCGGGCATTTGTTAAGCTTCAGAAAAGCATCACAGAAGCATCAAAAAAAAAAAAAAAAAGAGGGGAAATCTTCCAATGGGGGGGGCACTTGTTCCATTGACAACTGTCTAAGAAAGTATTTTCCTCACATTAGAAAGTTCCTTTAACTTTCTCTGGAGTCTACAGGACATAAAGTGAAAAAATAACTCCCCAACTGGAATAGCTTTTGCTCCCCTACTTTGAAATGCAGAAAAACAAAAAAAGCAGGTTGGTTTTAGATATATTTTAGTAGTTGTCCCAATCTTTAATATTTTTTTAAAAGAACTTTATTTCCATCATCAATGCCTGTGTTTTCAACATTTAAACTTTTTTTTTATACCAGTATGTTCTATAAAGTTTGTTGTGATACCATTTAACATAGGGATACGACTGTCCTTTGAACCCATCAGAAAAAATTATTACCCATAAGGTGGTGTTTTGTAGTTGTCATCTGTACAAGGTGAGTGTCTGCACTAGTGGCCTTGTCCGGTAAAGAATCCTTTCTAGTTCTGCACAGGAACAAGGTGGTTTTGAGGCCCAGAAGGTTCTTTTGGCGTTTCACCTCAACCAACACATCGTTGGTTCTTCTGTTAGGCTCCAGTTCATCAGAAAGAGATGTTTGCCTGGATATATTTTGGACTGAGAGTGTCTATCTCTCAGCCACTGCTTCCTTCAAAAAAGATTGATTTGTCAATCCAGATGCACCCCGAAAGGGTGAACCAACTTCTCCTTCCATCATCTCTTGGTGGTTCAGAGGAATCTTTCATTATTATGGTCTAAAAAAAAAAAAAGGTAAATTTTGACTATATTGCAAAGACAAACACAGATGACAAAAACACTAATGAATAAGTACATGCAAAAGAATGGTGTTCAGGACCTGTCTAGCTGGATTCTAAGTTCAACAACAAACTGGGCAGGTTTGTCTCCAGGTAGAGGCATCCTCTTGCAGAAACAGTGGATGTTCTGGCAGCCCCATGGGATCCGTTTATCTTGAACTATGCTTTTCCTTCCCTGAGTGTTTATTCACACATGTACGGTGCAAATTGAAGCTCCGTTTTCCCAGCTAATTGACAAAGTAGTTGTTCAGTGGTTCAGGTCAGGTTTAGATCAGGTCACATTTTACATTAGGATCAGGAGAGAAAACCGTCCTGAAATAGTTTTCACAAACTCATGACATGCAATTCAGAAGCAGTTCCCATAGAAGTTAATGAGCCTGTAATTTGCACCTGGACCGGACTGCACTGCTCAGAAATCGGACAGGACTCTTTATCTACACTGCAAGTGCACCGGATGTACACTATATTGCCAAAAGTATTGGGACACCCGTCCAAATCATTTTATTCAAGTGTTCCAATCGCCTCCGTGGCCACAGGTGTATAAAATCAAGCACCTAGGCATGCAGACTGCTTCTACACACATTTGTGAAAGAATGGGTCACTCTCAGAAGCTCAGTGAATTCAAGCGTGGTACCTTGATAGGTTACCACCTGTGCAATAAGTCCATACTTGAAATTTCGTTGCTACTAAATATTCCATGGTCAACTGTTAGTGGTATTACAACAAAGTGGAAGCAACTAAGAACAGCAACTCAGCCACGCAATGGTAGGCCATGTAAAATGACAGAGCAGGGTCAGCGTATGCTGAAGCACAGAAGTCGCCAACTGTCTAAAGAGTCAATAGCTAAAGACCTCCAAACTTTGTGTGGCCTTCAGATTAGCACGACAGTGCGTAGAGAGCTTCATGGAATGGGTTTCCATGGCTAAGCAGCTGCATCTAAGGCTTACATCACAAAGTGCAATGCAAAACATCAGATGCAGTGGTTTAAAGTGCGCTGCCACTGGATTCTAGAGCAGTGGAGCCATGTTCCCTGGAGTGACGAATCTCGCTTCTATGTCTGGAAATCCGATGGACATGTCTGGGTTTGGCGGTTGCCAGGAGAATGGTACTTGCCTGACTGCATTGTGCCAAGTGTAAAGTTTGGTGGAGGGGAGATTGTGGTGTGGGGTTGTTTTTCAGGGGTTGGGCTTTGCCTTTTAGTTCCAGTGAAAGGAAGTCTTAAAGCGTCAGTATACCAAGATGTTTTGCACAATTTCACGGTCCCAACTTTGTGGGAACAGGAAGGGGCCATCCCCAAACTGTTAAATCATCAATTTTTTTTTTTGTTTTAAATGTAGCACTGCCCCTTGGGACAAGCTAGAATATATTATGGGTCCTGCGCTCAATAGATCCAACCCTAAGCAAACCCAATCCCTCTGGCACAACTGGTAATGAATAGCAAATACCCCGCCAAGAAATTTGCTGACACAGGGTTAAATGAAACAAGAACAATTTTATGGAGAATGAAATGCAGTGTAGAGGGGTGGGGTTCCCCTTTCAACTTCAAAACTTACTTTTCTTCTTTTATACAATGCAGTAAATTTGGTCTGCCACTAGAGGGCTTCACAGCCAAAAATCTCCTGATGGCAGAGTCGCACTTTAAGCAAAATACAACTGATATCTATCAATGAAATGTATTACCCACACCGCTGTATGATTCTGCTTCTGAGGGGCGTTAGCCAAAAATCACATCAGAGTCAAAACAGAATGCAATAAAGAGGTACCTCTAATAAAGCTACTAAGCCAGATTCCCCCACTCTAGTCCTTGTAACGGTGGAGCTCTAGTTGGTGCACGTTTAGTCCTTACAATGAAGTAAATGGCAGCTGAAGGCTTCTTTGGAGTTTCAGCTGGTGTGGGTTACATCAGATTTCACTAGGTTTCTGGGCTGAGAGGGTCCAACCTCAGTGTCTAAAAGCAACCCAAGACCAGGGGCAGTCGCAGGATGCAATCTCCCAGTATGTGTCAGTCCCCGGGGCAGACATTCTCAATTACACTGGTGGTGAGGGGCAAAGCAGGCAGGGGGATCTGTGGCTTGCACAGGGCCCCGGATGGGTGAGATCCCAGCAGTGGGGTGCGGATGTCCCAGTCTATTTGCAAAGTGTAAATGGTGTGTCTTATTCTCTCCAGTGGGACAGCTCACCAGACTCTGAACACACAGCAGGGTCCCTCTAGCCACGCTGGGTGCTGTAGTGCCTCCTCCTCTCCTTGGACGGGCTCCACATGTCCCTGTCTTTTCTCCAGCCTTGTGTCTCCCTGTTCTCCCCTTCACTTCCTGCTTCCTCCCCTTCCCAGCGTTCTTTGCTGTGTAGTGGATGAGTCATGAACTTGGCAGAATGCCCAGGTTTTACAAATAGGGGAGAGAGAGGAGGGACTGACTGCTGAATGTTTGATTCCTTCTGAATCCTCTTGTACAAGGAGCCTGCTACATAAAATAACAAAAATATACTGCTTTGTGCAGAGCAGCCCTGATCCTCTTCTTCTTGGGCCTCTCGCCGTCGCTCCTGGTTCCTCCTGTTCGGTGAGTGCCAAACCAAAGAAAGCTGTTTCCTATGGGGGCACCTGTGTGGGCTTCCTTCTGAGCTTCTCTGTCTGTGTCAACTAAAACAGACAGGGCAGCTCGGTCACATCCCCACTCCGCCATCACAGACTATCATTTTTCCCAGTGAGAAGGGAGAAAGTGGAGAGAGCCATTGCTCTCATGCACATCACTGGATTCAGATCAGACTCGGGGGGGGGGGGGGGGGGGTGGATCGTCTAGCACAGAAGGTTTTTTATATTTTAATGCCTAGAATGCATTAAGGTGAAAAAAATAAGAATTTCAGCCTGTACAAAAACTTTAAAATAGGCAGGGAGAAGGCAACATATCACCTCCTGACTGCATGTCCAACTCCTTTCAGGTGTGGAAATATTAGCCACATGTCTACACGTTGTCTAATCAGTCTCCGGAGTATGTTTTTATATTCAGTTCAACGCACTGAGCATTACAGTTTTATAGGAGTATTGTTTTACTACACAGAACATACCTTTGCCTAGGAATTTTCCAGATGTACTACAAAATCTATTCAAGTGGCAACATATCAGATTGGTTTAAAGTATATCCATGGTGAGAGACTATCAAAGCCGACATTGTGCTGAGCTCCTGAAAATTCTGGTCTGGTTGTTGTGCTGACCCAGTAGCTTCAATCTTTGAGTCTGTGATCCAGAACAAGTATGCAAATCAAGAAAGTTTGAGAAAAGACAGAAGGTCTTGTATGCATTATGGCTTCAGGTCAACTCAAAGTCAAAGTGTCTGCTTACAGACAACTAACAATTTCAGAAGTCTGCAATAGCAGTCTCCATATTTTTCTCTTTTAAGCATTTGATCATATAATTAGACTTGTCTATATCTATGCAGCTACAATTCTGAGCTGTGCCCCTGGATTACATGACTAGTTACAAAAGCTGGTGATTTTGTAGCTAGCTCTAAATAACTCTATTCCCAATGACATAGCTACAAATCACTGTAATCTGATTCTGACCTTTCATTGATTGAAATTTATTTTACATTCCAGTGGCAGCATGAGGACTTCCTGATTAGTCGCCCACAAGCAACATCTGTTACTCCTCCCCGCTCCGCCATCTTAACCAGCATGAAGAAGAAGCTTCATACTCTTGGACAGATTGACTCTTCTATTTCCGCAGTCCAGGTGCGCCATCAAAAATGCTGTTTGCTTGGAATGTTTGTGTGCACCGCTTTCTTGCATGGCCAAATAGGCATTATTAGAGGGCTGAAGTTCATGGGCCAGTCAGATTGCCACATTGAATTCATAGGGAACTGTGTTCCGCTTGTAGCAGTTACTGTAACTAAGACAACATGGAATGCACCTTTTTTTCCCAGATTTTCAAATGTAAACAAAGTAACTTTTGCAATACAAAAATAACTTTTCTTATCTTTTAATTTTCTGTTGGCACATGTATTTCCTACAGGAAAAATTAGCTGCTTTAGAAGCCAGCATTGAGCAGCGTTTGAAATGGGCAGGAGGAGCAAATCCTGCCTTGGCACCAGTTCTTCAAGACTTTGAGTCTACTATTACAGAGAGAAGGAATTTTGTACTAAAGGAAAACCAAAGAACCAATCAGGTATATAGTCCTATATAGTTGTACCTTTTGTAGCTAACGTTTTTGAAGACCAATATATAATTTGTCTGTTTTTTTTTTTGCTTTTTTTTCCTTTTTAGGTCACCTTCCTTTGTAGCACCATCATACACTTTGAAAGTTTACGCACACGGACTACTGAGACTCTAAGCATGGACACTAGCCTGTTTGAGCTCATTAAACGTTGTCAACAGATGTGCTCATTTGCCTCCCAGTTCAATAGTTCAGTATCTGAGTTGGAGCTACAGCTTTTGAAAAGAGTGGTAAGTAGCTTTTGTTGCAAGGCCAGCAAGCTAGAATGAAGACTTGGTCAATATTGAAATGTTGTTCCAGAGTTGAATGTATGTTGGGTTCCCCTGTAACAGAGCTAAATATAGCTCTTGACTTTGGTCAGGTGAGCATTTCCAATTGTATTTAAAAAGCTACAGTAAAATTGGACTTCTGCTCTTAAAAAAAAAAAAAAAATGAAAATGGGAAATGCATAGCTGCAGCTCCCCCTTCACAATACTGCCTAATACGGTCTAATTCAAAGCTCCTCTTGCCTTTCTAGCATATCACTTGATAGCTTCTTAGATAGCAGAAATAGCATGCTGTTTGTAGATAAACTGATATATTCCTCAGGATGACAGTAAGGCCTTCAGCCCACTGCTAAACTCAGATGGTATGCTGTGCTTTCGGAAATGTAGAGGAAAAGTCTGAACCCTGCTTTCGTGGAGACGTTCTTCAAAGAATTGTGAAACCCTGAACCTTGTTCTTAAGGAGACTTTCTCCAAACGATGAATGTTTGTACAGTGTGTCACCTGTAGCTGCCAGAGGTGCTTGGCATTCCTTAGGCATGTCAAAAACACCTCAATCATCACAAGGAGTGCTCAGTATTGGAGACATTGCTTGTTATTGTCTGTGCATTTATGGCCAGTTTAGGTCATTGAGCTTGGCTGCAGTAAGATGCAAGGAGATCAACAGGTGTATGCCAATGATCAGGTATTACTTTCTCATTTAAGGAGGCTTAACCTCCTTTAAAACCACTTGCCTACCGGACACTTATACCCCTTTCGTGCCCAGGCCAATTTTAAGCTTTCAGTGCTGGTGCACTTTGAATGACAATTGCACGGTCATGCAACATTGTACCCATATTACATTTTTATAATTTTTTTCACACAAATAGAACTTTCTTTTGGCGGTATTTAATTGCCGCTGGGTGTTTATTTTTAGTGCTGTAAACAAAGAGCAAAAAATGTGAAAAAAAAAAAAAGTTTTTCTTTCTTTTTATTATAAAATTTTGCAAACAGGTAATTTTTTCTCCTTCACTGATGTGCGTTGATGAGGCTGCACTGATTGATGAGGTGGCACGGATAGGCAGCACTGATGCTCCACTGATATGCAACAATGATGGGCACTGGTGGGTGGCACTGCTGGGCACAGGTGGGTGACACTACAGGGCACTGATCATCGGTGCCTTGATGATCGGTGCTGATCCGTCCTCTGACAATTGCCGGTTATCGGCAGTACTTTCTTCACGCTGTTCTCGATCGCCCTATAACAGAAATACTGCTACAGGGCAGCATGGGTGCTCAAAATCGTGTTTATATGTGATTTTGCATTTCCGGGTAGGGGGCACACAGGAGCCCTACCCTCGCTGTCATTCGTGGCTGTCAATCACTGAGTCCTGATCAGTGATTACTTGCCGGCACCCGGTGATTGCCGAGCATCTCCAATGGGGAGGAGAACTGTTTGTAAACCAGTTCTCCCTGTCAGCTCGTGCACAGCCATGCAAAGCAGTGTTCTTACAGTGAAGCACACAGACACAAGTAAAACAGCATACAGTTAACCCTTTTGATCACCCCTCATGTTAACCCTTTCCTGCCCAGTGCAATTAGTACAGTGTCAGTGCTTTTTTAGCACTGATCACTGTATTGGTGTCACTGGGGATGTCAGTGACACCAAGTCAGTTCCCCCCAGTGTCAGAATGCCCGCCGCCATTACTAGTACAAAAAAAAAAAAGTCCCAGTGTATATATACCGCCATTTCTAGCTTTCAACTGAACCAATTAATTTACACTTATTGGTATTTATTTTTTTTTTTATTTTTTTTTAGCAAAGACATGTAGCAGAATAAATTTTGGCCTAAATTTATGATGAAATTTGATGTTACATTTTTTTACTGGACATGTTTAACCACATCATGTCCGGACACTTTCACCCCCTTCCTGTCCAGGCCAATTTTCAGCTTTCAGCGCTCTCACATTGTGAATGACAATTACTCAGGCATACGACACTGTATCCAAATGAAATGATCATTTTTTTTTTTTCAAACAAATAGCTTTCATTTGATGGTATTTAATTACTACTGGGGTTTTTATTTTTTGCTAGAAAAATGAAAAAAAGACTGAAAATTTTGAAAAAAAAACATGTTTTTCTTAGCTTTTGTTACTAAATTTTGCAAATAAATATACTTCATAAATGTAGGCCATAATCTAGGTTCTACATTTTTTTTGGTAGAAATAACCCAAATCGGTGTGTATTATTTAGTCTTTGTGAAAGTTATAGAGTCCACAGACCACGGTATATATATTTGAAAATGTATCAACCCTGATGTATTGACTACCTGTATAATTTCTTGGGGCCCTAAAATGCCAGGACAGTACAAATACTCCCCAAATGACCCCTTTTTGGAAAGTAGACAGTCTGAAGTATTTAATGAGAGGCATGGGGAGTTTTTTGAAGTTGTCATTTTTTGCCAATTTTTGAGGGAAATTATGAAAGTAAACAATTTTTTTTTCCACAAAGTTGTCATTTAACAAGTTCTTTCTCTCACACGGCATAGGCATACTTGCAATTACACCCCAAAATACATTCTGCTACTCTTCCTGAGTATGGCGATACCACTTGTGTGAAATTTTTTCACAGCCTAGCCACATAGAAGAGCCCCACATCGAATAAGCACCCTTAGGCGTTCTAGGGGCAAAAATTGCACATCTAATTTCTTGACTGTCTATCACAGTTTTGGAGGTCCTGGAGCACCAGGAAAATTTAATTACCCTCAAAATGACCCCATTTTGGAAAGCAAACACCCCAAGGTATGTTTTAAGAGGCATGGGGAGTCCTCTGAAAACTTCATTTTTTGCCACAGGTTTTTGGACAATGTGAAATGAAAATTTATTTTTTTTACGCAAAGTTGTCAATCTATGAGATATTTTTATTACACAGCATAGGCATACTTAAAATTACACCACAAAACTCATTCTTTAACTCCTGCTGAATATGGCAATATCAAATGTGTGAGACTTTTTCACAGTCTGGCCACATAGGAGGGCTCCACATCCAATAAGCACCTGTTAGCGTTCTAAGAGCAAAAATTACACATCTAATTTCTTGACTACCTATTGCCGTTTTGGAGGTCCTGGAGCATCAGGACAATAGAATGCTTTCCAAAATGGGGTCATTTTGTGGATAAAACACCCCAAGGTATGTTTTAAGAGGCATGTGGAGTCTTCTGAAGACTTAATTTTTTGCCACAAGTTTTTGGAAAATGTAAGAAGAAAACGACCATGTGTTTTTTTCAATGCAAAGTTGTCAATCTATGAGATATTTCTAATACACTGCATAGGCATACTTAAAATTACACCCCAAAACACATTCTCTAACTCTTTATATGAATATGGCGATACCACATGTGTGAGATTTTTTCACATTCTTGCCAAATAGAGGGGCTCCACATCCAATAAGCACCTTTTGGAGTTATAGGGGCAAAAATTACACATCTAATTTCTTTGGCCACTTGAGCAGTGATCAGGAACCCTGCTGGGCCACTGTGGCAATCAGGGACACTGCGGTGATCAGGGACACTGCTGGACCACTAGTGTGGCAATCAGGGACACTGCTGGACCACTTGTGTGGCGATCAGGGACACTGCTGGACCACTTGTGTGGCGATTAGAAACACTGCTTGGCCACTGTGGCGATCAGGGACACTGCGGCGTTCAGGGACACTGCTGGGTCACTGTGATCAGGGACACTGCTGGGCCACTGTGGTGATCAGGGACACTGCTGGGCCACTGTGGTGATCAGGGACACTGCTGGGCCACTGTGGTGATCAGGGACACTGCTGGGCCACTGTGGTGATCAGGGACACTGCTGGGCCACTGTGGTGATCAGGGCCACTGTGGTGATCAGGGCCACTGTGGTGATCAGGGCCACTGTGGTGATCAGGGCCACTGTGGTGATCAGGGCCACTGTGGTGATCAGGGACACTGCTGGGCCACTGTGGTGATCAGGGACACTGCTGGGCCACTGTGGTGATCAGGGACACTGCTGGGCCACTGTGGTGATCAGGGACACTGCTGGGCCACTGTGGTGATCAGGGACACTGCTGGGACACTGTGGTGATCAGGGACACTGTGGTGATCAGGGACACTGCTGGGCCACTGGTGTGGCAATCAGGGCCACTGTGACAATCAGAGACACTGCTGGGCCACTTGTGGGGCGATCAGGTGTCACTGAGGTGGAGGGCAGTTTGCTTTCTTGCTATCTGCTCCTTCTCTCACAGACAGAACTCTGTGAGAGGAGAAGGAGGCGGAAGCTGCACCATGCGGCTTTTGTTTACATAGACTGTGTCCTTATTGGACACAGCTGATCACATGGTATAGAACCGATTTCATTGGTTGTGTACCATGTCACATGATCCGCTGTGTCCATCGGACTCGGCAATCATCGGGCTCGCGGGTGCGCGCTCTAGGAGCCGCACACGAGCCTCAGATGCAGGACGCCGTTCAAAAACGGCAACCCGCTCCTGGAGGTGTTCTGTCCCGCCGTTCATAAACAGCGGACGGACAAGTGATTAATAGCAACAAGTTAAAAATAGTGTTTTCTTCTCAAAATTGTTTGTCTTTTTCTTTTTTCCATAGCACAACAAATAAAAAACACAGGTAATCAAATACCACCAAAAAAGCACAATTCATGGGGAAAAAAGACAGGATGTGAATCTCTGGATCAAGACTAGGTTTGCGCTGATGTGCTTGTTCACAGGTTAAGTGCTGGAGATCTCAACCTGGTTCTGTTGGTTCTTCAACCAACTACTAATTAAACTACAATTCATACTTTTCCTGTCTTGCTTTACTCACAAGGTTGCCTTGCTTGTCACCATCACTTTTGTGAGGTGTTTGAGTTGGCACTCTTGGCCTCCTTTCTTCCTAAGGTGATTTCTTCATTTCATTTCCTTGCATCTTAACCAGGATATTGTTCTGTATCCTACTCAAAAATATCCTAAGTAGAGTTCCCTCCATTGTCTGGATGTGGTAAGCACGGTCTCTTGGCACGTTCCTTTAGACTGTCTGACTTTGCTTGTTGTCCTTGTAGGTCTCCATTGGGGAAAGCCTGCTTCTTGTTCCATTGTCACCAGGTTTATTCAAAAGATTAAGGCTATTAATATCACTTTAAGTTTTTTACCAGATGGCCTTTCAGAGTGATGCTTGCTTCAGTTGCTCTTCAGGTACCTCTGTTAACCTGTTGGTTTTTTGTTGGAGAGTTTGCCTTTGTTTGCTCTGTTGCCTACCCCTCAGATGGACTGCTTTTGGACATCCTAATGTTCCTGAATACTTTATTCCATAGGAAGTTTGCTTATAGTAAACTCCTTTTCTTGGAGTAAGTTGAGGGACACCGGTCCCTTGACTCTGCTCTTGTGACCCACTCCTACTTTTGCTTGCCACAAAACTTTGTGGCAGGGGTTATACTGGGCTGTCCTTTTTAGTTCTGTTTGCCAGTGTCCAGTCCTTGAAGCTAGCAGGCTGTGATTGACAGCAGCGTGAGTCAATGGCTCCCGCTGCTTTTTTTTAGCCATTGAGAAGGGAGAGACCCGGGAGAGCCGAGTCTCTTGTGCACATCGCTGGACCGAGATCGGGCTCAGGTGAGGTTTTGAGGGGGCTGCTGCACACTGAGGGTTTTTTACCTTCATGCATACAGTGCATGAAGGAAAAATCACTTAAGCCTTTAGAACAACTTTAAAGGGTTATTTCACCATTACGAAATGCCTATACAGATAAGGGGTGACTGTAGATGAAAACAAGCTGTGTGGCTTTGATCAATTTTGAATAATACTTTTGTAGGCCATTCACATATCTCATGAAGCCTGACCTGAAAATTCCCACAACGTTGATAAGTGAGGCCTAGCTATTACTGTTCCCCTTCACCACCACAGGAGTTAACTCTTTCTGTGATTCAAACTTCCTCACATGCACTTTCTCTCCCTCGATGCAATGTCTGAGTTTAGAGTTTGAGAGCTCACTCGCGTGATGGTGGAGATGCGCAGTAACAGCTGGGCCTCACATAGTAATATCCTAGCAATGTCCTGGGAGTTTTCAGGTCAGGCCTCATGAAGTATGTAAATGGCATATACATATAGCAAGGGTCTTATCCTTCTTTAGGCAAAGCTGCACAGTTTGTTTTGATCAACAGACATAGGCAGTATTTTTTTTTTTTTTGTTTTTTTTTGTAAAGGTGATATAACCCTTTAATCCTAGCATCCTCAACTTCTGTATCAGGCTATTATAAAGGAATAGTATTAAAAGACTTAATAAAACTTAAATATATGATGTCAATAGCATTTTCAATTGTGTGAGCTTTATTTATGGGTATATCACCTAAGGTTGTTTTTGTTTTAGGTGTTTGAAGCCACAGAACCCCAGACCAGTAGCACTTCCTGCTTGCAGAATAACTATGTATTGACTAGTTGTTCTATACACTTACACAGATCCACTGGATATATTTTATTTTCATCCTGCAGCTAGATGTTGTATTTTGTTTTTTGTCATGCAACTCTCCAGAGACATTTTAAAGTCACATGTCCATTCCTAGCAGGGACCATCGAATGAGAGTGCCATTGGAAGTCCTGAATGGCTGGTTTCTGCCCACAAGCAGTTGAGTCATGATATGTCAAATCAGAGGAATCTACAGAGTGAGAAGGAGCAGCAGATTGAGGCGGTGTGTGAAACCATTCAGAATTTGGTGGACTGCATCAAGACTGTGCTGACTAGTCATAACAGGCAGCTGGGAGATGTCAAACACTTGCTGAAAGCAATGGCAAAGGTGGGCTTCTGCATTAATTTGTTTATCCTGAGCTTTATGTACATCTGTTTAAATATTAAACTTGGCTTTATTTTATGGGGATGTAGACCTCCATTTAAAGGTGAAATCCTGGCTAGGCCAGCCCACCCCCGTCTCCACATGCATTTTATGTTTTTCCTACTTGCATTTTTCAGATGTTTTCAGGCTAGTAATGTGACATGCTTTGGTCCATTTGAAACTTCTACCAGTGGTGGTTGGTTTTCAATGGTGCACAGCTTTTGCATCATTACAGTGAGAGTGCATGGTGCTGTTGAGACATTGTGTACCTACAGTATGTCCTCAGTCTTGAAGATTGAATGACTCCAGGAATTATTCAACCCGAAAGACTGAAGACACCTTGTGGCTGAATGAGATCATTGCAGGTGACCCCCCCTGGAGAAGAGGTTAGTGTTGCAGCCTAAACTTTTTTTTATTTAAGCCAGCTGTAGACCATTTAAGTGCAAATTACTCAAAGTGAACTTTAAAGATGCCGTAATTCTGCAAAGCAGAATTTCATACAGAATATAGTCAGGTTGTGTTTTGTGTGTGTATGGGGGGGGTTACAGAATTTGACTGTACAGTTTTTTGTGATCTAAAACTATGGTGGTCGTGACTTTATAATGTTTTTTTAAGCCAATTATAGTTGACTGTGTAAGTCTTAGATAGGGCTCCTAACATTAGTATGTTTTAAATATCTGTATCATTTCAGTATCAACTGAACTTAGAACCATTTTATTTAGGATGAAGAGGCAGCCTTGGCAGACGGTGAAGATGTGCCCTACGAGAACAGTGTTAGGCAGTTTTTGGGCGAGTACAAGGCCTGGCAAGATAACATTCAAACGGTTCTGTTTACTCTGGTTCAGGCTTTGGGCCAAGTGCGCAGCCAAGAACATATAGATATGCTGCAGGAAATAACACCGACTCTGAAAGAGCTGAAAACCCAGAGCCAGAGGTAAGAATAAATCCTACCAAATTTTACCAATGCATGAAAATGTATGGGTTGATTAAACCATGGAGTTCATCTTGGTTTCTTGCATTGGTATTCTAAAACTACCTCTGACCTTGGTTCCATATGCAGAGCTTACACTGTTTCCATCATTTATTTCCTTTCTCTTTAGTATCTATAACAATCTGGTGGGTTTTGCATCACCTTTGGTAACAGATTCAACAAACGAGTGTGCTAGTCCGACTACATCCTCAACGTACCTTCCCAGTTTTGCTGCAGGTAATAATTATGTAAATCACCAAGCACTGTTTACATTTTTACTGAAAAAACACTACTACATTATGTGTTTAGAGTGTGTTTAGAGTCTCATGGGCTTATTCAATAAACAGTGAAATGAGCATGGAATCCACGTCATACTAAAGTATGATCGTTGAAAGAGAGATTCTGAGTGGTGGTGATAGGTACTGTGCTGTTCTTTGCATTTACACTTTTTTTTTTGTTACAAAAAGGGGAACTAAAACCATCATTTTAACAGCTTCCCAAAGCAGTTACATTCAAGGCAGCTGTCACAACTGCTTGTACTCTTGACTGAACTGTCGAGTCATCAAATGGCTGGTGACATAATTGATCACATGTGAAGCAGCATGGCAACTGCAGTTCAAACAGAGGCCAAGATGGCAGCTTCCTTGCCTGTAGGAGACAGTTCAGTACTGCGTTAATGAAGCCCATTAGTCTTACTTTTGAATAGCTCTTATCTCCCTGTGGCCCAGCATATTATTTTCACTTCGTATATTTGTCTAATGGTTCATCCTCAGGATTATTCATTTAAACCTTGTGTAGTAACTGTATATATTTATATTTGTTGCTTTGTTTCACTCCATAAGTGAAAGTGAGTCTCACAAAGGACAGGACTTTGACTATAGTATACTTGTAGCATGGAGAGTTCTGATGTGCCTGCCTGCTGATAAACTATATGATAAATTTTCTGTTTATTAGTATTAAATCTTGTTTCAGTTGACATGGAGTGTTTGTTTTTAATATGATTTTTTTCAAAACAGCGGTGCGTAGTAACACTGTCCCAAAGACCCAGCCAGAGGGCATGTCACAGAACGCAAAAAAGTCAGTCCAGAAAAATGTGGTGCCATCAGCAGATACACCACCGAGCACTGTTCCCGGGCCTGGCAAGAGTGTTGTTTCTAGTCCAAAAAAGGCAGTGCGGGATCCGAAGACTGGCAAAGGTAATGATATGTACCTATACAAATAAAAGGCTATATTGTTTTGCTCAAACTTGTATTGTGAGCAGGTTTTGCATCTTGCAATCCATCTTGAGCAAAGGTTTTCTGTTGTATTTCTTATCTTATCATGTTGATCAGGTATTATTTTGATGCCTTTAAAATATATAGCTATAAATGGGTCCATTGGGTCTGCTGCTTTAAGATATTTGCAGATACTGGTTAACTGCACACACAAAAAAAATCTTTATATTTGTGGAGCAGTGAGTGTGACATTCACTGCAGGTTAGTCACTGTATTTATATTATATTTAAAAAAAAAAAAAACATGCACCAGGAAGATTCATGTGCAGTAAATGTTTGGTTAATGTCAAATTCGCCGCTTTCTAAGTATGCTTCTTAGGCCTTTCACTTGCTTCAAAATGTGGCATTTGACTCCCTTTTTTTAAAGAACTCTGAATGCCAATCAAAGCACCTCTCGCTAAATAAAACCTTTACCTTACAGTCCTGTTTGCACTGTTGCGTTTTGCTTTGCTTCACTTCAAAAATTATATCCCATGTTGCTTTCTTGGTGCTTCAAAACATCTCCAAAGCCTCCATAGAGGTCTATCACAATGCTCACTAATGGCACCTACAGCATTTGAGGGGCATTTATTCAGAGTTTGCTTCGCTTTGTTTTGGAGCTATGAGATATCCCAGTATGCACTGGGAAATAAGAAAACCAGAAAGACCTCATCAGACATCATTTCCGGTTCATGTGTATATATTTTGGGAGTGTCTGGTTCAGATGTCACATCTGTTGTAGATCGGGGTCTGGAGCAGAGTAAATAGCTAGCGGCACACATGGTGCACAAGATGGGAACGCTATTGTGGAAGGTGAATGAAGTCCTTAGAGGACTGAGCAGCAGAGGATCAGCAGAGTTGGGGGACCAAAGCAGGGAAAACTAGCAGATGTCACACGTGGTGAGCAGCATGGGAGCAATATAGCGGGAGGTGCACGGGGACTAGAGAGAGAGGAGGATCAGCAAAGCTGGGGGTTACTACAGAGTCAGGGATCAGCAGAGCTGGTGGTTACTAAGGAGTGCGGGATCAGCAGAACTAAGGGTACTACTGAGTGGGGGGCATCAGTAGAGCTTGGGGATATTACTGAGCCAGGGATCTGCTGAACACCGGTACCAGTGATCTGCTGAAGGGGGGTACTACTGAGCCCCTTTAAAACAAATAGACACACACAGGACATTTGCCAAGCTTCAAAAAAGCATCACGGGAGCATCAAAAATGCAAATTGCTGGGGTAGGTGAATTAGAAGAACGGATACCACTCGGAACCGGCCTAGGGGTGTAGGATATATGGTATGGCCTCAGCTGCCACTCTAGCCAAGCCCTCTGACATGTTTCACCCCATCCATTATGGCTTGGTTATAGAGCTCTTTGACCATGCCCTGATGGGTGGGGGGAAACGCATCAGAGGGCATACCATATATCCTCCACATCCAACTTCCAGGGCCGGTTCTGAGAGGCGTCCGTTCTTCTAGTTCACTTAAGTCACTGAAACAGCTTGGGACCATGCTCCCTTCTCTTCCTCTACCGGCCGGGTGATTCCTCCCCACATCCAGCTTTAGAGCGGCGCCATTAAGTCTTTCTTGCTGGGGCAGCTGCTTTTAATGTGTGTCAAAATGAAAGCAAGTGTAAATGAGCTCTTACTGTGTTTTCTGGTAGTCTACTTTGAATGTCAAAACTAAAATAAGTTGATTATGTGAGGAACATTTTTTTTTTTCTTTTTCCCACAAATCACCTTTTATGATAGTGCCTGATAAGCTGTTAAAACATGCAGCTTAACATGTACAAACTTTATCCCTTTATGTTGATCAAAATAAAATTTGCTTTTGTTAGCCCTTTTGAAATGTGTTGCAAACCACATGTATAATTCAGTTAAATCTGTTTTCTGTTATCAATAATTTAGTCATTCCAAAGAAAGCACCTTTCAGTTTTGTTGTAATAGGGTTATGTAGTAGACACCATTTCTTTACACTGTTCTATGTTGAATAAAACTTGACTTTCCAAATTTTTATATTTGTGGATTGAGTGGTGAAAGGTTAAAACTTGTCAGGTTTTTATTTGGTCTTTTTTTTTTTTTTTTTCTCCCCTATGGGAGTGGTCACAAGGACAGAAAGCAAGAGGGAATCTTCCCCAACAGGAATACTAACTGGGGGAAGTCTTAGGATCACTTTCAGATATTTGTCTGCATTCCCACTCAGATGCCAGGAATAAAAGTGAGGGGAATCATCTCAATAGAGAAGCAGACAATATAAAAAGATTTTAATCCTTCATACAGTATGCAGCAAAGACGGTGAGGCTTTTCAGCTCAGGGTACTAAAAACATACCAGTTATAGATGATGTGATGATCAGAGGGGAACTGTAAAATTTACCTATACGGTTTGCTGTTGAAACACCGGTTGAATACTGGTTGCACGTATTTTGACTTGATTGCACATTTTTCATGTTGCAGCTGTACAAGAGCGCAATTCTTATGCTGTCAGTGTTTGGAAACGAGTGAAAGCCAAGCTAGAGGGGAGAGACGTGGATCCCAACAGAAGGATGTCTGTTGCTGAACAGGTAGGTAGATGGGGAGAGATGCACAAATTTATAATTCAAAGCCATTCATGATAAAATTATTTTTCCTTCATTTGAATTTTCAGGCTGAAATATGTTGTTTGGTGTTTCATTTATTATCTATTCTATACAGACATCTCTCTGATATCTGGTTCATAAATTGGCTGTGAAATACTACAGCCAATCAATTCTTGTCTCCCTGCAAGGATAATAAAAAATTAAAGGGCAATTTCATTCAGATAATTTGATTAGGGCCCCTAGTGGGTAAAGTTCTTTTGTAAAGATTATCTCGATTGAATTATCTTTGTGAATCTTGCTGCTTGTGCTTATCATTTATGGTCTTGTTGACAAGTCTTTCTACACACTGGTGCTCCTGCTGATTAAACTCTTGTTAGTGTGAAAGTCTGTTTAACCATTTGCCCTCCGGAAGATTTACCCCCCTTCCTGACCTGGCCAGTTTTTGCGATACGGCATTACGTTACTCTAACTGACAATTGAGCAGTCATGCTGTACATAAATAATGCTTTAAGCAATGCTGTACATAAATAAAATTTAATTTTTTTTCCCCCACAAATCTTTTAGTGGTATTTGGTCACCTCTGTGGTTTTTATTTTTTTGTGCTACAAATGATGAAAAAAACACTGTCCTTCCTTCTTTTTTTTTTTTTTTTTTTTTTTTTTTTACAATATTTTTTACTTTCTGCTATAAAACATATCCAATAAAAAAAAAATGTAAAAATCAAATTTCTTCATAAATTTAGGCCAAACTGTAAAATATCACAATAAGTGTATATTAATTGGTTTGCGCAAGATTTTAGCATCTACAAATGGCGGTATACAGGTGAAACTCGAAAAATTAGCATATCGTGCAAAAGTTCATTTATTTCAGTAATGCAACTTAAAAGGTGAAACTAATATATGAGACTCATTACATGCAAAGCAAGATAGTTCAAGCCGTGATTTGTCATAATTGTGATGATTATGGGTTACAGCTCATGAAAACCCCAAATCCACAATCTCAGAAAATTATAATATTGTGAAAAGGTTCAATATTCTAGGCTCAAATGTCCCACTCTAATCAGCTAATTAAGCCATAACACCTGCAAAGGGTTCCTGAGCCTTTAAATGGTCTCTGTCTGGTTCAGTAGAAATCACAATCGTAGGAAAGACTGCTGACCTGACAGTTGTGCAGAAAACCATCATTGACACCCTCCATAAGGAGGGAACGCTTCAAAAGGTAATTGCAAAAGAAGTTGGATGTTCCCAAAGTGCTGTATCAAAGCAGATTAATAGAAAGTTGTGTGGAAGAAAAAGGTGCACAAGCAGCAGGGATGACCGCAGCCTGGAGAGGATTGTCAGGAAAAGGCCATTCAAAAGTGTTGGGGACTTTCACAAGGAGTGGACTGAGGCTGGAGTCAGTGCATCAAAAGCCACCACACACAGACTGATCCTGGACATGGGCTTCAAATGACGTATTCCTCTTGTCAAGCCGCTCGTGAACAACAAACAGTGTCAGAAGCATCTTACCTGGGCTAAAGAAAAACAGACCTGGTCTGTTGCTCAGTGGTCCAAAGTCCTCTTTTCTGATGACAGCAACGTTTGCATTTCATTTGGAAACCAAGGACCCAGAGTATGGACGAAGAATGGAGAGGCACACACTGCAAGATGCTTGAAGTCCAGTGTGAAGTTTCCATAGTCTGTGTTGATTTGGGGAGCCATGTCATCTGCTGGTGTTGGTCCACTGTGCTTCATTAAGTCCAGGGTCAACGCAGCTGTCTACCAAGAGATTTTGGAGCACTTCATGCTTCCTTCCGCAGACGAGCTTTATGGGGATGCTGACTTCATTTTCCAGCAGGACTTGGCACCTGCCCACACTGCCAAAAGCACCAAAACCTGGTTCAATGACCGTGGGATTACTGTGCTTGATTGGCCAGCAAACTCGCCTAACCAGAACCCCATAGAGAATCTATGGGGCATTGCCAAGAGAAAGATGAGAGACATGAGACCAAACAATGCAGAAGAGCTGTAGGCCGCTATTTAAGCATCCTGGTCTTCCGTAACACCTCAGCAGTGCCACAGGCTGATAGCTTCCATGCCACGCCGCATTGAGGCAGTAATTGCTGCAAAAGGGGCCCAAACCAAGTACTGAGTACATATGCATGCTTCTGTGTTACAGAGGTCCGATATTGTTCTATGTTATATTCTAATTTTCTGAGATTGTGGATTTGGGGTTTTCATGAGCTGTAAGCCATAATCATCACAATTATGACAAATCACGGCTTGAACTACCTTGCTTTGCATGTAATGAGTCTCTCATATATTTCACCTTTTAAGTTGCATTACTGAAATAAATAAACTTTTGCACGATATTCTAATTTTTCGAGTTTCACCTGTATATACTGGAATTTTTTTATTTTTTTTTAACCACTTTACAACTGCGCTATAGCCGAAAGATGGGCGACAGCGCGGTTGTCCAGTTGTGGGAAGGCATCATATGATGTCCTCCCAGAACGTGCACCTGGCACTGTCAGTGATCACTGTGTGCTACGGACACGGCTGATCACATGACTAGGTGAAAGTGGCCTTTTTTCCACACAATCAGCTGTGCCCAATGACACAGCAGATCACAAAGTAAATAGTTGCTGGTTAACGGCAGCACTTTCCTCACTCTGTCACAGCATTAGGAAAGTACCACTGATAACAAGTAAATGTCACAATGCAGATCTGCAGTGATGATCAGTGCCCAGCAGTGCTGCCCATCATTGCTGCATATTAGTGCTGCCTATCCGTGCCACTTCATCAGTGCCTATCAGTGCAGCCTCATCAATGCACATCAGTGAAGGAGAAAAATTACTGGTTTGCAAAATTTTATAATACAAACAAAGAAAAACATTTTTTAATTTTTTGGTTTTTTTTTGTTGTGCAAAAAATAAAAACCCCAGTGGCTATTAAATACCACCAAAAGAAAGCTCTATTTGTGTGGAGAAAAAAAATCATATGGGTACAGCGTTGCATGACCGCACAACTGTCATTCAAAATGCAACAGCACTGAAAGCTGAAAATTGGCCTGGGCAGAAAGGGGGTAAAAGTAGTTAATACTAATAATGGCTGTGATCATTTTGACGCTGACACTTTATGGAAACCAGTGACAATAATACAGTAATCAGTTCTAAAAATATACACTGTCGTATTAATGACACTGGCTAGGAAGGGTTTAAACATCTAGGGCGGTCAAAGGGTAAGTGTGTGCACTGTGTACTGATTATACTAGGCAAACTGCTAAATTTAATTTTTTTTAATAAAACCTAACAGTTTGCTGTTAACATAACACAACCCTGGTTTGTTTATACAATCAGAGCTGTTATGTCAGTGTTCTCGGCGATCAATGGGTGGCGGCACTCATCTATTGGCCAGGACCTATTGATTGACCTCAGAAATGCAAAATTACATTTATGTACGTGATTTTGCACAGAACGTCCACCCTGTAGCGGTAAATCTGCTATAGGGCGGAGGCCAATTGGTTAAGCTACATTATACTGCCACCAGCTAGTGTTGGGTGCAATTGTAATGCCATATTTAGTAGTAGGCCTTGATTACAGAAGCCGTGCAGACACACTTCATTTGGAGCTGTGCATCAGTCCTGAACATACACTATATTGCCAAAGGTATTGGGATGCCTGCCTTTACATGCACATGAACTTTAATGGCATCCCAGTCTTAGTCCGTAGGGTTCAATATTGAGTTTGTCCCGCCCTTCGCAGCTATAACAGTTTCAACTCTTCTGGGAAGGCTGTCCACAAGGTTTAGAAGTGTGTCTTTGGGAATGTTTGACCATTCTTCCAGAAGCGCATTTGTGAGGTCAAGCACTGATGTCGGACGAGAAGGCCTAGTTTGCAGTCTCCATTCTTCTTGGTATGCTGACACCTTAAGAGTTCCCTTCACTCGAAATAAGGGGCCAAGCCCAACCCCTGAAATACAACCCCACACCATAATTCCCTCTCCACCAAACTTTACCCTTGGCACAATGCAGTCAAGCAAGTAGCGTTCCCCTGGCAACCGTACTTCTCTGTCTGGCAATCCAATGGATGTATCTGGGTTTAGCGATTTCTCTCTCCAGAGAACATCATCAGGGCCCTATAGTCTAGTGGCGGCGTGCTTTACACCACTGCATCCGACGCTTTGCATTGCACTTGATGTACAGTTGCAAGAAAAAGTATGTGAACCCCTTGGGATTACGTGAAGTTTTGCATGAATTGGGCATAAAATGTGCTCTGAACGTCATCTAAGTCACAACAATAGAAGAACACAGTCTGCTGAACATAATACTACACAAACATTAGATGTTGCTATGGTTTAATTGCACATAACATGTAAACATTCACAGTGCAGGGAGGAAAAAGTATGTGAACCTTTGACTTAATAACTGGTTGACCCTCCTTTGGCAGCAATAACCTCAACCAAACGTTTCCTGTAGTTGCAGATCAGACCTGCACAATGATCTGGAGTAATTTTGGACCACTCCTCTTCACAAAACTGTTTCAGTGTAGCAATATTCTTGGGATGTCTGGTGTGAATTGCTCTCTTAAGGTCATGCCACAGCATTTCAATCGGGTTGAGGTCAGGACTCTGACTGGGCCACTCCAGAAGGCGTATTCTGTGCTGTTGCAGCCATTGTTTTGTTGAATTACTTGTATGCTTTGGGTCATTGTCCTGTTGCATCACCCATCCTCTGCGGAGCTTCAGTTGGCGGACAGATGGTCGTACGTTTTCCTGCAAAATGTCTTGATAAACTCTGGAATTCATTTTCCCATCAATGACAACAATCCGTCCAGGCCCTGAGGCAGCAAAGCAGCCCCAAACCATGATGCTCCCTCCGCCATGTTTTACAGTGGGTATGAGGTTTGGTGTTGGTGTGCTGTGCCTTTTTTTCTCCACACATAGTGTTGTGTGTTCTTCCCAAACAACTCAATCTTGGCTTCATCTGTCCACAGTATATTTTGCCAGTAGTGCTGTGGAACATCCAGGTGCTCTTTTGCAAACTTCAAAACGTGCTGCAATATTCTTTTTGGACAGCAATGGCTTCCTCCGTGGTGTCCTCCCATGTACTCCATTCTTGTTTAATGTTTTCCTTATTGTAGATGTGTCAACAAAAATGTTAGCATGTGCCAGAGATTTCTGTAGGTCTTTAGCTGACACTCTGGGATTCTTCTTTACCTCATGCAGCATTCTGCGCTGTGCTCTTGCAGTCATTTTTACAGGACGACCACGCCTAGGGAGAGTAGCAACAGTGCTAAACTTTCTCCATTTGTAGACAGTCTGTCTTACCGTGGACACATGAACATCAAGGCTTTTGGAGATACTTTTGTAACCCTTTCCAGCTTCATGCAAGTCAACAATTCTTGATCGTAGGTCTTCTGAGAGTTCTTTTCTGCGAGGCATGGTTCACATCAGACAGTGCTTCTTGAAACCAGTAAACCCAAAACAGGTGTGTGTTTTTTAAGGGCAGGACAGCTGTCAGCAACACATCCAATATCATCACACTGATTGGAGTCAAAGTTGGCTCACTCCTGGCTCCAATTAGCTCTGGGAGAAGTCATTAAGCTAGGGCCTCACATACTTTTTCCTCCCTGCACTGTGAATGTTTACATGTTATGTGCAATTAAACCATGGCAACATCTAATGTTTGTGTAGTATTATGTTCAGCAGACTGTGTTCTTCTATTGTTGTGACTTAGATGACGTTCAGAGCACATTTTATGCTCAATTCATGCAAAACTCCATGTAATCCCAAGGGGTTCACATACTTTTTCTTGCAACTGTATGGCTTGGATGCAGTTGCTCGGCCATGGAAACCCATTTCATAAAGCTCTCTACTTACTGTTTTGCTAATCTGAAAGTCACATGAAGTTTGGAGATCTTTAGCAATTGACTCTGTAAACAGTTGGCGACTTCCGCACACTGTGCGCTGACCCTTGCTCTGTCATTTTACGTGGCCTACACTTTGTGGCTGAGTTGCTGTTGTTCCCAGTGGCTTCCACTTTGTTATCATACCACTAACAGTTGACCATGAAATATTTAGTAGCAAGGAAATTTCACGGATAGACTTATTGCATAGGTGGCAACCTATCATGGTACCACTCTTGAATTCATTGAACTCCTGAGAGCGATCCATTCTTTCACAAATGTTTGTAGAAGCAGTCTGCATGCCTAGATGCTTGATTTTATATACCTGTGGCCATGGAAGTGATTGGAACATCTGAATCCAATGATTTGGAGGGGTGTCCCAATACTTTTGGCAATATAGTGTATGTACAGTTATGGGTTTGCTTGAAGATCCGTGCAGCCATCTTCCTGTCATTGATTTGAACAGGCTGATTGCATTGACTAGCTGTGCCACCCAGGTGAGTAGAATGGCCCTCTGTAGGGGTGTACTGATTAGTGCACCCATGTGAAGGAGGCCCTACTGGCAACAATGTCTGGTGCAGGAATTTTTTTTTCCTTATCCACCCACTTTTTTATCTTTTGATCCTTGTCACCATTTGTAAATTGAATGTCATAATCCTGTTCAGCTGTGTGTACATTTCAGAGTTGGTAAATCTGTGCATGTATGGCATTTCGTGGTGAAGCAAGTCCAGGAAGGTCAGAAATCATGGTGAAAGTGGGGCACAGACTAGCATTCACCTTGTGTGTTGATAGCTGTACATTTTTATGCGTGTAGTGTGTGACTGATTCTATTTAAATTGTTAATTTTCTTTACCACTTCTGTTAACCTTTATTAGGTGGATTTTGTGATTAAAGAGGCAACAAATCTAGATAACCTGGCTCAGCTGTATGAAGGTTGGACAGCTTGGGTGTGAACAAGAAGACGGCAGACCAGCCTGGTTCAGCACAGTCAGCAATCCACCAGAATCAATCCAGTGTCAGGCATCCACAGCCGCGCCAAGGCCGGTGGTGATGTATACTGGGGCTTAATATGTGGTAATCTAGGAAATCCTGGTGCAGTGGGAACGGGAATCCCACAGGAACGCTGCACCCAGAGCAACGTTAAACACCAGTGGTCAGCAACCCCAAGGGCACAGAGTACAATGCTCACCGTCTGGGTAAAGTGATTGTCTTTCTGCTATGGAAGATCTGACAGTACATCTGAGAAATTGCTGCAGAAAGAAACCGGCACCCTCCAGACCGCATGGTGATCTAGAACTCTCTTCCATGTGACCCTGCCAACAATTGAAGAAATGCTAAACCCTGTTCGTCAAGGGGGGAACTCTGGGGCCATCAAGGATTTGCAGTGAAGAGGATGCTGTCCGTTTCTTGGGTTACTCTTGTTGCTTGGCAATGCTGCTGGTTGAGTTAGCCAGCTTAGCACAGAAGAGGCTAGGAGATGAAGCATGGCCTCTGAAAACTAGCTGAAAACAGCCAAAGAACAGAATTGTGAAGTTAGGTGGACTTCTGAAAAGAAGACAAAAAACCTTGTTTTCCATTCTTTTCTTCCCCTCATTTCTTGTAGTTAAAGAATACATGTTTATTTTTCACACTGTATTCAAACTTAACACTTTTGTTTGGTAGCTGGGCATATATCCAGAGACACTTAATACTTGGAGATTGCAGAAATATTTCATTCACTTGGTACCCACTGCAAAAAATATCTTGCCATTTTTGTGTGACCCATGCACAAATACATGAAGGATCAACCCAATGCATTGAAATAAGCCCAGCAATGATTCTGCTTCTCAAAAATCTACATGACCCCCACTTTGTGTGTTTCCATACGCTTAAGCGATGTGAGTACTCCACCCCTCCTTTTTTTTTTTTTTTTTTTTTCTTTCTTTCTTTCTTTTTTTTTTTTTTCTTTTTTTTTTTTTTTTTTTTTTAATTGCGTAGTCTAAGTAGTTTAACTTGTCACTTGATGACAGTTATAATAAAGTGAACTTCTGGTGGAGGTAGACTGCAGTGGTGTTTACTTTACATTTTGAATGAAAAATATTTGTTTTACACTTAAGCTTTTAACACCTCCATGCTTGGTTTTAACCCTTCTAATATTACCGGAGAAGTATGACTTTCTTCCAGATATACATTACTTTAGTTTGAGGTCTTTAAGACCTTGTGTGGAATATGTCCTATCTAAGAACTTTAGTTTATAAACAAGTCAACATATTCTATTTTTGTAATTCAGTTCAGGTACAGAGCTTGGGTATTCTAGAATGGTAGAGGCAAGTGAAAGTGGAGATGTGTTGCCCATAGCAACAAGTCAGGTTCTTGTTTTCATTTTAAAACCTGCACTACAGAAATGACAGCTAGAATCCAGTTTCTGTGGGAAGAAAATCCACTTTTTCCTGCACTCTTTTTCCATGTTTTTATGACACAAGTTAATCCCTTACAGAAAACTGGTAGATTTTCCTTTAATGAGGTCCATTAAAGTATATCTTGAGCCTAAGTTTTTATTTAGTATTCCCTTCTGGATACATTTTGTAGTACATTGCACACGGGTGGCTGTGAGAACAGTGTTTTGTAGACATTCACATAAATATGTGATTCCTTTTTTGTCCTTTCATTTTTTTTTTTATTTTTTTTTTTGTCTGAATCTGATTTGGTGATGTTGAAAACAGATCCATTTTATTTTCAAGTGTTTTTCTTGCAGTCATCCTTACTGGGTATTTTGTGGCCCTTCTCCCCACTTGTATTGCCTACATATGTGACTTGTTAAACTGTTGTTGGGTTTAATACAAGAGCACACATTATGTCTGTTAGGAAGAATATAAATTCAACCAGCAGTTGCCGTTACGAAAAACAGTTTATACCAGCAATATTTTAGATAGTGAGCATTTTGTGTGTGTACCGTTAATCTTCCCTGCCACAGAGGTCTGCAGCACATCACTGTATTGTAACTAGTCCTCTTTTGATGGCAAGAGCATTAAGTCTGCTAATAGCAATCTTTTCTCCCAGTCTGGAGTATTAACAAATTCTAATATTTGCAGTTAGTGGAAATTTCAGTTTGTACAAGAATGACAGCCTTATTTGCTCTGGTTGGCTGGCTAAGAGTACTTAAATGCTGAGTAATGCATGCCTGTTTTGTGTACCAGCAGACACTGCTATACAGTTATGGTGAAGGTAAGACTTTGTATGTCAGAATTCAATGTAATGGAATTTAACTTTACTCCCACAAGCAAAAATCTTTTTGTGAGCTGTAGATAAGTTAGGAAAACCTGCATTACTTTAATTTCTTCTGAGATGTTAACGTTTAATGCACATCAGACACCTGTAATATTACATTTCTGCTTTCAATTACAAACATCTATGAAGAATCAGATTCTTAATTGTTTAAATAAAATACTTATGATTAATGCATAATGTGCTTATTTTTTTCTTCTTTTAATGCATAATGTGCTGATTTTTTTTCTTCTTTTAAAACTGTTGTGTAGATGTAATTTAAAAGAAACAAAAGTACGTCTATGTTCCTCAAGTTGAAATGACTATTATTAATGTAAGTAGTCTTCATTAAATAATATTCTCCATAAATGTGCAAAGAACATGCCTGTTTAGGACCTTTCATTTTTGCTCTGTTGTTGTACCAAGCCACTTTAATGTACTGATTCTCACTGCTAATCTGGTGTTCTGCAATAACCTTATGCTGAGGCTGTTATTCTGCAGGCAAGACATTCACAAATCTGCCAATCTGGCTTTGTATTTACATATTCAATAAGACTGGCACTGAATCCTTCTGGAAGACTTTCTCAGCTGAATGCTTGCATAACACAAATTAACTGGAAAAAGATGCAGCAATTCTTTTTAAAGCCATTCTCATGCTGGTTGTAGGAAATGCACTTCAGTGGTTGGAAAAGACTATATTTGTTAACATGGTAAATTTACTTGAATTTACCCCTGGTGATCTATTTAATAAAATCCATAAAGTACTAATAAAATTTAGGTATGACAAAAGAACAGAGATCAGCTGTAATCTCATTTAAAAAAAAACAAAAAAAAACCTGTAATGTCAGTTCACTAAGCTGAGCTCTGTGGTGTTCTATTATTTCGTATAAAATGTTCAGTTTACAGTACATACATGAATATTGTGTAATTGCAGTTATTCTTTTGCATAAAATGATCATCACCGTTGTTAGCACTTCACTACACACTGGCAGGTTAATTGGTTCCTGTCTAAAAGAAAAAAAATTGCCCCAATATGACATTCTACTGCATGCACTCAAGATAGCTGCTTCACTATTTGTCCCCAACAGCAAATAAAGGCCAGGAAAAGAAGTGAGGGAAAATCTCTTAAATATAAAAACAGGTTTGAAAATACTTTCAGTTCATTAAGGGGATGCTAGAACCTCTGTCAACTTTTTGTCGGTTTTCCTGTTGTGGACTTTCCCTCTCTCTTAGATAAAACCTTGTCCCCTAGTAAAACCTGATGGGGGGGGGGCAGGGCTTCTAACCTTTCACCATTCTATACAACAAAAATTTGGGGTGTAGAAACCATTTAGGATTTTCCTACTCCACAAAAATCCTATACCAACACTGTAGCTTATAATGCAGACAAAAAGACTGGGCAGCCAAACCTTTAAAGTGTCATTAAACCCAGGCTATGAAAAACTCTCATTACATGCTATATGACAGTGTCTGCATACTCAAAGCCACTAAAGGATTTGTTTTGTGTAGAGAGAAATACACTTGGTTTACTCTGTCTTCAGCTGCTGTTCCCTCCTCTGTGTCCCCACTGCAGCCTAAGCTTGTATAACTTGGTTGTTGTCACATCTATTGTGCATGCTCTACTTTGACATCTCTTGAGACATTCATTTCTTCCTTGTTCTAGCTGGAGTAGCCCCGAAATGCCTTTCACTATGGCCAAGCTGGAGGCATGGCTAAGCCAGAACAGGTCACATGTCCTTTGTTGTCACCAAGTCCTCACCCCAGCTGTGCAAAGTGGATTGGAAGTGTCAGTCGAGGGATCTGATCCACCCGAAGGCATTGGTGGGTGGATCAGATCCTTGATTGACTTCTCTATTATTGCTTTGCATGGCCTGGGGGACAGCCTGGTGATATCACAGGACATGTCACCTGCATTGGCTTAGCCTTGCCCCCATCCTGGTCTATGCTGCAGCCAAATAGAGATTCATGTGACCCTGTACTTAAATACGTGTAAAAATGTATTTAATTACAAAGTGGTTTTATGTGTATTGAATTGCTGTTGGTGTGCTCTGTTACTTAGACGTTCTAATAGTATCAGGGTTTAGAATCACTTTAACATACACCGATCTGCACACATACACCGATCAGCCATAACATTATGACCACTGACAGGTAACGTGAACAACACTATCTCATCTGAAAGTAAGTGAGATCTATTAGGCAGAAAGTGAACATGTTGTCCCTGAAGCTGATGTATGGAAGCAAAAAAGAATGGGCAAACGTAAGAATTTGAGCGACTTTGACAAGTGCCAGAATGGGAATGATTAGATGACTGCAGCTATTGTGGAATGTTCCCAGTGTGCAGTGGTCAGGACTGACCAAAAGTGTGCCAAGGAAGAAGAGCCAATGAACTAGCGATTGGGGGGGGGGGCTCATTGATGCATGTGGTGAGCGAAATCTGGCCAGTGTATTCCGATCCAGTAGAGGAGCTACTGGAGCTACTGTTGGAACCAACAAGTTATTGTTGGTTCCAATAGAAGGGTGTCAGAACACACAGTTCATTGCAGTTTGTAGTTTATGGGGCTGCATAGCTGCAGACAGGTCGGGGTGCCTATGCTGACCCGTGTCTATAGCCAAAAGTCACCTACTGTGGGCACATGAGCGTTAGAATTGGACCACAGAGCTATAGAAGAAGATGGTGTGGTCTGATGAATTCAAGATAGGCTTGAGGAAGATCTGGATTTGGCCTCCCAGTTCTCCAGATCTCGATCAAGCATCTTTGCGATGTGCTGGAAAAACAGGTCCAATCCATGGAGGTCCTACCTCATGACTTACAGGACTTAAATGGTCTGCTACTGATAGCTTGGTGTCAGACACTACAGCATACCTTCAGTGGTCTTTTAGTGGAGTCCATGCCTCGATGTGTTATGGTGCATGGTCATAATGTTATGGCTAAATTGGTACAATGTTGATGATCCTGAAGGCAACAAATATTATGTGATGACCATATATATGTTCAGAGGGCACAGTGCTCAGAGGACACTAAACAGGCTGAACTGCTGTAATACTGACACTCAGTGGCTGAATGTCTCCTTGCCATGGGATCTCTGCCATACTGAAGTCTCTATCTGCTCAACCCAGCTCTGATGAAGAAGGGAGCACCCTTCGAAATGCGTTAGCCTTTATCCCCCCCCCCTTTTTGGATTTACCTGTAACCCTGTGTGGATTATGGTTACTTATGCCTGTAATACCATCACTTTGTGAGTATATTTCCTTAATAATAAAATTAGTCACTATTTATCGAGGTAATGCGCAAGGTTTGTGCGCTCTTTCTTTCATCATCTTCTACAGACACAGTGCTTTATCCAGACTTTTGTACAGCTCTATTGAAATCCTAGCAGAAAATGACCTGGCAGGGAAGTCCTATGCTTTTTCAGTACTTCACCCATTTTTGGTAATTTTGGTCAAGGGGTTGGACTTAACCAGAGATCTTACAATTAAAGTGGCTGTAAAGGCAAATGTTTTTTCTTTTTTTAAATAAGTTATACATACCTGTTCTGTATGGTGGTGCATGGAGCAAACTAGTTGTTCCTCCTCTGGGGTCCCCTACCCCCAGCACTTTCTGCTCTTTGTGTCTGCCCCCCATAGCCAGCCGCTTGCTACGGGGGCAGATATGTGGGCTTGCTGCCAAGTTGGGCTGTGTGCATCCATAGATACACAGTGCAGCTTGGCCCCCTGCTTTCTACTAACAGATTTTGACTGATAGCAGCAGGTGCCAATGGCTCCCGCTGCCTTAGCAAAACCTGTGAGAGGAGAGACTAGATGCATCTAGGCAGAGTGCTGGATCGATATAGGACCAGGGGCAGACTGACCATTTGGAAACTCGGGCACTGCCCGAGGGCCCGGGGTCAGTAGGGGGCCCCATGAGATGCCCCTGGTACCTTTTTCATAGGCTTTTTTGAGTTTGGGCAAGGACACAGGGGCCCCATGATCCCCTATTGCCTGGGGGCCCCGTGAGTTGTCAGTCTGCCCCTGTATAGGACTCGAGTAAGCAAATGAGACAACATTTTTACCTTAATACAGGGAATGCATTAAAGAAGCATTCCGTCCGTCAGCTACAACTGCTGTAGCTGCTGAATTTTAATATTAGGGCACTTGCCTGTCCAGGCATCCAGCGGTGTCCCAGGTGCTGGCGCTGCCATCTTGACTAAGGGAAACCCTCCGGTCTACTACTGCACATGTGCGGAGTGCACTGTGCTTTGTGAATGGGCCACAGTCCTCTGGGACCTGTGAAGTGTCCCAGAAGGCTGCTGCTAGCATTAGTAAATTTTATTTGCTTGTTTTAAACCTTTTTTATGTTCCACAATTCAGTTATTTCCTGCTTTCCATGCCTAGGCAAATTGTCATACGTCCTAGGAGTCTTTAGGAGGGGTTTTCTCCACCAAGCACACACTACAGCCTGCACGCCTGAGCTAAAGGCAAATGCTTTTTGGGAAGTAGATGCTACATGAATTATCTGCCCTTACTCAAGATGGCCACAGCCTGAAATGCTAAGAGGTGTTTTACAAAGTGATTTCTCTTCAAAATAAAGCATTGAGAGTTGGATGAATGGGGGAGTTTGCTTTGAATATTAAAAATGAATTAGCATTTTTGGTTTGTGGTGCTCAGATACAGTGTAGTTCTGCTTTAACTGTGTTGTAAACCAAATGATTACTAAAACAAAAATAGGATGCAGTTATCAATGATTTGAAATTAAAGCAATTTAACAATGTTAGACAAATACATACCTTCAGAATTGACCACAGCATGCAACAGTGATACTCAGGCATCCAATACACCTGTTAGATGCTGAATATACAAGCCGCTTCTGTAGCTCTGCAAGAGAGGGAAGATTTGAATCATGAATTGCTATTAGAGTATTTTTTACATATTTTATGTTTACATTTCATACAGCAACAGTTCATCTTCAAAGGAAACCTCGCTTTTTGTTAACGAGGCTCAGAGAGAAGTGCATTGAGGGGAGTGGGGTGGCAGCTTTGACTTTAGAGGTGGAAACGGCCCAAAGCTTCTAACAGATAATTAAAGATAAGGCTGGAGGGTACGAACATAGTTGCCAAATCATGAATCCATTCATCCAATGGTGTCATTAGTCAAGAAAGGGGTATTCACCAGGTGAAAATAACAAGAAAAGCCTAAAAAGAAAACCACTACCACAGTTAAAGATTGGTAAACAAATTGCAATATATAACATTTTTGGTTTTGAAATTTAGATACTTTAACCACTTCCCCGTCGCCCTATAGCCGAACTACAGCTACAGGGTGGCATGGCTGTGCAAAACCATATATATTACATTTCTGGGTAGGGAGGGTGTGCCACCATTTGTAGCTACAGATGTCAATCACCTGGTCCCTGTTGGAGATTCCCCGGCGATTGCCGAGTAGCACTGACGGGAGAGACCTGTGTGTAAACAGCACAGGTCTTTCTCCTGCCAGCAGTAACATGCTGCTGTGTATTTCTCTGCACTGCAGAGAAATACACAGCAGCATGTTTCCCTAGTAAAACAACACAGTTAACCCTTTGATTGTCCCAGATGTTAACCCCTTCCTGCCCACATAAACCAATTAATTTACATGTAATGGGATATTTTTTTTTTTCTTTAGCAAAGACATGTTTATGATGAAATTTGTTTTGAATTTTTTTATTGGATATGTTTTATAGCAAAAAGTCAAAAATATTATGTTTTTTTTTTTTTCTCAAAATTGTTGGTCTTTTTTTTGTTTATAGTGCAAAAAATAAACCCCACACAGGTGAACAAATACCACCAAAAGAAAGCTCTATTTGTGGGGGGAAAAAAGGACATAAATTTTAATTAACGCAGTGCCGTATCAAAAAATGACCTGGTCGGGGGGGGGATGGGGTAAAACCTCTGGAGGGCAAGTGGTTAAGGATTCTTCTATCAAGAAATGACTGGTACTGCAGTGGCCATCAATTGGATCAGTGTTCCACACATTGCTTGATCTTATCCTGCCTGTATGCAGTCAAATTAACTGGAAATTCACTGCTGCAGTCACAGGCGGTTCCAGTGCCATGCCAAACTTTGAGGTTGCAAGTCTCAGTACCTCACTTAGGACTGTTCCCTATTTTTTCCAGGATGGTTGCTGTGAAAGTATGAGAGCTGTTTGCTGGCTGCCAAGCAAGTCATTTTTACAAATCTGTTTTTTTCAAATTTTTGTTTTGTTTAGCCACTTGACCTCCGGAAGACTTACCCCCCTTCATGACCAGGACATTTTTTGCGATACGGTGATGCGTTACTTTAACTGGCAGTTGCGTGGTCATGCAATGCTGTACCCCCAGTGAAATTTATATAATTTTCTCCAAAGAATAGAGCTTTTTTTTTAGTGGTATTTGATCACCTCTGGGTTTTTTCTTTTTTGCGCTATAAACAAACACCGGCATTTAAAAAAAATATTTTTTTTCCTTTTTGCTATAAAACCTATCCAACAAAAAATATATACTGGATTTTTTTTTTTTTATACTAGTAATGACAGCAAACAGCGACTTATAACGGGACTAGAATATTGCAGTGGGCTACCTGACACTGTCAGTTTGTGGGAACCAGTGACACTAATACAGTGATCAGTGCTAAAAAAATATACACTGACACTGGTTGGGAAGGGGTTAAACATCTAGGGCAATCAAAGGGTTAATTGTGTGCCTAGCTAGTAGTTTTGTGAGTACAGTGTGCTGGTTTTACTAGCCGAACTGCTAGATTTTATTCAGGGAATAAAATCTAGCGGATCACCGCTGACATAACACAGCTCTGCCTTTTTTACATATGCAGAGATGTGTTCTATCAGTCTCTTCATCAACAGGTGCTGGTGCTCATCCATTGGCTGACACCTGTTGATTGGCTTCTGCTGTGTCCAATCACAGCAGAAGTGGCACTCAGGCGGCTGGCGCGCACCCCTCATGTGCGGAACTGCAAAATCACGTTTATATACGTGATTTTGAACAGAACGTCTGCCCTATAGCAGGATATCTGCTATGGGGAAAATGGAAAGTGGTTAAAGACCAAATCTGTTTTAAACTTCTGATAACAAAATGGTGCCGTTTTAAATTTCTAATAACAATACAACAGGTACAGGATATGACAACACACCATCCACTGGCAGAACACCTCTATTTTGGAAAATGTCCATAATGGCAATCAGTCCCACAGGTGATGCAAGGGCACTGTAAGCCAATAAGAAGAAATGAGGTGTCCAGCAAAATTGCTGGAGGGAGTATTCGTGTTGGGACAATAGTAATAAATTTATGGTGAGCGGTTTTTTGGGGTTTTTTTTTTTTTTTTAAGATATACAAAGTACTTGAATTTGCTGCTCAGTCAGAAAGGAGAAGATGTAGAGCAAAGGGACAGTGGCAGTATTTGGCGAGCTATAAGAGTTAGTTATAAAGGCGGGTTTTTTTTTTTTTTTACCTTCATGCATTCCACCCAACCATCAACCTCCCCCCACGTACACTAGCCTGGGCCTGCTCCCAATCCTTTGATGTGCATAAGAGCCCAGGCTCTCTCACTTCTCATTGGGTCCCACTGTTGTCAATCACAGCCAGTGCGGGCGGAGCGAGGCTGAGCCATGCTCTGTGTGTTAGACACACGGAGGCAGCCTGAGAGCAAGCCTGTATGAGTGCCCCCAGAACAAGCAGATTGCTATGGTGGGCACTTGGGGGGAGGGGCTAGGAGTACTGACAGGGGACCTGAGAAGAGGAGAATCTGGGATGCTCTGTGCAAAATCAAAAAAGAAAGCTTTAGACCAGGGGAGTCCAACCTGAAGTTCAAGATTTATGAATGTGGCCCAATACAAAGTCATAAACTTAAATATGTTGTTTTTTTTTGGGGGGGGGGGGGGTTAAACTTAGCGAACACATGCTGCTGAAAAAAATTTTAACAGTGTCTCTATCTTCCGGGAAGAAAAATTTCTCACTTTTCACAATCACACCTTATTTGTCACCAGTTTTTGGCAGCACCTATATTTGTGAGAAGCTGTTTTCAAGGATGAAGCACATGAGCAAAATGAGAACCAAAATATCTGATGAGCACCTTGCAGATTCATTGTAAATTGCTACTCCACCTATCGCACCAGACAGTGATGCATTTATCAAAACAGTGTCAAATATCTCACCAGTTTTGTTGCCCCTTTTTTTTACTTTTATAATACTACAAAATAAAAAATTAAGTTTTAACACTCCGATAGGTACTATATCTATATTGGTGATCAGTAACTTGTGATCTGCCAGATTTGTTTTGCTCATCAGCTATCCTTATTGTTGCTGTGTTTTATGTGTGGCCAAAGACAATTCCTCTTCTTCCAATGTGGCCCAGGAAAGTCAAAAGGTTGGACACCACCTGCTGTAGAATCACTTTAACTCTGAAATAGAGACAGTAGCTGCAACTGTGAGAACAAAAAGCATTGAGTGTTAGGGTAGACACATCATCATTTGTACAGCTCTACAAGGCCCTCTGAACTTTAAGGGCCTATTTACATCAGATATGGGTGGGATGATTGCTAGGACTCCTTCCGCTGTCAGGCAGAATTTGGAACTGTTCCCATCTAGAGCAGGTAAGAATGGTAGGCATTTTTCAATACTGTGTAGTGACCAAGTAGTGTTGGTGAAAGGGGGACATCTTTTACCAACATGTGCCATCTAAACCACCATAGTGTGTGTTGGCTATACAGAAACATAAAACTGCTCGCAACCTACTTTTACTGCTATGTTAGATCAAAAGTGCTGCACATCACAAAATAATGATTTATAGAGAGATGTTTTACAAGATGACTGTCTAAGGCAGGGGTAGGCAACCCTAAAGAGGGGGAGATCTACCTGAACAAAATGAGACGTAAAAGATCACCGGGCGAAGTGTTGTCTTCTCACACCTGGTTTAGGCCTCTAATTGCCAACACTACTGTATTGCAATCGTGCATTGTATAGCAACCATGGTTTTCATTCAGGTGGTAAGGAGGCAACATATCGCCTCCTCACCACCTGTCAAACACGCTCAAATTACTTTTCAGAGGAGCTGCAGTGCCCGCTGTACTTGTGAATGAGCCCTTAGTTGTATTTGGCAGCGGCTCATTCACACAAAGTGGGGGGGGGGGGGTAAAAAATCCTGTGTTTGAGTTGTGGTTTTACCGCCCCCACGCCTTACTCCCCCTTTAGCGGCTTGCATTGCTTTTTTTTCACACAAATAGAGCTTTCTTTTGGTGGTATTTGATCACTGTGCTTTATTTTTTGTGATCTGAGCAAAAAAATACAGAACATTTTGGAAAAAAAGATATTTTCTACTTCTGATTGCAAAAAAAATCCAATAAAATCAGTCATAAATTTAGGCGAAAATTTATTCTACTACATGTCTTTGGTAGAAAAAAAAATCCCAATATGTGTATATTGGTTTGTGTGAAAGTTATAGCGTCTACAAACAATGGTGTATATACAATATCTCACAGAAGTGAGTACACCCCTCACATTTTTGTAAATATTTTATTTTATCTTTTCATGTGACAACACTGAAGAAATGACACTTTGTTACAATGCAAAGTAGTGAGTGTACAGCTTGTATAACAGTGTAAATTTGCTGTCCCCTCAAAATAACTCAACACACGGCCATTAATGTCTAAACCGCTTGCAACAAAAGTGAGAAACAGTGGAAAAAATACACTTTTTTTCATCTTAAAAATACATTTCTTTGAGTCACAAAAACACAATATATTGCCCAATTGTTTGATAACCTATATAAAAGATGTTACGCTAAATAAATAGATACCAAACATGATATGTTTTAAAATTGCACATGCACAAACTACATAAATTGTTAATATCGATAGGCGACGCTTTAAAAGTGTTTACAGGTCACCACTTTATATTTACACAGGAGGCCTAGTGCTGGAATTACTGCCCTCAATCTGACGTTTGTGGTGATACCTCACATGCATGGTGCAATCACTGTTTACCTACCAACACGGAACCAACGCCTGTGTTTGCCTTTACGCATGAGCAAGGAAGAGGGGTGGGTGGGGGTGATTTTTTTTTTTTTCCCCCCCCACTGTCCTTTTTTTCTTTTTTGTATCACTTTTATTATCACGGAATGTAACTATCCCCTGTGATGGCAATAGGCAATGATAGGTATTCTTTTCTGAGAAACCTGGGGTCTATTAGACCCTAGATCTTTCCTCTGCTCTTACAGCATCTGATCACACCAAGATCAGTGTGATCAGATGCTTTCCCAATTTAAAAATGGTGCTGTTAATATCTGGCGAAACGGAAATGATGAAATGCTTGTAGCTTTTGGTTTCTTAGACCATAGAGATGTTGGAGCCATTCTGGTCTCCGATCAGCTCTATGGTCAGCCGGCGGAACTGCCAGCTGCATTCTTAGTTTCTCCTGGGGGATGGGCGAGCCCAAGAAAGCCGAGGAAGGGGGAGGGAGACTTCCCTTCCCACTGCTTGTAAAAACGTTCAGCCAGCTAATTGACATCTAGGATTGCTTTTACATGAAAGCCGACCACCAACTGAAAACACTGATACCAGGATGATTCCTGTAGCTGCAGGCATCATCCCGGTATAACGACTCAGAGTCCAGCAATGTACCAGTACGTTGCTGGTCCTTGTTGGGCATATACAGTTAGGTCCATATGTATTTGGACACGGGCACAATTGTGTTTTTTTTTTCCCCCCCAGATATTGATCAAAACATATTCAAGCTATAGTTATATAATAGATATGGGCTGAAAGTGCACACTCTCAGGTTTAATTTGAGGGTCTGTACATCCAAATGGGAGGAAGGGTTTAGGAATTACAGCTCTTAAGAGTAGCCATCCCCCTTTTTCAAGGGACCAAAAGCAATTGGACAATTGAATCAAAAGTTTCATGGCTGGATGTGGGCTACTCCGTTATTTCTTTATCAGTTAAGCAGGTAAAAGGTCTGGAGTTGATTCTAAGTGTGGTATTTGCATTTTAAATCTATTGCTGTGAACCTATATTATGCGTTCAAAGGAGCTGTCCCTGTAAGTGAAACAGACCAATGTAACACTCCAAAAACTAAACCAATCCATCAGAGAGATAGCAGCAACATTAGGAGTGGCGAAATCAACAGTTTGGTACATTCTGAGGAAAGAACGCCCTGGTGAGCAATATAAAAAGGCATGGACGTCCACGGAAGACAACCGAGGTGGATGATCGCAGGATCCTCTCTATGGTTAAGAAAAACCCATTTACAACATCCAGTGAAGGACTCTCTCCAGGAGGTGGGTGTATCATTGTCAAAGTCTACAATCAAGAGAAGCCTTCACAAGAGCAAATGCAGAGGATTCACCACAAGGTGCAAACAATTCACAAGCCTGAAGAATAGAAAAGCCAGATTAGATTTTGCCAAAAAACATATAAAAAAAAAAAAAAAAAAGGCCAGATCAGTTCTGGAAAAGCATTCTTTGGAGGGATGGAACTCAAATTAATCTGTATCAGGATGACGGGAAGAAAAATAGTGTGGAGAAGGCTTGGAACAGCTCATGTTCCAAAGCACACAATGTCATCTGTACAACACGGTGTGATGGCATGGGCATGCATGGCTTCCAGTAGCACTGGGTCATTGGAGTTTATTGATATGACAGAAGCAGCCAGATGAATTCTGCAGTTTTTAGAGATATGCTGTCAGCCCAGATTCAGTCAAATGCAGCAAAGTTGATTGGACAGCACTTCCTAGTACAGATGGACAATGATCCAAAACACACTGCAAAAGCAACCCAGGAGGCTTTAAAGGAAAAGTGGAATATTCTGCAATGGCCGAGTCAATCACCTGATCGAAACCCAACTGATCATGCATTTCACTTGCTGAAGACAAAACTAAAGGCAGAAAGACCCACAAACAAAGAACAACTGAAGACAGCTGCAGTTAGAGCCTGGCAAAGCACCAGAAAGGAGGAAACCCAGTCTTTGGTCATGTCCATTGGTTCCAGACTTCAGGCAGTCATTGCCAGTAAAGGATTCTCAACAAAATATTAAAAATGAAAATTTTATTTATGATTATATTCAATTGTTCAATTACTTTTGGTCCCTTGATAAAGGGGGGATGGCTGTTCTTAGCTGTAATTCATAAACCCTTCCTCCAATTTGGATGTACATAGCCTCACAATAAACCTGAGAGGGTGCACTTTCAGTCCATATCCATTATATACAGTGCAGCCCAGCCAGAAAGTATTCACAGCGTTTAACTTTTGCCACATTTTATGTTACAGCCTTATTTATTTCTTTCAGGTACTTATATAGTGCCGTCAATTTTACACAGCGCTTTACACATATATATTGTATATTCACATCAGTCCCTAACCCTCAAGGGGTGTACAATCAAAGGTCCCTAACTCACATTCATACTTACACATACTAGGGACAATTTAGACAGGATCCAATTAACCTAACAGCATGTCTTTGGAGTGTGGGAGGAAACTGGAGTACCCGGAGGAAACCCACACAGGCACAAGGAGAACATGCAAACTCCAGGCAGGTGGTGCCGTGGCTGAAATTAGAACAATGACCCTAGTACTGCCAGGTGGAAGTGCTAACCGTTTAGCCACTGTGCTGCCTTTCCAAAATGGATTAAATTAATTTATTTCCTCAATATTCTACAAACTAACACATAATGACAATGTGAAAGAAGCTCATTTTGAAATCTTTGCAATTTTATTAACAATAAAAAAAAACAAAAAAAAAGCCACATGTACATAAGTATTCACAGCCTTTGCCATGACACTCAAAACTGAGCTGGTGTATCCTGTTGCCACTGATCATCCTTGAGGTGTTTCCACAATTTGGAGTCCACCTGTGGGAAATTCAGTTGATTGGACATTATTAGGAAAGGCATAAACCTGTCTATATAAGTTCCCACAGTTAACAGTGCATGTCAGAGCAGAAACCAAGCCATGAAGTCCAAGCAGACAGGATTGTATCAAGGCACAGATCTGGGGAAGGGTACAGAAACATTTCTGCAGCATTGAAGGTCCCAATGAGCACAGTAGTCTCCATCATCCATAAATGGAAGAAGTTTGGAACCACCAGGAATCCTCCTGGAGTGCGCCGCCCAGTCAAAATGAACTATCAAGGGAGAAGGGCATTAGCCAGGGAGGTAATCAAGCACCCAATGGTCACTCGCTCCAACATTTCTCTGTGGAGAGAGGAGAACTTTCAATAAAAACAACCATCTCTGCAGCACTCCACCAATCAGGCCTGTATGGTAGAGTGGCCAGACGGAAGCCACTCCTCAGTAAAAGGCAAATGGCAGTCCGCCTGGAGTTTGCCAAAAGGCACCTGAGGGACTCTCAATCCTTGAGAAACAAAACTCTGATCTGATGAAACAAAGATTGAACTCTTTAACCTGAATGCCAAGCATCATGTCTGCAGGAAACCAGGCAGTGCTCACCACCTGGCCAATTCCATCCCTATAGTGAAGCATGATGGTAGCAGCATCATGCTGTGGGGATGTTTTTCAGTGGCAGGAACTGGGAGACTAGTCAGGATCGAAGGAAAGATGAATGCAGCAATGTACAGAGACATCCTTGGTGAAAACCTGTTCCAGAGCGCTGTGGACCTCAGACTGGGGCGACTGTTCATCTTTCAACAGAGCAACAACCCTAAGCACACAGCCCATATAACAAAGGAGTGGCTACGGACCAACTCTGTGAATGTCCTGGAGTGGCCCAACTAGAGCCCAGACTTGAACGCGATTAAACATCTCTGGAGAGATCTGAAAATTGCCTGGCACCGATGCTCCCTATCCAACCTGATAGAGCTTGAAAGGTACTGCAAAGAATAATGGGAGAAATTGGCCAAAAATAGGTGTGCCAAGCTTGTAGCATCATACTCAAAACGACTTGAGGCTGTAATTGGTGCTCAAGGTGCTTCAACAAAGTATTGAGCAAAGGCTGTGAATACTTATGTACATGTGTTTTGTTTTTTTTTTTTTTTTTCGTTTTTTTATTTTTAATAAATTGCAAAGATTTCAAAACGAACTTTGTTCACGTTGTCATTATGGGGTATTGTTTGTAGAATGTTGAGGGAAAAAATGAGTTTAATCCATTTTGGAATAAGGCTGTAACATAACAAAATGTGGCAAAAGTTAAGCGCTGTGATTTCTTTCTGGATGCACTGTATGAATGTGAGTTAGAGACCTTAGACTGTACGCCCCTTGAGGGTTGGGGATTGATGTAAATTTACTATATATATGTAAAATGCTGCGTTAATTAACGGTGCTGTATAAGTACCTATAATAATGAAACTGGGAAAAAGCAGGCATCAGAATGCTGCAGTATTGCCTCCTAAACACCAGCAAAGTGATGGGAAATCTGCAAGAAATACACAAAGTAAAAACTCATAAGCTGTACGGGGGTGCGTGTCCCTACTCACCCAAACAGTCCACTAACTAAAACATAACCTTTACTAAGGTATTTTATAAAATTTGTATGTTCAGAACTTTCCCTAATAAAAACACCCATAAGGTAACGGGAGCACCTATTGTACACAATGTATGCGATCCCTGTTTACATAAATACCAACCTCATTGATAATCAGTGCATCTATCTGTTCGCACAGAGATAACTACTACATATCATAGTTCATAGGTTATTTGTATCCAGGGGGAAGAATAGATCTGGTGATGTCAGGATATCCCATACATCCTATGGTGATAACTCCCTCCAATCTGACCCCAAACCTACTGATTTTCTTGCTACAGATATGTAGTACAGGTACTCCCATCCAGGTGGCAATAACTTACACCACTAGTGAACAGGAATGAGGGCTTAGAATTAACTCCACACCTTTTACCTGCTTAATTGATGAAATAACGAAGAAGTAGCCCATACCTCCTGGCTATGACACTGCTTTAGATTCAATTATCCAATTACTTTTGGTCCCTTGAAAAAAGGGGGGATGGCTTCTCTTAAGAGCTGTAATCCCTAAACCCTTCCTCCAATTTGGATGTACAGACCCTCAAATTAAACCCGAGAGTGTGCACTTTCAGCCCATATCTATTATATAACTATAACTTGGATATGTTTTGGTAAATACCTGAAAAAAACAAATTGTACCTGTGTCCAAATATACAGTATATGGACCTAACTGTATATATACACACGCGTTTTTATATCTTCTACAATTACTTATATATATTTCCTTTTAAAAAATTCATCTTTCTTGGTAAGCCCTAGTCTTGGTATTTACTATCTATTTCATAAAAAAGATAATAAAGATCTACTTTTGGTCTTTGAATTACTCATTGTGCTCTTTTTCTTTTTTTATTTTGTATGTGTATGTAATGTTACGCCTTTCTTTTAACTGATAGTGAAAGTTATATCCAGTATAGTCTGTAATTCTATAACGGCCATTTTACTGTAGGTCTGTTCTTTGCTAATTAATTGCATGTATGTATAGTCAAACAGCAGCCTATTTCTTGTATTCTTGTGATGCACTTTGTTGATGAGGAGCACAGCAGCTATTTTGTCCTGGTTAACTTCTTGGTTCTAAGCACCTTATATCACATCCATCCAGAGATGCTTGCTCACCATTGACCACCTGGAAGGTCGCCGCCTACTGGAGACCTATTGAAATACTTTTTAATATCTTTTAAATGTGAGTGCATATTTATAGTTTATTTCTTAAATACAGTGTTTTATTAAATGCTACACTTACTTATGTAGTGGTGCTTTTCTTTCCTCCTTTTTGGTTATACATACTTTGTAGACACATGAGCAGACAGCATTTCAGAAGCCTGAGTACAGAGGTGGCTTTTTTGGATTACAAGCTAGAGTTCCACTTTTTGCCTCTGCCTCGCTTCATGTCCAATCTACCTGTGTCTTTGCACAGGCTATCAGACTTCCATGCTGCTCTTGCGGATCTTTTGAACTAGGGAGTTATCGCCATTGTGCCAACAGCATAAAGATTTAAGACTTTTTACTCCAGCCTTTTCACAGTTCAAAATCCAAAAATAGGCATCTGCCCCAGCTTGGACCTGATACCCTTGTTGAAAAAATGTTTTTATTTGCATTCCAACCACCAAGTCTATCATAGACATAGATGGTCTCCAAAAGGGAAACCTTTTAGCCTTGGTGGACAACATGGATGTATACTTGCATATTCCCAACATATCAACTCTATCCTGTTTTACTGTGGGCATGTAACACCATCGGTTTGTAGTCCTACCGTTTGGCCTCTTGTCTGCATTGCGAGTGTTCATCAGGATATTGGACCGGGTGCTAACATTCCTATGCTCTGAAAGCATTCCCATTGCAAATTACCTAGACAACCTCTTACTAAGGGAACAGTCAGCTCAAATTCTGACCAACAATGTGGTGTGAACATTTGTAACCTTAAAATGGTTTGGTTGGATCAGGAACCTTTGGAAATCAGTGCTGGAACCAACACATCTATTGGAAAATTGTGGGTATAATACTACAAACAATTCAGGCAAAGTTTTTCTTCGTCAAGAAAAACTGGTGGGACAAATTGATTCTGTCTCACCTTACACAGACCATATTAATTCTGACTTAGTAGTATAAGAATCCAGCTCTGGAGTCTGGGAAATCCTCTCTACTCTCATGGATGATCTTACCACAGATGCCAGTTGGAAGGGCTGCAAAGAAGTCCTGACGCCTTATCAGTGAAGGCAATTTGGACACCAGAGGATGTTCCCTACAACACTGGATACCCTGTCTATGGGGCCATTCTATTAGAATTCAGTTGGACAATGCCACAGCTGTAGCATACCTCAAGCATCAGAGAAAAAACAGAAGTCTGGCTGCAGCAAGAGGTAGAAAGGATTCTAGTCTGGTCAGAACAGAACATTCTAGCCTTGTCTGCTGTTAACATTGGCAGGCAGACTACCTCAGCCAGCAGTGGGTTGCCCCAAGGGAATGTTTATTACACCCAGGAGTGTTCCGGGACCTGTGTCACAGATCTGAATGTCAAAGGTTGACTTTTGGCTTCTGGATTTGGTTGTCCAAATCACAAGTCCTGTGTCCCTTAATAAAGAAGACAATTTGTTTGTCCTGGTAAAATTAAATTCTTCAAGTTCATTAACCACTTTGCACGCATACATGTGGCATCTCAGTGAGTGACCCTGTATAAACAACTTACCGTACTGAGCGCACGCTCCTCGCACAGAAGCTAGTAGGGATCAGAAAGCTCTTAAAGGGCTAGAAGCTCTTAAAGGGCCAGGAGGCATCAGCATGAAGGGGTTAAGGGACAAAAGCCCCATCCACTACATACCCTCAAATTAACCACTTCAATACAAGGCACTTATACCCCCTTCCTGCCCAGGCCAATTTTTAGCTTTCAGCGCTGTCACACTTTAACAATTGCACGGTCATGCAACGCTGTACCCATATGAAATTTTTATCTTTTTTTTTTCACACAAATACAGCTTTCTTCTGGTGGTATTTAAGCACCACTGATTTTTTTTTTTTTTGCTAAATAAAACAAAACTTTTTTTTAAAAAATGCACTTTTCTTAATTTCTGTTATAAAATTTTGCAAATAACATTTCTTCATAAATTTAGGTCGAAATGTATTCTGCTACATTTCTTTGGTGAAAATATTAATAATAATTGAATCTATATTTCTTTTTCAAATGTTTCTATTTTTTCTTTTTTTTTACTATTTTTTTTCAGCACACTGTGACCAAAGCAATACAATGTTACCATACTACTACTCTGGGCAAGTGATCAGGATATTTTTTTTTTTTTTTTTTTATGATTGCTAATACCAATGTATTTCATTGATATTTGCAATCATTGTTACTGAATGAAACTGATGCATTCAGTCTTTTGTTGTGATTAGCTGTGATTGGGCAAAGCTGATCACATGATACAGATGGGCTGTGATTGGCCCTGTCTGTATCATGTGACTGCCTTGACCAGTCACAGCTAACATAATTGTTTACAATGAATGGCATGACAGGAAGCCATCCATTGTATACAATTGACATGTGATCTGCTGTGATTGGTCACAGCGGTCACATGACACTGGCAACGTGCCATGTACACAGACGGTGACAGATCACGCTGCTGCGCTACCCTCTGAGCTGCTAATTTTGACAGGACATCATGTGGCAAGACACACAAAGGCGGGTGTCCCGCCCGACCGTAAATCTGCTATAGGTCGGGCGGGAAGTTGTTAAGCCTGAGAGTGTGCACTTTCAGCCCAATATATAACTATAGCTTATAACCAATATGTTTTGGTAAATACCTGAAAAAAAACTAAAATTGTACCTGCATCCAATGTGTCCAAATATATATGGACCTATGTGAGTGTGTATGCATGTGTATATATACATACACACTGCTCAAATAAAATTAACCATTTGACATCCTGAGGATTTACCCCCCTGCCCTTCTTACCAGGCCTTTTTTTGCTATTCGGCACTGCACTATTTCAACTGGTATTTGCACGGTCATGCAATGCTGCACCCAAACAAAATTTAAATCCTTATTTTCACACAAATAGAGCTTTCTTTTGCTGATATTTGATCACCTGCGTGCTTTTTCTTTTTTGCGCTATAAACCAAAAAAATGAAAATTAAAAAAAACTTTTTTACTTTTGGCTAAAAAAAATATTTAGTAAACTCAAATTGTGTCATGAATTTAGGCCAAAATGTATTCTGCTACATGTTTTTGGTAAAAAAAATCCCAATAAGTGTATATTGATTGCTTTGTGTGAAAGTTATATAATCCACAAACTGTGGTATAGATAATGGAATTTACACAGCTTTCTGACTGCCTATCACATTTCTTGAGGTGCTAAAATACCAGGACAGTACAAACACCCCCAAATGACCCCTTTTTAGAAAGTAGACACCCTAAGCTATCTGCTGAGAGGCATATTGAGTCCATGGAAGATTTATTTTTTTGAATGACAAAAACAAATTTTTTTTAACACAAAGTTGTCACTTAAATTATCTATTTCTCACACAAGCCATGGGTATATGTGGAATTACACCCCAAAATCCAATGACCACTTTGAAAGCCTGAAGATTCGTAACTTCCTCATTTCACTTCCTCACTTTTGCAGATCTAATTTTTTCTCACAAGGTTTTGAAATGTAAAAAAAAAGAAAAGAAAAAATAAGTTTTCGTTTACTTCATTTTCCAAAAGCTTGTTGGAACAAACAAGATCTGCAAAATACTCCCAATGCTTCTTATCAAATTTCCTGAGGTGTCTACTTTCCAAAAATTGGTCATTTGGGGGGGGGGGGGGGGTTGGTGCTATCTTTTTAGGGCCTCTGAAACTGTGATGGGTAGTCAGGAAGTGTAATGAGGAAATAAAGCTCTTTAAAAGCCTGGAGGTGCTTATTGGATTTTGGGGTCCTGTACTTGGCTAGACTGCCAAAAAGTCTCTCACCTGTGCTACCCCCATACTCGGGAGAAGTAGCAGAATGTATTTTGGGGAGTAATTCCACATATACCCATGGCATGTGTGAGCAATAAATTACTTAAGTGACAATGTTGTGCAAAAACATTTTTTGTGTCATTTTCCAAAAATTTGTGATAAAAAAATAAATTCTTCTATTGACTCAACATGCCTCTCAGCAAATAGTTTGGGGTATCTACTTTCCAAAAATAGTACCAATAAAACAGTAAAAGTGTAACAGTAGATAAATAACAAAAACCACACCAACAAAAAAACTAACTATTGTTGGTTTTTAAAATTTGTAATTTTTTGGGGGATTTGTACTTTTTATTTATTTTTTTTTAAACTTTAACATTTTAAAAACAGATTGTAGGGTCTCTCCAAATGCGAAAGCCAGTTTCCTGACTACCTAACAGAACGAAAACATCCCGTTTGTCCTTCCACTTCACTGCAATTCCTCGTTTCTCAAGCAGGCTTTTTCCCCCTTTCTAAGACAGGGATTTAAAAGCCGTTGGGGGAAGCTCCAGTAATTAGGTCGCATGGTGCCACATGCGCCAATTCCAAGATTGTACAAATGTCTAAATAGTGGCACACTTGATTAAAAATTGTCCACGTATAAGTGCTACCCCATATTGAATAAGGGTGACATCAAGTCCCAAACTATCTTGCCACTGCTCCCCATGTAGTCTGAGCATCCGGGGGGCTCCATGTGACTATCTTTTCCCTCTTAAATCCTAAACTTGTATGTATAGCCTGTTGCCCTCTCACAGGTCTTTTAGATTTTGACCCCACATCTGACACGCTTGCTGGGGATAAATTGAATGCACGGCGGCCAGAAAAATTAATGAGGGACTCATCAACGCAGATGTTTTGCTGGGGAGTATAGACCTCTGCAAATTTTTGGTTAAGGTGATTTACGAGGGGCTGAATTTTGTGGAACTGGTCAAATTCAGGGTCACCCCGAGGATGACTGAGTGTTTTGTTGTTGAAGTGCATAAAACACATTATAGTCTCATATCTATGCCTGGCCATGGCAGCAGAGAACATAGGCATATGATGAATTGGGTCTGTGGACCAATACAACCACGATTCAATTTTGTTAGTAAAGCCCAAGTTGTGGGTTTGGCACAAAAAAAAATGTAAATTTGGAAACCATAATAAGTTTCCATGCGAATGGTCTGGCAGGGTTTGAATTTGGGTTGGCGGCAATATACTGTTGTGCATATAAATTGCTTTTATCCACAATAAATGCATACATATCTTCGGTGAAAAACAGCTCCAAAAAAATCAAGGGGAGTATTTAAATATGCTGTTTCCACCTGATTTCTGGGTTTGGCAGTGAATAGGGGAAGTACGGGTGCTGCAGAATTTGTGGGCTGCCAATCGAGATTTGCAAGCATACCTGGAAGGACACTAAGGGTTCTACGGCCTATGTGCGAATTCTTGCTGGCTACAGGACACTACTTGTGCTCGCCACCACACCAGCTTGTACTGCACTTATGGGACTCGCCACATCACCAAGTGATACTGCAGTGCTGGTATGTGAAAGACCAGGATGTACTAGGCCGCTGGTGCTCGCCAGTTCACCAATAGGTAGAGCGGCCCTAGTACTGGCACGTGCTTTTGCAAAACAGGTAGGGGGATGCGCATGAGGCGCGCCGCTGCCCTACCTGCACCGCTGATCCCGGCCACGGGTGTCAGTCGCCGGGTCACAGCCAGTCATTACCGGCTGTGTCCCGCCGATTAGCGGCAATCACTGACAGAACAGGGCTGCAGTAGCTCTGCTTTCTGTCAGTTCCCTGACAGCTCCTGACACGCTGATCGCGAGAGAAGAGTTTCTCTCTCCCGATCAGCGTGTCCCCGTGCAGTACACACCCCCGCCCCCTAGTAAAACACTCCCCTCACACAGTTAACCCTTTCAGTGAATAAAAAAGTTAACCCCTTCCTCCCCAGTGCCATTAGTACAGTGTCAGTGGGTTTTTTTTGCACTGATCACTGTATTGGTGTCACTAGGGATGTCAGTGACCCCAAGTCAGTTCTCCCCCAGTGTTAGAATGTCCGCCGCAGTCCTGCCATAAGTCGCTGATCGCCGCCATAAGTCGCAGATCGCCGCCATTATTAGTATAAAAAAATTAAAAATCCGAGTATCTTTCCCGCCATTTGTAAACGCTATAACTTTCATGTAAACCAATTAATTTACACGTATTGGGTTGTTTTTTTTTAGCAAAGACGTCGCAGAATACATTTTGGCCAAAATTTATGACGAAATTTGATTTTAAAATTTTTTTTACTGGACATGTTTTTTAGCAAATAGTCCAAACTATTGTTTTTTTTTTCTCAAAATTGTCAGCTTTTTTTTTTATACCGCAAAAAATAAAAAAACGTACAGGCGATCAAATACCACTGAAAGAAAGCTCTATTTGTGTGAAAAAAAGGACAAATTTAATTTATGTACCGTATTGCATGACCGCGCAATTGTCCGTTAAACTAGCGCAGCGCTGTATAGCAAAAAAATGGCGTAAATTGCAGTATCTATACCATAGTTTGTAGACGCTATAACTTTCACATAAAGCAATCAATATACACTTATTGGGATTTTTTTTACCAAAAACATGGAGCAGAATACATTTTGGCCTAAATTTATAACCAACTTTGAGTTTACTATATATTTTTTATAGCGGAAAGTAAAAAATATCGTTTTTCTTCAAAATTTTTGGCCTTTTTTTGTTTATAGCGTGAAAAATAAAAAGTGCACTGGTGATCAAATACCACCAAAAGAAAGCTCTATTTGTGTGAAAAAAAGGACATAAATTTCGTTTGGGTACAGCATTGCATGACCGCGCAATTATCAGTTGAATTAGTGCAGGGCCGAGTAGCAAAAAGAGGCCTGGTCATTAAGGGGGGTAAATCCTCAGGAGGGCAAGTGGTTAAAGGAACACTTTGAAAATGCATCGGATCTCATTGGGAAAAAATATCATGCTGGATATCTATACTGATATGGATTAGGTAATGTGTTAGGAATGTAAGAATGCCTCATCATTGGATGGAAATGAAAATTATCAACCTATAGAGGACTGAATTTAAAGACCTCGAAAATCAAAGTGAAAAAACGATTCAGCAGGCTAGTCCATTTTTCTTAAATTTAATTGCAGCAAATCAAAATGGTACTCAGTAGTTTGTATGGTCCCCACGTGCTTGTATGCATGCCTGACAACGTCGGGGCATGCTCCTAATGAGGTGATGGATGGTGTCCTGGGGTATTTTCTTTCCAGATCTGGACCAAGGCATCACTGAGCTCCTGGACAGTCTGAGGTGCAACCTGGCAGTGTCGGATGGACTGAAACATGATGTCCCAGAGGTGTTCTATTGGATTTAGGTCAGGCGAGCATGGGGGCCATTCAATGGTATTAATTCCTTCATCCTCCAGGAACTTCCTGCATACTCTCGCAACATGAGGCCGGGCATTTTCATGAACCAGGAGGAACACAGGATCTATTGCACCAGTGTAGGGTCTGACAATGGGTCCAAGGATTTCATTGCGATACCTAATGGCAGTCAGGCTGCCATTGTCTAGCCTGTAGAGGTCTGTGCGTCCCCCCATGGATATTCCTCCCCAGACCAACACTGAGCCACCACCAAAATGGTCATGCTGAACTATGTTACATGCATCATAACGTTCTCCACAGATTCTCCAGACCCTTTCACATCTGTGAATGTGTGTATGTGTTCAGGGTGAACCTGCTCTCATCTGTGAAAAGCACAGGGCACCAGTGGTGGACCTGCCAATTTTGATGTTCATGGCAAATACTAATCGAGCTTTATGTTGCCGCACAGTGAGCACAGGACTCACTAGAGAACGTTGGGCCCTCAGACCACCCTTGTGAAGTATGTTTCTGATTGTTTGGTCAGAGACATTCACACTAGTGGCCTGCTGGAGGTCATTTTGTAGGGCTCTGGCAGTGCTCATCCTGGTCCTCCTTGCAAAAAGAAGTAGATATCGGCCCTCAGACCACCCTTGTGAAGTATGTTTCTGATTGTTTGGTCAGAGACATTCACACTAGTGGCCTGCTGGAGGTCATTTTGTAGGGCTCTGGCAGTGCTCATCCTGGTCCTCCTTGCAAAAAGAAGTAGATATCGGTCCTGCTGATAGGTTAAGGAACTTCTATTTCCCTGTCCAGCTCTCCTAGAGTGACTGCCTGTCTCCTGGAATCTCCTCCATGCTCTTGAGACTGTGTTGGGAGACACAGCAAACCTTCTGGCAATGGAACATATTGATGTACCATCCTGGAGGAGTTGGACTGTCTGTGCAAACCTCTGTAGGGTCCAGGTATTGCCTCATGCTAGCAGTAGTGACACTGAACCTAGCCAAATGCAAAACTAGTGAAAAACAGTCAGAAAAGATCAGTAGGGAAAATTATGTCAGTGGCCTCCACCTGTAAAACCATTCCTGTTTTGGGGATCATCTCATTGTTGCCCATCTAGTGCACCTGTTGGTAATTTCATTAACACCAAAGCAGCTGAAACTGATTAACAACCCCCTCTGCCACTTAACTGACCAGATCAATATTCCAGGAGTTCCATTGACTTGATGCTATACTCTGATTAAAAAGTGTTCCTTTAAATTTGTTGAGCAGTGTGTGTGTGTATCTATATATGTATGTATATATATAATATATCGTTTTATTTTACAGCAACTGACTGCAAATGTTCAAAAAGGAATATGTACAAAGCTGGAGCACATCTAAGAATGTCAGCGAATGACCAGGAAATGGCTGAGACATCATCAATTTGTGTCCATGCTAACAAGCTTACATAGCAGGAATTCACAGTCAAATTCCAAGACTCCTTTAACAACATATGGTTAAGCACACTCAACAACAATGCTGTTAGGAGTCCTCGGGGTAAGAAGGTGGAGCACAATAGTCCCAAATGTATTAAAATCCATACAACGCCATGCTTTTCTGAGAATACATTACATGTTCTTTAGCAGTTGATACATAATAAAACAAAGCATGAACTACTGCATTAAAACCCATTAAAATGCCACACACCACTGTAATGGATTTACCAAAGGACACCTGATAATTAACCCAGGTTGTTGAAAAACGTATTGGGGTAAACATCCAGCCAACTGATGAATCCTTCTCAGCTTTCACTATCGAAAAAGCTTTAGATTGGCATACATTACATCAAAAGTACACTATATTGCCAAAAGTATTGGGACACCCCTCCAAATCAGTGGATTCAGGCGTTCCAATCATTTCCATGGCCACAGGTGTATGAAATCAAGCACCTAGGCATGCAGACTGCTTCTACAAATATTTGTGAAAGAATGGGTCGCTCTCTGGAGCTCAGTGAATTCAAGCGTGGTACCGTCCAGCCGTCAAATTTCCTTGCTACTAAATATTCCACGGTCATCTGTTAGTGGTATTTAACAAAGTGGAAGCAACTGGGAACAACAGCAACAGCCAACGTAAAATGACAGAATGGGGTCCGTGCATGCTGAAGCACACAGTGCGCAGAAGTTACCAATAGCTAAAGAACTCCAAATTTTGTGTGGCCTTCAGATTAGCACAACCGTGCGTAGAGAGCTTCATGGAATGGGTTTCCATGGTTGAGCAGCTACATCCAAGCCTTACATTACCAAGTGCAATGCAAAGCGTTGGATGCAGTGGTGTAAAGCAGGCCACCACTGGACTCTAGAGCAGTGGTGTAAGGGATTTCCAGCAAGGAGAATCACGATGGGGAACGCACATGCGCACAGGCATTCCCGCAGGAGAATTGCCGGATGCGCGCAGGAATGCGCGATCGTGCACGTGCACACACACGGCAAAGATTGGCGCCAGATGGCCCATTTAAGGAGTGCCTCTGCTCAGGTTCAGTGCTGACTGGTCTTCAGCTCCCCCCGTGTCCTGCTAGTTCCCTACGATTCCTTTGTTGCTGACCCGGCTTGTTCCTGACCCAACTCCGATTACTCTCCTGCTCCTAGTTCCTGACTTCAGCTCTGCTCCTGACTTTGGCTTCTGATTCTGTACTGCGCTGCCCGACTGTTTGACCCCAGCTATCCTTGACTCTTGAAATTGAAACAAGGGGATAAAGTCTGGCTATCCACGGCTAATCTGAAATTAAGCTGTCCATCAAGGAAGCTTGGTCCAAGATACCTGGGACCATTTACCATCAAGAGAAAGGTGAACCCTGTGGCTTTTGAATTGGAACTACCTGCTAACATGAAAGTTCACCCGGTATTCCACTGCTCCTTGTTGAAACCACATATCCCAAGTGGGTTTCCCAACCGGAATTCGCCTGCCCCACTGCTGGTTGAGGGTAATGAAGAATACGAGGTTGAGGCTATCTTGAATTGTAGGAAGAGAGGTGGACAGACCCAGTTCCTCATCAAATGGAAAGGTTATGGACCAGAGGATAACTCCTGGGAACCATCCACTAATGTCCATGCCCCACGGATACTTCAAGCCTATCTCCGTCTGCACCTTGAGAAACGAGCCCTAGTGGGAATCCGGAGGCTGCCCCTAAGGGGGGGGGGCAATGTAAGGGATTTCCTGCAGTCGCTGCCCGACTGTTTATGACCCTTATCCTTGACTCTGCTCCAGTCCTGTGTCCTGGCTACCTACCTTGCTCTGCTGCACATCTGGCAATCCACAGAACCTACCTGGTCTATTTCTACGGTGCCCAAATCAGAGGATACTCTGCCTACCAAGGTCATCACCTGCAAGCAACAACCACTGGCGCTCTTGTCCCTCTGGTCCCTAGACTCCCTCTGTTTCAACTTCAGCGAGGTAAGGGCTAGTGACACAAGTGAGGCCGACCTCGTCAATTCAGTCTCCCATCAGGTACATGACCGTACCAGTCAGCCAAGGATGGAGTCTGAAGGGAGGCCTCGCAACTGGGGGACATTCGCCAAGCAGTAACTACCTTGTTTAATGTGCTACACGACCAGCAAAAAAACTTCGAACATCTGGAGAGGAAACTGCTGACCGACTCGAATGCCCTCACAGACACAGATCTCACGGCAGCCTTTGATTTAGCCACTCAAATAGATACCTGTATGATCCTTGAAAACTCTGCCCTAACAGAACCCCGGGTGCCTACGCCTGAGTTCTTTACAGGAGACCACCAGAAGTTCAGGACTTTTCGCAACTCCTGTGAGTTATATTTCTCCCTGCTCCCCAGGACATTCCCTTCATCAAATACCAAAGTGGGATTTATCATCACACTTCTTAGAAATGAACCTCAGTCCTGGGCCTACCATCTCCGTGAACAACATGATCCGGCCCTAACCTCAGTGGACTCATTTTTTACAGCCATGGCACAAATCTATGCTGATCCCTTCCGATGCCAAACCACGGAATCTATGCTCAGTAGACTACAGCAAGGCCAGAGGCCTGTGGAAGAATATGTGACTGATTTCCGCATCTGGAGTTCGGATACTCAGTGGAACGAGCCTGCTCTCCGCTATCAGTTCCGTCTTGGTCTTTCTGATACCCTGAAGGATGAGCTGGCACAAGTCCCCCACTCGTGCCAGCTCATCCTTTAGGGTATCAGAAAGACCAAGACGGAACTGATAGCGGAGAGCAGGCTACCTACGAGACTGGAGAGTCTGATAGACCTGACGATCCATATTGACCGTCGGATTCGGGAAAGACAGGATGAGAGGACTAACGGGGAGATTCTGATATGCTCTGAAATTGGGCCCTCCACGAATGTTGGTTCACCAGAATCGCCCACCAACCCAGCTAGGAGGAGCTTTTGGATACCACAGTTATCTGCAGCAGAACGCCTTCGACAGCAGAAGTCCAACCTCTGCCTCTACTGTTATGATGCAGGTCATTTCGTGGCTACCTGCCCAATAAGACCTCATAAGCCCTCTCCCAACAGTTTTTGCATGATGAACCCTCAAGGAACAAGCCGGACACACCTCTCTTTTCATCTGCAACTACAACTGGCCAAAAGGACAATCACGGTCCCGGCCATCATAGACTCAGGTGCTTGTAGCTGTTTTATGGATACTCACTTCGCTACTCAAAGTCAGATTCCACTCCGTACCAAAGCACAAAGACTTGCAGTTCATCTGGCAGATGGGTCTGGTATCAGTTCTGGCCCTGTAACACAAGAAACCATGCCTATATTCTGTTACTCTCCTTCACGACACCAGGAATTCCTATGTCTGGACATTATTACCTCCCAGATTTTTCCAGTTATTCTCGGCATGCCTTGGCTAAGAGCACACAATCCAACCATCAATTGGTTGTCTGGAGAAATCTCTTTCCCTTCAGAATATTGTCTGACTCACTGTACTCCTAAAGAGACAAGTGTGACAACTCCTCTTCTCAGTATTCACTCGGATCCTGACACCATGAAACTCGTTCCTGTGGTATATCACGAGTATCTGGACGTGTTCAATAAAAAGAGTGCCAACACTCTTCCTCCTCATCGTTCCTATAACTGTCCGATTGAGCTCCTGCCCGGCGCCGAAATCCCTTTCGGAAGAATTTACCCCTTATCCGAAGTCGAATTAGAGGTCCTCCGGGGGTATATAGACAAAAGTTTGGAAAAAGGGTTTATTTGAGCTTCTACATCACCAGCAGGAGTCGGCATCTTCTTCGTGGAGAAAAAGAATCACACTCTGAGACTTTGTGTAGATTACCATGACCTAAACAAAATAATGGTCAAGAATCGTTATCCCCTTCCTCTAATCCCTGAGTTATTTCAAAGGCTGCGAGGAGCATGTTGTTTCTCAAAATTGGACCTGAGGGGCGCTTACAACCTAGTGAGAATCCGAGAAGGTGACAAATGGAAAACGGCCTTTTCGAACCCTTTTGGGCATTTTGAATATCTGGTAATGCCTTTTTGGTCTTTGTAATGCCCCAGAAACCTTCTAACACCTGGTAAATGATATATTTCAGGACTATCTGGATCTATTTCTAATCATTTATCTGAACGACATCCTGGTTTTCTCCAGTTCCATAGAAAGTCATCGGGATCACGTAAAGAAAACTCTGGATAGACTACGCCAACATCATCTCTACGCCAAAGCCGAGAAATGTAAATTTGAGAGGCAATCCATCCAGTTCCTTGGGCTTGTGATCACTTCTGAGGGCATCTCTATAGACCCCAAAAGGTGTCCGCCGTCTTAGAATGGCCTATTCCAGGAGACAGGAAAGCAGTGCAGCGCTTTATAGGGTTTGCAAATTTCTATAGAAAATTTATCAAGGACTTCTCTGGAATCATCGCACCAGTGACACAGCTCACTAGGCAGCATATTCCCTTCAAGTGGACTCCTGAGGCCCAAACAGCCTTTGAGCAACTGAAAACCATGTTCACGTCCACACTCATCCTGAAGCATCCAGACCCTGCTCTAGCCTTTGTCCTAGAAGTGGACGCTTTGGAAAACGCAGTAGGAGCCATATTGTCCCAAAGACAGGGACTCAAATCCCTTCTGCACCCTGTCGCTTTCTTTTCCCGGAAATTAAGTGTTTTGGAAAGGAATTATGATGTGGGAGACAGAGAATTACTAGCCATCAAGGCAGCATTGGAAGAATGGCGCTACTTACTGGAGGGAGCATCCCATCCTATTCTCATCTTCATGGATCATAAAAACTTAGAATACCTAAAGACGGCAAAACGCCTCAGGCCATGACAAGCAAGATGGGCACTATTTTTCTCTCGTTTCGTCTTCCATCTGACATACCGTCCTGGATCAAAGAATGGTAAACCTGACGCTCTTTCCCGTATGTTTCTCGACCCAATTGTGCATTCTGAACCCAACACGATCTTGCCAGCCAAGAACTTCCTACTTCTCCAGACAGACCTTGTAACTCAAATAAAAGAAGCCGTGGATGATCATCCACCTCCCATAAATATGCACCTGCAATTAAAGGACGGTCTGTACTTCCACAAGGAACAGATCTTTGTGCCCGAAAAACTTTGGACTCTTATTCTCCAGAGATGTCATGACCATCCCATAGCAGGTCACTTTGAGATTCACAAGACTTCAGATTTGGTCTCTCGCTCTTTCTGGTGGTCAAACGCAGTAAAGGATTTCCAGGATTATGTGAGATCTTGCACGGTCTGTCTGAGGAACAAGTGTGATAAAGCCAAGACTTGGGGCCTGTTGGAATCCTTGTCTGTACCAGAAAAACTTTGGAGTATGATCTCCATGGACTTTATTGTTGAACTCCCCCATCTGAGGGATTCACCACTATTTTTGTAGTAATTGATCGCTTGTCCAAGATGGCCCACTTCATTCCCTTGAAAGGGACTCCTTCTGCTATGGAAACTGCCTCCGCTTTTATCAAGGAGATCATAAGATTACATGGTGTTCCCCTGAATATTGTGTCTGATCGAGGAGTGCAGTTCACATCCAAATTCTGGAAAGCTCTGTGTGAGGCATTAGAGATCGAGTTACGCTTTTCCTCTGCTTATCATCCACAAACAAATGGACAAACTGAAAGGACAAACCAAACTCTGGAGCAATATCTCCGATTTAACTTAAATAAAGGAATGCGCTAAAACCACAAACTATTCCTAATTTAGTGTAGAAACATTAGTGCAAAAGATATATATATCTATTCTCAATTAATATCAAAAAATATCAAAATTCTGTGCAAAACTATTTTTTAGTGCATAAGTAATTTAAATAATTAAATTTGTGAATATAAAAAAAAGTGTCCAATTCTGAATTTCTTCAAATGTCCAAACAAATCCTTTTCAAATTCAGGTGCTCTCAAAGAAATTGTGCCAAAATCCACCACCAAAAGTAAAGTTGGGTAACTCACCAGAGCTCCATGCTGATCAATCTCTAGATCAGCAAAAAACGCTTTTTGCTCTGGGAGCAGATGCAATGAATCAACTTCTCAGGTGTGATGATCAATAGCTACACAATCATCTATAAGGTAGGTATCCACCACTCAATACAATGGTTCCAGGAGCATTATATCACTCTCTCTTTTTATATCTCTCCACCGAGGTCATGTTTGGGAATGAAAGAGAAAATCATGGTGCAGCCAGTTTTTTTATAAAAGTATCCAACAATTTAATAAAGATTTACACTCACAAAAAGGGTGTCTTCACCGACACCAGTATAACAGTATAAAACAGCAAATGGTATAACAGTCTCCTGTTCCCCGTACACTCACTACAGCGCTCGTGACTCAATTTTCTCCACAAACGTCAGCATCCAGCAATATCTCCGATGCTTTTCCTCATATTCACAAGATGACTGGGCATCACTCCTTCCATTAGCGGAATTTGCGTACAATAATGCCATCAACTCCGCCACCAAACAATCTCCCTTTTACGCTAACTACAGATACCATCCCTCCTTTCTTCCAGAAGTACCAGTGGAGGCCGCTGTTCTGGCAGTACAAGAGAGGATGGAGTTCCTCAGGAGGAACGGCGAAGTTTTACAGAAAACGATTTCTGAAGCTCAGGCAAGCAACAAGAAATTTTTTGACAGGAAGAAAAGGGGCAACTTGAAATTGAAACAAGGGGATAAAGTCTGGCTATCCCCGGCTAATCTGAAATTAAGCTGTCCATCAAGGAAGCTTGGTCCAAGATACCTGGGACCATTTACCATCAAGAGAAAGGTGAACCCTGTGGCTTTTGAATTGGAACTACCTGCTAACATGAAAGTTCACCCGGTATTCCACTGCTCCTTGTTGAAACCACATATCCCAAGTGGGTTTCCCAACCGGAATTCGCCTGCCCCACTGCTGGTTGAGGGTAATGAAGAATACGAGGTTGAGGCTATCTTGAATTGTAGGAAGAGAGGTGGACAGACCCAGTTCCTCATCAAATGGAAAGGTTATGGACCAGAGGATAACTCCTGGGAACCATCCACTAATGTCCATGCCCCACGGATACTTCAAGCCTATCTCCGTCTGAACCTTGAGAAACGAGCCCTAGTGGGAATCCGGAGGCTGCCCCTAAGGGGGGGGGGGCAATGTAAGGGATTTCCTGCAAGGAGAATCGGGAACGCGCATGCACACAGGCATTCCCGCAGGAGAATTTCCGGTTGCGCGCATGCACGCAGGAATGCGCGAACGCGCACATGCACGGCGAGAATTGGCGCCAGACGGCCCATTTAAGGAGTGCCTCTGCTCAGGTTCAGTGCTGACTGGTCTTCAGCTCCCCCCATGTCCTGCTATTTCCGTACGATTCCTTTGTTGCTGACCTGGCTTGTTCCTGACCCAACTCAGATTACTCTCCTGCTCCTGGTTCCTGACTTTGGCTCTGCTCCTGACTTTGGCTTCTCCTTCTGATTCTGTACCGCACTGCCTGACTGTTTATGACCCTTATCCTTGACTCTGCTCCAGTCCTGTGTCCTGGCTACCTACCTTGCTCTGCTGCACATCTGGCAATCCACAGAACCTACCTGGTCTATTTCTACGGTGCCCAAATCAGAGGATACTCTGCCTACCAAGGTCATCACCTGCAAGAGCCGCAAGCAACAACCACTGGCGCTCTTGTCCCCCTGGTCCCTAGACTCCCTCTGTTTCAACTTCAGCGGGGTCAGGGCTAGTGACACAAGTGAGGCCGACCTCGTCAATTCAGTCTCCCATCAGGTACGTGACAAGTGGAGACGTGTTCTCTGAAGTGACCACTAGAAATTCTGAAGGACCCTCTGCACACTGGTATATACCCTTTCAAGCAAACTATGCAATAAATAGGGATATTTAGTTCACACATATTGCAATACATTCTTAAGCTGGCCAACTGCGTCAAAGTAATCCCTCTATGGCCAGTCCTACTCTGCTCTGCCTATGCAAATGCTACTGTGGACACAATGCTAATATAGGGGAAAAGACACAATGGGGGAGAGCTACAAGGCATAAGTAACCATAATCCAAACAGGGTTACAGGTAAATCAAAAAGGGGGGGGTATGAAGACTAACGCGTTTCGAAGTATTACAGCAGTTCAGCCTGTTTAGTCTGCTGTAATACTGACACTCAGTGGCTGAATATCTCCTTGCCATGGGAACTCTGCCATACTGAAGTTTCTATCTGCCAAACCCAGCTCTGATGAAGAAGGGAGCACCCTTCAAAACGCGTTAGCCTTCATACCCCCCCTTTTTGATTTACTTGTAACCCTGTTTGGATTATGGTTACTTATGCCTGTTATACAATCATTCTGTGAGTATATTTCCTTATTAATAAAATTAGTCACTATTTATTGAGGTAATGCGCAAGATTTGTGCGCTCTTTCTTTCATCTTCCTCTACAGTTTGATTAAGCTTCCCCAGCTTCATGATAGAGCTGCACAACCTCTGATCACCAGTGGATGAATACACAACACGCTGCTTGTCACTAACGCCTGTTTGATCTGAGTCCTTGAGCGCAGGAGATAATGGATCTTTGGAGAGCTACAAGGTCCAGGTCTGGCTACTGATCCAACAATACAACAAACGAGATACCTGTGCTCAAATCTCAACAGCTAGTGCATGCATTTATCCATCAGGTGCTAAAGGGGTGTAACCACATATTAACACTAGAAATACTGAAGGACCCTCTGCACACTAAATATCCCTATTGAACACTGAACTAAATATCCCTATTTATTGCATAGTTTGCTTGAAAGGGTATATACCAGTGTGCAGAGGGTCCTTCAGAATTTCTAGTGTTAATATGTGGTTACACGCCTTTATCACCTGATGGATAAATGCATGCACTAGCTGTTGGGATTTGAGCACAAGTATCTCGTTTGTTGCTCTGAAGTGAATAATCACGCTTCTCTGTCTGGCAATCAAATGGGCATGTCTGGGTTTGGTGGTTGCCAGGAGGACGGTACTGGTTTGACTGCATTGTGCCAAGTGTAAAATTTGGTGGAGAGGTGATTACGATGTAGGGTTGTTTTTTAGGGGTACGGCTTGGCCCCATAGTTCCAGTGAAGGGAACTCTTAAGGTGTCAGACATGCCAAGACAATTTCATGCTCCCAACTTTGTGGGAACAGTTTGAGGATGGCCCCTTCCTGTTCCAACATGACTGCGCACCAGTGCACAAAGCAAGGTCCACAAAGACATGGATGAACGATTTTGGGATGGAGAAACTTGATTGGCCTGCACAGAGTCCCGACCTCAACCCGATAGAACACCTTTGGGATTAATTAGAGTGGAGACTGCAAGCCAGGTCTTCTCGTCCAACATTCGGGCCTGACCTCACAAATGGGCTTCTGGAAGAATGGTCAAATATTCCCGTAGACACATTCCTAAACCTTGTGGACAGCCTTCTCGGAAGAGTTGAGGCTGTTATAGCTGTGAACGGTGGGCCAACTCAATGTTTAACCCTATGTTCTAAGACTGGGATGCCAATAAAGGTCATGTGTGTGTAAAGGCCGGCAGCCCAATACTTTTGGCAATATAGCGTATTTCGATTGAGATCTTAGGGAACTAGATGCACAGACACCCAGCTGCTATTATAACAGCAGTTGATATGTGGCCAAGTGTTTTGAGAATAACACAAATATTAATTTTCACAAAGTCTGCTGCTTCAGTGTTTTTAGATCTTTTTGTCAGATGTTACTATGGTATACTGAAGTATAATTACAAGCATTTCATAAGTGTCAAGGCTTTTATTGACAATTACATTGTTTATGCAAAAAGTCAATATTTGTGTGTTGACCCTACTTCTTCAAGACCTCTGCAATTCACCCTGGCAGGCTGTCAATCAACTGGGACACATCCTGATGGATGTCATCCCATTCTTGCATAATCAATGTTTGGAGTTTGTAAGAATTTGTGGGGGGGTGGGAGTTTGTTCACCCGCTTCTTGCGGATTGACCACAAGTTCTCAGTGGGATTAAGATCTGAGGAGTTTTCTAGCCATGGACCCAAAATTGCTATGTTTTGTTCCCCAAGTCACTTAGTTATCACTTTTGCCTTAAAGTGTTACCAAACCCAGGACCCTGCATCCACCATATCTGGTCTCCCACAGTACACAGAACATGGAAGTGCAATTATTTTAGTAAATATAAACTGCTAAATACCTTTTCTCATCAGCAGAGCAGTCTTGTGGCTTCTATCTGTGTCCAGCCCAGCACTAGCTAAAGCTTGTAGGATGAGTTTTCTTTCTGCTCTAGGAGGATGAAAATCCCCTGACCTCTGTCTGGACAGTGCAGATTGGCCCTGTGCTGATCACATGCACTCTCCAAGAAAAAAACCTCTCTAGCAATATACACCAAACTGAGCATGTGCATGCCTATGGTTCAGGCTGGAGATAAGTGGTGATTGCTTGAAAAAGGGGAGGAACATAGAAGGATCAAACAGCCTTTTTACACAATGCAGAGGATTAACCCCTTAGGTTCCACAGTGAGTATAACAAGCATGATTTACTGCATATACAGACTGATTTTACTGTTGTGAGTTTAGTAACACTTTAAGGCATTGTTCGTCACCAAACTGTTCTTGGATGGTTGGGAGAAATTGGTCTCGGAGGATGTTTTTCTACCATTCTTCATTCATGGCTGTGTTCTTAGGAAAAATTGTGAGTGAGCCCATTCCCTTGGCTGAGAAGCAACCCCACACATGAATGGTCTCAGCATGCTTTACTGTTGGCATGACACTGGACTGATGGTAGCGCTCACCTTTTCTTCCAGCACAAAGTTTTCTCCCAAACAATCGGAAAGGGGATTCATCGGAGAAAATGACTTTAGCCCAATCCTCAGCAGTTCAATCCCTGTAACCTTTGCAGAATATCAGTCTGTCCCTGATGATTTTCCTGGAGAAAAGTGGCTTCTTTGCTGCCCTTCTTGACACCTGGCTATCCTCTGAAAGTCTTCGCCTCACTGTGCGAGCAGATGCACTCACACCTGCCTGCTGCCATTCCTGAGCAAGCTCTGCACTGGTGGTGCCCCAATCCCGCAGCTGAATCAACTTTAGGAGACAGTCCTGGCACTTGCTGGACTGTCTTGGGCGCCATGAAGCCTTCTTCTCAACAATTGAACCTCTCTCCTTGAAGTTCTTGATGATCCAATAATGGTTGATTTTGGTGCAATCTTAGTAGCAGCAATATCCTTGCCTGTGAATCCCTTTTTGAACAAAGCAATAAAGATCGCATGTGTTTCCTTGCAGGAAACCATGGTTAACAGAGGAAGAACAATGATTTCAAGCACCACCTTTCTTTTAAAGATTCCAGTTTGTTATTCTAACTCGGTGATCTCCAGCCTTGTCCTCGTCAACACTGACACCTGTGTTAATGAGAGAATCACTGACATGATGTCAGCTGGTCCTTTTGTGGCAGTGCTGAAATGCAGTGGAAATGTTTTTTATGGGGATTAAGTTCATTTTCATGACAAACAGGGACTATGCAATTAATTGAAAGTCATTTGATCACTCTTTATAACTAGAGATGAGCGAAGAAATGAAAAATTCGATTCGACTGATTCGGCGAATTCGTGGACAATATTCGATTCGAGTCGAATAAATTCGCTGTGAATTTAACTTAAAAAAGGGTGTTTCTAGGCTTCAGAGAGACTTAATATTAGTGCAGAACACTGTACCTTTAATTTAAATGCCCTTGGAGTCTGCTGGGGAAGAGAAATAATACTGTCAGTCAGTATGACATGCAGATGAGTGCCGTCGATCTTAGAATCACCGCACACTTCACTCATTTGGGCAGTCACGGGGCCAAAACCAGAGTGTGGAGCCACAGTGTGGCGGTGGAGGCAGCAGCAATGGGAGGCCATACAGCACCCTATGACAAAAATGGAAACCACCAGCAGTGTGAGGAGACCTGAAAGTGGCACATGGCAGAGTGTGGCGATAGAGACAGCAGCAATGGGAGGCCGTACAGGGACCCATGACACACTCTGGACCTGGCAGCAGCATGAGGAGGCGGTACAGGGGCCCATGACAGATTACGGGCCTGGCAGCAGCATGAGGAGTCGGTACAGGGGCCCATGGCAGATTACGGGCCTGGCAGCAGCAATGGGAGGCCGTACAGGGACCCATGACACACTCTGGACCTGGCAGCAGCATGAGGAGGCGGTACAGGGGCGCATGACAGATTACGAGCCTGGCAGCAGCAACTTGGACAGGAGGACGTTCAGCTTCTGCACCGTCGGGTGCGTGCTCGCAAACTGTTGTCTCTTGGAAACGGATTCCAAGAAAGACTGCTGACGGAATCCGTGAAGAGGAGTAGCAGGAGAAGGAGCATCTGAACGAGCGGAATATGCCAACAAGCGACAACAGTGGCCCATGACAGATTACGGGCCTGGCAGCAGCATGAGGAGTCGGTACGGGGGCCCATGGCAGATTACGGGCCTGGCAGCAGCTATGGGAGGCCCGTAATCTGCCAGCACCCTATGACAAAAAATGGAACCCACCAGCAGTGTGAGGAGACCTGAAAGTGGCACATGGCAGAGTGTGGCGATGGAGACAGCAGCAATGGGAGGCCGTACAGGGACCCATGAGAGACTCTGGACCTGGCAGCAGCATGAGGAGGCGGTATAGGGGCCCATGGCAGATTAGGGGCCTGGCAGCAGCTATGGGAGGCCCGTAATCTGCCAGCACCCTATGACAAAAAATGGAACACACCAGCAGTGTGAGGAGACCTGAAAGTGGCACATGGCAGAGTGTGGCGATGGAGGCAGCAGCAATGGGAGGCCGTACAGGGACCCATGAGAGACTCTGGACTTGGCAGCAGCATGAGGAGGCGGTATAGGGGCCCATGGCAGATTAGGGGCCTGGCAGCAGCTATGGGAGGCCCGTAATCTGCCAGCACCCTATGACAAAAAATGGAACACACCAGCAGTGTGAGGAGACCTGAAAGTGGCACATGTTTGGGGCATGATTCATGGCGGATTTAGTCAGTTGTGTCAGGAACTGGTGGTTTGAAATCCAGACTAATCCACGCCTGATTCATTTTCACAAACGTGAGTCTCTCCACACTTTGGGTGGACAGTCGTGTCCTCCGCGGAGTTGCAATACCTCCTGCCGCACTAAACACGCGCTCCGATGCCACGCTACTGGCCGGGCATGACAGCCTTTCAAGGGCAAATTCAGCTAGTTGGGGCCAAAGGTCAAGTTTCGTTGCCCAGTAGTCAAGGGGATTGTCTACCTCGGTTGGCAGGGTGCTGTCCAAGTAGGCCTAAGCCTGTTGTTTGAGGTCCTGCTCCAGGTCCACCTGATGCTGCTGCTGCTGCTGCGGCTGGTTAGTAGTTTCCTCACTGCGCTGGTGAAGAAAGCTACTCATCATCGACTGCAGACTGAGGCAGCCGCTGCTGGTGGAGCTGCCACTGCTCCTACCACCCCACCCCTCCCCTGCTGCCATGGCAGCGGAACACGAGCGCACAGGGCCCACAGTGTCTGAGGATGGACGTTGGCGCAGACAGGCAGAGACCAGCTGACTACATAGGTGTTTTTTATAGTACGTTATTTTGGCCTCCCTCTCAGCAGGTGTGAAAAAGGCCACCATTTTTGAACGGTAGCGAGGGTCCAACAAGGTGGACAGCCAAAAGTCATCCCTCTGTCTGATGGTTATTATTCGGCTGTCGCTACGCAAGCAACCGAGCATGCTATGGGCCATTTGTGCCAAGGAATGCGAGGGACTCCCTGCCTCCATCTCCACAGCATACTGCCACGGTGCGTCTAGGTCCTCTGTCTCCTCTTCCTCCTCCTCTACCAGATGCTCCTGCTCCTCCACTCCTGTCCGCTGAGTGGAAAAACCACCCATTTCACTCAATAATTCCTGAGCACCAATGTCCTCCTCTACCTCCTCCTCTTCTTCCAGTCCTGCCCCCACAGGGGCCATGTGGCGTTGAGATCTGTGCGCCACGTCTACCGCACCCTGACCAGCCATTGTTAACAGCATTTGTTCCAGGACGTGCAACAGAGGAATGACGTCGTTCATCCCATAGTCCTGCCGACTCACGAATAGCGTGGCCTCCTCAAAGGGCCTGAGCAAGCGCAGGTGTCACGCATGAGCTGCCAATGGCTGACATCTAAGTTACACAGGGAGTACCTTTATCTGCTTTTAACATCAGGAAATCTGTGATGGCCTTTTGCTGTTCGTAAAGGCGGTCTAACATATGTAGGGTTGAATTCCACCTTGTTGCAACGTCACAGCATGAGGAGTCGGTATAGGGGCCCATGGCAGATTAGGGGCCTGGCAGCAGTTATGGGAGGCCCATAATCTGCCAGCACCCTATGACAAAAAATGGAACACACCAGCAGTGTGAGGAGACCTGAAAGTGGCACATGGCAGAGTGTGGCGATGGAGACAGCAGCAATGGGAGGCCGTACAGGGACCCATGAGAGACTCTGGACCTGGCAGCAGCATGAGGAGGCGGTATATAGGGGCCTACGGCAGATTAGGGGCCTGGCAGCAGCTATAGGAGGCCCGTAATCTGCCAGCACCCTATGTCAAAAAATTCAACACACCAGCAGTGTGTGAGGAGACCTGAAAGTGGCACATGGCAGAGTGTGGCGATGGAGACAGCAGCAATGGGAGGCCGTACAGGGACCCATGACAGACTCTGGACTTGGCAGCAGCATGAGGAGGCGGTATATAGGGGCTTATGGCAGATTAGGGGCCTGGCAGCAGCTATAGGAGGCCCGTAATCTGCCAGCACCCTATGTCAAAAAATTCAACACACCAGCAGTGTGAGGAGACCTGAAAGTGGCACATGGCAGAGTGTGGCGATGGAGACAGCAGCAATGGGAGGCCGTACAGGGACCCATGACAGACTCTGAACTTGGCAGCAGCATGAGGAGGCGGTATATAGGGGCCCATGGCAGATTAGGGGCCTGGCAGCAGCTATAGGAGGCCCGTAATCTGCCAGCACCCTATGTCAAAAAATTCAACACACCAGCAGTGTGAGGAGACCTGAAAGTGGCACATGGCAGAGTGTGGCGATGGAGACAGCAGCAATGGGAGGCCGTACAGGGACCCATGACAGACTCTGGACTTGGCAGCAGCATGAGGAGGCGGTATATAGGGGCCCATGGCAGATTAGGGGCCTGGCAGCAGCTATGGGAGGCCCGTAATCTGCCAGCACCCTATGTCAAAAAATTCTACACACCAGCAGTGTGTGAGGAGACCTGAAAGTGGCACATGGCAGAGTGTGGCGATGGAGACAGCAGCAATGGGAGGCCGTACAGGGACCCATGACAGACTCTGGACTTGGCAGCAGCATGAGGAGGCGGTATATAGGGGCCCATGGCAGATTAGGGGCCTGGCAGCAGCTATGGGAGGCCCGTAATCTGCCAGCACCCTATGTCAAAAAATTCAACACACCAGCAGTGTGTGAGGAGACCTGAAAGTGGCACATGGCAGAGTGTGGCGATGGAGAAAGCAGCAATGGGAGGCCGTACAGGGACCCATGAGAGACTCTGGACCTGGCAGCAGCATGAGGAGGCGGTATATAGGGGCCCATGGCAGATTAGGGGCCTGGCAGCAGCTATGTGAGGCCCGTAATCTGCCTGCACCCTATGTCAAAAAATTAAACACACCAGCAGTGTGAAGAGACCTGAAAGTGGCACATGGCATGAGAGACTCTGGACCTGGCAGCAGCAGGAGGAGGCGGTATAGGGGCCCATGGCTGATTAGGGGCCTGGCAGCAGCTATGTGAGGCCCGTTATCTTGCAGCACCCTATGTCAAAAAATTTAACACACCAGCAGTGTGAAGAGACCTGAAAGTGGCACATGGCAGCAGAGTGTGGCGATGGAGACAGCAGCAATGGGAGGCCGTACAGGGACCCATGAGAGACTCTGGACCTGGCAGCAGCAGGAGGAGGTGGTATATAGGGGCCCATGGCAGATTAGGGGCCTGGCAGCAGCTATGTGAGGCCCGTAATCTGCCTGCACCCTATGTCAAAAAATTTAACACACCAGCAGTGTGAAGAGACCTGAAAGTGGCACATGGCAGCAGAGTGTGGCGATGGAGACAGCAGCAATGGGAGGCCGTACAGGGACCATGACAGACTCTGGACTTGGCAGCAGCATGAGGAGGCGGTATATAGGAGCCTATGGCAGATTAGGGGCCTGGCAGCAGCTATGTGAGGCCCGTAATCTGCCTGCACCCTATGTCAAAAAATTTAACACACCAGCAGTGTGAAGAGACCTGAAAGTGGCACATGGCAGCAGAGTGTGGCGATGGAGACAGCAGCAATGGGAGGCCGTACAGGGACCATGACAGACTCTGGACTTGGCAGCAGCATGAGGAGGCGGTATATAGGGGCCCATGGCAGATTAGGGGCCTGGCAGCAGCTATGTGAGGCCCGTAATCTGCCTGCACCCTATGTCAAAAAATTTAACACACCAGCAGTGTGAAGAGACCTGAAAGTGGCACATGGCATGAGAGACTCTGGACCTGGCAGCAGCAGGAGGAGGCGGTATAGGGGCCCATGGCTGATTAGGGGCCTGGCAGCAGCTATGTGAGGCCCGTTATCTTGCAGCACCCTATGTCAAAAAATTTAACACACCAGCAGTGTGAAGAGACCTGAAAGTGGCACATGGCAGCAGAGTGTGGCGATGGAGACAGCAGCAATGGGAGGCCGTACAGGGACCCATGAGAGACTCTGGACCTGGCAGCAGCAGGAGGAGGTGGTATATAGGGGCCCATGGCAGATTAGGGGCCTGGCAGCAGCTATGTGAGGCCCGTAATCTGCCTGCACCCTATGTCAAAAAATTTAACACACCAGCAGTGTGAAGAGACCTGAAAGTGGCACATGGCAGCAGAGTGTGGCGATGGAGACAGCAGCAATGGGAGGCCGTACAGGGACCATGACAGACTATGGACTTGGCAGCAGCATGAGGAGGCGGTATATAGGGGCCCATGGCAGATTAGGGGCCTGGCAGCAGCTATGTGAGGCCCGTAATCTGCCTGCACCCTATGTCAAAAAATTTAACACACCAGCAGTGTGAAGAGACCTGAAAGTGGCACATGGCAGCAGAGTGTGGCGATGGAGACAGCAGCAATGGGAGGCCGTACAGGGACCATGACAGACTCTGGACTTGGCAGCAGCATGAGGAGGCGGTATATAGGGGCCCATGGCAGATTAGGGGCCTGGCAGCAGCTATGTGAGGCCCGTAATCTGCCTGCACCCTATGTCAAAAAATTTAACACACCAGCAGTGTGAAGAGACCTGAAAGTGGCACATGGCAGCAGAGTGTGGCGATGGAGACAGCAGCAATGGGAGGCCGTACAGGGACCATGACAGACTCTGGACTTGGCAGCAGCATGAGGAGGCGGTATATAGGGGCCCATGGCAGATTAGGGGCCTGGCAGCAGCTATGTGAGGCCCGTAATCTGCCTGCACCCTATGTCAAAAAATTTAACACACCAGCAGTGTGAAGAGACCTGAAAGTGGCACATGGCAGCAGAGTGTGGCGATGGAGACAGCAGCAATGGGAGGCCGTACAGGGACCATGACAGACTCTGGACTTGGCAGCAGCATGAGGAGGCGGTATATAGGGGCCCATGGCAGATTAGGGGCCTGGCAGCAGCTATGTGAGGCCCGTAATCTGCCTGCACCCTATGTCAAAAAATTTAACACACCAGCAGTGTGAAGAGACCTGAAAGTGGCACATGGCAGCAGAGTGTGGCGATGGAGACAGCAGCAATGGGAGGCCGTACAGGGACCATGACAGACTCTGGACTTGGCAGCAGCATGAGGAGGCGGTATATAGGGGCCCATGGCAGATTAGGGGCCTGGCAGCAGCTATGTGAGGCCCGTAATCTGCCTGCACCCTATGTCAAAAAATTTAACACACCAGCAGTGTGAAGAGACCTGAAAGTGGCACATGGCAGCAGAGTGTGGCGATGGAGACAGCAGCAATGGGAGGCCGTACAGGGACCATGACAGACTATGGACTTGGCAGCAGCATGAGGAGGCGGTATATAGGGGCCCATGGCAGATTAGGGGCCTGGCAGCAGCTATGTGAGGCCCGTAATCTGCCTGCACCCTATGTCAAAAAATTTAACACACCAGCAGTGTGAAGAGACCTGAAAGTGGCACATGGCAGCAGAGTGTGGCGATGGAGACAGCAGCAATGGGAGGCCGTACAGGGACCATGACAGACTCTGGACTTGGCAGCAGCATGAGGAGGCGGTATATAGGGGCCCATGGCAGATTAGGGGCCTGGCAGCAGCTATGTGAGGCCCGTAATCTGCCTGCACCCTATGTCAAAAAATTTAACACACCAGCAGTGTGAAGAGACCTGAAAGTGGCACATGGCAGCAGAGTGTGGCGATGGAGACAGCAGCAATGGGAGGCCGTACAGGGACCATGACAGACTCTGGACTTGGCAGCAGCATGAGGAGGCGGTATATAGGGGCCCATGGCAGATTAGGGGCCTGGCAGCAGCTATGTGAGGCCCGTAATCTGCCTGCACCCTATGTCAAAAAATTTAACACACCAGCAGTGTGAAGAGACCTGAAAGTGGCACATGGCAGCAGAGTGTGGCGATGGAGACAGCAGCAATGGGAGGCCGTACAGGGACCATGACAGACTATGGACTTGGCAGCAGCATGAGGAGGCGGTATATAGGGGCCCATGGCAGATTAGGGGCCTGGCAGCAGCTATGTGAGGCCCGTAATCTGCCTGCACCCTATGTCAAAAAATTTAACACACCAGCAGTGTGAAGAGACCTGAAAGTGGCACATGGCAGCAGAGTGTGGCGATGGAGAAAGCAGCAATGGGAGGCCGTACAGGGACCCATGAGAGACTCTGGACCTGGCAGCAGCATGAGGAGGCGGTATATAGGGGCCTATGGCAGATTAGGGGCCTGGCAGCAGCTATGTGAGGCCCGTAATCTGCCTGCACCCTATGTCAAAAAATTAAACACACCAGCAGTGTGAAGAGACCTGAAAGTGGCACATGGCATGAGAGACTCTGGACCTGGCAGCAGCAGGAGGAGGCGGTATAGGGGCCCATGGCTGATTAGGGGCCTGGCAGCAGCTATGTGAGGCCCGTTATCTTGCAGCACCCTATGTCAAAAAATTTAACACACCAGCAGTGTGAAGAGACCTGAAAGTGGCACATGGCAGCAGAGTGTGGCGATGGAGACAGCAGCAATGGGAGGCCGTACAGGGACCCATGAGAGACTCTGGACCTGGCAGCAGCAGGAGGAGGTGGTATATAGGGGCCCATGGCAGATTAGGGGCCTGGCAGCAGCTATGTGAGGCCCGTAATCTGCCTGCACCCTATGTCAAAAAATTTAACACACCAGCAGTGTGAAGAGACCTGAAAGTGGCACATGGCAGCAGAGTGTGGCGATGGAGACAGCAGCAATGGGAGGCCGTACAGGGACCATGACAGACTCTGGACTTGGCAGCAGCATGAGGAGGCGGTATATAGGGGCCCATGGCAGATTAGGGGCCTGGCAGCAGCTATGTGAGGCCCGTAATCTGCCTGCACCCTATGTCAAAAAATTTAACACACCAGCAGTGTGAAGAGACCTGAAAGTGGCACATGGCAGCAGAGTGTGGCGATGGAGACAGCAGCAATGGGAGGCCGTACAGGGACCCATGAGAGACTCTGGACCTGGCAGCAGCAGGAGGAGGTGGTATATAGGGGCCTATGGCAGATTAGGGGCCTGGCAGCAGCTATAGGAGGCCCGTAATCTGCCAGCACCCTATGTCAAAAAATTCAACACACCAGCAGTGTGAGGAGACCTGAAAGTGGCACATGTTTGAGGCATGATTCATGGCGGATTTAGTCAGTTGTGTCAGGAACTGGTGGTTTGAAATCCAGACTAATCCACGCCTGATTCATTTTCACAAACGTGAGTCTCTCCACACTTTGGGTGGACAGTCGTGTCCTCCGCGGAGTTACAATACCTCCTGCCGCACTAAACACGCGCTCCGATGCCACGCTACTGGCCGGGCATGACAGCCTTTCAAGGGCAAATTCAGCTAGTTGGGGCCAAAGGTCAAGTTTCGTTGCCCAGTAGTCAAGGGGATTGTCTACCTCGGTTGGCAGGGTGCTGTCCAAGTAGGCCCAAGCCTGTTGTTTGAGCTCCTGCTCCAGGTCCACCTGATGCTGCTGCTGCTGCTGCGGCTGGTTAGTAGTTTCCTCACTGCGCTGGTGAAGAAAGCTACTCATCATCGACTGCAGACTGAGGCAGCCGCTGCTGGTGGAGCTGCCACTGCTCCTACCACCCCACCCCTCCCCTGCTGCCATGCCAGCGGAACGCGAGCGCACAGGGCCCACAGTGTCTGAGGATGGACGATGGCGCACAAAGGCAGAGACCAACTGACTACATAGGTGGTTTTTATAGTACGTAATTTTGGCCTCCCTCTCAGCAGGTGTGAAAAAGGCCACCATTTTGGACCGGTAGCGAGGGTCCAACAAGGTGGACAGCCAAAAGTCATCCCTCTGTCTGATGGTTATTATTCGGCTGTCGCTACGCAAGCAACCGAGCATGCTATGGGCCATTTGTGCCAAGGAATGCGAGGGACTCCCTGCCTCCATCTCCACAGCATACTGCCACGGTGCGTCTGGGTCCTCTGTCTCCTCCTCCTCCTCCTCTACCAGATGCTCCTGCTCCTCCACTCCTGTCCGCTGAGTGGAAAAACCACCCATTTCACTCAATAATTCCTGAGCACAAATGTCCTCCTCTACCTCCTCCTCTTCTTCCTGTCCTGCCCCCACAGGGGTCATGTGGCGTTGAGATCTGTGCGCCACGTCTACCGCACCCTGACCAGCCATTGTTAACAGCATTTGTTCCAGGACGTGCAACAGAGGAATGACGTCGTTCATCCCATAGTCCTGCCGACTCACGAATAGCGTGGCCTCCTCAAAGGGCCTGAGCAAGCGGCAGGTGTCACGCATGAGCTGCCAATGGCTGACATCTAAGTTACACAGGGGAGTACCTTTATCCGCTTGTAACATCAGGAAATCGGTGATGGCCTTTCGCTGCTCGTAAAGGCGGTCTAACATGTGTAGGGTTGAATTCCACCTTGTTGCAACGTCGCAGATCAGGCGATGCTGTGGAATTCCGTTCTGCCGCTGCAGCTCAATGAGGGTGTTCTTTGCGGTGTAGGAATGGCTGAAATGCATGCACAGTTTACGTGACATTTTAAGGATGTCTTGCAGTGGGATGGTGGATTTTAGGAACCGCTTGACAACCAGATTGAACACGTGAGCCATGCATGGCGCATGGCACAACCTTCCTTGACGCAGAGCAGACACCATGTTCTTTCCGTTGTCAGTCAACATGGTTCCGATTTTTAGTTTGCGCGGAGACAGCCATCTGTCGATTTCTCTGTTCATTACACTCAGCAGTTCCTCCCCTGTGTGACTACGTTCGCCAAGGCATACCAGGTGCAGCACAGCGTGACACCGTTGCGCCCTGCACATGTGATATGCCGGTCGGGTAATGGGACTTGGCACGGGGGTGGCGGCTGAGGACACGGCGGAAAAAGAGGTGGTAGAGGCGGACATGCTTGCTGGACCAAGGACGTGCAAACGTGGAGGCAAAAGCGTCGTGACCTGTCCAAGTTGCTGGTGCGGCTGTGCCGGCACCACGTTCACCCAGTGGGCCGTAAATGACATGTACTGTCCCTGACCGTAGTTACAGCTCCACACGTCGGCGCTGCCGTGCACTTTGGCAGAGACCGACATGCTCAAAGACTGGCCCACCATCTCTTCTACATGTGAATGCAGGGCTGGCACTGCCTTTTGGGCAAAGAAATGACGGCTTGGCACTCTCCACCGCGGCGCGGCACAAGCCATCATTTCTCGGAAAGGTGCTGAGTCCACCAGTTGGAAAGGGAGGGACTGCAGCACCAGCAACTTGGACAGGAGGACGTTCAGCTTTTGCACCGTCGGGTGCGTGCTCGCAAACTGTTGTCTCTTGGATACGGATTCCAAGAAAGACTGTTGACGGAATCCGAGAAGAGGAGTAGCAGGAGAAGGAGCATCTGAACGAGCGGAAGATGCCAATGAGCGACAACTCCCCTCAGCAGAGGTGTTGGAGCCTTGACTGGCTGATAGAGGGCGATTGACGACGTCGGGTGACGGAGCAAGTAACGGAGCGGGTGATGGAGCGGGGGCTGGGGCAGGCAGAACCGCCGTATGTTTATCACGGTTTTCCCAGGCCACCGAATGGTGACGCTGCATATGCTGACGCAACGCTGTAGTCCCAACATGGGCCCCCTGGCCACGCTTGCATTTCTGGCCACATAGTCGACATACGGCTACATTTACTTCCTCGGGCGGCTTGAGGAAAAATTGCCACACCACCGAGTAGGAAACTTTGCCCCCGCTACTCTTCACTGGCTGACTGCTACTTCCTCCGTGCGCACCGGCACCACTACTGGCCGTGGTGGTAGGCTGCAGTGGAGCTGGTGCTCTACTCCGTGGACGTTTGGCTCCACTGACACTGATGCGACCCTGCTGCTGTCTCCTGGGCAACCCACCGACTGTTTTGCTCGCTGCCAAGCTGCCACCCTCTTCTCCTGATGATGCGGAAGAAATTGCCTGATGACGACGAGGCTGCCAAGTGCGATCAACCTCCTCATCATCAAGTAGGGTCTCCGCCTCACTACTAGCCCCCTCGGCTGCGTCTGGGTCAGGAGACAGACCTGTCTCTAGACCGGCTACCGAGCCACTCTCCTCGCCAGTACTTGTTCGCTTGGCTGCTGAAAAGGCCGATGTCTCCCCCCGTTCCTGACCGCCCTCTGTTAGCTCTTCCTCACTGTACAGTGGGGCTGAGCCCACAGCATGCGATACTTCGCTTGGTGAGGGAACAGCAAAGGACAGGGGCAGGTAGAGGACACGTGATTTCAGTGGGCTTGGTCCCGGGCCATGCCAACTAACGGTTGTGTCTGACGTACCCACCGACCGTTGGCTGTAGGTGTCAGAGGTGACCTGGGAAGAGGAAGACGACCGAGCCAACCAATCAATGACGGCAGGGTTGTCGGTGGAGACACGACCGCTGGATGACACCGGGAGCACTGGCCTCTGGCTGCGAATACTGCTGCCTCGACCCCTTCCTCTGCTGCCACGTCTGCTCGCTCCTAAAACATTGCCTCCTCTGCCACTCCTCTGCATGTTGTCTGACATACTATTTAATTCAACGATTAGGTGTCCCTGAGTAACAATTCTCTGGCACTCAGTAACAATTCTGTCTGTCCCTGAGTATGAATTCTGTGGCCCTGAGTAACAATTCTGTGTCTGTGCGAGTAACAATTCTGTGTCTGTGCGAGTAACAATTCTGTGTCTGTGCAAGTAACAATTTTGTGTCTGTGCGAGTAACAATTCTCTGGCACTCAGTAACAATTCTGTCTGTCCCTGAGTAACAATTCTCTGGCACTCAGTAACAATTCTGTCTGTCCCTGAGTAACAATTCTCTGGCACTCAGTAACAATTCTGTCTGTCCCTGAGTAACAATTCTCTGGCACTCAGTAACAATTCTGTCTGTCCCTGAGTATGAATTCTGTGGCCCTGAGTAACAATTCTGTGTCTGCGCGAGTAACAATTCTGTGTCTGTGCAAGTAACAATTTTGTGTCTGTGCAAGTAACAATTTTGTGTCTGTGCGAGTAACAATTCTCTGGCACTCAGTAACAATTCTGTCTGTCCCTGAGTAACAATTCTCTGGCACTCAGTAACAATTCTGTCTGTCCCTGAGTAACAATTCTCTGGCACTCAGTAACAATTCTGTCTGTCCCTGAGTAACAATTCTCTGGCACTCAGTAACAATTGTGTGTCTGTGCAAGTAACAATTCTGTGTCTGTGCAAGTAACAATTTTGTGTCTGTGAGAGTAACAATTCTCTGGCACTCAGTAACAATTCTGTCTGTCCCTGAGTAACAATTCTCTGGCACTCAGTAACAATTCTGTCTGTCCCTGAGTATGAATTCTGTGGCCCTGAGTAACAATTCTGTCTCTGTGCGAGTAACAATTCTGTGTCTGTGCAAGTAACAATTTTGTGTCTGTGAGAGTAACAATTCTCTGGCACTCAGTAACAATTCTGTCTGTCCCTGAGTAACAATTCTCTGGCACTCAGTAACAATTCTGTCTTCCCTGAGTAACAATTCTCTGGCACTCAGTAACAATTCTGTCTGTCCCTGAGTATGAATTCTGTGGCCCTGAGTAACAATTCTGTCTCTGTGCGAGTAACAATTCTGTGTCTGTGCAAGTAACAATTTTGTGTCTGTGAGAGTAACAATTCTCTGGCACTCAGTAACAATTCTGTCTGTCCCTGAGTAACAATTCTCTGGCACTCAGTAACAATTCTGTCTGTCCCTGAGTATGAATTCTGTGGCCCTGAGTAACAATTGTGTGTCTGTGCAAGTAACAATTCTGTGTCTGTGCAAGTAACAATTTTGTGTCTGTGAGAGTAACAATTCTCTGGCACTCAGTAACAATTCTGTCTGTCCCTGAGTAACAATTCTCTGGCACTCAGTAACAATTCTGTCTGTCCCTGAGTAACAATTCTGTCTGTCCCTGAGTATGAATTCTGTGGCCCTGAGTAAGAATTCTCTGGCACTCAGTAACAATTCTGTCTGTCCCTGAGTATGAATTCTGTGGCCCTGAGTAACAATTGTGTGTCTGTGCAAGTAACAATTCTGTGTCTGTGCAAGTAACAATTTTGTGTCTGTGAGAGTAACAATTCTCTGGCACTCAGTAACAATTCTGTCTGTCCCTGAGTAACAATTCTCTGGCACTCAGTAACAATTCTGTCTGTCCCTGAGTATGAATTCTGTGGCCCTGAGTAACAATTCTGTCTCTGTGCGAGTAACAATTCTGTCTCTGTGCGAGTAACAATTCTGTGTCTGTGCAAGTAACAATTTTGTGTCTGTGAGAGTAACAATTCTCTGGCACTCAGTAACAATTCTGTCTGTCCCTGAGTAAGAATTCTCTGGCACTCAGTAACAATTCTGTCTGTCCCTGAGTAACAATTCTCTGGCACTCAGTAACAATTCTGTCTGTCCCTGAGTAACAATTCTGTCTGTCCCTGAGTATGAATTCTGTGGCCCTGAGTAAGAATTCTCTGGCACTCAGTAACAATTCTGTCTGTCCCTGAGTATGAATTCTGTGGCCCTGAGTAACAATTGTGTGTCTGTGCAAGTAACAATTCTGTGTCTGTGCAAGTAACAATTTTGTGTCTGTGAGAGTAACAATTCTCTGGCACTCAGTAACAATTCTGTCTGTCCCTGAGTAACAATTCTCTGGCACTCAGTAACAATTCTGTCTGTCCCTGAGTAACAATTCTCTGGCACTCAGTAACAATTCTGTCTGTCCCTGAGTAACAATTCTCTGGCACTCAGTAACAATTCTGTCTGTCCCTGAGTAACAATTCTGTCTGTCCCTGAGAATGAATTCTGTGGCCCTGAGTAAGAATTCTCTGGCACTCAGTAACAATTCTGTCTGTCCCTGAGTAACAATTCTCTGGCACTCAGTAACAATTCTGTCTGTCCCTGAGTATGAATTCTGTGGCCCTGAGTAACAATTGTGTGTCTGTGCAAGTAACAATTCTGTGTCTGTGCAAGTAACAATTTTGTGTCTGTGAGAGTAACAATTCTCTGGCACTCAGTAACAATTCTGTCTGTCCCTGAGTAACAATTCTCTGGCACTCAGTAACAATTCTGTCTGTCCCTGAGTAACAATTCTGTCTGTCCCTGAGTATGAATTCTGTGGCCCTGAGTAAGAATTCTCTGGCACTCAGTAACAATTCTGTCTGTCCCTGAGTATGAATTCTGTGGCCCTGAGTAACAATTGTGTGTCTGTGCAAGTAACAATTCTGTGTCTGTGCAAGTAACAATTTTGTGTCTGTGAGAGTAACAATTCTCTGGCACTCAGTAACAATTCTGTCTGTCCCTGAGTAACAATTCTCTGGCACTCAGTAACAATTCTGTCTGTCCCTGAGTATGAATTCTGTGGCCCTGAGTAACAATTCTGTCTCTGTGCGAGTAACAATTCTGTGTCTGTGCAAGTAACAATTTTGTGTCTGTGAGAGTAACAATTCTCTGGCACTCAGTAACAATTCTGTCTGTCCCTGAGTAAGAATTCTCTGGCACTCAGTAACAATTCTGTCTGTCCCTGAGTAACAATTCTCTGGCACTCAGTAACAATTCTGTCTGTCCCTGAGTAACAATTCTGTCTGTCCCTGAGTATGAATTCTGTGGCCCTGAGTAAGAATTCTCTGGCACTCAGTAACAATTCTGTCTGTCCCTGAGTATGAATTCTGTGGCCCTGAGTAACAATTGTGTGTCTGTGCAAGTAACAATTCTGTGTCTGTGCAAGTAACAATTTTGTGTCTGTGAGAGTAACAATTCTCTGGCACTCAGTAACAATTCTGTCTGTCCCTGAGTAACAATTCTCTGGCACTCAGTAACAATTCTGTCTGTCCCTGAGTAACAATTCTCTGGCACTCAGTAACAATTCTGTCTGTCCCTGAGTAACAATTCTCTGGCACTCAGTAACAATTCTGTCTGTCCCTGAGTAACAATTCTGTCTGTCCCTGAGAATGAATTCTGTGGCCCTGAGTAAGAATTCTCTGGCACTCAGTAACAATTCTGTCTGTCCCTGAGTAACAATTCTCTGGCACTCAGTAACAATTCTGTCTGTCCCTGAGTAAAAATTCTGTGGCCCTAATAACGTTTCTGTGGCCCTAAGTAACAATTCTCTGGCACTGAGTAACAATTCTGTCTGTCCCTGAGTATGAATTCTGTGGCCCTAACTAGCGTTTCTTTGTCCCTAAATAACGATTCTGTGGCCCTCATTAACAAGTCTGTGTCCCTGAGTAATGGTTCTCTGTCCCTAAGTAACTTCTCTCTGTCCCCAATTCTCGTTTCTGTGGCCCTAACTCTGTCCCTGTCCCTAGTACAGAGCGGTCTGCCTCTGTTCAATGACTGCAGGCAAATGAAGATTTCCAAAATGGCCGCTATATATACCTCGACCATTACACAGTGCTGGCTGGCTGGCTGCTGATTGGCTGATGCGATCACATGTCGTTGAGGAATGCATTATGGGGCAGCGCGCCTTGTCTGCGCGCCTTCCCCGACATCCCCGCTCCGTCGCCGCACATGTCAGCCGCCATTTTCGGAAAAATTTCGATTCGCGCGTCCGAATTAGGCTGTTTTTCGGATTCGGCACGAATCGAAATTTTTCCGATATTCGACTCGAATTCCACTTCGGATACTTCGATTCGCTCATCTCTATTTATAACATTCTGGAGTATATGGAAATTGTCATCATAAAAATTGAGGCAGCAGAATTTGTGGTGAAAATTTACTTTGAAAATACCAAAGAAAGCCTGGTAATTAACCCTCCATTTTCTCAAGCACATTAGAATGAATGGATAAAATGTGCTTGTTATCTTTTGCCAAAAAAAGGTTAGATCAGTTAATACTATGTAAATATATCAAAAGGAATCGGTCAATACTATATAGAAGTTATGTCAAAAGCAATCCCTAAACATCTCCATTAGAATATTAAAATTAGGATTTATCCTTTTGGTGAATTAATCACAAAATATGTGAATTCAGTTGCAACACTGCTCCATATTACAGGGGTGTCATTACAATGGAAGAGAAGCTTATAGATTATGTCAAATGTAATCCACTCACCATCCATACTATAAATCAGTGGTCCACAAACTGTGGCTCTTTACTTGCCTTTATCTGGTCCCTGTGGCACCATTCCTCCCACTGATATGAGGCACTACTCCTCCCAGTGTCACCAAAGATGAGGCACCATTCTTCAACTAACCGTAACATTGGGGCATAATTCCTCCCACTGATATTAACTATAGAACACTAGTACTCTCCTTAACACTAAAGATGAGCTAGTTTTCCTTCAACTGATACCATCAATGGGGCACTATTCCTGCCACTGACACTAATGGGGTGCTGGAAACCCGTTTCTTATACTGACACCAATATTGGGGCAAATTTTCTTTTACTGATACCAACGGGGAACTATTCCTTCCACTAACACCATAGTTGGGGCACTACTTTTACCACTGATAGTAACATTAGGACACTATTCCTTCCACTGACCCCAATGATGGGGCACTATATCTGCTGCATTTTCCACTCCCACTGGTCAAAGTCCAGCCCCCCTAAAGTCTGAAGCCCAGTAAACTGGCCCTTTATTCAGAAAGTTTGAAGATCCGTGCTATAAATGATAAATACGTGGGTTATCATCAGGGGGAACTAGTTAACAAAACACCTGGCTGCTGTTGCAACACAAACCCATAATATAGGAGTGGTGTTGCAATATGGCTTAAGTTGGTCATAGCTTATATCAAAAATACTCCACAAAATTGTGTTAAAAATTTTAAATATATGTGTTACCATCTTTGAAAACTAGTTACTAGCTGTTGCAACCCCACCACTATTTTAAAAAAATGTTTAGGCTTTATTATAATACAAATTAGAATGTAAGACAATCGATAGGAAAGCACAAAAAGCTAAATAAAAATGACCTACATAGGTGTGGCATAACCTGTTTTCTCTTACACATAATTGTGAGAAAATTGAGTTCCAAGAACAGCTTCATGAGGATTCACCACATAATATCATCTCAGGAGGTAACAAGGATGTTTGTCACATCGCTATTTCCTTAGTATTAGAAAAAAAAATCCGCTAACTGAGGTATGTCCTGTCCTATAAGAAGAGGCAAAAAAAAGGCATACATTGGGATAAGAAAGAACAGAGAACTGCCTCAGTTACCAGCCAGATGCCTGGAGAGGCCTCTAGCCTGTCATACTAACCAAAAGATTTGACCCATCAGTATGAAGTCGACTCCAAAAGGACAACCGGAATCACCTACATTTATGGCAGCCCAGGAGCTCATCCTTTCGGGGAAAGATTTGTTGGGTAAGATAAGGAAAAGTGAAATTAAGAACCCCTCGCTATGTTTAACAACTCAAAAACTTACAAAATACTCATATCGGACTGTTGCTGTAACAAAGGTAAGTATTTTCTTATCGGCTAATGCAGGCCATAGATGGTTCGTCTATCGGCCACATTTTTGGCCGAAAAATGAAAAATCGGTGTTCTGTTGCCACCAATGATTACGAAAATCGGCCGTTTTTCGTAAATTTGACCATGACCGATAAAAGAAATGGAGGAACCGCAAAAATCGGGCAATGACATTGCCCCACTAACGGTGTGAATATCGACTGATTATTCTTTCAGACAAAAATGTGGCCGATAAACTAACCATCTATGGCCTGCATAGCAGACCATAATGTTTCACAGTGCTGTCCTATTGTGTGCGCACATAAGTTACCACAAATAAACTATATGTGGAATTTTATGTGGATAAATTCATAAAGTGCTACGTGCTCAAAATATTCTCTGTGGGTCTACTGCTTCCTCTTTATGCCAGCTTCATTAGTCTTATGGTGTTTGGCAATAAATTAAATAAACCAATCCATGTGCAAATTCATATATAACATGAAGTGCTTTGTGCTCACGATGCTGTTCCCTACAGATCCACTGCTTCCCCTTTGCACCTACTTCATTGTTATAACCACTTCAATACCGAGCACTTTCACCCCCTTCCTGCTCAGACCAATTTTTACCTTTCAGCACTCTCGCAGTTTGAATGACAATTACTCAGTCATGCAACACTGTGCCTTAAAGTGTTACTAAACCCACAACGGTAAAATGAGTCTGTATATGCAGTAAAGCATGCTTGATATACTCACTGTGTAACCCAAGGGATTAATCCTCTGCATTGTGGAAAAAGGCTGTTTGATCCTTTCTTCTCTGTCTCTCTTGTTGAAATGTCCACCTGATACAGACTGAATCTGTAGTCACATGCACATGCTCAGTTTAGTGTGTATTGCTAGAGAGGTTGTTGTTTTTTTTTTTAATTGGGAAAGTGCAAAGGGCCAATCAGCACTGTCCAGACAGAGGGTCAATGGTTTCACATCCTCCTAGAGCCGAAAGAAAACTCCTCCTACAAGCTTTAACCCGTGCTCTTCTGAAGTCACAAGACTGCTCTAACTGCTGATAAGAAAAGGTATTTACATAGTTACATAGTTAGTCTGGCTGAAAAAAGACAAAAGTCCATCCAGTTCAACCAGTAAAAAAAAAAAAAAAAGTTATGATCCTATACTCACAGTTGATCCAGAGAAAGGCAAACAAAAACAAGCAAAGCATGATCCAATTTGCTCCTGCAGGGAAAAAAATTCCTTCCTGATCCCCCGAGACGCAATCGGATATTCCCTGGATCAACTTTACCTATAAATGTTAGTAACTAGAGATGAGCGAATCGAAGTATCCGAAGTGGAATTCGAGTCGAATATCGGAAAAATTTCGATTCGTGCCGAATCCGAAAAACAGCCTAATTCGGACGCGCGAATCGAAATTTTTCCGAAAATGGCGGCTGACATGTGCGGCGACGGAGCGGGGATGTCGGGGAAGGCGCGCAGACAAGGCGCGCTGCCCCATAATGCATTCCTCAACGACATGTGATCGCATCAGCCAATCAGCAGCCAGCCAGCCAGCACTGTGTAATGGTCGAGGTATATATAGCGGCCATTTTGGAAATCTTCATTTGCCTGCAGTCATTGAACAGAGGCAGACCGCTCTGTACTAGGGACAGGGACAGAGTTAGGGCCACAGAAACGAGAATTGGGGACAGAGAGAAGTTACTTAGGGACAGAGAACCATTACTCAGGGACACAGACTTGTTAATGAGGGCCACAGAATCGTTATTTAGGGACAAAGAAACGCTAGTTAGGGCCACAGAATTCATACTCAGGGACAGACAGAATTTTCACTCAGTGCCAGAGAATTGTTACTTAGGGCCACAGAAACGTTATTAGGGCCACAGAATTTTTACTCAGGGACAGACAGAATTGTTACTGAGTGCCAGAGAATTGTTACTCAGGGACAGACAGAATTGTTACTGAGTGCCAGAGAATTCTTACTCAGGGCCACAGAATTCATTCTCAGGGACAGACAGAATTGTTACTCAGGGACAGACAGAATTGTTACTGAGTGCCAGAGAATTGTTACTCAGGGACAGACAGAATTGTTACTGAGTGCCAGAGAATTGTTACTCAGGGACAGACAGAATTGTTACTGAGTGCCAGAGAATTGTTACTCGCACAGACACAAAATTGTTACTTGCACAGACACAGAATTGTTACTCGCACAGACACAGAATTGTTACTGAGTGCCAGAGAATTGTTACTCAGGGACAGACAGAATTGTTACTGAGTGCCAGAGAATTGTTACTCAGGGACAGACAGAATTGTTACTGAGTGCCAGAGAATTGTTACTCAGGGACAGACAGAATTGTTACTGAGTGCCAGAGAATTGTTACTCAGGGACAGACAGAATTGTTACTGAGTGCCAGAGAATTGTTACTCGCACAGACACAAAATTGTTACTTGCACAGACACAGAATTGTTACTCGCACAGACACAGAATTGTTACTCAGGGCCACAGAATTCATACTCAGGGACAGACAGAATTGTTACTGAGTGCCAGAGAATTGTTACTCAGGGACAGACAGAATTGTTACTGAGTGCCAGAGAATTGTTACTCAGGGACAGACAGAATTGTTACTGAGTGCCAGAGAATTGTTACTCGCACAGACACAAAATTGTTACTTGCACAGACACAGAATTGTTACTCGCACAGACACAGAATTGTTACTCAGGGCCACAGAATTCATACTCAGGGACAGACAGAATTGTTACTGAGTGCCAGAGAATTGTTACTCAGGGACAGACAGAATTGTTACTGAGTGCCAGAGAATTGTTACTCGCACAGACACAAAATTGTTACTTGCACAGACACAGAATTGTTACTCGCACAGACACAGAATTGTTACTCAGGGCCACAGAATTCATACTCAGGGACAGACAGAATTGTTACTGAGTGCCAGAGAATTGTTACTCGCACAGACACAAAATTGTTACTTGCACAGACACAGAATTGTTACTCGCACAGACACAGAATTGTTACTGAGTGCCAGAGAATTGTTACTCAGGGACAGACAGAATTGTTACTGAGTGCCAGAGAATTGTTACTCAGGGACAGACAGAATTGTTACTGAGTGCCAGAGAATTGTTACTCAGGGACAGACAGAATTGTTACTGAGTGCCAGAGAATTGTTACTCAGGGACAGACAGAATTGTTACTGAGTGCCAGAGAATTGTTACTCGCACAGACACAAAATTGTTACTTGCACAGACACAGAATTGTTACTCGCACAGACACAGAATTGTTACTCAGGGCCACAGAATTCATACTCGGGGACAGACAGAATTGTTACTGAGTGCCAGAGAATTGTTACTCAGGGACAGACAGAATTGTTACTGAGTGCCAGAGAATTGTTACTCAGGGACAGACAGAATTGTTACTGAGTGCCAGAGAATTGTTACTCGCACAGACACAAAATTGTTACTTGCACAGACACAGAATTGTTACTCGCACAGACACAGAATTGTTACTCAGGGCCACAGAATTCATACTCAGGGACAGACAGAATTGTTACTGAGTGCCAGAGAATTGTTACTCGCACAGACACAAAATTGTTACTTGCACAGACACAGAATTGTTACTCGCACAGACACAGAATTGTTACTGAGTGCCAGAGAATTGTTACTCAGGGACAGACAGAATTGTTACTGAGTGCCAGAGAATTGTTACTCAGGGACAGACAGAATTGTTACTGAGTGCCAGAGAATTGTTACTCAGGGACAGACAGAATTGTTACTGAGTGCCAGAGAATTGTTACTCAGGGACAGACAGAATTGTTACTGAGTGCCAGAGAATTGTTACTCGCACAGACACAAAATTGTTACTTGCACAGACACAGAATTGTTACTCGCACAGACACAGAATTGTTACTCAGGGCCACAGAATTCATACTCAGGGACAGACAGAATTGTTACTGAGTGCCAGAGAATTGTTACTCAGGGACAGACAGAATTGTTACTGAGTGCCAGAGAATTGTTACTCAGGGACAGACAGAATTGTTACTGAGTGCCAGAGAATTGTTACTCGCACAGACACAAAATTGTTACTTGCACAGACACAGAATTGTTACTCGCACAGACACAGAATTGTTACTGAGTGCCAGAGAATTGTTACTCAGGGACAGACAGAATTGTTACTGAGTGCCAGAGAATTGTTACTCAGGGACAGACAGAATTGTTACTGAGTGCCAGAGAATTGTTACTCAGGGACAGACAGAATTGTTACTGAGTGCCAGAGAATTGTTACTCGCACAGACACAAAATTGTTACTTGCACAGACACAGAATTGTTACTCGCACAGACACAGAATTGTTACTCAGGGCCACAGAATTCATACTCAGGGACAGACAGAATTGTTACTGAGTGCCAGAGAATTGTTACTCGCACAGACACAAAATTGTTACTTGCACAGACACAGAATTGTTACTCGCACAGACACAGAATTGTTACTGAGTGCCAGAGAATTGTTACTCAGGGACAGACAGAATTGTTACTGAGTGCCAGAGAATTGTTACTCAGGGACAGACAGAATTGTTACTGAGTGCCAGAGAATTGTTACTCAGGGACAGACAGAATTGTTACTGAGTGCCAGAGAATTGTTACTCAGGGACAGACAGAATTGTTACTGAGTGCCAGAGAATTGTTACTCGCACAGACACAAAATTGTTACTTGCACAGACACAGAATTGTTACTCGCACAGACACAGAATTGTTACTCAGGGCCACAGAATTCATACTCAGGGACAGACAGAATTGTTACTGAGTGCCAGAGAATTGTTACTCAGGGACAGACAGAATTGTTACTGAGTGCCAGAGAATTGTTACTCAGGGACAGACAGAATTGTTACTGAGTGCCAGAGAATTGTTACTCGCACAGACACAAAATTGTTACTTGCACAGACACAGAATTGTTACTCGCACAGACACAGAATTGTTACTGAGTGCCAGAGAATTGTTACTCAGGGACAGACAGAATTGTTACTGAGTGCCAGAGAATTGTTACTCAGGGACAGACAGAATTGTTACTGAGTGCCAGAGAATTGTTACTCAGGGACAGACAGAATTGTTACTGAGTGCCAGAGAATTGTTACTCGCACAGACACAAAATTGTTACTTGCACAGACACAGAATTGTTACTTGCACAGACACAGAATTGTTACTCGCACAGACACAGAATTGTTACTCAGGGCCACAGAATTCATACTCAGGGACAGACAGAATTGTTACTGAGTGCCAGAGAATTGTTACTCAGGGACAGACAGAATTGTTACTGAGTGCCAGAGAATTGTTACTCAGGGACAGACAGAATTGTTACTGAGTGCCAGAGAATTGTTACTCGCACAGACACAAAATTGTTACTTGCACAGACACAGAATTGTTTCTCGCACAGACACAGAATTGTTACTCGCACAGACACAGAATTGTTACTCAGGGCCACAGAATTCATACTCAGGGACAGACAGAATTGTTACTGAGTGCCAGAGAATTGTTACTCAGGGACACCTAATCGTTGAATTAAATAGTATGTCAGACAACATGCAGAGGAGTGGCAGAGGAGGCAATGTTTTAGGAGCGAGCAGACGTGGCAGCAGAGGAAGGGGTCGAGGCAGCAGTATTCGCAGCCAGAGGCCAGTGCTCCCGGTGTCATCCAGCGGTCGTGTCTCCACCGACAACCCTGCCGTCATTGATTGGTTGGCTCGGTCGTCTTCCTCTTCCCAGGTCACCTCTGACACCTACAGCCAACGGTCGGTGGGTACGTCAGACACAACCGTTAGTTGGCATGGCCCGGGAGCAAGCCCACTGAAATCACGTGTCCTCTACCTGCCCCTGTCCTTTGCTGTTCCCTCACCAAGCGAAGTATCGCATGCTGTGGGCTCAGCCCCACTGTACAGTGAGGAAGAGCTAACAGAGGGCGGTCAGGAACGGGGGGAGACATCGGCCTTTTCAGCAGCCAAGCGAACAAGTACTGGCGAGGAGAGTGGCTCGGTAGCCGGTCTAGAGACAGGTCTGTCTCCTGACCCAGACGCAGCCGAGGGGGCTAGTAGTGAGGCGGAGACCCTACTTGATGATGAGGAGGTTGATCGCACTTGGCAGCCTCGTCGTCATCAGGCAATTTCTTCCGCATCATCAGGAGAAGAGGGTGGCAGCTTGGCAGCGAGCAAAACAGTCGGTGGGTTGCCCAGGAGACAGCAGCAGGGTCGCATCAGTGTCAGTGGAGCCAAACGTCCACGGAGTAGAGCACCAGCTCCACTGCAGCCTACCACCACGGCCAGTAGTGGTGCCGGTGCGCACGGAGGAAGTAGCAGTCAGCCAGTGAAGAGTAGCGGGGGCAAAGTTTCCTACTCGGTGGTGTGGCAATTTTTCCTCAAGCCGCCCGAGGAAGTAAACGTAGCCGTATGTCGACTATGTGGCCAGAAATGCAAGCGTGGCCAGGGGGCCCATGTTGGGACTACAGCGTTGCGTCAGCATATGCAGCGTCACCATTCGGTGGCCTGGGAAAACCGTGATAAACATACGGCGGTTCTGCCTGCCCCAGCCCCCGCTCCATCACCCGCTCCGTTACTTGCTCCGTCACCCGACGTCGTCAATCGCCCTCTATCAGCCAGTCAAGGCTCCAACACCTCTGCTGAGGGGAGTTGTCGCTCGTTGGCATCTTCCGCTCGTTCAGATGCTCCTTCTCCTGCTACTCCTCTTCTCGGATTCCGTCAACAGTCTTTCTTGGAATCCGTATCCAAGAGACAACAGTTTGCGAGCACGCACCCGACGGTGCAAAAGCTGAACGTCCTCCTGTCCAAGTTGCTGGTGCTGCAGTCCCTCCCTTTCCAACTGGTGGACTCAGCACCTTTCCGAGAAATGATGGCTTGTGCCGCGCCGCGGTGGAGAGTGCCAAGCCGTCATTTCTTTGCCCAAAAGGCAGTGCCAGCCCTGCATTCACATGTAGAAGAGATGGTGGGCCAGTCTTTGAGCATGTCGGTCTCTGCCAAAGTGCACGGCAGCGCCGACGTGTGGAGCTGTAACTACGGTCAGGGACAGTACATGTCATTTACGGCCCACTGGGTGAACGTGGTGCCGGCACAGCCGCACCAGCAACTTGGACAGGTCACGACGCTTTTGCCTCCACGTTTGCACGTCCTTGGTCCAGCAAGCATGTCCGCCTCTACCACCTCTTTTTCCGCCGTGTCCTCAGCCGCCACCCCCGTGCCAAGTCCCATTACCCGACCGGCATATCACATGTGCAGGGCGCAACGGTGTCACGCTGTGCTGCACCTGGTATGCCTTGGCGAACGTAGTCACACAGGGGAGGAACTGCTGAGTGTAATGAACAGAGAAATCGACAGATGGCTGTCTCCGCGCAAACTAAAAATCGGAACCATGTTGACTGACAACGGAAAGAACATGGTGTCTGCTCTGCGTCAAGGAAGGTTGTGCCATGCGCCATGCATGGCTCACGTGTTCAATCTGGTTGTCAAGCGGTTCCTAAAATCCACCATCCCACTGCAAGACATCCTTAAAATGTCACGTAAACTGTGCATGCATTTCAGCCATTCCTACACCGCAAAGAACACCCTCATTGAGCTGCAGCGGCAGAACGGAATTCCACAGCATCGCCTGATCTGCGACGTTGCAACAAGGTGGAATTCAACCCTACACATGTTAGACCGCCTTTACGAGCAGCGAAAGGCCATCACCGATTTCCTGATGTTACAAGCGGATAAAGGTACTCCCCTGTGTAACTTAGATGTCAGCCATTGGCAGCTCATGCGTGACACCTGCCGCTTGCTCAGGCCCTTTGAGGAGGCCACGCTATTCGTGAGTCGGCAGGACTATGGGATGAACGACGTCATTCCTCTGTTGCACGTCCTGGAACAAATGCTGTTAACAATGGCTGGTCAGGGTGCGGTAGACGTGGCGCACAGATCTCAACGCCACATGACCCCTGTGGGGGCAGGACAGGAAGAAGAGGAGGAGGTAGAGGAGGACATTTGTGCTCAGGAATTATTGAGTGAAATGGGTGGTTTTTCCACTCAGCGGACAGGAGTGGAGGAGCAGGAGCATCTGGTAGAGGAGGAGGAGGAGGAGACAGAGGACCCAGACGCACCGTGGCAGTATGCTGTGGAGATGGAGGCAGGGAGTCCCTCGCATTCCTTGGCACAAATGGCCCATAGCATGCTCGGTTGCTTGCGTAGCGACAGCCGAATAATAACCATCAGACAGAGGGATGACTTTTGGCTGTCCACCTTGTTGGACCCTCGCTACCGGTCCAAAATGGTGGCCTTTTTCACACCTGCTGAGAGGGAGGCCAAAATTACGTACTATAAAAACCACCTATGTAGTCAGTTGGTCTCTGCCTTTGTGCGCCAACGTCCATCCTCAGACACTGTGGGCCCTGTGCGCTCGCGTTCCGCTGGCATGGCAGCAGGGGAGGGGTGGGGTGGTAGGAGCAGTGGCAGCTCCACCAGCAGTGGCTGCCTCAGTCTGCAGTCGATGATGAGTAGCTTTCTTCACCAGCGCAGTGAGGAAACTACTAACCAGCCGCAGCAGCAGCAGCAGCATCAGGTGGACCTGGAGCAGGAGCTCAAACAACAGGCTTGGGCCTACTTGGACAGCACCCTGCCAACCGAGGTAGACAATCCCCTTGACTACTGGGCAACGAAACTTGACCTTTGGCCCCAACTAGCTGAATTTGCCCTTGAAAGGCTGTCATGCCCGGCCAGTAGCGTGGCATCGGAGCGCGTGTTTAGTGCGGCAGGAGGTATTGTAACTCCGCGGAGGACACGACTGTCCACCCAAAGTGTGGAGAGACTCACGTTTGTGAAAATGAATCAGGCGTGGATTAGTCTGGATTTCAAACCACCAGTTCCTGACACAACTGACTAAATCCGCCATGAATCATGCCTCAAACATGTGCCACTTTCAGGTCTCCTCACACTGCTGGTGTGTTTAATTTTTTGACATAGGGTGCTGGCAGATTACGGGCCTCCTATAGCTGCTGCCAGGCCCCTAATCTGCCATAGGCCCCTATATACCGCCTCCTCATGCTGCTGCTAGGTCCAGAGTCTCTCATGGGTCCCTGTACGGCCTCCCATTGCTGCTGTCTCCATCGCCACACTCTGCTGCCATGTGCCACTTTCAGGTCTCTTCACACTGCTGGTGTGCTAAATTTTTTGACATAGGGTGCAGGCAGATTACGGGCCTCACATAGCTGCTGCCAGGCCCCTAATCTGCCATGGGCCCCTATAAACCGCCTCCTCATGCTGCTGCCAAGTCTAGAGTCTCTCATGGGTCCCTGTACGGCCTCCCATTGCTGCTGTCTCCATCGCCACACTCTGCTGCCATGTGCCACTTTCAGGTCTCTTCACACTGCTGGTGTGTTAAATTTTTTGACATAGGGTGCAGGCAGATTACGGGCCTCACATAGCTGCTGCCAGGCCCCTAATCTGCCATGGGCCCCTATATACCGCCTCCTCATGCTGCTGCCAAGTCCAGAGTCTCTCATGGGTCCCTGTACGGCCTCCCATTGCTGCTGTCTCCATCGCCACACTCTGCTGCCATGTGCCACTTTCAGGTCTCTTCACACTGCTGGTGTGTTAAATTTTTTGACATAGGGTGCAGGCAGATTACGGGCCTCACATAGCTGCTGCCAGGCCCCTAATCTGCCATGGGCCCCTATATACCGCCTCCTCATGCTGCTGCCAAGTCTAGAGTCTCTCATGGGTCCCTGTACGGCCTCCCATTGCTGCTGTCTCCATCGCCACACTCTGCTGCCATGTGCCACTTTCAGGTCTCTTCACACTGCTGGTGTGTTAAATTTTTTGACATAGGGTGCAGGCAGATTACGGGCCTCACATAGCTGCTGCCAGGCCCCTAATCTGCCATGGGCCCCTATATACCGCCTCCTCATGCTGCTGCCAAGTCCAGAGTCTCTCATGGGTCCCTGTACGGCCTCCCATTGCTGCTGTCTCCATCGCCACACTCTGCTGCCATGTGCCACTTTCAGGTCTCTTCACACTGCTGGTGTGTTAAATTTTTTGACATAGGGTGCAGGCAGATTACGGGCCTCACATAGCTGCTGCCAGGCCCCTAATCTGCCATGGGCCCCTATATACCGCCTCCTCATGCTGCTGCCAAGTCTAGAGTCTCTCATGGGTCCCTGTACGGCCTCCCATTGCTGCTGTCTCCATCGCCACACTCTGCTGCCATGTGCCACTTTCAGGTCTCTTCACACTGCTGGTGTGTTAAATTTTTTGACATAGGGTGCAGGCAGATTACGGGCCTCACATAGCTGCTGCCAGGCCCCTAATCTGCCATGGGCCCCTATATACCGCCTCCTCATGCTGCTGCCAAGTCCAGAGTCTCTCATGGGTCCCTGTACGGCCTCCCATTGCTGCTGTCTCCATCGCCACACTCTGCTGCCATGTGCCACTTTCAGGTCTCTTCACACTGCTGGTGTGTTTAATTTTTTGACATAGGGTGCAGGCAGATTACGGGCCTCACATAGCTGCTGCCAGGCCCCTAATCTGCCATGGGCCCCTATATACCGCCTCCTCATGCTGCTGCCAAGTCTAGAGTCTCTCATGGGTCCCTGTACGGCCTCCCATTGCTGCTGTCTCCATCGCCACACTCTGCTGCCATGTGCCACTTTCAGGTCTCTTCACACTGCTGGTGTGTTAAATTTTTTGACATAGGGTGCAGGCAGATTACGGGCCTCACATAGCTGCTGCCAGGCCCCTAATCTGCCATGGGCCCCTATAAACCGCCTCCTCATGCTGCTGCCAAGTCTAGAGTCTCTCATGGGTCCCTGTACGGCCTCCCATTGCTGCTGTCTCCATCGCCACACTCTGCTGCCATGTGCCACTTTCAGGTCTCTTCACACTGCTGGTGTGTTTAATTTTTTGACATAGGGTGCTGCAAGATAACGGGCCTCACATAGCTGCTGCCAGGCCCCTAATCTGCCATGGGCCCCTATATACCGCCTCCTCATGCTGCTGCCAAGTCCAGAGTCTCTCATGGGTCCCTGTACGGCCTCCCATTGCTGCTGTCTCCATCGCCACACTCTGCTGCCATGTGCCACTTTCAGGTCTCTTCACACTGCTGGTGTGTTAAATTTTTTGACATAGGGTGCAGGCAGATTACGGGCCTCACATAGCTGCTGCCAGGCCCCTAATCTGCCATGGGCCCCTATAAACCGCCTCCTCATGCTGCTGCCAAGTCTAGAGTCTCTCATGGGTCCCTGTACGGCCTCCCATTGCTGCTGTCTCCATCGCCACACTCTGCTGCCATGTGCCACTTTCAGGTCTCTTCACACTGCTGGTGTGTTTAATTTTTTGACATAGGGTGCTGCAAGATAACGGGCCTCACATAGCTGCTGCCAGGCCCCTAATCTGCCATGGGCCCCTATATACCGCCTCCTCATGCTGCTGCCAAGTCCAGAGTCTCTCATGGGTCCCTGTACGGCCTCCCATTGCTGCTGTCTCCATCGCCACACTCTGCTGCCATGTGCCACTTTCAGGTCTCTTCACACTGCTGGTGTGTTAAATTTTTTGACATAGGGTGCAGGCAGATTACGGGCCTCACATAGCTGCTGCCAGGCCCCTAATCTGCCATGGGCCCCTATAAACCGCCTCCTCATGCTGCTGCCAAGTCTAGAGTCTCTCATGGGTCCCTGTACGGCCTCCCATTGCTGCTGTCTCCATCGCCACACTCTGCTGCCATGTGCCACTTTCAGGTCTCTTCACACTGCTGGTGTGTTAAATTTTTTGACATAGGGTGCAGGCAGATTACGGGCCTCACATAGCTGCTGCCAGGCCCCTAATCTGCCATGGGCCCCTATAAACCGCCTCCTCATGCTGCTGCCAAGTCTAGAGTCTCTCATGGGTCCCTGTACGGCCTCCCATTGCTGCTGTCTCCATCGCCACACTCTGCTGCCATGTGCCACTTTCAGGTCTCTTCACACTGCTGGTGTGTTTAATTTTTTGACATAGGGTGCTGCAAGATAACGGGCCTCACATAGCTGCTGCCAGGCCCCTAATCTGCCATGGGCCCCTATATACCGCCTCCTCATGCTGCTGCCAAGTCCAGAGTCTCTCATGGGTCCCTGTACGGCCTCCCATTGCTGCTGTCTCCATCGCCACACTCTGCTGCCATGTGCCACTTTCAGGTCTCTTCACACTGCTGGTGTGTTAAATTTTTTGACATAGGGTGCAGGCAGATTACGGGCCTCACATAGCTGCTGCCAGGCCCCTAATCTGCCATGGGCCCCTATAAACCGCCTCCTCATGCTGCTGCCAAGTCTAGAGTCTCTCATGGGTCCCTGTACGGCCTCCCATTGCTGCTGTCTCCATCGCCACACTCTGCTGCCATGTGCCACTTTCAGGTCTCTTCACACTGCTGGTGTGTTAAATTTTTTGACATAGGGTGCAGGCAGATTACGGGCCTCACATAGCTGCTGCCAGGCCCCTAATCTGCCATGGGCCCCTATAAACCGCCTCCTCATGCTGCTGCCAAGTCTAGAGTCTCTCATGGGTCCCTGTACGGCCTCCCATTGCTGCTGTCTCCATCGCCACACTCTGCTGCCATGTGCCACTTTCAGGTCTCTTCACACTGCTGGTGTGTTAAATTTTTTGACATAGGGTGCAGGCAGATTACGGGCCTCACATAGCTGCTGCCAGGCCCCTAATCTGCCATGGGCCCCTATATACCGCCTCCTCATGCTGCTGCCAAGTCTAGAGTCTCTCATGGGTCCCTGTACGGCCTCCCATTGCTGCTGTCTCCATCGCCACACTCTGCTGCCATGTGCCACTTTCAGGTCTCTTCACACTGCTGGTGTGTTTAATTTTTTGACATAGGGTGCAGGCAGATTACGGGCCTCACATAGCTGCTGCCAGGCCCCTAATCTGCCATGGGCCCCTATATACCGCCTCCTCATGCTGCTGCCAAGTCTAGAGTCTCTCATGGGTCCCTGTACGGCCTCCCATTGCTGCTGTCTCCATCGCCACACTCTGCTGCCATGTGCCACTTTCAGGTCTCTTCACACTGCTGGTGTGTTAAATTTTTTGACATAGGGTGCAGGCAGATTACGGGCCTCACATAGCTGCTGCCAGGCCCCTAATCTGCCATGGGCCCCTATAAACCGCCTCCTCATGCTGCTGCCAAGTCTAGAGTCTCTCATGGGTCCCTGTACGGCCTCCCATTGCTGCTGTCTCCATCGCCACACTCTGCTGCCATGTGCCACTTTCAGGTCTCTTCACACTGCTGGTGTGTTTAATTTTTTGACATAGGGTGCTGCAAGATAACGGGCCTCACATAGCTGCTGCCAGGCCCCTAATCTGCCATGGGCCCCTATATACCGCCTCCTCATGCTGCTGCCAAGTCCAGAGTCTCTCATGGGTCCCTGTACGGCCTCCCATTGCTGCTGTCTCCATCGCCACACTCTGCTGCCATGTGCCACTTTCAGGTCTCTTCACACTGCTGGTGTGTTTAATTTTTTGACATAGGGTGCAGGCAGATTACGGGCCTCACATAGCTGCTGCCAGGCCCCTAATCTGCCATGGGCCCCTATATACCGCCTCCTCATGCTGCTGCCAAGTCTAGAGTCTCTCATGGGTCCCTGTACGGCCTCCCATTGCTGCTGTCTCCATCGCCACACTCTGCTGCCATGTGCCACTTTCAGGTCTCTTCACACTGCTGGTGTGTTAAATTTTTTGACATAGGGTGCAGGCAGATTACGGGCCTCACATAGCTGCTGCCAGGCCCCTAATCTGCCATGGGCCCCTATATACCGCCTCCTCATGCTGCTGCCAAGTCTAGAGTCTGTCATGGGTCCCTGTACGGCCTCCCATTGCTGCTGTCTCCATCGCCACACTCTGCCATGTGCCACTTTCAGGTCTCTTCACACTGCTGGTGTGTTTAATTTTTTGACATAGGGTGCAGGCAGATTACGGGCCTCACATAGCTGCTGCCAGGCCCCTAATCTGCCATGGGCCCCTATATACCGCCTCCTCATGCTGCTGCCAAGTCCAGAGTCTCTCATGGGTCCCTGTACGGCCTCCCATTGCTGCTGTCTCCATCGCCACACTCTGCTGCCATGTGCCACTTTCAGGTCTCTTCACACTGCTGGTGTGTTAAATTTTTTGACATAGGGTGCAGGCAGATTACGGGCCTCACATAGCTGCTGCCAGGCCCCTAATCTGCCATGGGCCCCTATATACCGCCTCCTCATGCTGCTGCCAAGTCCAGAGTCTCTCATGGGTCCCTGTACGGCCTCCCATTGCTGCTGTCTCCATCGCCACACTCTGCTGCCATGTGCCACTTTCAGGTCTCCTTCACACTGCTGGTGTGTTAAATTTTTTGACATAGGGTGCAGGCAGATTACGGGCCTCACATAGCTGCTGCCAGGCCCCTAATCTGCCATGGGCCCCTATAAACCGCCTCCTCATGCTGCTGCCAAGTCTAGAGTCTCTCATGGGTCCCTGTACGGCCTCCCATTGCTGCTGTCTCCATCGCCACACTCTGCTGCCATGTGCCACTTTCAGGTCTCTTCACACTGCTGGTGTGTTAAATTTTTTGACATAGGGTGCAGGCAGATTACGGGCCTCACATAGCTGCTGCCAGGCCCCTAATCTGCCATGGGCCCCTATATACCGCCTCCTCATGCTGCTGCCAAGTCTAGAGTCTCTCATGGGTCCCTGTACGGCCTCCCATTGCTGCTGTCTCCATCGCCACACTCTGCTGCCATGTGCCACTTTCAGGTCTCTTCACACTGCTGGTGTGTTAAATTTTTTGACATAGGGTGCTGGCAGATTACGGGCCTCCCATTGCTGCTGCCAGACATGTAATCTGCCATGGGCCCCCGTACCGACTCCTCATGCTGTGACGTTGCAACAAGGTGTAATTCAACCCTACATATGTTAGACCGCCTTTACGAACAGCTAAAGGCCATCACAGATTTCCTGATGTTAAAAGCGGATAAAGGTACTCCCTGTGTAACTTAGATGTCAGCCATTGTCAGCTCATGTGTGACACCTGCGCTTGCTCAGGCCCTTTGAGGAGGCCACGCTATTCGTGAGTCGGCAGGACTATGGGATGAATGAGGTCAAATCGGCCATGGGCCCCCGTACCGCCTGTTCACGCTGATGCTGGTCCCACAGTGTGACCTGGGTCCCTGTACGGCCTCCCATTGCTTCCACTCTGCCATGTACCTCTTTGAAATCTCCTCACACTCCTGCGGTTGTCCATTTTGTCATAGGTTGCTGGCAGATTAGCGGCCTTCCATAGGTGCCGCCAGGCCCCATATCGACCATGGGCCCCCGTACCTCCTGGTCACGCTGCTGCTGAGCCCACAGTGTGACCTGGGTCCCTGTACGGCCTCCCATTGCTTCCACTCTGCCATGTGCCACTTTGAAATCTCCTCACACTCCTGCGGTTGTCCATTTTGTCATAGGTTGCTGGCAGATTACAGGCCTTCCATAGGTGCCACCAAGCCCCATATCGGCCATGGGCCCCCGTACCGCCTGGTCACGCTGCTGCTGGGCCCACAGTGTGACCTGGGTCCCTGTACCGCCTCCCATTGCTCCCACTCTGCCATGTGCCACTTTCAGGTCTCCTCACGCTCCTGCTGGTTTCCATTTTGTCATAGGTTGCTGTATGGCCTCCCATTGCTGCTGCCTCCACCGCCACACTGTGGCTCCAAACACTGGTTTTGGCCCCGTGACTGGCCAAAGGAGTGAAGTGTGCAGTGATTCTAAGATCGACGGCACTCATCTGCATGTCATACTGACAGACAGTATTATTTCTCTTCCCCAGCAGACTCCAAGGGCATTTAAATTAAAGGTACAGTGTTCTGCACTAATATTAAGTCTCTCTGAAGCCTAGAAACACCCTTTTTTAAGTTAAATTCACAGCGAATTTATTCGACTCGAATCGAATATTGTCCACGAATTCGCCGAATCAGTCGAATCAAATTTTTCATTTCTTCGCTCATCTCTATTAGTAACCAGTTATATTCTGTGTATCTAAGAAAGAATCCAGTCCTTTTTAAAGCAATTCACTGAGCTGGCCAGAACCAACTCTTGAGGGAGTTTATTCCACATTTTCACAGCTCTCACTGTGAAGAAACCTTTCCGTGTTTGGAGATTACATTTCTTTTCCTCCAGACAAAAAGAGTGCCTTCTTGTCCTCTGTGATGACCTCAGGGTGAATAACTCTAGACCGAGTTCACTATATGAACCACTGATGTATTTATACATGTTGATCATATCCCCCCTTAATCTCCTCTTCTCAAGAGAGAATAAATTCAGTTCCTCTAATCTTTCCTCATAGCAGTTTATACAGTCAGGTCCATAAATAATGGGAAATCGACACAATTCTAAAATTTTTGGCTCTATACACCACCACAATGGATTTGAAATGAAACAAGATGTGCTTTAACTGCAGACTGTCAGCTTTAATATGAGGGTATTTACATCCAAATCAGGTCACCGGGGTAGGAATTACAACAGTTTGCATATGTGCCTCCCACTTGTTAAGGGACCAAAAGTAATGGGACAATTGGCTTCTCAGCTGTTCCATGGCCAGGTGTGTGTTATTCCCTCATTATCCCAATTACAATGAGCAGATAAAAGGTCCAGAGTTCATTTCAAGTGTGCTATTTACATTTGGAATCTGTTGCTGTCAACTCTCAAGATGAGATCCAAAGAGCTGTCACTATCAGTGAAGCAAGCCATCATTAGGCTAAAAAAACAAAACAAACCCTTTAGAGAGAGAGCAAAAACATTAGTCGAAGCCAAAACAACTGTTTGGAACACTCTTAAAAAGAAGGAACGCACCGGTGAGCTCAGCAACACTAAAAGACCCAGAAGACCATGGAAACAACTGTGGTGGATGGCCGAAAAATTCTTTCCCTGGTGAAGAAAACACCCTTCACTACAGTTGGCCAGATCAAGAACACTCTCCAGGAGGTAGGTGTATGTGTGTCAAAGTTAAAAATCAAGAGAAGACTTCACCAGAGTGAATACAGAGGGTTCACCACAAGATGGAAACCATTGGTGAGCCTCAAAAACAGGAAGGCCAGATTAGAGTTTGCCAAACGACATCTAAAAAAGCCTTCACAGTTCTGGAACAACATCCTATGGACAGATGAGACCAAGATCAACTTGTACCAGAGTGATGGGAAGAGAAGAGTATGGAGAAGGAAAGGAACTGCTCATGATCCTAAGCATACCACCTCATCAGTGAAGCATGGTGGTGGTAGTGTCATGGCGTGGGCATGTATGGCTGCCAATGGAACTGGTTCTCTTGTATTTATTGATGATGTGACTGCTGACAAAAGCAGCAGAATGAATTCTGAAGTGTATCGGGCAATATTATCTGCTCATATTCAGCCAAATGCTTCAGAAATCATTGGACGCCGCTTCACAGTGCAGATGGACAATGACCCAAAGCATACTACAACAGCAACCAAAGAGTTTTTTAGGGGAAAGAAGTGGAATGTTATGCAATGGCCAAGTCAATCACCTGACCTGAATCCGATTGAGCATGCATTTCACTTGCTGAAGACAAAACTGAAGGGAAAATGCCCCAAGAACAAGCAGGAACTGAAGACAGTTGCAGTAGAGGCCTGGCAGAGCATCACCAGGGATGAAACCCAGCGCCTGGTGATGTCTATGCGTTCCAGACTTCAGGCTGTAATTGACTGCAAAGGATTTGCAACCAAGTATTAAAAAGTGAAAGTTTGATTTATGATTATTATTCTGTCCCATTACTTTTGGTCCCTTAACAAGTGGGAGGCACGTATGCAAACTATTGTAATTCCTACACCGTTCACCTGATTTGGATTCTAAATACCCTCAAATTAAAGCTGGCAGTCTGCAGTTAAAGCACATCTTGTCGTTTCATTTCAAATCCATTGTGGTGGTGTATAGAGCCAAAAATGTTTGAATTGTGTCGATGTCCCAATATTTATGGACCTGACTGTATATACTAAACTAATTGCATTTCCATGTTCTGAGTACTGTGGGAGACCAGATAGAGTGAATGCAGGGTCCTGGGTTTAGTAACACTTTAAATAACAAAGGAATGTGACTATATTTGAAAAAGCCAATCCACTCTCCTTTCAGGAATGTGCCATTTTCCTTAGAAGGTCATCATATTGTCTGCAAGTAGGTAGGTTGTCCATAGTCTGTATACTACAGTTGTAGTTTGAAACATTCAGTCTCAACCCAAAGCTTGCAATCACGCATGCGTCTGTGATCACCAGTGCCAAGCTTTGCACGCCGATGGGACTCCATGGTGGAAACCACATCTTTAGTTAAGTATTCTTGTTATATTTTCTTTATTGTTATCTGTATCTGTCATTACTTGTAATAAATGTTATACGTTTAAGTATTTGTGTGATCTCTCTTTGCACATATTGAATAGAACCTCAAGAATATAACAAAACACACTGTACTCATGACATTTCTATCTTTTTTTTTTCCACACAAATAGAACTTTCTTTTAGTGGTATTAAGGGCAGTACAAATATCCCCCAAAATATCCCTTTTTGGAAAATAGACAGTCCAAGGTATTTAGTAAGAGGTATGGCACCTTTTTTGAAGTTGTAATTTGTTCTCACAGTTTTTGGAAAATCAAGACATTTCAAAAAAAAGAAAAAAATATTTTTTTTTTTTTTTTGTACATACTTTCACCAGTGCAGTACAGCGTCATTATATAACTGGTTTTTCTCTTTTATTAAATTTTTTTCTTTTTTTTAAGATTTTTTTTTATACATATACTGTGACCAGAGCAATACAGTTACGATATAACACTGTACTACTCTAGGGAAGTGATCAGGATTTTTCGTTTACACTCTGATTCCTTTACCAGTGAATTTCACTGGTATAAGAAACCATTTTATTGAATGAAGTGGATTCATTCAGTATGTACTTTTGCTGTTAGCTGTGATTGGCCACAGCTAGTCACATGGTACAGATGGGCTGTGATTGGCCCTGTCTGTACTATGTGATCACTGTGACCAATCACAGAGATCAACACAATGGATGGCATGAATAAACAATTGTCATGTGCTTTGCTGTGATTGATAACAGCGATCACATGGTATCGGCAGTGGACACAGCAGATGACAGGTAACGCCACAGTGCAGCCCATGGGGCACACAGGGAGCATGTCATACAGCTTCCATGTGGAACAACAAGTGCCCCACCTGGCTGTCATTTGACAATAGGCCGGGCGGGAACTGGATATTATTTGCTAAATTAAAAACCTGTGCAAATTTATGTAAACATACAATTTTTGTGCTCAATATAGTGTTCTCAATGTACTCAGTGTACACACGCAATGAAATGTTCATAAGGTGTGAAAGTCTTCCATGCTTAAAACTGTTCCAGCTGTAGTATAGCCACTGCTTTTTTCAACCTCTTTTACATGTGATGGTGAGGGTGCCCCCTTTAGTAGTGCTTCCCCACTCACCAGAGCAATATGACTCCCAGCTTTTCAGCTATCACAGTAAAAAAAAAAAAAGAAGCAGCCTGCAACCTCTCCTCATCTCCAATAGTAAAGGAACTGGACCCTCCTTGGTCACTCCTGCAACTCTGCTGTGGTTTCTGTCAGTCTTCCTCCTAGACTTGACTTCCTCCTTCAACCACTGTTCCAGAAGGGGCTTAACACACTCCAGCAAGGAGAGAAAGGGGAATCCGACATAGTGTAAAACCTTTTATTAAAAGTAAATACTTAAAACTGCACTCAACTAACAGATGTAACATGTGATAAACAAGACTGAGAAGCTCTGTGTGTTCCACGGGTCGCCAGTGATGTCTGCGGAACTGGCAGTTGCACTCTACATGTTTCATCCCGCCCAGAGCATACTCAGCATTGTCTGTTTCCAATACATTGGCATGAAGAACTTAGCTGTGTAGCCCAGTGCTGGTTAACCTATCTGTGCCATCGCAAGACATTCATAATAACTATGTTGACCTAATGCCCCCTCTAGTGTTTCGTTGTAATAGTGAGATTGTGTACAGGGGCAACAAGAAAGAGAGGAGGATCCAACAAAGAGTGGGTGATTGTGGGACATGTAGTCCAGAAGCCTAATACTTACAAAGAGCAGAAGCTGTTGTGGACTACAGATTCCAGCTGGCTGGAGGAGAAGTGAATGCTGGGAGAGGATATATATTTCAGCATTCAGAGAATGTTCTTCCTCTTGGGACTACGGGCTGAAGCTGCAAGCAGGGACCCAGCTGCTATGATAGTTGAGCAGGCCGTGCGATTTGTACGGTGTAGAGAGTCTTTGGCATGTGAGCTACAGACTGGCCAACAGATCACCTGTCCACAGCTTCCGTTAGTGGAAGTGACTGACCTGAGATGTGAGCCTCGTCACAGTCTCATCTACAGCGGAATCTCAGTGTCACAAGGCACTAGGCCGAGTGTCCCACGTTGGTTGCAGATTCTGCAGGAGCTTTCCAGGACATCCTGGATCCCTTGAGCCATGGTATCATCACTATTGGTGAGCAGGTGGAAACCCACAATGTGTACACTCTTTAAAGGGGGTCACTGCATGCAGGCACCTTTTATACCTCACACCTTCTTACCAAGTTTGTAATCCTTACCTGGAATCATCTACCCCAAAATATCTATTATTGCTTGTTGCCATTGCACAGCAATCTTTTTGCGCTCCTACTGAGCTAGCTGAAGACCCAGGACATTCTTTCCACAAAGACTCTCTTTGACATTCCATAAAGTCTTTCTTTTCCCTTTTATACCTGAAGTCAAAGGCTCCCTGCCGAGCATATCTGAAACACTGTTTGATTTATTGTGTTCATATCTGTCAAGTTTGCCCGTGTTCACAATTTGAGTCCAACAAAGTGGTTATTGCCTAAAGAAGTATTTGTGTAAATGTTATTTACTGTTTGCTGACTAAATAATTCTCAGTAAATATTTAATTGCATTACTGCAATTAAGTGTCTGTGCAATTATTTCCAGTGTGCATTATGTCTGAACCCAGGGTGTTAGAGGTCTTGGGTGGCTTGCAAGGTCAGAACAACCTTTTGGGGGCCCATGTCTTACATCAGCCCTCATGAGGGTAGAGGCACAGCTCCATTAAGCAGATGAATTAAGAGGGAACGATTGGATTGTTTGGATAAGAAGGGAGCCAGGTGAAGCAGGTAGGCCGCAGTATCATCACCAAGCTTGAAAACCAGATCCCACACTTATGTCCAACAACGTTTCAGAATAGGGCAGTTCCAGAATATGTGAAGGAAAGAACCCTCATTTTTAAGGCACCTCCAACCTATAAGGGAAGTATGCAGAACATTTTGTGTAGAGTCAAAGGGTCAATATACCATCATGAAAGTTTCCTGGATGTTAATGGAAATACACTGCTCAAAAAAATTAATGGAACACTTTGAAAACACATCAGATCTCAATGGGGAAAAAATATCATGCTGGATATCTATACTGATATGGACTGGGATATGTGTTAGGAACTTAAGGATGCCCCATCGTCTGATGGAAATGAAAATGATCAACCTACAGAGGACTGAATTCAAAGACACTCCGAAAATTAAAGTGAATAAATGATGCAGCAGGCTAGTCCATTTTGCTGAAATTTAATTTCAGCAGCTCAAAATGGTACTCAGTAGTTTGTATGGCCTCCATGTGCTTGTATGCATGCCTGCCAACGTTGGGGCATGCTCCTAATAAGACAATGGATGGTGTACTGGGGTCTTTCCTCCCAGATCTGGACCTTGACATCACTGAGCTCCTGGACAGTGTTGGATAGACCAAAACATGATGTCCCAGAGGTGTTCTATTGGATTTAGGTCTGGCGAGCATGGGGGCCAGTCAATGGTATCAATGCCTTCATCCTCCAGGAACTGCTTGTATACTTTTGCCACAGCAGACCGTGCATTGTCATGCACCAGGAGGAACTCAGGACCCAGTGCACCACCGTAGAGTCTGACAATGGTTCCATGGATTTCATCCCAATACCTAATGGCAGTCAGACTGCCATTGTCTAGCCTGTAGAGGTCTGTGTGTCCCTTTATGGATATGCCTCCCCAGACCATCACTGACCCACCGCCAAAACAGACATGCTGAAAGATGTTACAGGCAGCATAATGTTCTCCATGGCTTCTCCAGACCCTTTCACATCGGCTACATGTGCTCAGGGTGAACCTCCTCTCATCTGTGAAAAGCACAGGGCGCCAGTGGCGGACCTGCCAATTTTGGTGTTCAATGGAAAATTCCAATCAAGATCTATGGTGCCAGGCAGTGAGCACAAGGTCCACTAGAGGACGTTGGGCCCTCAGACCACCCTCATGAAGTCTGTTTCTATTTGGTCAGAATGATTCACATCAGTGGCCTGAAGGTCATTTTGTAGGGCTCTGGCAGTGCTCATCCTGTTCCTCCTTGCACAAAAGGAGCAGATAGTGGTCCTGCTGATAAGTTAAGGACCTTCTACGGCCCTGTCCAGCTCTCCTAGAGTAACTGCCTGTTTACTGAAATCTCCTCCATGCTCTTAAGATTCTGCTGGGAGACACAGCAAACCTTCTGGCAATGGCACATACTAATGTGCCTTCCTGGAAGAGTTGAACTGTCTGTGCAACCTCTGTAGGTTCCAGGTATTGCCTCATGCTACCAGTAGTGACACTGACCCTAGCCAAATGCAAAACTAGTGATAAACAGTCAGAAAAGATAAGTAGAGAAAAAAAATTTACTGGCCTCCACTTGTAAAACCATTCCTGTTTTGTGGGTTGTCTCATTGTTGCCTATCTAGTGCACCTGTTGTTAATTTCATTAATACCAAAGCAGCTGAAACCGATTAACAACCCCCTCTGCTACTTAACTGACCAGATCAATATCCCAGGAGTTTCACTGACTTGATGCTATACTCTGATTGAAAAGTGTTATTTAAATTTTTTTGAGCAGTGTAGATGCCGTATAAGTAAATGGTGAGAGACGTTACTTCTGTTGTTCTGAGAAGCTGATGCACATGTTGGTTTCCCATTTAGTGATGTAAATTGTATCACATTGCTCTTGGGGGGTTGTAATCAATTTGTACAAAAGAGACAGGCCATGTCTGATTGGTGAAATGGAGGAATATAACTTTCCAAAACTGGGTAAGGGCAGAAATGAGTAGGATATGAAGTCATTTGAAAATTCCATAGTTGAAATGCCCTTTGGAATGATAATGGTAGGTCAGTCATGTTTTTAAGTTCAACCAGGGATTTAGGTGTATCAAGCATTTATGAATTTCATTGGCCAGAATATTAACTTATTTTGGCCATTGGAATGGATAAATGCTCATGCGCTAAGCAAGTCTAGTATTTAGGTGAGCCAAGTGTTTTTTTCTGTCCAAAAACCCATCTCCTAAGCGCTCTGGTGATGCCTGTAAAGGCCCCTTTTCTAATACACCTGTATTGAATGTACTGATTGTACTGCACGGACACATAGACTAACATAGAGGTGAGGTTACAGGCCAAACAAAATTTCACATTTGTAAAATCTGTTTTTTAAGCCCAGTGTGTCCTTATCCATAGTTGTGTGCAGCTCGCACCCCAAAGCTCAAATACACATGCTCTGTGTGTGTCTATATACAGAAAATATATATATACACTCACTGGCCACTTTATTAGGTACACCTGTTCAATTGCTTGGTAACACAAATTGCTAATCAGCCAATCACACGGCAGCAACCTAATACATTTAGGCTTGTAGACGACTTGCTGAAGTTCAAACTGAGCATCATAGTGGGGAAGGAAGGGGACTTAAGTGACTTTGAACATGGCATGGTTGTTGGTGCCAGACAAGCTGGTCTGAGTATTTAAAAAACTGCTGATCTGCTGGGATTTTCATGCACAACCATCTCTAGGGTTTGCAGAGAATGGTCTGAAAAACAGAAAATATCCAGTGAGAGGCAGTTGTGTGGATGAAAATGCCTTGTTGATGTCAGAGGAGAATGGGTAGACTGGTTGCTGCGAATTTCAGATGGTAGGGTCAGAATGTGGCATAAAGAACATGAAAGCATTGATCCATTCTGCCTTGTATCAACGGTTCAGGCAGGTTTTGGCAGATTATTGGTGTGGGCGATATTTTTTTGGCACTAGCAAGGTGTACCAGTGATCGGATCACCATACTTCACAAAAATATGTGTAATCCTTTTTGCCCCACAAAAAGTTTCAAGGGAAGAGGTGACCATGTGCTCCCACAGAAAACAAGTGCTCTAAAGAAAGAAACTATGCAAGGTCACTGCATGTTTCGCTCAAAAGCAGAACTTCATCAGCGGTAAAGTGAAGTGAAGAGTGAGCAAAAATGTGAAGTGATCCTCTGCTCACATCTTTGGGGAATGTGGTGATCTCATGATTTAGCCAGAAATTTTTTCTGGATATGGTGATGTGTGGGGCCTGTTCAACAGTGGTGTAAGTTATTCCCACATTAATGGATATACCTGTACTACATATCTGTAGCAAGAGAATCAGTAGGTTTGGGGTCAGATAGGAGGGAGTTATCACCATAGGATGGATGGGATATCCTGACATCAACAGATCTATTCTTCCCTCCTGGATACAAGGTGACCTGTGAACTACGATACTTAGTAGTTATCTCTGTGCTAACAGATAGATGCATTGATTATTATCAATGAGGTTGGTATTTATGTAAGCAGGGATCACATACATTGTGTACAATAGGTGCTCCCCTTCCCTTGGGGTGTTTGTTAATAAGGACAGTTCTGAACATACAAATTTTATAAAATACCTCAGTAAAGGTTATGTTTTAGTTAGTGGGCTTTTTAGGTGCATAGACAAACACACCCTTGTACAGCTTGTGATTGTTTGCCCCTTTTGGTGGTTTTGGACAGTAAGGCATGTATCATTGACAGAGTAAAAACTGACAGTTTCTAGTCTTCTACGTTACTGAAAAAATTAAGTATTTTTCTTAGTCATGCAGTACGGGATAAAGGACCTTTAATCATTGTCATGGGTTATATTGAGCTACCTTCAGGTGATTGGACACTGGCAAAAATAAAGGTTCTGGAACACTCTCTTTGTAACCCCTCCCACACTCAGCCTCAGTTTTCTACTAGATTCCATAGGTGTTGGACTTCTCTCCACTGCGAGAGGCTTACCTCTTTCCTACAGGTTTTTTTTTTTCTCTCTGATGATTCTTCAAGTTCCCTCGCTGCACTATAGATTCTGTGGCTCCTTCTGCAGATTCCGGATCAGTAGACCTCTGCCATGTCATGTGGGACCATACCCAAACCTCGTTGGATTGAAGAAGAGGGCCGTCCTTGTAATGCTGGAATACACTAGATTGTTCTAAGAACCTATTTAGCCTCTTGAGGTGTATGGTTGACAATAACCACTTTGATGGCATTGTCTTGTAGCCTGGAATCTGGTGCCACTTTATTACAGTGGCATGCATTTGCTCAGCACCAGGTAGCCCTGGCACACAACTCACCTTTTCCACCTCATTCTCATGTGGGTTACTGAATCTTTGCACATCACCTCTTCCTCTTTCTCGGTGTGCATGCCAACCATGATGCCTGTGTTTACAGCAGTCTATGGAGCTTGGAACCAAGGCCTTTCACTCCTCCATTTCAACAGAGGTCGTAAGTACCCCTCTGGAGATAACATTTTACAGAATATGGTAGATAGCAAAAGAAAAAGGTCAAATTGCCCCAGTAGATTAGGGTGAACTCATAGCTTCGACAGGGTTGGTAGTTTATTTACACAGGGCCCAGTACTCTTTATTCTGATAGTTGCCCACAATCTGACTCTATGCCTTCCTCTGGCCATTCTGCTGGCCCATCTGCCACACAAGGTTCTTATCCAAAGAGTAATTTTCTGCTACAATGTCAGATTTCATTAGAGGAATCTCAGGTCTTTGATAGCAAGGGTTATAGCTGCGCCCTTTCTGCCTCTTTACCTTAATTAGTACTTGACTTTGCCCTTGAGCCTGACACATTCAGAGGCATTAGATAAGGATGCTAAGTCTGGAATGGAAATTTCATCCAAGCTTATGGATGCAATTACTACCCTTACTGATGCTGTATACTCCTGTTTAGCATTAGAGCAGCCCCAATCCTCTCACCCTAAGGTTTCTAGCATGGGGTGCCTTAACTTACCAAAAGAACAGCTAGGCGTCCTGGTCCATTTGATGGTGAAATCTTTCCTATATGTGAAATGTGCTCATCCAAAGAATATTTTATAGTTCTCCAAAACTCTTCATTTGGCAATATCCTATTGAGGGACGTTACCTGTGAAAGTGGGCAGTTCTGGGGTAGATCCTGCCATTCCTAGTCTTATCAAGACCCTCCTAGCCACCCCCCTCCTGGAGAATAATTCTATGTTCTGTGTAGACAAGAGGTTAGAGGCCCTACAAATATGGAGCATGTGAGATTTGGGGAAAAGTGGCACTACCATCACCTGTGAGAGGAAACTGAAGGCAAATACCAAGTTCTAGAATGAGAACTGGGTAGTCACAAAAGGTTACACCTATAAAGACTCACAGTTCACCAGGAAAAGTCCAATGAGCAGCAGGAAGACATCATCTAGGGTATCACCCCCTTACCAGGCACAATGGCATGGAAACAATTGGAAGAAGTCAATCTTCTGTAGAGGCAGGAGTGTGTCTGGATGGATTCTTGCTAGACGGACAAAATCATGCTCTGTTGATCATGTTTGGTCTGGGCCTGCCGGACGATCTAAGAGGTCGAAGAGCTGTGTAAGCTAGCCTGGGGAGTGCAGATAGAAGGAAGAACCCTGGTGCAGTACAATGAGATGAAAGTGCTGGCCCCAAGGGTATGTTGCACCAGCCTCCCTTATGACTTCCAGTAGGGGGAGCAACATGCCCCTCATTGCTCGGGTCTGGTAGGAGATATCAGGGTACACATGAACAGTGGTGTCATAAAAGTCTAAGGGCCCTTTGGACCAGGACCTGTGCAATATTTCCTCTTTCACACAATAAAAGTGCACCTTGCACAAGATATCCCTGGGTGGTGGGGATGAAGATCTATGCAGTGTGCCATGTGTTCGGAAACACACAGATGTGAATGGAGCCTCGTTGTTCTGTGTAAACACACCAATTTCACTTTTAGGTCCCATTCACATCTAGCATAGTGGGAGAGCACATTTTTTGGCTTGTTTTACCAGTGATACACATGGGGCAGTCCATTGATTTTAATGGTGGCTTTATATTATTATTATATTATTATTATACAGGATTTATATAGCGCCAACGGTTTGCTCAGCACTTTACATTATAGTGGGAGACAATACAGTAACAATACAGTTCAATACAAGAGGGAGTTGAGGCCCCTGCTCCTTGGAGCTTACAATCTAGGAGGGAGGGGTGAATGGTACAGTAGGTAGTAACTGTGGGGGATGGAGTGGTTGGAGGAGTAGAGGATTCCAGAATTAGCAGAGGGCAGGATAGGCTTCTGTCACGTACCTGATGGGAGACTGAAATGATGAGGTCGGCCTCACTTGTGTCACTAGTCCTGACCCTGCTGGAGTAGGAACAGAGGGAGTCTAGGACCCAGGGGAACAAGAGTGTCAGTAGTTGTTTGCAGCTCTTGCTGATGAAAACCTTGGAAGGCTGATGATCCTCTGATCTTGGCACAGTAGTAGTAGGCAGAGCAGGTTTTGCAGATTGTCAGGCGTGCACCAGAGCAAGGCAGGTAGTGAGGACAAGAGACAGGAGCAATGTTATGGACTAGCCAGGGTCATCAACAGTCGGGCAGCACGGTACAGAATCAGAAGGAAAAGCCAAGGTCAGGAGCAGAGCCGAAGTCAGGAACCAGTATCAGGAGAGCAATCATAGTCAGGTGAGGAACAAGCCGGGTCAGCAACAAAGGAATCATACAGGAACAAGCAGGACACGGGGGAGCTGAAGACCAGTCAGCACTGAACATGAGCAGAGACACTCCTTAAATAGGCCGTCTGGTGCTAATCTTCACCATGTGTGTGCACATGTGTGTGCGCGATCGCGCATTTCCGGTCACAATTCGTCTTGCCGGAAATCCCTTACAGCTTCCCTGAAGAGATAGGTTTTCAGTGATCGCCTAAAGGTAAGTAGAGTAGGTGAGAGTCTGATAGATTAGGGTAGGGAGTTCCAGAGGATGGGTGACACCCTGGAGAAGTCTTGGAGATGAGCATGGGAGGAGGAGATAAGGGAGCTAGAGAGTAAGAGGTCTTGCGAGGAGCGGAGTGTACGGTTTGGGTGATATTTAGAGATAAGATCCGTTATGTAAATTGGGGCAGTGTTGTGGATGGCTTTATATGTCATTGTTAGTGTTTTGAATTTTATCCTTTTGGGCAACTGGGAGCCAGTGAAGGGATTGGCAGAGAGGGAAAGCAGATACAGAAAAATTTGTGAGGTGGATGAGTCTGGCAGCGGCGTTCATGATAGACTGGAGGGGGGATAGCCTGCGATGAGGTAGGCCAATGAGGAGGGAGTAACAGTAGTCGAGGCGTGATATGACCAGGTAATGAATACGTTTCTTAGTGGTTTCTGGGGTTAGGAACGGTCGTATCTTAGAGATGTTGCGGAGGTGGAGTCTACATGATTTTGTCAGCGATTGGATCTGGGCTGGAAGGACAGATGGGAGTCTAGGATTACACCTAGTATCCTGGCGTGAGGGGATGGACTGAGGATGGTGTTAGCGATATTTATGGTGAGGTCAGTGGGAGTGGCTCGGGCAGGGGGGAATACTAGGAGCTCAGTTTTGGAAAGGTTGAGTTTGAGGAAGTGGAGTGACATCCAAGCTGATATGTCACTTAGTAGGCTAGCGATGCGGGTGGAAACTGAAGGGGTGAGGTGAGGGGTAGACAGATAGATTTGCGTGTCATCAGCATAGAGATGGTAATTGAAGCCGTGGGAGTTTATCAAGTGACCAAGGGAGGAGGTGTAGATGGAGAAGAGAAGGGGTCCAAGGACAGAACCTTGAGGGACCCCTACAGAGAGAGGGAGTGAGGAGGAGGTGGCAGCGTTATAGGTAACTCTAAAGGAGCGCTGCGATAGGAGGAGAACCAGGAGCGAGTGGAGTCACTGAGGCCAAAAGAGTGAAGTTTTTTGAGGAGGAGGGGATTTTAACTGTGTCAAAAGCCATGGAGAGGTCGAGTAGTAGGAGTATTGAATAGTGGCCATTGGTTTTTGAAGTTAGTAAGTCATTAGAAAGTTTTAGTAGGGCAGTTTTGGTGGAGTGTAGAGGGTGAAACCAGATGTAAAGGGTTGAGAAGGTTGTTGTCAGTGAGGTGGGAGCTCAGACGATTGTAGACTAAGCGTTCTAAGAGTTTAGAGGTAAATGGCAGCAGGAAGATGGGTCTAAGGTTGTTCAGGTTGGTGGGGTCTAGGGAGGGTTTTTTAAGTATGGGAGTGATGTGTGCGTGCTTTAGAGGGGAGGGGAAGGCACCTGTAGAGAGGGAAAGATTGAAGATGTGAATGAGGGAGCACAGGATGGAAGAGGAGGGTGACCTTGTGTTGTTGTGAGGGGACAGGGGGCAGGTGGTGAGGCGGGCTTGTGAGAAGACCTTAAGAACCTCTTCGGTGGTAGCGAGGTCAAAGGAGGAAAATGTTGGTATGGTATGTGGTATGCTAAGTGGGGTGGGTGTATGTGTAGTGGCGATGTCCCTACGAATTGCATCAATCTTGTTTTGGAAGTGGTGTGCAATCTCGTGGGCAGTGAGTGAGGCGCTGGGTGGCGGTGAGGGTAGAGAAAGTAGAGAGTTAAAGGTAGAAAAGAGCCGACAAGGACTCGAAGAGAAGATATGGCCCATGGAACATTTTGACGTGATCTGGGTTGCACGTTTTTTACTATGCATTTTGCTATGATTGCCACTTGTTTTTTTCACTTGGAAAAATGTGTTTGCTTCTGTGTTTGGTTTGCTGTTAACAATTAATGGCACCGAAAGCGCAACTAGTTAATTTTAGGTGTATAAAGGTGGTCATACACAATGCAATCTGGTTGTACAATCTCTGTATGTGACGATCACGGCGTCAGACCCCAGCCCTTCTCACCAAACTCGTGACTAGCCAATCTAAAACCACGCTGTCACGTGCGTAATAATGCCACACTCTGTTCCACCCTGCACAAAGATTTTCCAGCTAATGGACCACAATCTGTGTGCCGGCAGCCTGGGATCGATTGTTACTGCGTCAGGTTAATTACGCAATTAACCCTTCACACTGCCACCACCTCCTTTTTGTACAGAGAAAGAGGAAACTCGGCAATAACACTATGATGTTTGCCTAAGTGTCTGTATACCGCTGTCACCGCAGGCAGAAATATACAGAAGTTTAAAACACACACAGTAGCGCTCTTCAGAGACAGGGGTTCTTAGTTTGCATTAAAGAGCTTTAGAAACAGTTCAACACTTTCAGAAAGTAAGATTTATTACTAAAAGATCAAGAGGGTGCAATAAACATATTTACAGAAAAAAGATGTAGCCAATATATATATATATATATATATATATATATATATATATAAATATACAGAGAGCAATAACATATCAAAGAGATAACAGAAAGGAATTTAGGTAGATAAAGTACTTGCCCAAAAGCCTTGGTTTTAGCAGCTTTCAAGCTTCCTAAGCCAAAAGGGTGCTTTTATCTCCCAAAGTTGGTTCCGATGTTAAAAGGGAGAATCTTCAACTTAGCTCAACTCAGCTCAGCTTGACTCCAAGCATAACAGCCTTTTTCTAGGATCTCAGCGGAGTGTCTCCCTGAAGCAGAGAACCAATCACCTCATTTGGGGAGGGAGTTGTAGGCGGGGAGCTCAGGCTGTGTCAAAGCCCTCACAAATTATACTATGGTCCATAACTTACGCTCGGTGCATTTAGCAGCCTTTCCACTAGTAGATTAATACGCAGAATCATCTGCTGAATGTCTAGATATGAAATATGACATACCTGCTGGGATGGTTTGGGAGATATCATTTTCTGCTCTCCTATTGATGCCAGCTAGGGGATGTAATATATCAGACGACTTGTATTAACGAGACCGATCTGAATATATGCCTGGTTTTTATGTACGTCTTTCATAGCCCAAGATATGTAATCATAGGGGAAAAGGGGATATTTAAATGTGAGTCCGTTTTACGACTACCTAGAATGTCTTTGAGCTCAGTGAAGGACTTGGTTTATGGTTTTACAATCCTTCTCCAAGCAGAGTCTCGCAGACATCTGGGGGCCAGGCTAATTGGGGTTTTATAGCCACGAGCTCTCCCGCTGGGCCTTGATGCCTTTGATCTCTGCATCAAACAGACCACATGTCACTCAACAGAGAGGGAGGGGGGATATCGGAGGAATCTGATTTGGGAGTAGAAAATGATAGAAGTTGGAGGCCTTTGCCAAAATGGACGTTCGCATCCATCTCTTTGTGCACGTTTGCTACACTGTACAATTTCCTTTAGAGTTTCCAGAACTATGGAATAGGAGGACTCACCTATCTACCCAATTACTCTGTATCCAATCACTGTGAAGGGGTTATCTATTCTATCAATGAGCAGTCTCCTAGCCTTCCAGCAAACAATCTTCTTCAGACTCTTCCAAAAGAAGAATCAGATGAGAATGACTTTATGAGCCCTGCTGGTTCAAGCAGCCAGGGATAAAGAAGTTGACAAAGAGCCAGCAAACACAAATGCTCCTGCACTTGGGGATGGACTCGATGCAGGCTACAACCACATTAAGAATGTCCTGGAACATGCACACCTTGCTGCCCTCAAATGGACCGGGGGAATCCAAATATACTGAATGGGGAAAGAACAAAGAGAGGGCGCACAGGCCTAGTGCATTACCATAAAAAATGTTTAATAAAAAATAAAGTAGGTGTTGTACTCACAAACGACAATATAGTCAAGGCACATCATAAAAGAACAGCTGGGTCAACACCGCGCTGAGTAACAGTCCGCAATAGGGAGTTTAGACATCCAAAAGGCTGACGCATTTCGAGGACTTCGAAACGCGTCAGACTTTTGGATGTCTAAACTCCCTATTGCGGACTGTTACTCAGCGCGGTGTTGACCCAGCTGTTCTTTTATGATGTGCCTTGACTATATTGTCGTCTGTGAGTACAACACCTACTTTATTTTTTATTAAACATTTTTTATGGTAATGCACTAGGCCTGTGTGCCCTCTCTTTGTTCTTTCCCCATAAAGAAGTTGACACCTAACAAGTTATCACATTCATTGACCATGTGGTCAATACATTCTAAAGGAGTTGCTTCCACTCACCTTGTGAAGGGGTCATATATTCTGCCAATCAGCATTCTCAGAACCTTCTCAGGCAAATCAACCCTTGCCAGATTCGTCCAAAGAACATGTGGATGAACATGACTGTATGATTCCTGCTTTGTTCAAGTAGACAGTGAATAAGATGATGGTGACCAAGTTGTCACCATTAATTAAGCATATGGTCAAGACACTCTAAAGGAATTGCTGAATTCATCTTCTGCAAGGGTCATCTATTCTGGCAATGTCCAGTCTTCCTTTTAGTGCTACTATAATTGGTCTCCCAGCCTTCTCAAGCCAATCAATCCTTTTCAGTCCCTTCTGAACAAGAAGATGAGGATGACCCTTGTCCAGGTTTTTGATTCCTCCGTTTGTAAGGTTGATGAAATGCCTTCCAAAACTGGAAGTATTTCAATTGCCTCCAGAGGAAGGCTTGAAAATTCCTTTATGATGACTGAATCAAGTGCTCGTTCTACAAGATTGGAGCATTTTGTCACAGCAGGATGTCAAGGGTTTTGAATCACCCCTTTGGTCGATGTGTCCCTTATGGGATCTACATTACCTTATCATTAGAAGATACTATGGCCTTCAAGGACGTACTCAATAACTGCATTGTTCTTGATCTTAGAAGGTGTAGCCTAAATTAACAGATGTCAGTTTTGCTTCCTGCCTCAAGATGAACATCTTTTGAGTTAAAGGAGACTGAAGTTCAAGTGTCAGTTTCCAAACTAACTCCAGGCTGGGTAGCTTCTGCATTTCTGGTGGGGAGTCAAAGAAAAGGCCAGCCCATAATCCAAGAAGTCAGCAAAAAGCTTCATGTCAGGATGCTTTTTGGTATTTTGGGTATTGTGCTATCCATACATGTCTTATGGGCACTTGGTGGCTCCTCTTTGGACATAGTTACAGCTTTGGTGATGGACACATGGTCATTCAAAGAAAGCATTTCAGGACATATTTGGGAGATCTTTCATCCTTCACGTCTCAGATTGGGCTGCATAAATCGCTTTGCTCCAGCAGGTCAGGTAGGCTCAGCTGAACTCTCACCTCCCTTCCAGTCGGGTTTCTGGACTGGTAGTCAGAGGGCCTAGGTCAAAAGATATGGATTACGCACTGTACGAAAGCATGCCTAAACGTGATTGGAGAAGCAGAATCTTCTGCGATGTCATTCCCATCTGACGACCCAGTGGCTGGTGGTGCAGGAAGACACCAGCAAAGTAATGGGCTCAGGACCAATGGCCTTTTCAAGGGTCCAAGATCAAGTCCAACATCCTGGAGTTAAGAACGGAATTTCAGGCTCTCCTAGCCTTCAGTCACTTCATCCAGGGTGGATCTATCTTGGTGAAGTTAAACAGCATAACGACTGTGGCCTACATCTGGAAAGAAGGGGGCACTCAGTGTCTCCCTTCTGAAGGAGGTTTCTCCAGTTCTAGAGTGAATGGTCCAGACTGCTGCAAGTCTTTTGAGAACTAAGGGGCTTGGTGATCTCTTCCAGAGGTAGACATGTTCACATCCCCAGTCAACACCAAGTTGCTGAAGTTCTATACCAGGGTCCAGCATCCAAAAGCAGTTGGGGTGGATGTGCTGATCACAGAGTGGATCTCCTGGACAGCTTATGTCTTTCTGCTTCTCCTTCTGATTTTCAGCTTCCTGCTGAAGTTGTGGCAGGGGAACTTCATCGCCAATGCTCAATCTACCTCCCCACCTAGCCTCCCTCCCAATAAAACCCCCGCAACTCTCCCCTCCTCTGACCTCGCAATCGCCCTGACCCCCACCACACCTAACATCCCGCACACTAAAGCCTCCCCAACACTCCACTCCTTCAGCCCTGCTACCACCGAAGAGGTCACTAAGGTCTTCACAGAAGCCCGCCTCACCACTTGCCCCCTTGACCCTGTCCCCACACAACTCCTCCAGTCACCCTCCTCCTCCATCCTACGCTCCCTTACCCACATCTTCAATCTCTCCCTCTCTACTGGTGCATTCCCCTCCCCCCTAAAGCACGCGCACATCACCCCCATACTCAAAAAACCCTCCCTGGACCCTTCCGACCTGAGCAACCTAAGACTATCTCCCTGCTGCCATTTACATCCATGCTCCTTGAGCACTTGGTCTACAATGTCCTAAGCTCCCACCTCAATGGCAACAACCTCCTCGATCCACTACAGTCTGGCTTCCGTCCCCTACACTCCACCGAAACCGCCCTACTCAAAATCACTAATGACCTGCTAACCGCCAAAGTTAATTGCCACTACTCAGTCCTCTTACTCCTCGATCTCTCCGCGGCCTTCGACACAGTTGTCCACCCCCTCCTCCTTAATAAACTATACTCCCTTGGCAGCAGAGACTCCTCTCTCTCCTGGCTTTCCTCCTATTTATCCCAACGCTCCTTCAGCGTTACCTATAACGCTACCACCTCCTCCTCTCTCCCCCTCTCTGTTGGGGTTCCCCAAGGCTCCGTCCTCAGGCCCCTTCTCTTCTCCATCTACACCTCCTCCATTGGCCAACTGATACACTCCCACGGCTTCAACTACCACCTCTACGCCGATGACACACAAATCTACCTCTCCACCCCTCGCCTCACCCCCTCAGTCTCCGCCCGTATCACCCACCTACTGAACGACATTTCAGACTGGATGTCGCTCCACTTCCTCAAATTAAACCTTTCCAAAACCCAGCTCCTAATTTTCCCCCCAGCCCGCATCCCCACCCCAACCCTCTCCATCACGACCAACAACGCCACCATCAGTCCCACCCCGCAAGCCAAAGTCTTAGGTGTCACTCTAGACTCAAACCTGTCCTTCCAACCCCATGTCCAATCGCTGGCAAACTCATACAGGCTCCACCTCCGCAACATCTCCAAAATACGCTCGTTCCTAACCCCAGACACTACCAAATAACTCATACACTCCCTTATTATCTCACGACTCGACTATTTCAACTCCCTCCTCACCGGCCTACCTCATCACAGACTATCCCCACTTCAATCTATCCTGAACTCAGCGGCCAGACTCATCCACCTTACCAACCGCTCCGCATCTGCCACCCCCTCTGTCATTCCCTCCACTGGCTTCCAATTGCCCAACGCATTAAATTCAAACTACTAACACTGATGTACAAAGCCATTCATAACACTGCTCTGAACTACCTCACCGACCTGATACCCAAATACCACCCAACCCGCACTCTTCGCTCCTCACAAGACCTCCTACTTACTAGCTCCCTGGTCTCCTCCTCCCACGCCCGACTGCAGGACTTCTCCAAGACTTTCCCCATCCTCTGGAACTCAATCCATCAGACTGTCACCTACCCTTCTCACCTTTAGGCGCACCCTGAAAACCCATCTCTTCAGGGAAGCCTACCCCACCCTCACCTAACAGCCGATCTCCTCCACTCCTCCTACCACTCCATCCCCCACAGCCACTTCCTCCTGTGCCACTATCCCCTCCCTCCTAGATTGTAAGCTCGAAAGAGCAAGGCCCTCGAACCCCTCGTATACTGTTTTGTTACTGTATTGTCTCATGTACTGTCCCCCACTACTCTGTACAGCGCTGAGCAAACTTTCTGGCGCTATATAAATACTGTATAATAATAGTTCTGGTGGTAATCCCAGATTAGTCGAAGGTTCCTTGGTATCTTCTACCCCTCCAAATGAGTGTCAAGGATCCACTCCCTCTGCTGGTAAGATCAGATCTTCTCCCATTAGTCCAGCACCTGACAGGCTCAATCTCATGGCTTCGGTCTTGAGAGGCAGGGGCTAATAGATCTCGGATGTTCTGCAAAGGTTGTGAATACTCTTATGCAAGCAAAGAACAGCACTAACAGTGCCTATATTAGAATATGACATAAATTCACAGGATTGCTGCTGATCAAGGTTTTACACTGGGCTCTTCACAAGTCTGTCACATTCTGAAGTTTCAGCAGGCGGGGCTTGATTTAGGTTTATGCTTAAGTATGCTATGGACCCACATTTCAGCTGTCTCTGCCTTCACCGGCGTACAGTGGGTATCCAACATTCAATTATACTGTTCTTGAAGCTGCAAATTGGTTGAAACCTCCCTAAGGGATTGTTGTTTGTGAAGTGCGATCTCCCATTGGTGTTGGACTTGTTTGCATCAGATGCCTTCAATCAAACTGGCCCCCTATGGTATCTTTTGCTGAAAACTGTTTTCCTGCTAGCAATTACAGGAAGCAGAAGAGTGTCCATATTAGCGGCCCTGAGGTTTAAAGAACCCTATCTTACGTTCATCCCGGATAGGGTGATACTTATGCTGATGCTCAAGATTGTGCCTAAGGGCTCATTTACACTGCAGCTCCTAAACTGATGTTCAGAAGCTGTTCAGCATTTTTTTCAGCAGCCCCTGAACTCTCCCTAATGTTTTCCTATGTGTCCATGTACACATAGTCGTTTACAGGCAGTTGAGTGTACAGGTGTGTTTTTGAACGCACCAAACTTGCGTTCAGGAGTAGATTTTATCGACGTTCTAAACGCCAGACGCTTGTATACGCAGTTAACCGTGTCTATAAGCGTTTGCGTTTAGAAGTGTTTTTTAACTGTTCCATGTCCAGATGCTCTCCACAGCCTCTTTTCATCATCAGAAATGCATGCAAAGTGTTTTCCATTTATTCAAATGGACCTAGCACACCAGCACAGTCAGTTCCAGGTTTCGCATGAAGGAAAAAATGGAAGAACATGCTGCATTATGCTCATAATGGGATCCATAGTGAATACAACCAGAAAACAGGTCATCTCATACTGCTCTCTCTGCTTCTGCTCTCTCTATTCCTCTCAAAATGTCTGAAATAGTTAATTTTTTACTATTTTTCAGTGCATTCTGGGCATTTGGGTAGGTCTACTGAGGTTATCTTTTAAAAACCCTTCTAAACGCAAACTCACATAAACGCGGTATGCAAACGTGGCTAAACTGACGTTTGTTAACCAACGTTTTCCAGCAGTCAGTTTCCATCTTTCAGAAGAGTTTTCCAAATGCCCAGTGTACATGAGCCCTAAGTGGCCTTTAGAGTCCATATCACACAAAAAGTTGTCCTTTCTATGTCCCTCTTGGGGAGTACACAAGAAGTTAGCCCATCACATGTTGGCCAAGCTTTAAAATGTTACATCAAGGCGACATCTGACATCAGGAAGTCAGAGCACTTGTTTGTCGTTCCAGGTGGAGCATGTAATGATTTCACGGCTTCCAACAAGATTATTGCCTCTTAGTTGGTGATGCTCATTTACTTGGCCTACAAGTTGAATGGGTTGGCTGTGCAAGGGGGATCACATCACTGTCCACCTGAAGGGTCTCAACCTTGTGAGTGGCAGAAGGCTGAGTGTTCCCAGACACTATTTTCAAGGCAGCTACGTGGGGGTCAATCGATACGTTGATGGCTCTTTACTGTATAGAAGCAGTCTTAATGACAGTTGAGTTTGGCAGAGGCATCCTGGCTTCTGCTTTTAGCCAGAATTGAGGAGTGTGTAGCATTATCCCTCCCCTGTGTGGCTAGTTAGTTCCCAGCTGTGCTGACATGGAGCTTTCAGGAAAACATTAATTTCTATGATGAGCTCCATGTCGGCACAATTCCCACCCAGCTTGGTAGGACTAGTTACAGAACACCGAGGCTGCAGGTGGGCTCAAATTTATGAGTTAGGTCCTGGAAGTATGGGGGGGGGGGTGGAGCCCTTACCCAGCAGTGCGGACAAGGAGTTCATCAGGAATGGAAAATTACGGTAAGTATCTGTCATTCAGAGGGTTAGGGACTGATGTGAATGTACAATATATGTATGTAAAGGGATGCGTAAATTGACGGTGCTATATACAGTTGTGTTCAAAATAATAGCAGTCAGACATCACTAACCTGATCAATCACTGTTTTTGGTAGAAATTATATTTCTACATGGCAAATAATTTACTAGCAGGTGTAGTAGAGTAATAGAAATCCAACAGACCCAACAGTCATGACATGCATGCTGCTGATTCTGTGTAATTTAATCACTAATTGAAAGGGGCATGTTCAAAATAATAGCAGTGTGGAGTTCTATTAGTGAGGTAATTCATTCTTTGAAAAACAGGTGGCAATTATAGCCCTTATTTAAGGAAGGAAGGCAGCAAATGTTGTACATGCTGGTTACAGTGCATTTCTCTCTGAAATTCTGAGGAAAATGGGTCGTTCCAGACATTGTTCAGAAGAACAGCGTACCTTGATTAAAAAGATGATTGGAGAGGGGAAAACATATAAAGAAGTGCAGAAAATGATAGGCTGCTTAGCTAAAATGATCGCAAATGCTTTAAAATGGCAACCAAAACCTGAAAGACGTGGAAGAAAGCAAAAAACTACCATTCGAATGGATAGAAGAATAGCCAAAATGGCAAGGACTCAGCCAACAATCAGCTCCAGGAAGATCAAAGAAGGTCTAAAGTTACCTGTGAGTACTGTTACAATTAGAAGACACCTATGTGAAGCCAAGCTATCTGCAAGAAGCCCCCACAAAGTCCCACTAATGAAAAAAAGACGTGCTGAAGAGGTTACAATTTGTCAAAGAGCACATTGACTGGCCTAAAGAGAAATGGTGCAATATTTTGTGGACTGATGAAAGTAAGATTGTTCTTTTTGGGTCTAGTGGCCGGAGACAGTTTGTCAGACGACCCCCAAACACTGAATTCAAGCCACAGTACACTGTGAAGACAGTGAAGCATGGTTGCACAAGCATCATGATATGGGGATGTTCCTCATACTACGGTGTTGGGCCTATTTATCGCATACCAGGGATCATGGATCAGTTTGAATACATCAGAAAACTTGAAGAGGTCATGCTGCCTTATGCTGAGGAGGAAATGCCCTTGAAATGGGTGTTCCAACAAGACAACGACCCCAAACACATCAGTAAACGTGCAACATCTTGGTTCCAGACCAACAAGATTGACGTTATGGAGTGGCCAGCCCAATCACCGGATCTTAATCCAATAGAAAACTTGTGGGGTGACATCAAAAATGCAGTTCCTGAGGCAAAACCAAGAAATAAAGAAGAACTGTGGAATGTAGTCCAATCATCCTGGGCTGGAATACCTGATCACAGGTGCCAAAAGTTGGTTGACTCCATGCAACACAGATGTACAGCAGTTCTCAGAAGCAGTGCTTATACAACCAAATATTAATTAAGTGATTCAAAGGAAAGCAAAATCTTCAAACATTTTTTAATTTATATAGTGAATGTTTGAGTTTATAAAGAAGAATACAAACACTGCTATTTTTTTGAACCGTCTAATATTCACTTTTCTTACATTTTTTTAGAGGAACAACACAAATTTGATATTTTTCTTCATGTTTTGATTTGGAAAAGAATGTGTAGTGTTCCCAATGCATTTGTGTGTATGGAAATAAAAGCTATTAGAAGGATTTTGAGCTTTAGTCACTTTTTTCAACACACTGCTATTATTTTGAACACAAATGTAAGTACCTGAAATAAATAAATAAATAATTCAGTTTTCCGTTTATGTTCGCCAGTGATTCTCTTTGTAGTAAAAGTAATTTGAGCAGCTATACAGCCGCAGGATTACTTTTACAGGCAGCAGAATGAGGACCCACCCACCTGATGCTGGCTCCTGATCAGACGGACGAGCCTGGTAAGGATGCAACTGGAGACATTCGGTTCCCTGGACACAGTGAGAGGAACTGATGTTGTTCCTCCCAATGTGTGATATCATAAACTGGAAGTGACAAGGATTTTGTCACTTTTGGTTTTGGTCTTGTAAACAAGCCTGTGGAAATTGTAAGGTACCATAGTTTGGCACCGTTCTATGGGTGTATGCAATTTTAACCGCTTACCTACAGGGCACTTATACCCCCTTCCTGCCCAGGCCAATTTCCAGCTCTCAGCACTGTCACACTTTGAATGACAATTGCGCGGTGATGCAACACTGTACCCATATGAAATTTTTATCATTTTTTTTTTTGACAGATAGAGCTTTATTTTGGTGATATTTAATCACTTCTGGGTTTTTTATTTTTTCTTAAACAAACCGAAAACCACAGAAAATTTTGAAAAAAAAATTTTTTTCTTAGTTTTTGTTATAAAATTTTGTACATAAGTGATTTTTATCCTTCACTGATCTGCGCTAATGAGGCTGTAGGGATGGGCACTGATAAGATGCACTGATGGACACTGATAGGTGGCACTGATGAGGAGGCACTGGTAGGTGGCACTGATGGGCATTGACAGGCATCACTGATGGGCACTGAAAGGCAGCACTGATAGGCGGCACTGATAGGCGGCACTGACTGGCACTGTTAGGTTGCACTGACTGGCACTGTTAGCTGGCACTGACTGGCACTGATAGGCGGCACTGATGCGCACTGATAGGCGGCACTGACTGGCACTAATAGGTGTCACTGATTGGCAGCACTGATAGGTGGCACTGATTGGTATTGAAAGGTGGCACTGACTGGCACTGATGGGTGACACTGAAGGGCAGCTCATATGGGCACTGATATGTGGCATTGATGTGCACTGGTAGGCACTAATATGTGGCATTGATGTGGCACTGATGGGCACTTGCACGTGGCACTGTTCAGCACTGACAGCTGGCACTGATGGACACTGACAGGTGGCACTTCCCGGGCCACACTGATCATCAGGGCACACTGATCACCAGTGCCCTGATGATCAGTGTACATGTCCCCTCAGCGGAATGCTGATTACCGGCTCTCCTCTCCTCTCGAGCTGTCAGCATGACAGCTCGAGAGGAGAGAAATGCCGATAACCGGCATTTCCCTGTCTACATGTGATCAGCTGTGATTGGACACAGCTGATCACATGACCGAGCCGACATCTTCGGCTCTTTCTGTGGATCGGTGATCCGTTGTGTCCGAGGGACACAGAGCACCGCCGATCGCCGCGCTGAGTCCCGCATGCGGCATGAGAATGGAAGGCCGTCAACAGACAGCCTATCAGAACGAGAGAACCACCTTGCGCCCGTCATTGGACTATATGGCGGGCGGGAGGTGGTTAAAGGTTTGGTATCTATGTACTCAGCGTAACATCATCTTTTATGTTTTACCAAACAAGTTTTGCCTTCCTCTGGATCAACTGTGGGTGTAGGATTATAACTTTTTTTTTTTTTTAATGGTTGAACTGGATGGTCATTTGTCTTTTTTTCAGCCAGATTTTGTCAACTATTTCAAGTATTATATTGTGTTTTTGCACATTAAAATTCATTTTGCGACATAAAAATATGCAACACCCACCATTTTATTCTCTAGGGCCTTTGCTTTAAAATGTATAATGTTGGGGGTTGTAAGTAGATTCCTAACAAAAAATATTCACATTTTTACATGTAGGAGCGGAATGCCAGACTTTGCTCAGACTGGAACTGGTAAAACCTCTTTAACCGCCTCTCGTCCACCATATAAGGAAATGACAGGAAAGCAGCGGTTCTCTTATTTTGGGAGGATGTCATATGACGTCCTCCTGCTCTAGCTGCGCATGCGCGCCCCCGGCGGTGTGGTGATCGGTGGTGCGCTGTGTCCCTGGGAGAAAACCGATCGCAGTAAAGAGCCAATTACGTAGGCTCTATCATGTGATCAGCTGTGTCCAATCACGGCTGATCACATGTAAATAGGAAATGCCAGTTATCGGCAGTCCTCTCCTCATTCTGAGGAGAGGACTGCTGGTAAACAGCATTCATCAGAGGGGACATGTACACTGATAATCAGTGCCCTGATTATCAGTGTAGCTCTATCAGTGCCACCTGTCAGTGCCCATCAATGCCACATATCAGTGCCCATCAGAGTTGCCTTTCAGTGCCAACTATGAGTGCCACTCAGTGCTGCCTATCAGTTATGCCAATTAGTGCCACCTATCAGAGGCAGTCAGTGCCGCCTATCAGTGTTCGTCAGTGCCCATCAGTGCCACCTAAAAGTTCCAATCAGTGCCATATATCAGTGCTTCCTTTCAGTGCTCATCAGTGATACCTGTCAATGCCCACCAGTGATGCCTGTCAGTGCCCATCAGTGAAGGAGAAAAATTACTTATTTACAAAATTTTATAACAGAAACTAAGAAAAAACTTTTTTTTTCAAAATGTTCAGTCTTTTTTAGTTTGTTTAGCAAAAAATAAAAAACCGTGTGGTAATTAAATACCACCAAAAGAAAGCTCTGTCTAAAAAAAAAAAAGATAAAAATGTATACAGTGTTGCATGACCGCGCAATTGCCATTCAAAGTGTGACAGCGCTGAAAGCTGAAAATTGGCCTGGGCAAGAAGGGGGTGAAAGTGCCTGGTAGGCAAGTGGTTAATATTGTGATGTAAGTTATAGTACTTGCTTACTGTTTAAAATTAAAAAAAAAAAGAAGTGGTAAGCTACAATATTGTTCCGTCAAGGTTTTGGGGTTGTATTCAATATGTGCAAAGAGAGATCTCACAAAGATTTATAAGTATGACATTTATTAAAAGTAATGATGACAGATACATATAATAGAAAATATAGCAATACTTAACTAAAGATCCTGTTTCCGCCATGGGTTTCTTTTTTTTTAAGTTTTCTTTCATTTATTTTCACCAGGTGATGTGACCAGCAAGCCTGTTTTTTTTTTTTTTTTTTAAAGAACAAGTTCTCATGCAGATGTAGCAGTTACAGGGATGATACAAACCATTTAACACTGGCAATGGTGCTTCCAATGATCAGCTTTTATTCATTTACATAAAACCTTTATTCCAAAAGAAAAAAAAACAAAAACATTTTGCTGTAACAGATCGTAAGGCCTCATGCACACTGGGCATTTTTAACTCTGCTTCTAGAGGCCTATGAGTCCATGCACAATAGGTATTTATAGGAGTTTAAAGGCAGAAAACCCCTCTGCCAGCATCTGTAGGAGCAGAGGCATTTTGGCAAAAAAAGCCTGACTCTTGTAAATGCATCTAAATGTGTGTTAATGTTAGGTGTGTTTAGCGCTTCAGCATTAATTCATTTCAGTGGCCAAAGTAAATTATTATTCTAGCAAATGAAATTAATTAACACCCAAGAGCTTGACGCACCTAAATGTGTTACATGCATTTACAGGTATCAATCAATTTTTCTGTCAAGAGGAAAGGCATCTGGGAGAGATAGTAGAACACCCAGCACGCATTAGGCCAAAAGTGTGATCTGGAGTTTGGCTTCAATTTGTTAGTGTATGTAAATCTGCTAGTTCATCTAACACTCTCCTCTCCCCAAATTAAAGTAGAATTCCAGTCAAATACTAAAGTGATTGTAAAAGTCTACATTTGTTTTTCATTGAACAACAAACACGTTATATTTACCTGCTCAGTGCAGAGAGAAACCCCAAACCTCCTCTTTTTGGGTCCCCCGCTGGTGCTCCAGGCTCCTTCTCTTCTTTGTGTGCCTCTTACTATGGGGGGCACACCTGTGGGCTCGCTCCAGAGCCACATTGCCTGCATCCATAGACACACACAGTACGACTTGGCCTTTCTCCCTCCTCACAGCATTTGATTGACAGCAGCAGGAGCAAATGGCTACTGCTGCTGCCCCAATCCCTATGAGAAGAGGAAGAGAGGGTAGAGAAGACTGCAGCCGGGCACAGCGCTGGATCCCTGACAGGCTCAGGTAAGTGTTTAGAGAACGGGGGAGGGAAATAGATAGTGTTGTGGTTTTTTTTACATTAATGCAGGAAATCTGGTGATAGAATAGAGTCTTGGGGGCAAGCTGCACATGCTCAGTTTGATGTGTATTGTTAGAGAGGTTTTTGTTTTTTCTCCTTTGGAGAGTGCATGTGACCAGCACAGGGCCAATCAGTGCTGTCCAGACAGAGGGTCAGGGGTTATGCTGACTCATAGAACTATCAGGAGAGAATGAAAACTCCTCCTACAAGCTTTAACCAGTGCTCTACTGGACACTGATAGAAGTCACAAGACTGCTATATACTGCAGATGAGAAAGGGTATTTAGCAGTTTATGTTTACTAAAATAATTGCACTTCTGTGTACTGTGGGAGACTAGATATAGTGAATGCTGGATCCTGGGTTTAATAACACTTTAATTATACCTAAACCTGCTCCCACCCCATTCTAACTACCACATAAAGGATTAAAAAGGTGTGTATACTTACCTAATCTAAGTCATATGATCGAGTCCCAGCACTTGCTTCAAGTGATTGTAAATGTTTTTTTCTTCATTGGAATTTTAATGGAATTGCACAGAGTGCCCCAAACCTCATCTAATTGGTCCCCTGTTGGCACCCCTGGCCCCTATCCTCTGCTGAGTGCCCCTATAGAAAGCTACAAATACTATAGCTGCTGACTTTTAATAAAAGGATACTTACCTGTCCCAGCATCCAGCGCCATCCTCACCCAAGCTAATTCTTTACTAGCCTTTGGGTTCCTGGTGCCGACATCCTAACTGTGGGTAACCGGCTATGCTTTCAGCTTCACAGCCGCTTTCCACTGTACATGTGTGAACTGGTCTCACAGTCTTCTGGGACTAGTGATATGGCTAGGCAATCCAAGCGGAAGTGGGAGCGGGTACCTGTGTACCTTCCCTTAGGAGTCACTGAGTTTTGGGTGCCCCTAAGCTACAGTCAGGTCCATAAATATTGGGACATCGACACAATTCTAACATTTTTGGCTCTATACACCACCACAATGGATTTGAAATGAAACAAACAAGATGTGCTTTAACTGCAGACTGTCAGCTTTAATTTGAGGGTATTTACATCCAAATCAGGTGACCGGTGTAGGAATTACAACAGTTTGCAAATGTGTCTCCCACTTGTTAAGAGACCAAAAGTAATGGGACAATTGTCTTCTCAGCTGTTCCATGGCCAGGTGTGTGTTATTCCCTCATTATCCCAATTACAATGAGCAGGTAAAAGGTCCAGAGTTCATTTCAAGTGTGCTATTTGCATTTGGAATCTGTTGCTGTAAACTCTCAAGATGAGATCCAAAGAGCTGTCACTATCAGTGAAGCAAGCCATCATTAGGCTGAAAAAACAAAACAAACCCATCAGAGAGATAGCAAAAACATTAGGCGTGGCCAAAACAACTGTTTGGAACATTCTTAAAAAGAAGGAACGCACCGGTGAGCTCAGCAACACCAAAAGACTCGGAAGACCACGGAAAACAACTGTGGTGGATGACCGAAGAATTCTTTCCCTGGTGAAGAAAACACCCTTCACAACAGTTGGCCAGATCAAGAACACTCTCCAGGAGGTAGGTGTATGTGTGTCAAAGTCAACAATCAAGAGAAGACTTCACCAGAGTGAATACAGAGGGTTCACCACAAGATGTAAACCATTGGTGAGCCTCAAAAACAAGAAGGCCAGATTAGAGTTTGCCAAACGACATCTAAAAAAACCTTCACAGTTCTGGAACAACATCCTATGGACAGATGAGACCAAGATCAACTTGTACCAGAGTGATGGGAAGAGAAGAGTATGGAGAAGGAAAGGAACTGCTCATGATCCTAAGCATACCACCTCATCAGTGAAGCATGGTGGTGGTAGTGTCATGGCATGGGCATGTATGGCTGCCAATGGAACTGGTTCTCTTGTATTTATTGGTGATGTGACTGCTGACAAAAGCAGCAGGATGAATTCTGAAGTGTTTCGGGCAATATTAGCTGCTCATATTCAGCCAAATGCTTCAGAACTCATTGGAAGCCGCTTCACAGTGCAGATGGACAATGACCCAAAGCATACTGCAAAAGCAACCAAAAAGTTTTTTAAGGGAAAGAAGTAGAATGTTATGCAATGGCCAAGTCAATCACCTGACCTGAATCCGATTGAGCATGCATTTCACTTGCTGAAGACAAAACTGAAGGGAAAATGCCCCAAGAACAAGCAGGAACTGAAGACGGTTGCAGTAGAGACCTGGCAGAGCATCACCAGGGATGAAACCCAGCGTCTGGTGATGTCTATGTGTTCCAGACTTCAGGCTGTAATTGACTGCAAAGGATTTGCAACCAAGTATTAAAAAGTGAAAGTTTGATTTATGATTATTATTCTGTCCCATTACTTTTGGTCCCCTAATAAGTGGGAGGCACATATGCAAACTGTTGTAGTTCCTACACCGTTCACCTTATTTAGATGTAAATACCTTCAAATTAAAGCTGACAGTCTGCAGTTAAAGCACATCTTGTTCGTTTCATTTCAAATCCATTGTGGTGGTGTATAGAGCCAAAAATGTTAGAATTGTGTCGATGTCCCAATATTTATGGACCTGACTGTATGCATGGCCAGGCAACATGCATTTTCCACACCTTGCACATTGGAGTCAAAGAGCAGTTGTTGAGCTTGGTTTTGTGGTTTTATTAAGGGGTTAAGAACTTGGATGGGGTCTAGGGCTATATGGGATGCCCGAGGCACTGCAGAACTTGAGGACAACTTCTTAGCAACTATGTACAAATGCAGATAGTAACAGTCTCTTCTTAGAGAGAGCACTAAAGGCTCTTTGGTGCACCTCCTCAAACCCCAGATGATTCCTCCTCTTCACCCAGCTGCCTGAGGGTATCCCTGGGCAAGGGGGCCCAGAAGCTGCCAATTTAGCACAAGCTGTCCCAGCTGAGAAGCTAGTTGAGTCTGTCACCTGGCTGCTCTCTCCCCTTATCCGGTCCAGGGGGTGTACCAGTATTCACATTGTACTCTCCTGTCAGCTTATAAGGTTGGTGGCTGCATTCAGGCTTTTCACTAGGCTGGCTCCTTCTCTGCTGCTCAAGATGTCCTCCCCAAGAGATGGTGGCACAGTGGAGGTCCCCTTTTCCAGAAAGCTGCCTGTAGGTAAGCCCCCTCCCTGGGACCCTTCCCAGGCTCCACACTCCAGCCTTCCTCACTCCATCTTCCACCTGACACTGTACACCTCCCCACAGGCTCTGTCACATTTTAATGTTGCCTTGGTCACCATGCCCAGCCTCCTGCCAGGGGAATGGACAAAGTTCCTCAAACCTGCAGATCTGGGTCTTCTCCACCCCCCTCCAGAAAGCTCTGTTTTCTGGAGAAGTGGGAGGGCCCTGACCTGACAGAGCCTGCCAGCCTGTCCTGAGGTAACCCTCTACCTCACTCCCAGGCTGACTCATCCCCAGGGCTGCTACTCAGCCTCTGAAGAACAAAAAAAAGCTACCTAACTGACCTGTTGGGCATTACCCTAGGTACCTGCTCCCCCCAAATTACATGCCAAATATGGGAGAGGAGGGGGGAGGAAGACTTATAGCAGAACTTCCCCTTCTGAGTGAAGTTCCACTTCATGTGTAGAGAAAGGACAGCCAATAATGGATGCTCCATTGTAAGCCTATGGGTGATGTCACCACATAGGCTCTGTAGCCATTGTTGACAATCTCTCCTCTTCACTGAAGCCAGCAGCTGGGGGAGATCATGTGACCGGGACTGTAGCGCCCTCAGAATAGGTAAGTATACACAGCTTTCCTTCACAGGGTAGTTAGAATAGACTTAAAATAGGAGTGGGGTAGGTTTAACCACTTGACCAGGCCATTTTTTGCTATATGATGCTGTGCTACTTTAACTGATAGTTGCGCAGTCATGCAACGCTGTAAATAAGAAAAAATGTATAATTTTTTTTCCCACAAATGGAGCTTTCTTTTGGTGGTATTTGACCACCACTGGGTTTTTTTTATCTTTTGTGCTAAAAAGGACCAAAAATTAGATTTTTAGATATTTTTTATCGTTTGCTATAAAACATATCCAATATAAAAATAAAATATCTTCATAAATTTAGGCCAAAATGTATTCTGCTAAATGTCTTTGGAAAAAAAAATCCCAATCAGTGTATATTATTTGGTTAGCATGAAAGATATAGTGTCTACAAATGATGGTACATACTGGAATTTTGTTTTTATACTAGTAATGGTAGCTAACAGTGACACTTATAGCAGAACTGTGATAGCACGGCAAGCATTCTGACACAGACATCACCAGTGGCACTAACACAGTTATCAGTTCTAATAAAGTGCAGGGACACTGTATTAATGACGCTGGGCAGGAAGGGGTTAACATCTGGGTAATCAGAGTGTTAATTGTGTGCCTAACTTTTTGTAATGTGTGCAATATGTGCTGTTTTACTAAGGGATGTGATGGTTTTCATTCCCTACTTTGCAGGGAGACAAAAACTGTCACATTTACCAACACAGATCTCTCTCCTGTCACTTGTTCTGATGATGGGCTGGTCCCGGGTGTGAATCATTGACTGGGACCTGCTGATTGGCATCTAAAGGAACGAGTGACATAGTGGGTAGGTGGGCACATGCGCTCCCCAGCCGGAAAAGCAGAATCATGTATATATATATATATATATATATAGCTACAGTGCGCATTCGGCAAGTGGAGGCTCAGGCCCCATTCACACTTAAGCATTTTTAAGCTCGAAGCTCAATACAGAAATGCTCACCAAAGAAAATTCATTTCAATGACCCCATTCACATTTGAGCATTATGTCAGCTGTAGCAAATAGCCTGGTGCTTGAAAAAGTATATGCACTACTTTTCAGGCAGATTTGAGCATTTTTGTCCACATAGACTTGAATGGAAAAACGTCTGAACAGCAAGAAATGAGAGCTTTTTCAGGTGATTTCAGCTCAAACAGTAGCTCCCCTCCCATTTTCTAGCATCACTCCACACCTTATAAACACACATCTTGTGATCAAACTGGAGGAGACTCTGCTTCTGGAAGCTGAGACATTGGTTACATTGATTGCTCTCATTCGTGGCCACTGCTCCCCAGATCAAGAAGAAAGGTACAGAACTTCTGTGTACAGCAGCCATGTGCTTGATTCTGGTTTTCCTGTTGTACAGTCGGGCAAAAAAATATATAGTCAGCCACCAATTGTGCAAGTTCTCCCACTTAAGAAGATGAGAGAGGCCTGTAATTGGCATCATAGGTAGACCTCAACTATGAGAGACAAAATGAGAAAAAAAAATCCAGACAATCACATTGGCTGATTTGGAAAGAATTTATTTGCAAATAAAGGTGTATTATTTCTATCACAAAACTACACAGCGCCTGGCTCCTGTTCATACCTTTACAGCTATAACAGCTTCAACTCTAATTCATCCCAAAGGTGTTCTCTCGGGTTGAGCTCAGGACTCTCTGCAGGCCAGTCAAGTTCCTTCACCCCAAACTCATATGACGCCCTCCTAGAACTGGACAACTGCCGTCATTTGGCTATAGCGTGGTTGGCAAGTGGTTGAAGAAGCTTCTACCTAGTAAACCGCCATTTGTTTCCTCCATCAGCCCATCCCCCCACAGCTATTACCTTTTGTATCACTCAACCCTTCCTCCTAGATTGTAAGCTCTAAGGAGCCGGGCCCTCTGTTTCCTCTTGTACCACATTGTATTGTAACTGTAATGTCTACCTTCATTTTGTAAAGAGCTGCGCAAACTGTTGGTGCTATAAAAATTCTGTATAATAATCATATGAAGTAGAACATGAAATTTGAAATAAAAATAGGACAATGGGAGGAAACATAGGTCAGATCCTCTGTGATGGATTGAGGGTGCGCTTCTATTGGCTGATTTTGAATATTGGAGTCTGTCTTCTCTGTGGGAAGTTCCAGTCAGGGGTCATCATGTGACATGATCCCTGGGAGTACAATAGAACGTCTGTCTGTAGACCCTTGTTCGCTGCTGACTCCCCTCTTCTCCTTCTATGGAGCCTCTCCTTCTTCCAGCTCCTCACAGCCTCTCCTGTATCGGACTTTTCTGATACAATTCAAATCTGAACCGTCATGTTGTCATACAGCGAGCGGCCATTGGCTATCATGGCGACGTTTAGGCTTGATTGGACCAATGGCAGCACGCGTGCGCTCTGCTCCCTAGGCGGCCCGTGTATCGCGGAGGATGCCGGGAGCTCCTTTATATCTGGGGCTCAGCTGAGAGGTGCGGGCAGAGCCGTGTGAGGGGAGCTGTGTACACGAAAATGGCGGAGGGGGACAACAGGAGTGCCAACCAGCTGGTAAGAGGAGCGATGTGACAGCTGTCAGGGCGCTGCTTGGGGGGAATGTAGGGAGCGGAGAGAGTATACTGGTCGCTCGGCCTGGACTTGTTCTGGCTTCGGGTTATATAAGTGTGCCGCAGGCTCTGCTTCCATTTGCAGAGCTGTGTGTGAGGTGGGGAGAGCTGTGTGCTGATAGCTGTGTGCTGGGACTGCAGTGACTTGCTCGCTTTGTGACAGCAGGCCTCAGGAAGGGAGGAGACTGCTGATATCACACTGCACAACAGGGAAGTGATCATAACGGTCTGTACATCACATACAGGTCATCGAACAATTGATGTGACTAAGGGGAGGATTCCACACACACACATTATACAATTTAATCACCCCTGTCACGCTCTTTGAAATTCCAGAAATAGAGGCCTGACTGCACAGCAAACCATGACTACCTCCCCATCCTGCTGCTGTGTCAGCCATCTGCCCTCTGATCAAGAGGTAAGCTCGCTCTGGGTGTCGGCTGTCCAGTCCCCACCGTGCTTCCATCTGCCCTGTCCTACATCACTGCTGTCCCTGCTGAAGGTGTCCAGGCCGAAGGATGAATCCAAGTCTGGGCCACACATGTCAGAGAGATGACATTCTTTATGAGGTGCCGTTCTGCAAGACCGTAAAGGTGGGACAGGTAAGGATCCTTTCACATGGGCGTTCAGTCTGGATTCATCTGTCAGTTTTTTAGGTAGATCTAGACTGACCCACAATCTATGGGTGGGTGGATGTAAACGAATGATCAGCTTCTACCCCCCCCCCCTCCTTTTAGTTTAATAGAACAGCACTGCATCCTTTTCAATTTAGGTCCCATTCACACTAGGGCGTTTTAAATTGCCACAATCCTGCCCACAATTTCAAAACGCTCTGCTAAAATAACAGATCACGGAACTGCGTGTTTAGGTGCTGCGGTTCAGCCTGAGATTCAAAAATTCCTAGACAGCCTTAGACAGATGACGTTTTTTGTTTATGTTCCTTCCATTAATTTCAGTTAATAGGCATTATTTTTTATTTGCTAATACTTTTGGCACCTATAATTGGTTCCTGGAACTCCTAAATAAAAAAAAAAAAAAAAACCCAACTGAACATCAGCTCTGTGCACACTCGCTCCCGAGCCACCCCTGTGTCTTTGAGGCACACAGGTTGATTTACTAAAACTGGAGAGTGCAAAATCTTCTGTGCAACTGTGCGTGGCAGCCAATCGGCTTCTAACTTCAGCTTGTTCAGTTAAGCTTTGATAAGAAAAATCCTTGTTGCTGATTGGTTTCTATGTAGAGCTGTAGCAGATTTTGCACACTCCAGTTTTAGTAAATCAACTCCACAAAGTGCAACTTGGCCCTGCCCCTCGCTCCCTCCTCACTGGCAGTGATTGACAGCAGCGGGACCCCCTGTTCAAATTTTGGACCTTTTTTTTGGGGGGGGGGGGGTACCTGGTTTTGGCAGGTACTCACTTCCACTTTGCTCATATCACTTAGGCAGTCCAAGCGGAAGCAGTGCCCCAAAAACGCTGTTCAACTCAACTAGTTTTTATGGCTGGCCACACAACTGCAGGTGTAAACAAGTCCTCAGAGGTAAAAGATTTAACACACCCGATGGAAAGATAGTATTTGGCTTCCTTTTTTTTTTTTTTTCTCTCCTTGTACCACATGTGATTAATAATAATGTTTTTGCCAAGTCCGTAGACAAGGATACAGGATGTAAAGTACTTGCCACTACAGGACACAGGTGTGGTATTGTACAATACTGACCTGTAAAAACGAAGATGTTAGTGGAGTGCTGGTGATCCTTCCTTGTATTGTACTGTTGCTTGAAAATTGATAGTTAACTTTGCTGCAAATGGGGAATAGTCACGCTAACTCTTCTCATTTTAAAGATCAAGAGGCATGGAGAAACAATACCTCTGCCTCTCCCGGTGCAAGTAACGCACACATTACATGGTACCACGCTGCACCATCTCCTATTACTCCAACTTTCACTGTTGGTAGAATTTTTTCTTTCTGTGTAATTTAAAGTATTGTTATTAAATTTAAGTTTGGTAAAATTTAAAGTGCTTGTAAAGGCTGGATGTTTTTTTTTTTACTTTAATGCATTGTAATTGCAAATTACAAATGTAGTTAGGTTCTGATGGGAGAGCACTGTCCATGTTTCAGAATAAAGTCAGGGATCACCACCTGTAGATCCTTTCAGACAATGCCACCATGGTGGAATAAATCGACAAGTATGTGGGCACTGGGAGCCCATTTTTTGCTGTCTGTGGCCAAAGTTATTCTGAGCACGGCAGGGATGAATCTGACCTCTTTTCGGCAATAACACCTTACAGGAACTCAGAACTAACTGGTGTATTTTAGTTGCCACCAAGATAAGTAGGAAGATTGGTCCCAGAATCCAGAAGTGTTTTCCACCCTGTCAGATCTTTGGGAGAAATGTGGACTCTTGGGAAAATGCAATGATCAAGTTGTAGTTTTTCCTGAATGCAAAAAATCACCATGAACGCACTTGTTATCTTTTTTCAGTTCCAATTTCCCCCCCCTTTTTTTTTTCTTGTAATAGTTTATAAGTTCAAGCAGAAGCACACAAATCTGATCCTGATTTATTTTGGCAAAAGAAGCCATGGTTCTCAATCCTTCTTTGGTCACTGCCCCTCCTTGGATCCTCCTGGACAAGCCAGATCTAAATTCCCAGGGTTCAGTTCTACATCCTCAGGTGTGGACCTTAGGACTGGCTGCGTGGTCTCTAAAGAGCAGATAATGAAATCCAAAGTATCTGGAAGGATGCCGATTGTGGGCATTTTTCTTTCTCCGCTTAAAGCGGAGCTCCACCCAAAAGGGAAAGTTCCACTTTAAGTACTCCTCTCCTCCTCCCCTGCCACATTTGGCATGCATTTTTTTTGGGGGGGACCTGGTACCTATTTTGACAGGTATCTGCTCCTACTTCTGCCCGGCTCGCCTTTTCCCCTCCTTCCCTGCAGTCTTCTGGGATACGTGACAGGTCCCAGAAGACTGCCAGACAATTTAGGACTCACAACGCGAATCGCACATACGCAGTGTGCACCCAGCTGTGAAGCTGCAACCTGTCACAGCCAGGTGCCCACAGTTGAGATGCTGGCACTAAGGAGAGAGGAGGATGGCTCAGGTGAGCACATTTTTTGATCCTGGGACAGGTGAGTGTGTGTTTAAGTCAGCAGCTACAAAAATGTTTTAATAAACACAAAAATGACTGGAGTTCCTCTTTAAGTACACCCTCCTCCATGCATGGTTGAGCTAAGGGGCAGATGGATTCCAGGAAGTAGATGCTACTTGAATCGTCTGCCCTTACTCAAGATGGATGTGGCTAAAAATGCTAGGAGGGAGTTTTTCAAATGATTTCTCAACCAAATAAAGCACAAAGACATGAATGGGTGAGTTTGCTTTGAATATTAAAATTAAAGTGTTTTTCAGTTTGTGGTGCTCAGATACAGTGTAGCTTCGCATAATATATGTTTGTTGTACAAGTGCCTTGGTGGCTTCTTGGTCTGAAAAGGCTGGTGCCAGCTCTGTAAGCTGTGGTCCCTCCCTAGTCTGGTAAGTTCTTGCTCATCCTCTCATATGCTGTCATGGAAGATGATTGGGGAAAACAGGCTCTATTTACTAGTAACTCTATTTCCAGTCTAGTAGTAATCATTCAGGAAAGCAGGATTTCTGCTCTGTTTTATGTTTCTGTTCTATTTTAGATTTGTCCTTTTTTTTTCAGCAGTGCCTTACATTGATAAATACTTTTAAAAAAATTTATAACAGTGCCTGCTGGGGCATCCAAACAATTGGATACATTGCAGCCTTCTTGTTTCTGCAGATATTCACCTATAGCATTAGGGGGCCCATTTACACCTTTGTGTGTTAATGTTTATGAAAACCTAATTTATATTGTGCATTAACGCAGAACACTCTAACAAATCGTGTATGTGCATTCCCATTCATTGTAACCTGTTTGCACTATAAAAGTCTTGTCTGCCTGTAGTGTACAACTATCTGTCTGTTTTGGTGTGTTGCCAGAAAGACTGTGAGTATGTTGCTTATGAGTTACATATTCAAAGTGAATGGCTTGCCTTAACACAATGCGTGTTGGCTCAGGGAACTTGTAGTTATCAGGGTCACTGCTTGTGGCTGCTCCATATACTGTGCAAGATGGATATAGATTATACTTAACCTGTGTGGCCTGTCTGGCACCACACAGACTCTTCAGTAACCTTACCAGTCCAACATTACTTTATCTGCACATGCTTGGATCGAAGAGCATTTATGAGCGGAAAGCTGGTCTTCAGCTGACAGTTCGTCTATTGAAGTGAATGGAATATGAGCCATGCATGTGTGGGTAACACTAATTAGTTTGTAAAGATTTTCAGAGTGGGTTTTTCTACTCTATTCTTGAAGGTCCCCCAGGATAACCACAGACTTATCTGTTGCAGGCTGCAGAGACTGCTAGCCTGGAGGAACAATTTCATGGATGGGGTGAAGTGGTCCTGCTTTCAGATCGTGTCCTTCGCTGGGAGAAGCCATGGTTTCCAGCTGCTATAATGGGAACAGTGTCTTTTATCTTCCTGTAAGTATATATACCTAGACAATCTGCTCTTGCTTTCAGTGTGAATTATTTATATAGACATAGTGCAAATCCCACAGCCAGGCTGTGTTCACACTAGAGGCAGAGGGTCAGTAAAAATAGGCAATCTGCATTTTTACCACACACCTCTAAATTTACTTGATGGCTGGAAGGGTCAGTTCATATTGCTAGTTGCAACAAATTTAAGTGGTTCTAAAGGCTTTGGGGGAACAAGCATTATGCAGTAGTATCTCTTAGATTGTAAGCTCCAAGCAGCAGGGCCCTACTTTCTCGTATTATTATTATACAGTATTTATATAGCGCCAATGGGTATGCTCAGCGCTGTACAGTAGCGGGGGGGACAGAACATGAGACAAGACCGTAACAATACACGAGGGGTTCGAGGGCCCTGCTCTTTCGAGCTGTATTGAACAGTATTGTTGCTGTATTGTCTCCCGTTAGATTGTGAAGCCCTGAGCAAACTGTTGGCGCTATATAAATCCTGTATTATAATAAAGTATTGACTGTCGGACAACTAACATTTGCAGCAGAAGTGGTTAGCAGTTGCATCCTTTGTATTCTTTCAACACAGGTTTCCTTTAGTCAGCTGAAGTGTGACCTCAGTGATTTTAGCACACAGATCCACCAAATGATTAGGTCATATCCTGCCCTCTCTGCAGTTGCCTGTTATGAAACAGAAGATGAAAGTCTATTCCTTATACACAATTAATTATATGGTATTATAATTGAATTTGGTACAATAAAGATCAGCATCTCTGGAAGAGAGCAGGGAAAATTGGTGGACATTTGAACATGCTTAAATATATTTCACAATTACAAGTGAGGAAATAGGCAATTTAGATGTGTCTCCTTGGTTTGTGACCCATTCTCAACAACTAGAAGATTGATCTTTGGGGCACAGAATGAGTAGTTTGCAAGTCTTGCCTTGGCTGTTTTTAACCAAATTAAAATTTCTTGGTTAATGCTTTAAATAAATCCTTATCCATTCAGTGAATGTTCTTTAGCAATACGTTTTTGAGTATAGAAAGTCTAATCAGCGCTTTAAGATGCTTTTATTGTATAATGTATCCTTTTTATAGGATGATCTATTACCTGGATCCTTCAGTTCTTTCTGGTGTATCCTGCTTCGTTATGTGCCTGTGTCTGGCTGACTATCTTGTTCCCACATTGGCTCCCAGAATCTTTGGCTCCAACACATGGTTTGTATTTCTTCTACCATTGTAATATAACTTAATGTGATCTTTCTCAGGTGTATTTAGCTCGGTACAGTTGAAGCAGGCTAAGAGCCTTTGCCAAACACATGAAATTTCTAATTTTTATTAAAATGTTACTAAACCTAGGACCCTGCATTCACTATATTTGGTCTGCAACAAAACATGGAAATGCAATTATTTTTGTAAATATAAACTAAATACCTTTTCTCATCAGCAGTATATAGCAGTCTTGTGACTACTATCAGTGTCCAGCTGAGCCCTGGTTAAAGCTTGTAGGAGGATTATTAATTCTTCTCTGACCATGCTATGAGGCTACATGACCCCTGACCCTCTGTCTGGACAGTGCTAATTGGCCCTGTGCTGATCATTCACCCTCCCAAAAAAACAAAAAGCTCCTAGCCATACACACTAAACTAAGGAAGTGCATAGTGACTTCTAGAGCTCTGCTATCAACAGATGGATTGAGGTCAGTAGAATGGGGGAAGACTTGAAAAAAGGCTATTTGATCCTAATGTGGGGGATTAACCCCTTAGGTTTCACAGCGTGTATAACAAGCATGATTTTCTGCATATACAGACTGATTTTACTGTTGTGGGTTTACTAACACTTTTTAAAGACATTATATAAATGAAACTCCATCCAGACTAGATTTCTTAAGGTGGATTGAGCATGTTTCAGCACCTTTCTGTTGCTGTTCAGGAATTCAGCCGGAGACTCCTAGCAACCCACTAGCACAGCTATAGTAGGCCAGCCAGTGTTTAATCAGAACTGCTGTGACCAGCCTATGTAGATGCATACTTCTTAGAGAATACATTAGAGAAGTCGAGGAGGGAGGGAGAGCAGGTGAAGCACCATTGAAGGCTCTGTGGTGGACTGTATAGGAGGGAGAACAGATGAAGGCAGGATAGCTGGTCACCAGTGAGGGCTCTCTGTGTAGGACTGTACAGGAGGGAGTGCAGGGAAAACAGTACAGCCTTGCCCAATGGGAGTGCCCTGGGTTTTTATCAGCCATACCTGGAGCTTGGGTACTTCATACTACTTGGATGGGGTACAGTATAGGTGTTTACGTGTGGTTCTCCACTAAACTTGTGGCTACAAATGTGGCCCTTGGGCTCCCTTCCTTTTTTTTTTTTTTTTAATTTTGGACATCTCTGCTCTAGTGGAGTCTTCGCATTTATGTAGAAGTTACATAGGTAATTGATAATAGGAAGTCTGCAAAAAAAAAGTAATCTTAGCCTGTATATAATTTCCAGATTGAGGAAGTTCTCACCACTGAAATCCCAGACAGCAATAAAGACTAAGTGGAGGATAAGTCTTTGTCCACACTGCACTGGAAAACCATGAAGTTTCTAAGTTTTCCTAGTTTGCTGTAGGAAATATTTTTGTTTAAATTGTTTGAGTTTAGAAATTGACATGATTTCTTGCTTGTTGCATTTTGTAGGACCACAGAACAGCAACAGAGGCTTCATGAGATCTGCAGCAACCTTGTGAAAACCCGACGCAGGATTATTGGCTGGTGGAGCCGGCTCTTTGTTTTGAAGGAAGAAAAGCCCAAGATGGTAAGAATATTGTGTACCATTTTGTAAGCCATAGGACTTTTTTAAATGCAGAACAAAATATTGTAGCATTTATGCACTATGAAGGCGTTTCAAAATATTTGTTAGCATTATTTAGTTTCGCGTTTCAATGATTTATCCTCTTAATCAGAGCCTATTAGGCTCTGAGGAAGAGGATAAATCCTCAATGTGTTAGCCTGTGGATGTTTCATTGTTTCTTTACTTGATGTTTTGTGATCAGTTTGTGCTGTACTCGTGAGATAAAATTTTAACCTTTTCATGACTTTTTGAGTATAATACTTACCTTTTACATTAGCGATATTGTTAAAGGATAATGCACTAGGCCAGTGCACCCTCTGTTTATCGTTACTGCAGTGCTACCAGGGCCCCTCCCCCCCGTCTTATGAGGGCAATAAGGCAAGTGCACCCCATGAAGGTCAAATTTTGACTGCAGCCCATTAATGCCTTTTGATCCAACTCCCCAAGCGCAGGAAGATTGTAGTTTTCATTTCTTTGATAAGTAAATAAACCCCACTGTATCCAAAACTTAAAGTTTGGGATATACATACACTGAGTAGCAAAGCATGAGGTTATAACCAGTGTGTATATGCCTGTCAAAATGTACTCCTTGCTTACCAGGGTTTCACACCTCAGGCTTGAATTGGAGAATCCATGGACTAGCGGAATACTGATGAGCTCCATTCCTCCTGCCTTTCTTCTGGCAAGCATGTTCACTGTGGGAAGCAATAGTGCTCTGGCTTGGAGTTCTGCCCCTCCCTCACCCAGCTAGTGTTCTGCTGCCCAGCCAACTACAGCACGCCAAGAGTGACCAACCAATGCCTTTGTGGGCTTAGGATTTGAATTCATTAGTTTAAAAAAAAAATCTTTCGGCAGATCTATAAAATACAAAACCAAACTATACTTAAACCTGCTCCCACCCCCAATCTAAGCCTATTCTAACTACTTTATGAAAGGAAATCTGTCTATACTTACATTTTTTGAGGGTGCACTGGGTGGTCACATGATTGACTCCCAGTGCCGGAATCCGTGTAGAGGGACAGACAATGACTGATTCCCCATAGGAAGACAATGGGTGACCTTGCATCATAGGCTCTGCAGCCATTGTCGGTGATCTCTGCTCTTCACCGAAGCCGGTAGCTGAAGAGATCGTGTGTCCAGACCAGAGCACCCTCAGAATAGAAAAGTATACACATCTTACCTTGCACAGGGTAGTTGGAATATGCTTAGAATGGGGGTGGAAGCTGATTTAAGTATAGTTATAATTTTTACTTGTATTTCTACTTTATGCTTATGCAGTTCATCTATGTGAAATGAGTGAGATTTAAAGGTATGCTGGCCATATGACCCCAGTAATGTGTTTTTTTTTGTTTTTCCCCCTAGTATTTTATGTCTATGATCACAGCTCTTGCTCTTGTAGCTTGGATTGGACAGCAAGTTCATAACCTCTTCCTAACCTATCTTATAGGTAAGTATTTTTCTGTATTTATGTTTTAAATATTCAGTTTCATGCACAGCAATAAAGTTATTACATCTGTTTGGGGCCTCTGATTTGAAATACTACTGCAAGTATTCAAATCTTTTAGAAGGCTAAAATACTCATGTGCTGCAACAAATGAACAATAAGCTGCTGCAAGCACCTAAAATGTGTTCCCACATCAATACATTTCCTCCAGAATAGTGCTGCTCTGCCCCCTAGTTACCCAATAAATACATTTTAATAATGGACACCCTCCTGACCATCAAACTCAATATGTAAAAGTTCACAGCCATCCAAAGCAGTGTGCCGGAGCAGGGACAGGGAGGAGAACTGTTAGTAAACAAAACAATTCTGCTCCCCGTCGGACTGCTAATGAGCCAATAATGGAAGGTTGTGATACTGCCAACATCCCTATACATAGTACAAAAAGGCGACCAAAAGGTCACAGGATTCCCAAGGGGGCTTTAGAGGCAGAAGATATGAAACATGGAATATATTAAACACGTAATCAATCTTCATTATTCCAAAAAATGGCCAATGGGACAAAGGTAAAATGCAATATGATACACCAAATAATTAAGCCAGCATATACCCAAGTGTATTTATAATTACAACAAATAGATGCATGTCTTGCTCGGGGGTAATAAAATCTTCCCATAATTCCCAACATGTTTCAGAATGGAATTCCTTCTTCAGGGAGATTACTGGTGTAATGATGAATTAGTACATCTATCTGTGTAACTTGATTCAAAAGTAGACATCCACAAAGCAGAGGCAGTCTAGCCAAAATCCGTGTAAGATCTTTAAATTCACATCTCCAGCTCTGAAGGGGTTACTGCAAGGATCCCAGTGGGGCACCACCTGAAGGAAAGGCCAATCTGGTCATATCAGAATAGCAGTCAGACAAAAGGTATATATTTTTTTTTTTAAGGTTTTGCTTGGGCACAATAAACCTTTTTCTAGATGTTCCCTATACATTGCAATTCTTTACTTTTTGAGTTCTGTCTAACTTTACCCAACGTATAGTGATGATGAGCAGATCTTTTACACATTTTCTCCAGTTAGAGCCCAACTAATTTCTCCTGGGTGCAGGTGAAATTTTTACTCTTCTTTGGCTGCCAACCACTAGACGTTTTAGTCACAGACCTTGCATGGTAGACTTGCAGTGATATAAAGGATCAGAAAGGCACAAAGGTAGCATAGCCTGAATGTAATGAGCAATATGTACCTATGTACATCGATGATGACAAATTCTGCATTGGAACCTTTTAAAGGTACAATGAGATTCCTTATTTCTAATTTTTTTTTTTTTCACATGTATGGTTTACATTTAAAAAATAATTGGTCCCCTAAGGGCTCATTTACACACTTCCATTGCAGTAACGTGTCCAAATAAACAGCACCCAAGCACACTGTATATGGTACACTAACAAAGGTTTTGGTTTTACGTGTACTTTAAAGTAGTTAAAGAGAGATATAGACTTCAGCTCCCTGCCCCCTGCTTTTCAGAGCTAATAGATGGTATCAGGGATGTGGAAACTTTTATTTATTTTTTATAAAACTACATGTCCAAGGGACTAAATCGTGGTCCCAATCTACTTGTCCTAATAAAAATAAAATTAATTTTAACCAAAACTGCTTTTTTTATGTCTGAGGTACTTATAGAAATGACTGGGGCTTTTAAATACGAAAGGGGCTTTATGGTGACTTAATGCAATGTTAAATATATTAAACGTTTATCTCCTACCCACCTCCCTGCCTGTCTCCACCACCATACTTGGGGACTGGCAGGGAGTGGAGACCTTGCAGTGTGACTAGCACCAATTGGGTGCTCATAAGGAAAGGGGAGTGTCAGGCTTTCTTTACGCCCAGCAGAAGCACATTGCTGCATGAGTAAATGAGGCATCAGCCCCAGGTTCAGGTTGCCCTCACACACAGAAACACTTGGGTACTCGGTACAAGTGCCTGCTGTGCGGCCAAATCAAGCAATGGTGTCCACTGTTAAAGGATAAGTTCACCTTTTTTAAAAAAAAAATAAATATTGCAGATAAAAAAAAAAGTGCATTTTACTTTTTTTTTTTTTTTTTTAATTTATTTTATTTTTCTGTAAGGAGCCTGGAAAGCATTGCATCAGGAGATCATGGGTACCATGCAGGGCTCCTGCAGACTGTCTGTGTAATCTGTCTACCAATAGATTATACGAGCAGGCAGTTTCGGGAAGAATCACTGAACTACCAGAGCAGTTAACAGCACCATTGGGAACTACAAGTTGACATCCGCAAAGGGTGTATTTGATTCTTTCACAGAACTCAGTGAATGAATGATGTGGCTGTGTGGGCGGACCTGAAGATTATATAAAACCCCCAAAACTCTATTATATTTTCTGAAAGCAGACACCCTAGAGAATAAAGTAGTGGTAGTTCCAATTTTTTATGGCATGCAATATTGCTGAAGCTACACCGAGTAAATGGATATCCAACATGTCAAACCTTAAATTTTGTGTGCACCTGTAAAACAAACTTCAGTACCCTATATTTTCTATAGGTGACATTTAAAAGCCCCCTATAGGTCATCCGTTTAGCATTACGGAGTCTGGTGCTAGAACTATTGCTCTCATTTTGGCATGTGCAGCGATATGTAACGTTTATTGCAATTTACATTTTCATGTGAAGGCACTCTGACACATGCGTTTGTATGTGCATATTTGTTTGGGTTTTTGTTTGGTGTTTTTTTTTTTTTTATTATTATTATCACATAGAGGACAAAGTCCCCTAATGTAGTGGGTTGTTTTTTTTTTGTTTTTTTTTTGGTGACCGGTTCTCTTTAAATGAGACCTATAGGGTTTAAAATACCCTGCATGCCTCCTCTGGGCTCCACTGAATGTAATGCAGTGCAGATTGCACTGCGTTACATTCTTTCCCAGCCTCCATATCCAGGAACACTGACATCAGGGACCTGGAAGTGATGTCATACCAGTCACTACCTGGTCAGGAACAGGATGAGGTGTGTGTCCGCACTCCTTCCTCCCCTCCACCCACAGGCACCCATTGTCCTGGGCTCGCAGATGGACATGCGGACCCCGGGATACATAGCTGGGGGGAGGGGGCACTTTACCGACTTGTGGAAGCAATCGGGCGGCAGCGAAACCACCCAATTCCACCTGACAAGTAACCCCTGATGCTTTCCTGCAGCATGGCTAAATGTAGGGGGGAAAAAAAAAGCTACCTGCTCAACACCTGGAACTAATGTCTCGGGCAATAGGAATTGCGCATCCTTGTGTATTTAAATTCTGCACTTTCAACAGATATAGAAAAGAGAGCTACAGATAAATGGGTACAACTTATGTAGGTGAATTTGTTTATAATGTATCACCTAAGGCTAATCTATTCACTGGGTATATGTAAGGGTTTACAACCACTTTAAGGAATGGGCTTCTATAATGCAGCATTTCTCAATGCAGGTATATGTTAATTCAATACATAGGGTGAGATTTAATAAAACTGGTGCACACAGAATCTGTTGTAGCTGTGCATGGTAGCCAATCAGCTTCTAATTTCAGCTTGTTCAAAAACGATTGACAATAAAACCAGATTTTGCAGTCTCCAGTTTTAGTAAATCTCGCCCAGTCTAATTGGGTCCTAAATATTGTAGATGATGATTTATTCAATCTATTCTAAAGCCATAAAATTGAATGGCGGCAAGTAAAAATGTAAGTGCCCAAGTACAACATGCCCACACCTTGCAGTGACTAGTTATTTGGTTCTTTGTAGCTTGGAGGGCTGGTAACTTAGGAGACATTGCATATGTTTGTATAATAGAAAATATGGCTATTATTGTAACAACTAGTACATTAAAAAAATCCTGCTTTTTTTTTTTTTTTCCTTTTTTCCAGTGAGCTTAGCACTTTTGCTACCTGGTCTCAACAAACATGGAGTTATTACAAAATTTGTAGGAATGGGCAAGCGGGAAATAAACAAACTTCTGAAGCAGAAAGAGAAAAAGACTGAATAAGGTCAAGTCAACTATCACACTGAAACTTCCATGGGAGCATTGTTTTTGTTTTTTTTTTTTGTTTTTTTTTCTTTTGTTCCATGTCTGGTATTTGGGGATAAAGTATATATATATGCCTGACCTTTTCACATTGCCGATCACTTCCCCAATAACTGCCAATGCTGTATCTTTCTAAACTTGTTGCACTGAAACTTGTAATGTTTCTCTAGTGTACAAAGTCTTTATCTCTGGAGTGTTTGACAAACTGCTGTAGTTCTCAGTTGTCCATGTCCTGTGGACAAAATTCCTGTGTCCCTCCTTTTTTTTAATGTTTTTTCTTGTCCTCATCTTGTAAATATTCTTCATTTTTATCCTTTTTTTGTGTATGTTTTTAGTGTGTGTGGGTTTGTGTTTCTTTTGCAAATTAAATGTCTTCCTGCTGTTGGTGAATGTAATAAACCTAGTGTATAAGAAATGCATTGGTGTGGGTCTTTTTTGTGGGGTTTTTTCTTTAGCAAATAGGTTGCTAAACTGGTAGTCGCTGTTGTTACTTTTACCTATTTTATATGTAGAATCCACACATTTTGTGGAACATGCCTACCAGTTGAATCTCTAGGATATGGGGAGGTTTATTAGACTAGTGACCTCAGTATCGGAGATTAAAGAAGCCAATTTCATCATGTTACAGTAGTGCTTTTTACATTGGAAGAAATTTCAAAGTGAAATCGTACTTTGTCCATACTGGGCAAAATAGTGGGCTCACTTTTTATAGGAGGGGGGAGTTCAGGAATTCTGTACTAGCCTTACAGTGGGCTGCCTGATTCTGCTGTAGAAATCCCTTCTCTCCCCCTTCCCCCTTGCAACAGTACTGAGGCCTGGAAACGTGTTCCTCATACTTTGAAGGTCCGAAGATAGGGGAGTGTGACATTTTATGCTGGCTAATCTCTAAAAAAGAGTGGGAAATTTGAAAGTTTTACTTCTTGACTACTGGTGCTTGTAGTTTTTTATTTTCTTCTTTGGGTCTTGCTTAAAGCTTTTACTTTTCTTAAATACCTTTTTTTTTTTTTTTTTTTTTTCCCTCTCACTTTTTAAATCGCTTTTTTTTTTCTTCCTGGTCTTCCTTCACTCTGCTAATTAAGGGGAGGGGTTAATTGGTCACAGGTGATACAGGTCCTATATAACTTGCTGTAGAGCTCACTCTGAGCCTGCCTGTATTTTGCTTGCTGGACCTTTGACTAAGTGGAGTTAAAAAAACTGGAGTTGAAAACAGGAGATAATACCAGGAGTATACAAACCTGTGACAACTGATCTTTCCTGTTAATATTGTAACTGGGATATGAGTGCTAGCAGGGTTGAAGGTTTTGTGCAGTGTGCCGCATGTATGGAGCAACAGCTCCAAGATGGATACTGCTGCAACAGATGTGAGCGGCTTGCCCTTCTGGAATCTTGCGTTGAGGCTGGAGGAGCAAGTTGCAACACTGGGCAGAACTATCAACCTTGAAAGGGGTCTTCTGCTCTCTGAGCAGGTAGCTAATGGGATTGATTTAAAAGGCGGATGGGCTAATCAGGATTATCAGGTAGGAAGATGGGTTACTGTAACGAGAGGGAGTGGTAGGGGCTCACAGAAAAGGAAGGCTGGCCCTGGGTTTGAGCACCCAAATAGTTTTGCCAAGTTGGGTAAAGATGGAGGGTGGCAAGCTCAGGGGTGGCAGCCCTGGATGTCACTGCTGTCCCTAACATCCGGGAGGGCAGACCATCTGGGAGGGGTTGTGAGGGTAGTGCAGGAAGGCCTAAACAGCTGGTGGTAGTAGGGGATTCTATGATCAGAAGGACTGATTGTAGCAATTGTGCACACAGATATGGACGCAGTCATCCATCTTGCTGAAGATTCCCCATCTTGTGTTTGTGGTTCACAAGGACATATGGCACAGTTGGATAAACGTCATGGTTTTAATCCCAAATTAACTGGTGCCCGGGTGTCTGTTAGCGTCTCAATCTGAGATGTTCGTAAAGCTATAAACCAGTCCTTCACTGGGCATGAAACACATTCCAGAATAGCCGTAAAACATACATCCCATTTAAAAAAAACACTTTTCATAGCTTAAAATAGGAATACATACAATCGAACAAAGCATATATTCGGATAGCTCAGTTTAATGCGAGTCGCCTGATATCTTACACCCCTAGTTAAAGTCTACAGGAGAGTAGGAAGCCATATAGTTCTAGCTGAAATAGTAAGATATGGCATATTTGATGTCTGGACGTTCAGGATATCATTCTGCATATTAATCTACTTGTGGCTAGGCTGCTACATGTACCTAGGGAAAGTTATTGACCATGATATAAACTGCGAGGGATTCGGTTATAACCTGAGTTCCCCGCCAAAAACGCCCCTCCCCAAATGAGGCGATTGGTTTTCTGCTTTAAGGAGACACCCTGCTGGGTTCCTAGAAAAAGGCTGTTATGCTTTGGAGCAGGAAGTTGAAGATCTCCCTTTTAACATCAGGAACCAACTTTGGGAGAAAAGGCACCCTTTTGCTCAGGACCCTTGAAGCTGCTTAAACCAAGGCTGATGGCAAGTATCCTACCTCTCTAAACTTCTCTCTGTTGTGTGTGTATAATAAATTATTTATATATATATATATATATATATATATATATATATCTATATATATATATATATATATATATATCATTTTGACCTTTTTGTAGTAATAAATCCTATTTTCTGAAAAGTGTTGAACTGTTTCTAAAGCTCTTTAATGCAAACTCAGAATCCCTGTCTCTGAAGAGTGCTACTGTGTGTTTTAAACCTCTATATACATCTGCCTGTAGTGACCGTGTGTATACAGACAATTATTCAAACATCCTAGTGTTACTGCTAAGATTGGTAAGTTTCCTCTTTCTCTGTACAAAAAGGAGGTGGTGGCAGTGTGAAGGGTTAATTGCGTAATTAACCTGACCCAGTAACAATAGCTCTTAGGCTGCGGTACATAGATTGTGGTCCATTCACTGGAAAATCTTTGTGCAGGTTGCAGCTGAGCGTGGCATTGTTACGCACGTGACAGCGCCGGTTTTAGATTGGCTAGTCCTTCGGTCATGAGTTGGTGAGAAGGGCTGGGTGTCTGACGCCGTGACCGTAACACTAGTAGAATAATTTGCCACCAGGATCACCTCAACTGAATGGTTTGCTGTCTCCCTGGTGCCAGGGTTTGGCATGTGGTGGACCGGGTTGATTACTGGGAGGGGCTGGGCATGACCCAGCTGTCTTGGTTCATGTTGGAACCAATGGCAGAATACATGGAAGGTGGAGGCTCCTTAAGAATCAATTTTAAGAACTAGGCTGCAAGTTGAAGGGAAGGACCTCCAAGGTGATATTCTCTGAAACCTGTGCCATGCGCAACTCAGGAAAGACGGGGAGATTCGAGAACTCAATGTATGGTTAAAGTGTAAGAGGGAAGGATTTGGGTTTCTAGACCACTGGGCTGACTTTTTTTCATTGGGGTGCAACCTATATGCTAGAGATGGTCTGCACCTAAATGGAAGGGGGTCTGCTGTGCTGGGGGAGAGGTTTATGGGAAGGTTGGAGGAGTATTAAACTAGGATTGAGGGAGGAGGGAGAATTAGATTATAACGGGGTAGACAGATCAGACAGGGGTCAGTACTTATTGGTGGGTGGAATAGGGAAAGATGGGGGGAAGGCTATGGCAGATAAGAAGGTTCCCATGTTACAAACAACCAGTGGAATTGGTATCATTTGTATGAAATAAAAAAAAAATGCAAAATATGTGTGAACAAGGTGTCACAAGTGTTTGTTCACCAATGCCAGCAGTCTGCCAAGTAAAATAGGTGAGTTGGAAGCTTTGTTGCATGAAGAGAACTATGATTTAATTGGCATTGCTGAACCTTGGCTTCATTTTTCACATGACTGGGCCATTAATATTCCTGGCTATGTTCTCTTTCGGAGAGACACAGTAAATAGGAAAGGTGGTGGTGTCTATCTCTATGTGAGAAGTGATCTCAGAGTGAGTGTGAAAGAGGTCCTAGTTGATGGAGAGTGTGATGAGAATGAAGTATTATGGGTGGAACTGCACATGGGGGTGTGTACTACAAAGGTAATCATTGGAGTTTGTTATAAGCCTCCCAGTGTTAATGAGGTGGAAACTCCGCTCCATGCAGAGATTGAAAGGGCTGGGACAGTGATAATAATGGGGGATTTTAACTACCGGGAAATTGACTGGAGTAATGGTACTGCAGGAACAGTTAAAGGGCAAACATTTTTAAACCTACTACAGGACAATTTTATGGTATAGTTCATAGAGGTCCCTACTAGGAATGATGCTGTGCTGGACCTGGTAATCTCAAACCATGCAGAGCTTATTACGAATGTCCATATAAAAGAACATCTTGGTAGTAGTGACCATACAATGATTTCATTTATTGTTAGCTGTAACCAGCAAGCACATACGGGAAAAATAAAAATGCACAATTGCAAGAGAGCTAATGTTCCAAGGCTGAGAGTTGCTTTCCAAGACTTAGACTGGGAGGGAATATTGGCATCGATTAACACAACACAGAAATGGGAGTTCCTCAAAAAGACTGTGTGTGAACACACTGCAAAATATATTCCCATCGGCAACAAGTTTAAAAGGCTAAAAAACAAACCTATGTAGCTTATGGGCAAAGTTAAAAAGGCTATAGATAATAAAAAAGAGCTTTTATTCAATATAACAATAAAGGAACACTAGCATCATTTAAACATTACAAAGAATATAACAGAATATGCAAAAATTGAAAATGAACGGCAGATTGCAAAAGATAGCAGGACCAACCCCAAAAAATTCTTCAAATATATTAATAGTAAAAAGGTTTGGTCTGAGCATGTAAGCCCTTTACAAAATAATCTAGAGTGGGTGACTAGGGTGGGGGACAAAGAGAAGACAAATTTATTAAATGCCTTCTTCAGCTCTGTGTATACAAAAGAGCATAGGGGAGCTCTTGTCCATAATGGGCATGGTATTGACACAGCTCCAGATGATCCACATTGGCTCACAACTGATATGATCCAAAAATATTTAGACCGTATAAAGCACCTGGACTGGATGGCATACACCCACGGGTCCTTAAAAAACTGAGCTCTGTCATTTCGAAGCCATTGCTTCTAATTTTTAGGGACTCTTTAATGATTGGCATAGTACCACTGGATTGGTGTAAGGCCAATGTGGTGCCAATATTTAAAAAGGGGTCAAAATCTTTACCTAGTAATTATAGACCGGTTAGTTTAACTTCTATAGTTAGGAAGATACTGGAGAGCTTAATAAAAGACCACATAGATGAGTTCTTGCTGGAAAAAAATATTTTAAAGCAACAGACAGCATGGATTCATGAAAGACAGTTGCCAAACAAATCTGATTTCTTTTTATGGGGAGGTGAGCAAACCCTTGGTGGTGGTGGTGGACGTGGTATACTTGGATTTTGGAAAAGCGTTTGACACAGTTCCCCACACATGGCTAATGTGTAAGGTAAATGGATAGAAAACTGACTAAAAGATCGTATTCAGAGAGTAGTGGTTAATGATTCATAATCTGAATGGTCTAGGGTCATCAGTGGTGTACCCCAAGGTTCAGTGCTATGACCCTTACTTTTTAATATATTTATAAACGATATAGGGTCTGGGATTAAAAATCCCATTTCAGTCTTTGCAGATGACACCAAGCTGTGCAGTGGAATATCGTCCTTGCAGGATGTCTTCAATTTACAAGCGAGACCGCTATGCACTGTTTAATTGGGCAACTATGTGGCAAATGAGGTTTAATGTTGATAAATGTAAGGTTATGCACTTGGGGGCTAAGAATATGCATGCATCATACATACTAGGGGGGTACAACTGGGGGAATCAATGGTGGAGAAGGATCTGGGGGTTCTGGTAGATCACAAGCTCAATAATGGCATGCAATGCCAAGCTGCGGTTTCTGAAGCAAGCAAAATCCTCTCTTGTATTAAAAGAGGTATAGACTCCAGAGAGAGAGATATCATATTACCCCTGTACAAATCATTAGTAAGACCTCATCTGGAATATGCAGTTCAGTTTTGGGCACCAATTAACATAAAGAACATTGGGGAACTTGAGAAAGTACAGAGAAGGGCAACTAAACAGATACAATGCATGGAGAAGCTCAGCTATGAGGAAAGATTAGAGGAACTGAATTTATTCTCTCTTGAGAAGAGGAGATTAAGGGGGATATGATCAACATGTATAAATACATCAGTGGTTCATATAGTGAACTTGGCGTAGAGCTATTCACCCTGAGTTCATCACAGAGGACAAGGGGGCACGCTTTACATCTGGAGGAAAAGAAATTTAATCTCAAAACATGGAAAGGTTTCTTCACAGTAAGAGCTGTGAAAATGTGGAATATACTCCCTCAAGAATTTGTTCTGGCCAGCTTAGTGGATTGCTTCAAAAAAGGCCTGGATTCTTTCTTAGATACACAGAATATAACTGGATACTAACATTTATAGGTAAAGTTGATCCAGGGAATATCCGATTGCCTCTCGAGGGATCAGGAAGGAATTTTTTTTCCCAGCAGGAGCAAATTGGATCATGCTTTGCTGGGGTTTTTTTTGCCTTCCTCTGGATCAACTTTGGGTATAGGATTATAACTTTTTTTTTTCTATGGTTTAACTGGATAGACGTTTGTCTTTTTTCAGCCAGACTAACTATGTGACAAAAGAACGTATATGATGTTTCACACCAAAAAGAGGGAAGGAAATGCCTCCAAACCACCTAGATTTATGGAGTCCTCAGCAGATAAAACTAGTGTCTATTTGCTACTGGATTACCATGGAAAGGTCTATAATTAATATACAAAAAAGCAATTATATGCATCTAGCTTCAACAAAGAACCATTTACTGTGTGTGTAAAACAGTTAAACGCACACAGGCATACCTATCACCATAAAAGGCCTCCCATCCTCCAACCACAAGTCCTTATATTTATTATAGAGCTCTATAATGTAGAATCATATTTATTGTGAAAAGAAGAACTGTAGCCGCACTTTATATGGAACAATCTACAGTATACATAAAACTTATATTTATATGATATTTGTGTTCACATGAAATTGATCATATATAAGGGCATACAATGTATCCTCCTTAAATCAAAATGGTGCTAACTTCATATGAATTATTAAAAAAAAAAAAAAACACTACTATATATATTAAATGTGACTCAGTCAAAAATTCATATCCAGAGAAAAATGTGCAAATAAGTCCAATAAAGTGAAAATATTCATATACAGTCATGGCCGAAATTGTTGGCACCCTTGATATTTCTCCAGGAAATCATGTATTTCTCACGAAACGTATTGCATTAACACATGTTTTGCTATACACATGTTTATTCCCTTTGTGTGTATTGGGACAAAACAAAAAAAGGGAGGAAAGAAAGCAAATTCGACATAATGTCACACAAACCTCCAAAAATGGGCTGGACAAAAGTATTGGCACCCTTTCACAACTGCGGATAAATAAGAATGTTACAAGCATGTGATGCTCCTGTAAACTCACCTGGGGCAAGTAACAGGTGTGGGCAATATAGAAATCACACCTGAAAGCAGATAAAAAGGAGAGACGTTCACTTAACCTTTGCATTGTGTGTCTGTCTGTGCCACACTAAGCATGGACAACAGAAAGAGGAGACGAGAACTGTCTGAGGACCTGAGAACCAAAATTGTGGCAAAATATCAACAATCTCAAGGTTACAAGTCCATCTCCAGAGAACTAGATTTGCCTTTGTCCACAGTGCGCAACATTATCAAGAAGTTTGCAACCCATGGCACTGTAGCTAATCTCCCTGGTCGTGGACGGATGAGGAAAATTGATGAAAGATTGCAACGCAGAATAGTCCGGATGGTGGATAAGCAGCCCCAAACATGTTCCAAAGACATTCAAGCTGTCCTGCAGGCTCAGGGAGCATCAGTGTCAGCGCGAACTATCCGTCGACATTTAAATGAAATGAAACGCTATGGCAGGAGACCCAGGAGGACCCCACTGCTGACACAGAGACATAAAAAAGCAAGACTACAGTTTGCCAAAATGTACTTGAGTAAGCCAAAAGCCTTCTGGGAAAACGTCTTGTGGACAGATGAGACCAAGATAGAGCTTTTCGGTAAAGCACATCATTCTACTGTTTACCGAAAACGGAATGAGGCCTACAAAGAACAAAACACAGTACCTACGGTAAAATATGGTGGAGGTTCAATGATGTTTTGGGGTTGTTTTGCTGCCTCTGGCACTGGGTGCCTTGACTGTGTGCAAGGCATCATGAAATCTGAGGATTACCAAAGGATTTTGGGTCGCACTGTAGGGCCCAGTGTCAGAAAGCTGGGTTTGCGTCCAAGATCCTGGGTCTTCCAGCAGGACAATGACCCCAAACATACGTCAAAAAGCACTCAGAAATGGATGGCAAAGAAGCGCTGGAGAGTTCTGAAGTGGCCAGCAATGAGCCCAGATCTAAATCCCATTGAACACCTGTGGAGAGATCTTAAAATTGCTGTTGGGAAAAGGTGTCCTTCCAATAAGAGAGACCTGGAGCTGTTTGCAAAGGAAGAGTGGTCCAAAATTCCGGGTGAGAGGTGTCAGAAGCTTATTGATGGTTATAGGAAGCGACTGATTTCAGTTATGTTTTCCAAAGGGTGTGCAACCAAATATTAAGTTAAGGGTGCCAATACTTTTGTCCAGCCCATTTTTGGGGTTTTGTGTGACATTATGTCATATTTGCTTTTCTGCCTCTGTTTTATATTTGTTCCAATACATACAAAGGGAATAAACATGTGTATAGCAAAACATGTGTTAATGCAATACCTTTTTTGTGTGAAATACTTGATTTTCAGGAAAAATATCAAGGGTGCCAACAATTTCGGCCATGACTGTATAGTGCAAGTAATCCAATATTGTGTAAAGTGTTGCAGCTGAAAGGAGCGTTCATAAGAAGTTTCCAATGACCATCCGTGATCACACAACACCATGTGACCTCTCCCTGTGGACACACAGTATTCACCAGCTATTTAAACTATAAAATGTCATATAAAAAAAATACATGGTCAAAAAAAAATCCTTCCAAAATCTTTTGCGTCCCTGTTTAGCAATAGTCACACTGCTGAATCAACTGTGGAACCATACACCAAGCTCTCCAATTAGGTGTATAATTTACCTCTACAGCCATTCATTATTAAATCGTTTGGTCCAATCCCATCTCACATGTGCATGACAGAGAGAAGTGCTGACGGCTTGATGCTGAAACACATAAGATGTGGTTGGGATTGTAAAACCCCACACAGCCTGCTTGTTCACAGCTTGGAAACCTCACCAGAGTCTGCAGTGTACATTATAACTGCGGTTAATCCTTCGTGTCAGATAGACACTCATGCACTGTAAGTGTGATTCTTTTGTGTGGCTAATAAATGTATAATGGTTTTACACTATTAGTGCTTCTGTCTTTCTGACATGCACATGCGAGATGGGATTAGGCCAAACGACTGAAGATTGTATGGCCGGAGAGGAAAATTGTATGCCTACTTGGAGAGCCTAGTGTGTGGTTCTACAGTTGGTTCAGTGATGTGACTATTGCTAGAGACTCACAGATATTGGAAGGGTGTTTTTTGTTTTTTTTTGGACCATGTATTTTTTATATTTTAGTTTAAATAGCTGGTAAGTGCTGCTTGTGCTCAGGGAGAGGTCACGTGGTGTTGTGTGATCACAGATGATCATTGGAAAATTCATCTTCTGAACACTCCTTTCACCTGCAACACTTTGCAGTATATGAACATTTGCACTTTTTTGGCCTATTTGCACATTTTCTCTGGCTATGAATTTTGGACTGAGTCATGTTTCTAATATATTTGTTTTTATTTAATAATTTTGTATGAATTTAGCACTTACCATCATAGTATATGGAGGGGTTATATACAGTGCCTTTACATTCAGAATTAACATTTCAACAAAATCCTAATTAACATGAATTCAACTACAGGCAAGTCTAATTATTCATTAAACAGGTGTCTAGCAGACAGTTGAGTATAAAAGGGCATTACTTGACAAAAAAAACCCTTCCCATTTCATGCTGTCAGCAATAGCACCACATGGAAGAGAGATGTCACAAGGCCTGAGAAAGAAAAATATTTCTTTACACAAGAAAGGTGAAGGCTAAGAAAAAATCAGCAAAGCTTTACTTATCAGTCAGAATACTATAGCAAAAGTGATACAAAGATGGAAATGCAACCATCTTACAGAGACATCCAGGCCATGCACGGAATTTAACACCTCTACAGGAGCGTCTTCTGATGAGAAGGGTTGAAGAAAATCGCCATGCAAGTTCAATGCAGTTCGCTAAAGAAGTAGAAAGCCAAACTGGGGTGATTGTTTCCTGAGACACAATACAGCATACAATGCAGAGGAATGGCATGCATGGTGTTTTCCATGAAGGAAGCCTCTCCTAAAACCCATGCACAAAAAAGCCTGCCTAGAATTTGCCAGAACCATGCTGAAAATTAAGAAGACTACTGGGACTCTGTACTCTGGAGTGATGAGATCAAGATAAATGTTTTTGGATTCACAATTGTATGGTGTCGCAAAGGTGAGGAATATCAAAGAAAAATGTATGGTGCCTATAGTAAAATGTGGTGGCAGTGTATTTCCATGAGGCTGTATGAGTGCTGCTGTTGTCGGAGAGCTGCATTTCATTGATGGTATCATGAATTCACAGATGTACTACTCTTTTTTTTTTTTTTTAAGAGAAGATGCTACCATCACTCTGTGCCCATGGTCGTTGTGCACTTTTCCAACATGACTGATCCAAAACACACATCTAAGCCACTGTTGCATTCCTTTAGAAAAGCAGGGTGATAGTGATTCAGTGGCCAAGTATGTCTCCTGATCTGAACCCAGTCAAACACCTATGGAGAATTCTGAAGAGACAAGTTGAGCATCACTCTCCATCCAGCATCCAGGCTCTAAATGAGGTCGATCTTGAAGAATGGAAAGAGTTATACTGTATGTTGCCAACTTGTTCATTCCATTCCTAGAAGACTTGGTGATGTCCTTACAAATCATGGAGGTCATACAAAATACTAGGAGTAGTTTATGTTGTGGGATGTATTTATTTTTGCATCAACTAATTGGTGTAAAACTGAAGATTTTGTAATCTAAGTTCTATTATTAACCTTTCATGTAATGAGCTAAACAAATGTTCTATAAAACTCAGTTTTGTCAAAATTTTGGAAATTGTTCTTGTGTTCATTTTATATGTTGCTTAAAATCTTACTTTTCAAAAGGGGTGTACTCAATTATGCTGAGCACTGTGTATATACACTATATTGCCAAAAGTATTGGGACACCTCCAAATCATTGGATTCAGGTGTTCTAATCACCTCCATGGCCACAGAAGTGGTAGGCCAAGTAAAATTACAGAGCGGGGTCAGTGCATGCTGAAGCACACATTGCGCAGAAGCCACCAACTGTCTGCAGAGTCAAAAGGGGAAAAGCCTTCAAACTTCGTGTGGCCTTCAGATTAGCACAACAGTGCGTAGAGAGCTTCATGGAATGGGTTTCCATGGCCGAGCAGCTGCAATCAAGCCTTACATCACCAAGTGCAATGCAAAGCATCAGATGCAGTGGCGTAAACCACGCCGCCACTAGACTCTAGAGCAGTGGAGATGTGGTCTCTGAAGTGACAAATCATTGGACGTGTCTGGGTTTGGCGGTTGCCAGGAGAACGATACTTGTTTGACTGCATTGTGCCAAGTTTAAAATTTGGTGTATGGGGTTGTTTTTAGGAGCTGGACTTGGCCCCTTAGTTCCAGTGAAGGGAACGCTCAAGGCATCAGCATACCAAGACATTTTGGACAATTTCATGCTCCCAACTTTGTACAGTTTGGGGATGGCCCCTTCCTGTTCCAACATGACTGCACACCAGTGCACAAAGCAAGTTTGGGGTGAAGGAACTTAACTGGCCTGCCCTCAACCCAATAGAACACCTTTGGGATGATTTAAAGTGGAGACTGCAAGCCAGGCCTTCTCATCCAAACCTCAGTGCTTGACCTCACAAACGCGCTGATGGAAAAATGGTCTACGATTAAGACTGGGATGCCATTAAAGTTTATGGAAGAATAAACTCTCTGTGACCAATCGAAGCAATCACATGTTCACCGCTAAATTATTATCATGAATGGCTATCATTCATGATTCATTATTGTGATCTTTGTGATTGGTCACAGTGATCGCATGCTACAGGGCCAATCACAGCAGCCCTGTACCATGTGATAGATATGGCCAATCACAATTGTAAACAAGAGTCATGAATGAAAGCCACTCATGACAGTTGAAAGGATTGCTGTTACAGTGGTCATCACCCCCTCCCCCGATCACCTCTCCAGAGTAGTACAAAACTGCACTATTCTGGTGACAGTATGTAAAAAAATTTGTAACAAAAAATGAAAATTGTTATATATTATAAATTATATATATATATATTTTTTTTTTTACATTCTGTTACCAGTCAGTGTCCCTATACACCATTACGCATTCAGTGCCCCTAATCATTGCAGCACCAGTTGCATTGTCCTTGATCACTGCCACACCAGCTACGCTGTCTGTGATCACCACCATACCAGTCATCATCACAGCAGTCACAGTGTGATAAGGACTTGTTTACATGTGCAATACTCTTTGAAGAGCCATCCATGTTCTGATCGCTCTTCAGAGAGCATTTGACAGGCAGTCAGGAGGCATTGTATCCTCTACTCACTACCTACTTTAACCCCTTAGACCCCGCACAAGCAACCCCATTTACTTGAACGGATCATGATCAGCAGGCGTACAGGGAGTATAATTCCTGCCACAGCTGCAAAGCATCAAAGCCATGGCATTTGTACACCCCCGCCACTGTCTCTGCAGCTAAAGGGGATAGCTGTTGAGAGGTAGTAAAACCATGGCTCAACTGTGAGATTTTACTGCCCCCAACCTCACATATGAATGAGCCCTAATAGTGCAGCCAGTCACAATTCTCCAATTACTACAACAGCCACAGTGTCACAAGACCCGTGTAGCTAGAATTAGTGTTCCTGAGACCAGATCAGTGCTGAAAGCAACAGTTTTCCTGACCACCACCACACCAGTTGCAGTGTCACCAGATCAGTGTATACCTGCAACAGTGTTCCGTATAACAACCACACCAGTGCAGTGTTGCCTCTGCCTGCCGCCTGTACTAACCCTGGCCTGTTTATTGACCATGTTCTTGCTCTTGTCTGGACCATTCCTTTACCTATTTTCTGACCATGTCCCTGTCTGCACCCAAACTGTTCCATCTGCACATCCCACTGACTCCCTGCGAGATACCAGTCCCAGCCCTCCCCTGAGGATTACTGCACTCCTGGAACCACAGGTACTCTTTTGTTCTTCATTTTGTTAGCCTCTGTACTTCCTGGCCAGTGAACATGGCATTCCTGAGGCAACCACATACAGTAGGCTAGGCTTCCTTGGCTTATAGGAACAGGGACTGCTGTAGGTGATGCTACACTCAGCTATATTCCTGGCCACTTGTATACAGGTGAGCATTATAGTACATTGGTTTTGATACAATTGGTTGTTTTGTGTGATACACAAAATACAATGTCCAGTATATAATCACCTCCCCCTTCCTTTAGATTGTAAGTTCCACGAGCAGGGCCCTCACATTCCTTCTGTACTGAAATGTATTGTAATTGTACTGTCTCCCTTATATTGTAAAGTGCTGCGCAAGCTGTTGGCGCTATATAAATCCTGTATAATAATAATCAGTCCAAACACTTAAAAAGTCTGACACGTGGTATCCCCATACTTGGGAGAAGTAGCAGAATGTGTTTTGGGTTGTATTTCTAAGTATGCCCATGCTGTGTGTGAGACGTCCTCCCAAATGTGTGCATCGGGCATGCTCTGTGACCACTGTGTCCTTTTGGACACAGCTGATCCCAGATCGCTCTAAAGGACCAATCACAGAGCCCTTTACTATGTGATCAGTTGTGTCCAATCACAGCTGGTCACATGTGTAAACAGACTTGCTGGTTATCGGTATTCCTTTACCTATTCACGCTGTCTCTGTGAGGAAAGAGGAGCCGATCAGTAAGTCTGACAGTATATTGTTTACACTAATAATCAGTGCCCTGACTATCACTGCTGCCACCTATTAGTGCCTCCTCATCAGTGCAGCTTATCAGTAACCATCAGTACAGCCTCATCAGCACACATCAGTGAAGAAGAAAAATTGCTTATTACACAATTTTATAACAGAAACAAAAAAAACTTTTTTTTTCAAAATTTTTGGTCTTTTTTAATTTGTTTAGCAAAAAATAAAAACCCAGTGGTGTTTAAATACCACAAAAAGATAGCTCTATCTATCTAGAAAGGGTAATAATGATACAGTATTACATGACTGTGCAATTGTCATTCAAAGTGCTGAAAGCTTAAAATGGGCCTGGGCAGGAAGGGTGTGAACGTGCTGGATATTGAAGTGGTTAATGTGGGTGCATTTATTCAATGTTTGCATAAGGTGGACCATGCCTTTAAAACAATGGTATTGTGTTAAAACCATTGCAAGAGCTACCTTACTTAACTGCTTCCCATCCGCCCACTGCACATAAATGGCCAGGTGGGATGAAGACTGTTCTAGGAGATCGTGCCCACATGTCCTCCTGCGGCCACATGGATGTGCAGCTGCGTGCTCCTGTGAGGCCTGTGTTGCATTTCTGATTGGTATATGGGCTTTCTGATTTGCCCTTATGATCACATACTGGCTGTGTCCAATCACAGCATTATGTAAATGTAAACAAAGCAGCCTGACAGTTGATCGGCTCTGCTTCTCCTCACACAGAGATTGCGAATGAGGAAAAGGAGAGCCAATCTGTGCCTGCCAGCTGGGATCAGTGAGTGATTTTGGGTCAGTGAGTTTAAGTGCTTTTTACAGTACATACACACAGTGATCCCTCAGCCAATGCAGCCATCTGTCCCCAGTGCACATCAATATCTGTCACAGTGTCCCATCCACATCTGTCACAGTGTACCAGTGCATATCTACATCTGTTAGTGTTCCAGTGTGCATCAACATCTGTCACTGTGTAGCAGTGTCCCCTGAACATTTGACACAGTTTCCCATCAAGATCTGTCAAAGTGTACCAGCGCATAACATCTGCAATAGTTTGCTAAGCAACATCAACATCTGTCAGTGACCCTAGTGGACTTTCAACATCTGTTGGTGTCCCAAGTGAACCATCAACATCTGTTGGTGTTCTGGTGAACCAATAATGTTTGCAATAGAGTCTCAGTTGACCAACAACATTTATTATAGTGTCCCAGTGCACAATAAACATTTGTTACATTTGAGTCCCAGTGTGCATCATCTGTCACAGTGTAGCAGTGTCCCATCAACATCTGTCACACTGTCCCAGTGCACAACAGCATTTGAAATAGTGTCCCATTGCAGCATCAACTTCTGTCGGTGTCCCGAGTGGACCATCAACATCTGTTGGTGTCCTAGTGCACCAATAATATCTGTTATTGTGTCCCAGTGGACCATCAACATCTGTTATTGTGTCCTAGTGCACAATCAACATCTGTCAGTGTCCCAGTGGACCATCAGCGGTTATAGTGTCCCCATGCACCAACATCTGTCAGTGTCCTAGTGCACCATCAACATCTGTCACAGTGTCCTAATGCACCAACATCTGTCATAGTGTCACCAGATGTTGGTGCATTATCAACATCTGTCACAGTATTAAACCTGCTCTTAGATATCTCTCCGGGTACCTCCCATCTATCATACACCTTCCTCCGCAGGGTTAAACAACTTCTTCATGCAGAATTATTGGTTGACGTGTGGCGGGTCCTTCACTGTAAATAATTGCACTATACTTTCTTCTCAACAGCACACCAAACCTACTCACACCATGACTACTTCTTTATCAAACAATCTTCTCTTCAAAGCGTACATAAGACCTAGATTGAAACGTATACGCTTTTGGACCATGCCCTGGTGGTGTTGGACCTCTTCCTCTCAGCCAATTCTCATAAGACTTGACAATTGAGGCTCAATGACTCCCTTATTCAAGATCTGATTACTGGAGAAACGGTGACCGTCGAACTTTCTACCTTCTTCCGTGATAACAAATCTTCTGTGACAAATCTGATGGCACTATGGGAAGCCCACAAATGCTATATTCTGGGGGTCTTCATTGCTCAGGGTGCCAGACGCAAAAAAGAGAATGCAGAACACATCTCCTCTTTATTAACTCAACAGCTCCATAAAAAATCCGAGGCTGGGACCACACTTGTGGAACTCCAAGCCCTACGGGAAGAACTGGAATCCTTGCTCTCATCCAAAACAAAAGCTCAATTTGTAAAACTCAGATCTCGCTTCTATGAGTGGGGTAACAAGCCAGAGAAAATGCTAGCCAGGGTGCTCCAAGAAGCCTTACTTATGTCCCACATAACTCATGTTGCCTCCAGGAATTGAAAACTCCTTCACTCTTCTCAGGAGGTCGCTAATCGCTTGAATTTAGCAAAACCTTATATAACTCTGCACAACATAGTTGTACTCCCCCAGGGGAGGGCAATGTAGAAATGATACATCAATATTTATAAGAATCCAAGATGCCCCGACTCACTGGACTCATACACTATCTCTTTGCTCAATGTGGACTTGAAGCTTTTCTAAAAGATTTTGACCAGTAGATTTCAACCTTATATTTAGCATTTGATCCACCTGGACCAGATGGGCTTTGTACCAGGCAGGGATTTGAAGGACACCAGAGCCTTAAATGTCATTCATTTGGCACACACCACTAACACCCCAACGCTTTTACTGTCTACAGATGCTGAAAAAGCATTTGACTGGGTGGACTTGTCTTTTTTTGAAAACGGTGTTTCAGTACCTGGGGTTTGGTATCCACATGTGCGGATGGATAGAAAAACTTTACTCCTCTCCTGCTAGAGTCAAAATCAATGATCTCCTTTCTGATGAATTCATGTTGGGCAATGGCACTAGGCAGGGGTACCCTCTTTCCCCTCTTATTTTTATTCTTACACTGGAGCCCTTTCTGTGTCATGTCAGGGCAAACCCGAATATCTCAAGTCTACTCACGCCTAGAGGAGCTCATAAAGTTGCAGGGTATGCAGATGACCTGCTGTTTTTCATCACCTGAACCCTCACAACTCTTCCGAACCTCCCTGAAGAATTCTGAAGATTTGGCACACTATCTAACTTAGAGATACATTTTGGTAAGTCGGAAGCCTTAAATTTCGTGTTTAAATGGGCCCTGCAACATATCCAATATCTATGGATCCACCTAACTGCCTTTTTTCGGCCAACTTTCCACTGCTTCTGACTATGTTACAATGGGACCTCAGGAAGTGGTAGGAAGTGCTCCACCAAATGCTTTTCATGGTTTGGGAGGAATGGTGTTCTAAAAAGGAATATTCTCCCAAGGCTGCTATACCTATTCGGCCAACAACAATGCAGCACTGCACTGTTGTTGGCTGTATTTGTGTGTACCATGCATTAGCTCAGCTATACTATGTTTTTTTCCTATTGTTTCTCAAATGTACGAGAGATGTCTCCTCTACCTTTCTATGGGCCCACAAATCTCACGTTACTATCCTACCCTAAACACCATGGAAGCTTAGGTTTTTCAGACCCTCGAAAATACCACAGGGTTGTGCATCTTGCATGTGTTTTAGACTGTATACCAACAAAGATGCCAAACATTGGATCCAACTGGAACAAGCATTCACTGACATTCTGCTCATTGGAATCCCTTGGCTCAAGGTGGACCTTCCCTTCTCACATTAAATCCCATCCGCTGGTAGGATATATGGCCAGACACCTGGGAGGGGGGAGTGAGTTGAGAAAACAAAATCTGTATGCAGCTGTGAGAAACTACTACAGGTATCAGCCAGTTCTTCGCAGCAAAAAACTTAAGCAGAAATGAAGCATCACCTAACATAACTTCATAGATAAGGTCATAACAGGTTATCTGGTTCCCTACAGTGCACATTGAATAAATTGTTTCATTATATACACAAATGTCAGGTACTGTGCCTTCACATAGATAATGAGAATGCCATAGTAACATTCTAGTGGTTACAGAACCTACTCTAGTAGTCTTGATACACAGGTCACATGATCTGCCCTCCCACCTATTGTTCTAGCCAGAGTTATTATTATGGCTACCAGCAATTTTATTAAAACATTTTTATCAGACATCATATCGATGTATATTCCCTTTCTTCCGCTGTGCATTGACCAGTCAGCTTCCAGATGTGAGTGGAGCAGAGCTGAAGTTCTTCCTTCTTATTTCTCTGGTCAGCTTTAGCTTTAAGGGGTCTTGAGGGTCTGCTTTACTCAGCCAGGAATCTGTGTGATCAGCAGCTCACTTTTCCCTGGAGTGATGTATCCAGGGGGTCACCTCGGCAGCCTTAATGGCTGTTTGAGTAGATAGCAGAACAGTGTAAGGACCTCTCCATCTGGGCCCTAAAGGGTTTACGCTCCACTCCTCTACCCACTCTGCATCTCCCGGTGCAAAGGGGTGGACGGGGTTGGACAGGCTTATGGAGAGTTACTCTTGAAGCCACTTCCCTATATCCTGCATATTCTCTCCAAATTTCTGTAACAATTCAAGGTTCACCACCCCCCCTATCTGGTGTAAATCTCCCTTTATACCTCTAATGATGGGTGGGGGCCTACCATATAGTACTTCAAAAGGGGACAAATTTGTCCTCTTCGTTGGAGTACTCCGGAGTCTCAGCAAGGCTATGGGCAGCATCAAGGTCCACTTAATTTGAGTTCCCTGACATAGTTTTGCCAGTTGTAACTTTAGGGTGCAGTTCATTCTTTCCACTTTTCCAGAACTTTGAGGCCTATATGCGGTGTGTAGTTTTCAAGTAATCTTGAGTGTGGTTGCTAATTCCTGAAGGCACTTGTGAACAAAGGCAGAACCATTGTCTGAGCCTATGGAGGAGGGAGTTCCATATCTGGGGCTAATGTCCTGTATTAGGCATTTGACCACTTCTCTGGTAGTTTCAGTTCGTGTAGGCCAGACTTCCACCCAGCCCGAATAGGTGCAGATGGCCACCAGCAGATATTTTATATCCTCCTGAGGGGAGCATAACAGTAAAGTCGACCATTAATTCTTCCATTTGTGAGGCTCCTACTTGTACTCCAGGAATTGGAACAGAGCAGACCCTTGTTTTGGGTTGTTTCTGGTGCATTCCACGCATCCACTGGCTGCTGCTTGTACTAGCGTGGGTAGTCGGGGAATGTAAAAATGTCTCTCTAGGACCTTTTCAATGGCTGTTTTGCCTGTGTGTGTTCCCTTTTGGAATTATGTCACTAATTCAGTTGCTACAGCAATTCTTCCATCCTGAAGTTGACACCACCGGACCTCCCTGTACTTTCCAGGTTCAGTCTCTATCCATTCTTGTTCTGCCTTTTGTATAGATTGGGTCCCATTCAGAGAGTGGTACTGGGAACAGAGGGGTCATAATCTGTTGTGGGGACTGCTCGAGTGCTGCCTCTCTAGCTGCTTGATCTGCTTTTCTGTTGCCTTTGGCAACCTGGGAGTCTCCCTTTTTGATGACCCGTACAGTGTATCACTGCAACTTCAGAGGAGGCCCATACTGCTTCCAAAAGTTCCAGTATTTATGTTCCATACTTGATACTCTTCCCCCCGAATGTGGTGAGTCCTCTTTCCTTATACTGGGCTCCATGAGCATGAAGAGTCAGGAAAGCATACTTAGAGTCCACATAAACATTCAGTCTTAGGCCTGCAGCTAGTTGTAATGCTTGGGTCAGTGCAATCAGTACTGCTTTCTGTGCAGAAGTTCCCTGTGGTAAGGCTGCTGCCTCTATAACTATCTCCTGTGTAACCACTGCAAAGCCAGCATAGCGGATCCCATCTTTTATGAAACTGCTGCCAGTGTAATTTTCAATGTCTGGCTTTCCCAAGGGGCTGTCTCTCAAGTGTGGCCGACTTGCGTAGACTTCACCCATTATCTGGAGACAGTCGTGTATAAGGGGTTCCTTTGAGGTGGGGAGCAGGGTGGCGGGGTTCAGGGTGTTAACAGTCTCTAAATGGATTTGAGGATTTTCACACAACATGGCCTGGTATTTGACCATCTGGCTGTTGGTGAACCAGTGATCTCCCTTATAATCCATCAATGCCTGAATGTGGTGTGGAACTCAGACGTAGATCTCTTGACCCAGTGACAACTTGTCAGCTTCTGCCACCAAGAAGGCTGTTGCTGTGATAGCCCACAGGCAAGGTGGCCAACCTTGAGCTAAAGTGTCCAATTGTTTGGAAAGGTACGCCAGCGTTCGTTGCCATGACCCCAGGAATTGTGTCAACACTCCCACTGCTATCCCCTGCTTCTCACTGACATACAGATAATAGGGTTTCTTACAGTCCAGTAAGCTGAGGGTGGGGGCTTGCATTAAGGAAGTCTTAATGTCTCGGAATGCTTGGTCTTGTTGTTTTTCCCAACAAGACCAAGCATTTGTAAATTCATAGAGGAGCTTGGCTTTTGTGGCAAAGCCTGGTATCCAGATCCGGCTGCTCCCAGGAATTTACGCACTTGACGCCTGGTTGTTGGAGTAGGGATTTGGCAAACAGCCTCTTTCCTGCCCTCTCCCAACTGTCTCTGGCCTTGTGATACTTTAAATCCCAGGTATTTGACAGTCTCTTGGCACAACTGAGCCTTTTTCTTGAATACCTTATAGCCTGCCTCCCACAGTAGTTGTAGCAGTGACCATGAGCTCCCGGGTGCCTAGCGGGATGGCGCCCAGTTGGTCTCAGTACTGATCCTCATCTGGATACACAGAGCCTGCTAGACCCACAAAGTCCGCATATTTGTCTTCTTGCTTGTTCCATTTATATCGTCCATTATGAACTTGTCTTTGTGGCTCCCTTCTCATGGCATCCGGTCCTCATTTCCCAGGTCCTCTTTGGGGACACTCTCACTTCCAATGCCCATCCTGTTTGCAATATGCACACTAATCTTTTCCCAGCCTCGGTTCATAATTTCCTTTTTTTTTTAGTTTCTTGGCCTCCTTCCGTCTAAACATTCCCTGGTCCTTTTGGATCTCTCCTTCAGAGCTTCTGCTAACATGTCCACCTTCTTCATTCTCCGATCTTCCTCTCTTCTTGTTTCTAAATCCCAACTGACAAACACTTTCGTAGCTATTTCTAACAACTGTGAAATGTTCATACCAGCGAACCCTTCTTGCTCTTGCAATTTCCCTTTTAATATCCCTCATAGACTAACTAAAAAAAGCAGTGTTAAATAACATCTGATTGTCAGCTGCTTCAGGGTCAAACAAGGTATATACAGTCAGGTCCATAAATATTGGGACATCAACACAAATCTAACATTTTTGGCTCTATACACCACCACAATGGATTTGAAATGAAACAAACAAGATGTGCTTTAACTGCAGACTGTCAGCTTAATTTGAGGGTATTTACATCCAAATCAGGTGAACGGTGTAGGAATTACAACAGTTTGCATATGTGCCTCCCACTTGTTAAGGGACCAAAAGTAATGGGACAGAATAATAATCATAAATCAAACTTTCACTTTCTAATACTTGGTTGCAAATCCTTTGCAGTCAATGACAGCCTGAAGTGTGGAACGCATAGACATCACCAGACGCTGGGTTTCATCCCTGGTGATGCTCTGCCAGGCCTCTACTGCAACTGTCTTCAGTTCCTGCTTGTTCTTGGGGCATTTTCCCTTCAGTTTTGTCTTCAGCAAGTGAAATGCATGCTCAATCGGATTCAGGTCAGATGATTGACTTGGCCATTGCAGAACATTCCACTTCTTTCCCTTAAAAAACTCTTTGGTTGCTTTTGCAGTCTGCTTTGGGTCATTGCCCATCTGCACTGTGAAGTGGCGTCCAATGAGTTATGAAGCATTTGGCTGAATATGAGCAGATAATATTCCCGAAACACTTCAGAACTCATCCTGCTGCTTTTGTCAGCAGTCACATCATCAATAAATACAAGAGAACCAGTTCCATTGGCAGCCATACATGCCCATGCCATGACACTACCACCACCATGCTTCACTGATGAGGTGGTATGCTTAGGATCATGAGCAGTTCCTTTCCTTCTCCATACTCTTCTCTTCCCATCACTCTGGTACAAGTTGATCTTGGTCTCATCTGTCCATAGGATGTTGTTCCAGAACTGTGAAGGCTTTTTTAGATGTCGTTTGGCAAACTCTAATCTGGCCTTCCTGTTTTTGAGGCTCACCAATGGTTTACATCTTGTGGTGAACCCTCTGTATTCACTCTGGTGAAGTCTTCTCTTGATTGTTGACTTTGACACACATACACCTACCTCCTGGAGAGTGTTCTTGATCTGGCCAACTGTTGTGAAGGGTGTTTTCTTCAGCAGGGAAAGAATTCTTCGCTCATCCACCACAGTTGTTTTCCGTGGTCTTCCGGGTCTTTTGGTGTTGCTGAGCTCACCGGTGGGTTCCTTCTTTTTAAGAATGTTCCAAACAGTTGTTTTGGCCACGCCTAATATTTTTGCTATCTCTCTGATGGGTTTGTTTTTTCAGCCTAATGATGGCTTGCTTCACTGATAGTGACAGGTCTTTGGATCTCAGCTTGAGAGTTGACAGCAACAGATTCCAAATGCAAATAGCACACTTGAAATGAACTCTGGACCGTTTATCTGCTCATTGTAATTGGGATAATGAGGGAATAACACACACCTGGCCATGGAACAGCTGAGAAGCCAATTGTCCCATTACTTTTGGTCCTTTAACAAGTGGGAGGCACATATGCAAACTGTTGTAATTCCTACACCGTTCACCTGATTTGGATGTAAATACCCTCAAATTAAAGCTGACAGTCTGCAGTTAAAGCACATCTTGTTCCTTTCATTTCAAATCCATTGTGGTGGTGCATAGAGCCAAAAATGTTAGAATTGTGTCGATGTCCCAATATTTATGGACCTGACTGTAGTCTAAAAACGTCATATAGTCTCTCTCTGTCCTGGACTTTCATTGGGCTGTTGAACTCCTGTCATCTTACTGAGATTTGTGGGCTTCTTGCCAGCTGTTTTCATCCCCTCTATAATAGCTGTCTGATAAAATTAAAGTTTTCCATATCCCCCTCTCTATTTGGATCCCACTGGGGGTTGGTTTTTGGAAAATGAGCCTTCACCCAGTCCTGGGGGTAACATTTGTCTTTTCCCAACTCTCCAACATACGTAAGAGCTGCCTGGATTATCCTGTGTCTTTCCCCTGTGTTAAAAAGAGTCAACAGAAGTTGCTGGCAGTCAGACCAGGTGGGGTTATGCATCTGGATTACCTGTCACAGCCTTTGGTTTCTCACTATAGGAGGGGTTATGGGTCTTCCAGTTCAGTAGGTCAGTTGTGGTGAAGGGAGTGTAGACTAGAGTCTTGTGTCCCCCTATCAATTGTTCCCTTAGGGGCACTTGCATGGGTAAATTGAAGGATGGGGCAAGAGTCCGATTACTGGCACTGAAGTCCTTTGGGGTGGAAGTGAATACCTGATCTGTGCACCCATTAGTTGTTGCTGTGCCCCCAGCTCCCATCCTACTGCTAGTACTGAGAGTGTCACAACTAGGGGTGTTAGTATGAACATGTTTGGTAAGATTTGGCATTGGCAAGCTGCTCGCATCTGCTTTGGGAAGTAGGTCTGAGCTAAAGTCCCACTGTCTATGGTGAGAGGCATCAGGACTTGTCCCTTGTCCATATTCACCCGTGGTATGTCCCTGTACAGATGGAGGAGGCAGATCTGTCTCTTCAGGTTGGGAAAAGATACGCTTGGTACTGTTAGTCTGTGGTATTACCTTTGTCATAATCATAATTCTACACTGCTACTCCCTGGCTTTATGTATCCACTTAGGGTCTTCCTCTGTCACCCACTTCCAACAATCTATGTACGGAATATGGTCAGGCTTCTGTGAATCAGACCTAATATATTCTTGCAATCAGTCAATTATCTCTAAATCAAACATGCCCTGGGGCGGCCAACATTTTCCATAACAGGGTCAGTCTTTCTTGCACAGTGTTTCTTATCTTTCAGGACTGAGTTTCATTTTGCAGGTTTTGCAAAAATTCACTTCTGAAATTACTGACCATGCACTCTAAGGGGGTCTGGATTGACTGATTACCACCCATATTGTTTCCTTAGAGACACCAAAACTGACTCAGAAGGGTAGGGGATTGAGAATCTGGTAAGGGGTCCAAGATCCTCGACACAATCTGTACTGTGTGACTGCTTTAACCAATCACAGCTAATAGCACAATTGTATACAAAGGATGGCATGAAAAGAAGTCATCTATTGTATACAACTGACATGTGATCTGCTGTGATTGGTCACAGCAGTCACATGACACTGGCATCGGGCTGGTGTGGTGATAGGTCACACATCCGGTGACAGATCGGCTCCTTTTGACAGGACGTCATATGACGCCCAGTCACAAGGAAGAGTGTCCCGCCTGGCTGTCAAGCTGCTATAGGCTGGGTGGGAAGATGTTAATCTTCATCTGTTGAAGGGACATTTTCGGCTGAAGCCATTGATCAGTGTATTCTGACAGCATCAGGAGCCACTTTCAGAATACCATGTCCCAGTGGTGGGTTTCCTCCATTGATGGAGGAATTTCTTTTTTCTTTGCTTCAAAAAAAATCTATGTATCGCCAGCCTTAGATTGTAAGCACCTTGGGGGCAGGGACTTACATGAATGTACAATATATAAAGTGCTGCGTAACATGTCAGCGCTCCGTTAATACCTGGAATAATAAAATTTTTTAGATACTAGATATAAAACCATCGATTTTGTGCAGTTAAGCTTAAAGTGTATTTAAAGCCAATTTTTTTTTTTTTTTTAAGATATTGATACTGTGGAGGAATTAGAACTTCTGTTGGATTTTTATTATTGTGTTATCCCCACTGAGGGAAATGCTTCCTCTCTATTTGTCCTGAGATAGAAATGGAGAGGATATCCAAAGTATTATGGTTGTCACTGGAATAGAAAGGGAGGGGAAACCTGTTCCAATGACAACTTAGTGGGGATGTTGCCTCATTTTGGAGAGATTTCCTATTGTGAAGGAATGTTCCTTCAAACCTACTCACAATTTCACTTATTACTGGTAGAAAAAAGTAAGGCAAAAAGAGAAAATTTAACTAGACTTTGTTTTTTAAAGAAAGATAAATGTTTTTACATGTGATTGGGGAAGGGGGAGGCATAAAACCCAGCAATTGAGCCTCATTCTTACCGCACCTCAACCACTTACCCTTTTGCTGCAGCAGCCAGGAGTACACAATTCTACCCCTTGTTGGACATACCACCCGCTGAGTGTGACCTGTTCAAGTGAATGGGGCCGCGCAGCAACCACTCTCCAGCCACGCATACCGCGCATGGCTGGGATTTAGTTTTCTGGTATTTATGGGATTAAAATAAGCAGTGAGGAGGCAATTGAAAGAATAATTGTGATCAAATAGATATCAATAGAAAACTGGAGGTCCATTGTGTTTAGATGTTGATAAATCTAACATTCAATACTATTTGTTGGAGACTATTTATTTTTTTGATGCAATAGAAATTGATATTAACTGGATTACTACATACTCATAGATCTTACCAGCGAGCGATCGCTAACAATTTTACAACTGCATAAAAAAAATAAATAATAATATTGAAGTGTTTTCTTACTAAGGCTACGTTCACACCTGAGCAGAGAGATTTTCAGGCGTTTACAGTGAAGAACAGGAGTATTTGAACACCCTGCGATTTTGCAAGTTCTCCCACTTAGAGATCATGGAGGGGTCTGCAACTCACATTGTAGGTGCATTCCCACTCTGAGAGACAGAATTTAAAAAAAAATTCAGGTAATCACATTGTATGATTTTTAAAGAATTTATTTGTTTTGCACTGCTGAACATAAGTATTTGAACACCTGAGAAAATCAGTGTTAATATTTAATACAGAAGCCTTTGTTTGCAATTACAGAGGTCAAACGTTTCCTGTAGTTCTTGACAGGTTTGCACACACTGCAACAGGGATTTTGGCCCACTCCTCCACACAGATCTCCTCTAGATCTGTCAGGTTTCGAGGCCGTCGCTGAGCAACACGGAGTTTCAGCTCCCTCCAAAGATGCTCTATTGGATTTAGGTTTGGAGACTGGCTAGGCCACTCCAGAACCTTGATATGCTTCGTACGGAGCCACTCCTTGGTTATCCTGGCTGTGTGCTTCGGGTCGTTGTCATGTTGGAAGACCCAGCCATGACCCATCTTCAATGCTCTGACTGAGGGAAGGAGGTTGTTGCTCAAAATCTCACAATAAATGGCCCCATTCATCCTCTCCTTAATACAGTGCAGTCGTCCTGTCCCCTTCGCAGAAAAGCACCCCCAAAGCATGATGTTACCACCCCCATGCTTTACAGTAGGGATGGTGTTCTTGGGATGCAACTCATTCTTCTTTTTCCTCCAAACACGACGAGTGAAGTTTAGACCAAAAAGTTCTACTTTGGTCTCATCTGACCACATGACTTTCTCCCATGCCTCCTCTGGATCATCCAGATGGTCATTGGAAAACTTCAGATGGGCCTGGACATGTGATGACTTGAGCAAGGGAACCTTCCGTGCAATGCATGATTTGAAACCATGACGGCGTAGTGTTCTACCGACAGTGAAACCTTTGAAACTGTGGTCCCAGCTCTCTTCATGTCATTGACCAGCTCCTCCCTTGTAGTTCTGGGCTGATTCCTCACCTTTCTTATCATCAGTGATATCCCACGAGGTGAGATCTTGCATGGAGCCCCAGTCCAAGGGAGACTGACAGTTGTCTTTAGCCTCTTCCATTTTCTAACAATTGCTCCAACAGTTGATCTATTTTCACCAAGCTGCTTGGCAATTGCCCCATAGCCCTTTCCAGCCTTGTGGAGGTCCACAATTTTGTCTCTGGTGTCTTTTGACAGCTCTTCAGTCTTGCCCGTGGTAGTAGTTGGCGTCTGACTGACTGTGGGGTGGACAGGTGTCTTTAAAGAGCTCAGACAGGTGCTACTAAGTTAGATTAATGAGTGGAGTAGAGGTGGACTTTTTAAAGGCACAGTAGCAGGTCTTTGAGAGCCAGAATTCTTGCTGTTTCTTAGGTGTTCAAATACTTATGTTCAGCAGTGCAAGACAAATAAATTCTTTAAAAATCATACAATGTGATTTCCTGAATTTTCTAAAAAAAATTCTGTCTCTCAGAGTGGGAATGCACCTACAATGTGAATTTCAGACCCCTCCATGATTTCTAAGTGGGAGAACTTGCAAAATCGCAGGGTGTTCAAATACTTCTGTTCCTCACTGTATATTTGAGTGGTTTTGCGCATGTGTACAAGCAGTTTAGAAGAGTATTTCAAGCGTTTTATATGTGTATTCGAGCTTTAGGTATATTTGTTTTAGACAAGTTTTTGTTGGGAGAGTGCCTGTGATCAGCACAGGGCCAATCGGCACTGTCCAGACAGAGGGTTAGGGGTCATGCAGCCTCATAGGAGAGAGGAGGGAGAAAATGAAAACTCCTCCTACAAGCTTTAACCAGTGCTCTGCTGGTACCACCAGATTGCTGTAACTGCTGATGAGAAAAGGTATTTAGCAATTTATATTTACTAAAATAATTGCACTTCCATGCTGTGTGTACTGTGGGAGACCAGACATAGTGAATGCAGGGTCCGAGGTTTAGTAACACTTTAAGCAGGTATAGATTTTTTTTTTCCTTTTTGGGATAAAGGTTTTACATAAATAAAAGCTGATCATTGTATGCACCCCTGTCCGTGGTAAATGGTTTGTCTCATCCCTGTAACTCCAAGTGAGCTTGTTCTTATGAAAAACAGACTTACTGGCTGGATCACCAGGTGAATATAGATGAAAAAAGCCTAAAGAGAAAAACTACTACAGCCACCACACAGAATTTGTAAGCTGCAATATAATAAAAGTTTTCTTTTGGGTTTAATACTGCCTTAAATTGAACAATAATCTATTGAGATGAAGCTGAATAGAATGCTACATGGCAATTCTTCTTTAGTAACACTTGTATTTACGGTGTAACATGTTACTATGCATCCACCCACTTTATCCCGAGCCCCCCTATGACATCGGGCAGGCTATTCACTCCCTGCATCGCTGTCACATTTTAGATCGTTGTGGCTGCGCATTGCTCTGTCTGTACAGCTGTGTTATTCATTCACATGAATCTGTGACTGAATGAATTACAGTACAAGTCCCATTTGCCAGTGCAGCAGATGGTGTGTAGTTTTTCAATGGATTGCTAGTGTACTGATTAGCACCTTTTGTAGTCCATTCACTCTTCTTGCAGCTCTGCAAATTACAGCCTGTACAGAGGTATGGGCTTAGAGCTGTAGGAAGAGAATGCAGGAGCCTGGCATTGCAGCTGCGATCCACTGATTCCAAGTGCAATGCTCTTCAGGTTCTTGAGGAAAAAAAAAAAAAAAATGCACTTTTTTTTATCCTTTAAAATATATATTAAAAAAAAAAAGTCTATCTGTACACTATAGTGCCAAAAGTATTGGGCCGCCTGCCTTTACACACATGACCTTTAACCCCTTCCTGCCCAGTGGCAGTAGTACAGTGTCAGTGCTTTTTTTTTTTTTCTTTCAGCACTGATCACTAAATTGGTGTCACTGGGGATGTCAGTGATACCAAGTCATTTCCCCCCAGTCCCGCTATAAGTCGCTGATCGCCGCAATTACTAGTGAAAAAAAAAAATCCCAGTATACCGCCATTTGTAAAGGCTATAACTTTCACGTAAACCAATTAATGTAAACATATTGGGATTTTTTTTAGCAAAGATGTAGCAGAATACAGTTTGGCCTAAATTTATGACATTTGATTTTGTAATTTTTTTTACTGGACATTTTTAATAGAAAAAAGTTAAAAAAATTGTTTTTTTCTCAAAATTGTCGGTCCTTTTTTTTTCGATTGTGCAAAAAAATTAAACGCACAGGTGGTCAATTACCACCTAAAAAAAAGTTCAATTTGTGGGAAAAAAGGGCGTAAATTTCATTTAGGTGCAACATTGCATAACTGCGCAATTGTCAAAGTAACGCAAAAAATGGTCTGGTCAGGAAGCAAGTAAATCCTCAGGAGGGCAAGAGGTTAAAAACTGGTGCGTCCTGGTGTAGCACTCCCGACTCCCGCAGCTGTGACCCGTCTAATGTCACCACAGACAGCAACAAAAAGCTGACATGACCTCTAATCCCTCTCCACTCCATCCAAAAGAAAACAAGTTTTGCCTTTAGTTATGTTGTCATCAATAACAACAGAATTATAAAAGGCTGGGAAACAGCCTACAGCACAGCAGAAGTATACAGCCGACAACTCCGCCACCACATCTTCACGGCCAGGCTATTGTAATCACCAAAAACAAAGTGTAAGAATTCCTATTGACGAACCTTACAATACATTACTAATGCCTGACGTAAAGCGTTCAATGAGAGCTCTGAGCAAGTCTCGCGAGAGCTAGAAAGTTTCCCATATGGCCTTGCGGGCTCTTCCTCCTCCCTCTTTCCGCCATACTGCAGACCTGGTGAGTATGGGAGAATCGCGGGCCTGACTTTTATCCCTGTGTTATCGCCGGCATCCCACCACCTACCGCTTCACCGCTCTGAGTTTCGTACAGCAAAGACCCAGCGCTCCCGGCAGAGCTCGGTATGGGGACGGGGCGGTACTCGGATGGTGTGGGAATGGACTGTGAAGCCCGGGGTCGGCTCCTTGCCTCCCGCCTTGGTGATGAGCCGGGCAGAACTGTGTGTCTGTAGCAGGACTCTCCCCGTGGTCTGCGCTGAGCGGCCCGCCATGCCGGAGTTTCGGGATCCTGGCTGTGCACTGATCGGGATCCTCTGCCTGTGTCTGGCCCATGTATAGGACAGGGGGGCTCCCTGTGTGTGGAGGAGCCTGGGACTTGTAGTTCCTCAGCTCCCTTCCTCGGCATTGTGTCGTACATTTCTATAGATCCTGAGGACTCGGCTATGTCTGGGCTCAGGAGGTCCACCGCTCACCTCTACCCGTTGTGACATTGTAAGCCGTGCACACCGCCCTCACATCCCTGCCGTCCCTGTAGTGGATGAATGGAGGGGATCGGGCTCAGTCCAAGGAGAAAGGATAACTAGAGACATCACTTTTTCTCCCCTCCTTTTTTTTTGTTTTGTTTTGCACAGAGTGGAGAGGCATTGGGGAGCCTGTAGGGTTTTTATTGCTGGCTGTCCATTAAAGAGATTTACTCTTTTTTTGTCCTGTTTTCTCTTTATCGGTGAAAGTAAGAAGTCCCAAATTTTGGATTGTCACCAGAAAGGTAATAGAGGGGAAATTTGCCAATTGGGACACTAGTTCTGGTGACCTGGGGGTCCCCAAGGAATTCCCTTCATTTGCAGGGATTTCCTCTCACTTCCTGGTTGTCTATGGGACAGGAAGTGAAGGGAAATCTCCCCAATTGGATATAGATGGCAAAAAAAAAATATCTGACTGGTTATAACCCTTCATGACTCTTTCCAAAATGAAAAAAAAGTTTTGCCTATAGTTGTACTTTAAAGCAGAGCTCCACCCAAAAGGGCAAGTTCTGCTTTAAAGACTGGTCCCCCACTCACCATTAAGGATTGGCACCTTTGGTGAGCGGGTACCAGACATTGACAAGTTCCCACTTCCGCTGTGATCGCTTAGGCAATCAGAAGCAGAAGTTGTCCTACCCTCTCCGTAGTTTCTGGGACACTTGACAGATCCCAGAGGACCATTCAGGAAGCACAGCACTACTCGCGTATGCGCAGTGGGTACCCGGCTGTGAAGCTGCAAGCTGTCGCAGCCGGGTGCCCACACTGAAGATACCAGCGCCTGGAATACCAGACGGCTGGAGAAATGGGCTGCGGGGAGGACACCACGGGATCGTTTTTGTAGCTGCTGACTTTTATTTTTTCACAGTGCGACTGGAACTCTTGCTTTAAGCCCCTGTTCACACTAGTGTTATCTGTTGTTGCACTGGCCTGCCTGACAGTGGTAATCATATTCTCTATGGTGCCTCTTCATATCAATGCAGTGCGCTTTTTATGCAGCATCATGTTTTTTTTTTGGCTGCAGAGACTTCAGTGGGAACACAGTGAATGCATATGTAAAATGCACCTACATGTTTGTATGGCAGTTTTGTTTATAAAATCCAGTCTTCTCTTCCTACAAAAAAAACCCTGAAAATGCATCAAAACTAGGTGTAAAATGTGATGTTTTTTTTTTTTTCTTGCTGAACCACAATAAATATATTGAAACAGAAAAATAGATGTAAGCCTGCTACAAAGACACATGATTGTGCAGCAGCACACATGTGAACCTAGATTTACACATTATCACAAACACAAGATTTCCCAGTTTGTGATGTGCGTTGCCCATCCATGTGCACCTTGCTGCATGCTGAAGAGCCCTCAAAGCTCTTCTATGTGCTATAAATCTGGTATGCAAAAGAGTTAGAGTGGAACTCTTGGAATTTTTTTTTTCAATAGTGTACACGTAAGTTACCTGTAACAACGCCTATCCTAGGTCCAGATGGCTTCTGTGTAGTGTCAAAATCTTAATTTCATTCATGCTGAATTCATACTTCATTGAATTCATACTTATTGTTCCCCCCCACCTTATACAGCAACCATCTACACTTAGGATAACCATCATTCGAGTCGATTTATTTGTACACCACAAAATTTAAGTTTTGTTGTTTTTTTTTTTTTTTTTTTTCTTTGGGGTTCAGCTGTAAGTTGTACTGACTGTCGCAAACTGATTTTTCTTTAGACCTGCCACCTTAATTCAGGGAAGCTGGAAATTTGTGAGTGAAGTTAGGGTAGTGAGCATTTTAAAAGTACTAGACATGGCTCTTTACTGGTCCTATGATATCTCTTAACATGTCTGCCTTGTCGCTGTACCAGGCATAGCAGAACAGTTCACAGCAAGCAAGTAGTGTTTGTCCTACAGCCTTTTGTCAAAGATCTTATGTCATGTTTTCTTACAGGCACCATGGTGCGCATGAACGTGCTTGCCGATGCTCTTAAAAGCATCAATAATGCAGAGAAACGTGGTAAGCGCCAGGTTCTCATCAGGCCGTGCTCAAAGGTGATTGTGCGATTCCTTACAGTGATGATGAAGCATGGTAAGAATTGTTCTGTTTGCTAAATGTAATAAATTTGTAGATTGATGTGCCTAAAGACACTGTCACTTTACCATTCAGGGCAAAGCTACAGACTCCCTAATACTTCTCTTACCAATGTTTCTTTCCTTGCCCCAGCTGTCAAATATCCAGTGTTCCCAGGTATGGGAGAGTATGTGACTTCTTCTAATCACTGAGGTCTAGCAGCTAATCCCTAGGCCCAAGCACTGTGGCATGACTGAGGGAGTGATTTCTCTGCACCCCCTAGTGGCTGATGCTTGGTATCTTGGTGCTGCTGCAATGGAGGAAGGAGCACTTGTAGATGCTGGCAAGGTGGTTAGAGGGCACTTTGCTCACAGTTACTTTGTACTGAATAGGTGAAGGTGACAGTGTCTCTGCGACTTACCAAAGATCTAATTGGTTGTTTAAATAGTAGATATAAATGGTGCTGGTTTGCTTAAATAGTAGATATAAATGTAACCGCTCATTTTCTTATTCTTAATGTTTTAATCTGTTGCAGGCTACATTGGCGAGTTTGAAATAATTGATGATCACAGGGCCGGAAAAATTGTTGTCAATCTCACAGGGAGACTTAATAAGGTAAGTTATGAGAAACCCTTGGCATAAGATGACTTTTGCATAACTCCAGGGCTTAAAGTGTTAGTTGATTCTGTCACTACTACAGCTTTAGCTTACAATTCAGACTTCCTAAGTCACTGAATTAAGCATGCCTAACCTCTTGGCAAGTACAGAACTGGTTTTGCTGCCCAAAGCCCCATTGCACCGTCTTGTCTTCATCTTCAGAATGTCCATGTCATGTTTTTGTTTACCAATTGACCACATATTAGTCTGGTCAGGTTTTCGTTTGGTAGTGTGTGATGTAAGAAGAGTTTAAGAATCTGGGCCTGATAGGCTACCTGAGTTGGTTTTGGTCTAGTTGTTCAGGCATGTGTACTATTTTCCTGTGTTAAACATTTTGGATTTTTACCATAGGTTCTTGATATAGAAATGTATTACACTGCTTTCCAGGCCATCTCACACCCACTGGGCAGAGATGGAGATGCTGATTTCATTGACCAGCAAGTAGGTGGTGAGATGACATAAAAAGCAGAGTTGAACCAAAAATACTAATTGCTTGATTAGACACTGTGAGGGAGATTCACTAAAACTGTTGCGCTCAGAATTGGTGCAGCTCTGCCTAGTAGCTAATCAACTTGTAATTTCAGCTTGTTCAGTTAAGCTTTGACAATACAATCTGGAAGCTGATTAGTTTCTATGCAGAGCTGCACCAGGTTTTGCACACTCCGGTTTTGGTAAATACCCCCTTTGGATGTCTTCTGTCTGGTTGTGCAGCTTGTAAGTCACAAAATAGACAGTTTGGCTGGTGTCTTGCTTTTTAATGGTGAAAACGCAACATGTTTTATCATTCCTTGCTTTGTTTCAAGTAGATGAAGGATAAGTTGCAATGCATTTATAGTCTCAGTTGCTCAGTAGAGTTTTAGATCTTTGTCAGTACCTCTTTGAATCTGTTTCATCATTCCCTGGCACATGAGGATATTTTAACTTTTTAAAATTAAGTCTTTGACTGGCCCATAGTGTGTGTAGTTTGAAATTCACATTTACAGCAAGTTGTGTATTTAAAGACTACCGGTTTCAGGTGATAGAAGAAACTCCTTTTCATCAAGGCTTCAGTTAAAGTGGTAATAAAGTCCCATGCATGGCACAGAGCACTGAAGGAACGAGATGGGCATGCAGTTGCTTCAGAGCACATGCACCGGTGACGTCTCCGGTTGCTGCTCACTGAAATATCTCCTTAAAGCCGAGTTCCACTCATGCTGTCAAAAAATATAAGTCAGCAGCTACAAAAACTGTAGCAGCTGACTTTTAAAAAAACAGTCACTTACCTGGTCCACGGTGTGTTCCCTGCAGCCCTTTGCACTGGCTGTCCTGTATTCCAGGAGGCCGGCATTGTCAGTGTGGGCAACCAGCTGTGATAGCTTGGGGCTTCACAGCTGGGTACCCACTGCGCATGCGCGAGTAGCGCTGCGCTTCATGAATGGTCCTGTAGTCTTCTGGGACCTGTCACGTCTTCCAAAAGAGTACAGGGAGGGAGGACATCTTCCGATCGCCTAGGTGATCAGCCCGGAAGTGGGAGCTGGTACCTGTCAAATTCAGGTACCAATCCTTAATGGGGAACGGGGGAGCAGTCCTCAAAGTGGAACTTCCCCTTTTGGGTGGAGCTCCGCTTTAACCTCCCTGGCGGTCTGATTATGTCAATATTTTTGACTGTCAAAGTGGTACATTGTTTTGCATGGAAATTTGTTTTTATATTGTAGGCATGTAATTCCTAGGAATAACTCACTTAAATCTGTCCAAACAAGAGTCTAATAAACATCCCGGTTATGATAAAGTTTGAAACACAAAATCATAAATTACAATATACTTATAAAAAATATTTAGTTCAATAATGTAATCAAACCAAAAACACTAAAATTTGTCCAAACAAGGGTGCAATATTACTAGACACTGCATATTGGTTTAGTAAACATGCCGGGTATGAAAAATTTTGAAACCTGGGACTGCACAAAGTCCGACGTCACAATCGGGCTATGCCTGATTCGTACCACAGTCAATAGAGCACCAAGTTCGTAAATCACTTGAGCTCAGTTGCAGAATGGTCGCTGTGCAGGCAGGGCACTGGACAAAGCACTAGGAACAAAACTGAGGTGAAATGGTTTGATAGAGTAACAGATTACAATATATTGTGTGTGTCATGTTTTGTTTACTTTTTTGAATCTCCCACTGGTTCTGCCCCCCCCCCCCCCAAACCCACTACAGTGTAATCCTGAGTGTTGCTCGGGTTTACCGGTTTTTGGTACTGAAAACCCTGAGCCACACTCGGGATTACCGCCAGGGAGGTTAAAGGTGCTTGTTTGGGAGATATTCATTTTACCTACAGGTAAGCTTTATTATAAGCTTACCTTGAGGTAAAAGTAGCAAAGTGGACTTTAATACTGCTTAAATAAGAACCATGGATGAACTCAAAATATGGCTTTCCTATGTGAGATCTTTTGGTACCTGTAGGAGGAAGTAGCCCTGTCTGTTGTAAGCAACCTAGCCTTTGCCAGTGACCTCTGAAAATGTGTTCATTTATTTTGGACTTTTCATTACTTTAGCATGAACTCGCATCAAAGTTCCAGTGTCTCTTGATGACTGCACACACTGTTGCTTATCAATATTATGGGCAGTTTCACTTGGCAAGGTTCAAGTAAGCGTAGGCACCTTTTGATACTTGCCTTGCCTGAGATTCAGCCTGACCAGAGGGTTTGGGAGCTGGGATATATTCTGTTTGCCTGCACTTGATACCTGCATACCCGCAGTGACACTTTTTAAAGCAACGCTAACCATTGAACATGCCTTTCGTTTTGTTTTCTAATGCTTGCTCAAATCCATATTGGTTTATTTGAAAGTCTGCTGTAACCAAAGCGGAGTGATCACATACTTGTTGTAATTGAGAATGTCAGCCAGTCACTGATTGGCTTTCTTTGTGTAAACCAACCAGTCAGTGGCTCTGCTTTTAAGATTTGTTTTTTAAATTGAGTTTTAACACGTTCTAGCCCCAGCCAAGTAGAACAGGAATTATGCAAGTGTTGGTGTGTTAATGTTGCATCTGTAATTTTTGTCTATATGATAAATAGGGCTTACTAATTAGAGGAGACTCCAAAAAAGTTAAAAAAAAAAAAAAAAAATACTACTTCTGTAATACATATGTACATTTCCTCCACGTTTCATTCCTTTTTAAAGCCCTGGATGTACAGAAAAATACTCAATTTTTTAAAACTTCCTATATAGGGCTGACAAGGCGATGCCTTCTCTGCACTGAAATCTCAATTCGCTTTTTCAATTCTGCCTGCTATACTAAAGAACTCCACCTATTACTGCCCCACCCCATATGCATATATAGACTACTTTCCAGAAACACAGTGCTGCTGCCATGACTCAAGTCTTCCCACCCCCTGTTTGTAGGGAGATGTGGTTCTTGGGGTGATTCTGTTGATGTGCCTACATCAATTAGGACTGGTGTTACAGCAGTAGTTTCTGCAAACTTTTTACAAAGTTACAGAAAACGTAAAGCTGGGTCATGATCTAAAGGGGGTAGGGGTAAACTTCAGTGATGTCTGGACATTAATGTTCCACCCTGAGTAAGTTTAAATTAATGTCTGGCTTTTGTTAGACATGGATTTTCTAGAAAACTAGAAGTTTCATTTGTAAATGTAGTATTTTTCCTTTCTTGTGTATGTCAGTCATGAAATGTCATGATTGGCTTCTGCACTAGCTTAGTGTTCAGCTATATTTTGGGGTGTATAGCCTGACCTGCTATGATACTTGTGCAAAATGTTGGTATATGTCAATACCTCACCTGGATGTCTTATTTTCTGCACATTGCTGTAAGGAGAAAGCTCACCAGAAGACTTTAGTAGGTGCAGACATCTAGGGCTAACAGTAATGTATCAGACAAATGAAGCAGAGCAGCTCTTTATCTACCTTCACTCTGCAAGAGCAACAGTTGCCATCAGCATTTGACAACTCTGGTAGTCTTTGATGCTCGTGGCTCATTGTGGTTTGTGCCTAGGAATGAGAGGCCAGAGCATAGAACCACACTGTGTGGTGGAGGACACGGCATCCAACGGACATTTGTTTTAAAGCAGATGGGGAAGTTCCACTTTATGCCTTTGTCCCCGCTCCCCATTAAGGATTGGCACCTTTGGGGAGTGGGTACCTGAATTTGACAGGTACCCACTTACGCTGCGATCGCCTAAGGCGATCCGAAGCGGAGGTTGTGTCATCCCCCCGTACTCTTCTGAGATGTCGCAGGTCCCAGAAGCAGCGGGTACCCGTCTGTGAAGCCGCAAGCTGTCACAGCTGGGTGCCCACACTGAAGATAGTTTTTGTGGCTGCTGACTTTTTTTTTTTTTTTGTTCATCTTGAACTGCGCTTTTAATATAGTTCAATTTGACCAAGCTGGTCTGAAGAGACTTTTTCTTTCAATAACACATGCAGTGGTTGCGTGCGCTGTATAAACTGTAGGTAGCATCAGGTGACATACAGGTTCCAGCAGCGGGATGTGAACTTTCATCCTGTTCCCGGGAAAAAAAAAATCAAGTTAGGCTGAGCAACAACCGCTTTGTATTAAACTATATACTTCTTTTGGACCATCTTGGTTCAAACTAACGTTCGCTAAAACCTGGAGTTGGGCTTTGAGCTGTGTATACTTGATTATGCATTTACTACCTATACATGAAGTGGTGCTGCTGTATGGTGTCACTAGCTGTGTTCTATTATTCTGCTCTTGATTGTGTTAAAAATCAGTGGGGTCTGTTTGGTAGTTTGCTGTTATGCTTAAAAGAGAAGGACAGTGGGTATAGAAAAGAATCGCCCCCTTTTTAGAATCACATTTTGTTGCTTTGCAGCCTGAAATGAAGATACATTTTTATTTTATCCAGCTGTATTACTCTGTGCAACTTATAACAACCAAGTGAAAGAACACCAACATGTCAGAAAAAAAAAATTAAAAACTGAATCGCTGAGTTGGAAAAAGGATCACCCCCTTGTGTCAGTATTTTGTTGACTTACCTTTTTGCTTGAATTCCACCCTTTAGCTCAGGGGTCCTCAAACTTTTTAAACGGGGCCAGTTCACTGTCCCTCAGACCGTTGGAGGGCCGGACTATAGTTTTTAAAAAAAAAAAAAAAAAACTATGAACAAATTCCTACGCACACTGCACATATCTTATTTTGAAGTGAAAAAACAAAACGGGAACAAATAAAATATTTAAAATGAACAAGTAAAGTTTAATCAAAAAACTTATTAGTATTTCAATGGGAAGTATGGGCCTGCTTTTGGCTAATGAGATGGTCAATGTCCGGTTCCATATTTGTCACTGCTAGTCGTTACAAGTGATGCGAGTGTGCATCAGTTAATCTAGGTATGGTTGGAGATTTCAGATATTTCATTCGGGAAAAAGTCTGTTCACAGACATAAGTGCTGCCAAAGATGGTTGCCATTTTGACTGCATGGTTCCTGAGATTAGGATATGTCTCAGAGGGGAGAGATGCATAGGAATTAGGAAGGCTGCTTGAATTGAATGCGTCTTTCAGAGAGTCACAATTCTGCAGTTCAGCCAGTTCCATTTGGTAAATTGGATCCACAATTTCAATGTCAATAGAAAATGGGTTCCGGAAAAGCTGTATGTCCTGTTCATGGAGATGAAGCTCTTTAAATCTAAATTGGAACTCCTTTTGCAACTTTTCCAGTGAATCCACACGTTTTGTTTGGGAATGCAACCGATGGTGTTTCCACTAACAGGTTTTGAGTTGTGGGGAGATGGCAGAAGTTTTCCTCCACTTGTTTGCAGCCTGACCAGTGCCCATCAATGCAGCCTCACCAGTGCCCATCAATGCAGCCTCACCAGTGCCCATGTTGGTGGAACTCCGCTTTTAGCCCAGGCTCACACTGGTGCGGTGCGGGAACCGGCACGATTACAGAGCCAGTTCCTGCACCACACTTCCAGTTCACACTGCCCTGTGCGAACCACTGCGGGTGTCATAAAAAAGTTAATGACACCCACAGTTTTGTTCACAGATCGCACAGGAATCGGATTGCATGGGTGAGAAGACCCATGCGATCCGATTCCACTGCAGGAAAAAAAGGCACGTGTGCCTTTTTTTTTTTTTTTTTCCGAATCTAATGCAAGTTCAGCCATACAAGCATATGGCTGAACTCGCACTGCTCAGAGATCACATGTGATCCGCACCTGCAGTGCGGGTGGGAATTACATGTGATCTCTGAGATAGCATCAGTACAGCACACAAGGTACAACTGAATAGCAATCAGAATATAAATGCACTTGCTGTCAATTAAATTGGGTTTGCTTCTCCTCGGCTGTCTGTCACTGCCCAGCGAGGGAGAACTGCAGGCAGCCCCTCCAGAGATCACTCTGTTACCACCCCTCTATCATTTACTCAGCGGTGCCTCGCCGGCTGGATCTACATCCCCAGCACACAGGAATATCACTGGGGGTGGAGCCGAGGGGCATGTGAGGGAGGGAGAGGTAGAGCCAGTCAAGCGCGGCGGTGCTGGTGGAATGAAAGTGAAAGTACGCAGGGGATGCTGCCGTGGATGACAAATATTACAAAACACCCAGCGGGCCAGATAAATGTCCTCGGCGGGCCGCAATTTGCGGACCCCTGCTTTAGCCTGTTGGGATAAGTTGCTACCAAATTTGCATATCTATACTTTTTTACCAGACTTTATCGAGTTTAGGTCTGGGCTCTGACTGGACCATGCAAGCACATTCATCTTTTTTTTTTTTTTTTTTTCTTCCACCTTCCCATTGAAAACTTTCTGGCAGAGGGCAGCAGATTTTCCTCAAAACGATGTGGTTCTCTTCCCCCCCCCCCCCATTCATTTTTCCTTCCTGACAAGTGCTCCAGTCTTTGCTGCAGAGAAACACCCCCATAACAGGATGTTACCACCTCCATGCTTTACTGTAGGAGTAGTGTTATTTGGATGGTGAGCTTTATTGGATTTCCACCAGACATATAATTTAATGTTTTAGTCTCATCTGACCATAATACATTTTTCCATGTGGCCTCAGAATCCTCAAGGTGCGCTTTGGCAAAGCTCAGTTGTGACTGCATGTGGCCTTTCTTGCAACCCTCCAATACAAGCCACATTTGTGATTTGTCATAAATTCCTGCAGCTGCTTCAGAGATGGTGTAGGCCTCTTGGTAGCACCTTTGACCAGTTTCTTCCTGGCTCTTTCATCCAGTTTGTAGCAAAGTCCTGACCCAGGAATGGTCTGTTGTACCAGATACCTTACACTTCTTAAGTCTTCACTGCGCATCTAGGCATTGATGAAGCCTTTGACATTTTTTTGTTTGTATCCGTCTCCTGACTTGTGCCTGTCCACAACATAAAATCCCAGAGATCTTTTCACCGTGCCTTGCCATCCATAATTGTTTGCTTCAGTTGCAATACCAGGGACTGACATGCTCCAGGAAAGCTCTTTTCATGCTGAGATAATCAAAATGACCACAGCCGATCACCCCAAGTCAAATGGCTTTGTGTGCCATTTAAGTAGGTGATTAACACCTGATTGAGTTTACAAGTCATTTTTAGGGGGGGATGTTCCTTTTTCCAACTCAGTGGGTTTGTTTTTTGTTTTTTTTTTTCAGATTTGGTGTTATCTTTCACTTGGATGTTATAAGTTGCACCTGAGTAAATACAGCTGGATAAAACCTAAATTGTGTCTGTCTTCATTTCAGGTTGCAAAGCAACAAATTGTGATTATTTTAAGGGGGGGGGGGGGGGGGTTCTTTTCTATACCCACTTTATGGCCAAAGCTTTTTTGGCCATACTTTTCTAGTGGGTCACAGGAGTGCCTTTTTGTTCTCCTTTGACTCAGTTGACTAATAGCCTATTGCCCTTTATGGTCTGATGTGGCAGAGCTGCTTCAGGCTCTGGAAGGATCCCAACAATATTGTCAGGATCCGCCCAGGTTCCTTTATAGCAGCCAGCTCCCCTGTCTGCCATTGTTACAGTTGGGGCTTTTCACTCATGGATGATGCTGCCCGACACAGCTGTGCATGAATCTGGCAGTTGCTGTTGGGGGGGGCCTTTTTTTTAAAAAAAAATCCTTGTCTGTGTATGTGAATGTACAATATGTTTATAAAGCACTGTGTAAACTGAAGGACTTTAAGAAAAAAAAAAATCTGTTTCCTATCAAAGACTACAGGTGCAGAGGTCACTAATGCACATACTCTTGCATAGACTTTGCTAATTGACAGCCTGATTTGTCTAAATTTGGTGTTCATTTTACTTGGTAAATGCCCCTTCCTGACTTCAAAATACACTGTTTCTATAGAGCAAGTGCAGAAGCCAGCAATAACTAGTTGGTAATTCTGTCCTTTTTCTGGTTTACATTGATGAAACTGAGTCAATTGAATATTTTGGTTACTGCCAGACTTGTTAAAACACAAAATATCTTTGAAAGGAGACAAAGCAGTTGGCAACATATCTCATGGAAAATAGTCTTAATGAAACATGACCAGTGCCCCTGTCGTGGTTCTTTATTGCTGCTTGTGAATGCTATAGTGTTCATGGATGAAAGGCGGATGCTCTTGAGTGCATGGAATAGTTTGGGTTTTCAAGGGGTATGACAGTTCAGAGTTTTATGATTTGACATTAATACAGTTGACTGTTGCATCATTTTGTACATGTAGTGGTATATGGCCAGAATGTAATGTGATGTAATTTCTTGCAGTGTGGCGTCATTAGCCCCAGATTTGATGTGCAGCTAAAAGATCTGGAAAAGTGGCAAAACAATCTCCTGCCTTCACGTCAGTTTGGGTAAGTTCAATATAAACCTATATTAAAAAGAAAATGCTGCTTGAATTCTGATCACCAGTTTTGGTGGACAATAAAAACAGATCAATATTAAAAAATTTGTCTCAGTTCACCATTGCTCTATTGGTCAGCTCTAATGGTTTGGGGGTTTAAGTCCCAAGGATTTACTCTTAGATCCACTTTTCCCTGTACTCTTGGTTCTCTTATTTAATGTACAGCTCTCCTGGGCTGAAAAGCAATCATTAGACTTGGACTTTTTTTTTATAGCGGATGTAATATTTTTCCGTTATAATTTCACCACGTAGTGCTATTGCATAAGTAAATCTGTAGCTTTGTAGGCGAGTTCTACATTCTTAGGAGTAAATGGCCTGTCAGAGCGATTTCCAGATTTCTCTGGCCTAATGCTTGTTTGAGGTCAGCAATGCATTAGATGAGGATGGGACAGGATGCACCAGAGTTTGCACCTTTAAATATTCATCAGCAATGGCAACACCTCACACTGTTCTATTGTAATTATTATTATACAGTATTTATATAGTGCCAAAGGGTTTGCTCAGCGCTGTACAATAGCGGGGGGGGGGGGGGGGGTGGGGGTGGAGACACGACAGAACATGAGACAAAACAGTACAATACAATACACGAGGGGTTTGAGGGCCCTGCTCTTTCGAGCTTACAATCTAGGAGGGAAGGGATAGTGGTACAGGAGGAAGTGGCTGTGGGGGATGGAGTGGTAGGAGGAGTGGAGGAGATCGGTTGTTAGGTGAGGGTGGGGTAGGCTTCCCTGAAGAGGTGGGTTTTCAGGGTGTGCCTGAAGGTGAGGAGGGTAGGTGATAATCTGATGGATTGGGGTAGGGAGTTCCAGAGGATGGGGGAAGTCCTGGAGAATTCCTGCAGTCGGGCGTGGGAGGAGGAGACCAGGGACCTGGAGAGTAAGAGGTCCTGTGAGGAGCGAAGGGCACGGGTAGAGTGGTATTTGGGTATCGGGTCGGTTAGGTAGTTTGGGGCAGCATTGTGAATGGCTTTGTATGTCAGAGTTACTAGTTTGAATTTAATGCTTTGGGCAATCGGGAGCCAGTGAAGGGATTGGCAGAGGGGAGTGGCAGATGTGGAGCGGTTGGTGAGGTGTAATGATTTGATTGTACAGGTTTGTGGTTGCAGTTAACATCATGACAGATGATTAGATTAGCCCTAGCTTTTTAAATTGATGGCACTTTTTTAGCACCTTTTTGTCAACAGGCTTTTGTTTGATGCCAGTGGGTTTGAATTCCCATACAACTCCGTGGGGGATGCAAAACCCACTTGCAGCAGATAAAATGCATGGCAAGCCTCAGTCTAGTTGACAAGCCCTTAGGCTAGTACTGTAGGTTATCATAGAATCTTAATCATGCTAATAAAAATCTAGCAATTAATCACATGGAGTAGTGATTGGTAAACAAGTAACACTTACCTTAGGTTATAAGTGGCATGTAGTTGCGTATAATCTTACGTATACATGATTCACTCCATGGGCTACGATTGAGAGCTGCTACACATGTATTTCGTTCCATATGGAGCGGTTTGTTTTATTTTTCTCCTTTTTTTTTTTTTTTCTTAAGACCACCACCACCCCCCTCATGCCCCAAAAACTACTAGCACTAGGTAAAATTATGTAGCAAAAATAGTACTTGCATAGTTCCATGCAGCTTTTTATTTAACATTGGCAACGATCATGCTGCCTTTTCCTGCTTGTTCCTCAACTCCCACCAAAAAAGTAATCTGTGTTGACTGCCTTCTACCTTTTCCCCTGCGCTGGCTCGCAGATGCTTACTCCTTAGTAAACTAGCATACAAAGCATGTGACATAATCTTCCTAGTTTTGCACATGCGCCAGAACATTATATTCATCTAAAGGAAAACCCTTCACAAATTCTGAGGGTTTTTTTTTGTTTTGTTTTCCAGCAGATTAGTCTGTTGCATGGTGTGATATGAGCCACAAGACGACATACTACTTGCACATGGGCAGTTGGGAACATTATCTGAACGCAATAAGGGCGTGGCCATCTGTGTGCCTGTCGCTACGTCACTAGTGCTTTTAGCAGTACTTGCAGCTGCCTTACCACCTCCATTTGTTTTTGGAGGGAAATATGGGCAGACCGACATTAGACTTTTTATCTGTGTGATGACAGAATTGGGCTTTGGCCTTTATAGTCATATGATTTTTGTATCCGCAGTGGTGTAGTTCTGTAGGCTGCCATTGTTTATAAGTAATTTTCAAGTGACCAAAAATCCAGTGAAGAAAGTACTTTTACGTTGGTAATTTTAATGTCTTTAATTATTTAGGAAATGCAAAAGTCCAAATTCTGACTGTTTTGTGTTTTTAGGTATATTGTACTCACAACTTCCGCTGGCATCATGGACCACGAGGAAGCAAGGCGAAAACACACAGGAGGCAAAATCCTGGGATTCTTTTTCTAAACGTTAAAGCAGGCAGAACAATAAACTGTTATCAAAAATTACTTGTTTTTCTTGACTTGCACAATTCCGTTCTGGTGTGAGGTTTAACCTACCGCATTTATTGTGGCTGATGCTACAGATTTGGAGGTATACCTGCTGGGTTTTTGCTTTTGTTGCAAAATATACACTACCGGTTTGACGTTTTAGAACACCACCATTTTTCCAGCTTATTGACATTTAAACAAATTCAAACCCAGTGAAAAACCTGAAATTGTACAAAGGAAAGTGGTAAACTCTGAGGTGGAAAAAAGTATAGGTTAACACAAACTGAAAAATTTATGTATGTTTCAGAGTTGTGCAAAAAAGTCTTTTTTAGGGAAGAAGTAATGGGTTAACAGCTCAGTTCTGCAGAAATGTAAGTACAATTTAAGCCTTGAAAGTTTACACAACAATTCTTACAAATGTCCCAACCTTTGATTACTTACAAGTTCTCTGTATAAAAGCAGTGTTGAAAAAGAATTACTATATCATCCTCGAATTGTATTTGGACAGTATTGTAATGCAGGAAGTAGTATATTGCTTTCAAAATGTTGAGAAAAGGGCAGTAAACGGAAAACACAAACTAAACAACTCTTAAAAGTGTAGGGCTTTCCTTTTCAAGAAATGGCAAAGAAAGCCAAGGTGTTGAGTACAGTTTCGTACACCATCGAAAGGCAATTAGAAACTGGAGGAAACTGACAAGAGGAGGTTTGGCAGATCCAAAGCCTCAACAGAATCGGAAGACAAGTTTCTGAGAATAAACAGCTTGTGACAGGTGGCTCACAGGATAACGGCGTAACACTGATTTGAAGTAAGCAAGTCTAAGTTTTAACTGTGAAGCAAAGACTTAAAGCTGTGGGTTTGACAAGTCAAGTGGCTGTAAGAAAGCTGTTCCTAGTATAGCAAACTAAGAGGCTTGTCTGGGCCATGAAGTGCCACCAGTGGACTACTGATGAAGAAGGTCTTGTGCACTGATGAAACAAAATTTTAGATCTTCAGTTCCTCAGGCTGTGTTTTTGTATGTTGAGTAGGTGGAAGCATGGTTCCTCACTGACCAATTGTCAAACATGAAGGAAGACATTTGATAGTCTGGGTCTTTTTTGCTGGATCCAGAATTGGCGATTTGCAGAGTGGCAGCATGAACCAATACTACCACAACCTTTTGCAACGCCATGCAATATCCTCTGGAATAAGTCTATTTCAAGCAAGATAATTACCCAAAATGTATCTCCTGGTTGTGTCAGAACTACCTTTTTAGGGGAAAAATATAAGACTGTAGAATTCAAATCATGGAATGGCTAGCACAATCTCCAGACCTTAAACCCAATCGAGCTGATTTGCGATGAACTGGATAGAAGGGTGAAAGAAAAGCAACCTGCAAGTGCAACATATTTCTGGGAACTTCTCTATCAGTGTTGGAAAGAACTTAAAAACAATATTGATTTATGTTGTAGAAAGAATGCCAAGTGTGTGTTCAGTTGCTATATCTGCAAAAGTTACTTTGAGTCACATTTTAGATGCCATGATTAAAGCATAAAAGGATGCCATGATTTATTTTTTTAGGTCCAATTGTTCTCTGCTTTATTTTAAGGTACATTGAAACATTAAAATGTCCAAAATTTCAATTCAAACTGGAAAAATGTTGGTGTTCTAGAACTTTTTGACCAGTAGTGTATACAGCTTATGCATTCAAATAAGTCCCTGGTTCAGAAGGCGCTTGCAACCGTTTGCCAAAATTAAGAACACTGGAGGCAGCTTGGATGGGAGAATGTTAACCTGCAGGGCTCTTTCTCATAGGCAGCAGTCCCTACTGCCCTCTGAAAAGCAGTCTGGTAGATCACTTTGCAAGGGTGGTAGTTGCAACTGGCAGGTATTCAGGGGACTTATGCTGCCTCCTAAATGCGTTTTTATAAAAAAAAAAAAAAAAAAATCCATTTTTTTTTGTTTTAAAATGCAACGCTGCAAGCCAAGCAGCGGGCTTTTGGTCCCCAATTACCCCAATAGACGAGTTTGACAGGTGGTGCGGAGTTAAATTTTGAAGCAAAGCCTCTCAGCTGTGCCATGTGCAATGCACTATTCTGGTACAGTGTCGGGGTTTAGGTGGGTAGATGAGGGGGTGGTAAAAACATGAATCAACTGGCTGTTTTTACTGGCCATTTGCCACCAATGTAAAAAGGCCCTGCATTGGGTGCTTTTGTGGTGATGCAGTAAATGGTAGTGATCCATTGCAACATAAGGAAAACATGAACATTATAATGCATTTTTTAATGTCACCACTTTTTTTGTAATGGAAAACAATAGTCATACCTGTGACAGGTCAAAATAACCCCAAATAGACTAATGAAAATAGGGATCTGTACTGCAATCAGTGTCAATTATTTTTCTAAATATTTTCTAAAATATTGCGTAGTTAGTACACCTGAACTCATCTGAAGTCACTGGGTAAATATAAGTTGTAGTATTTTTAAAAAACCTTGTGTCTTTCGCAGATGAAACCACATTGTGTATATACTCCAATTCCAAATAAGTTGGGACGCTGTGTAAAATATAAATAAAATAGAATGCAATGGTTTGCAAATCTCATAAACCCGTATTCACAGTAGAAAAATATCAAATATTTAAACCGTTAATTTAAATAAAAGGTAATTTTGAAATTGATGGCAGTAACATTTCTTCGTTGGGACAGGGTCATGTTTACCATGGTGTAGCATCCTATCTTTTTTTTTAACAGCAAATAGGACCTGAGAAGACTAGTTGCTGGAGTTTTGGGAGAGAAATGTTCCATTTTTGCATGATAGATTCTAGCTGCTCAACAGTCCTGTCCTCTTTATCATGTTTTTCTTTCAAGATGCTCCAAATTGTTCCAACTGGTGAAAGGTCTTCACATCAGGCCACTTAACCACCTGTTCCTTCTATGAAGCAATGGTGTTATCATAGAATGCAGTATGTGGCTTAGCATTGTCCTACTGAAATATGTAAGGCCTTTCCTGAGAAAGATGTCACCTAGATGGGCGCATATGCTGCTCTAAAATCTGGATATATCTTTCAATACTAATGTCTTTCCAGTTGTGCAAGCTGCCCAATCCATATGCATTATTGCACCTCCATACCATCAGCGATGCAGGCTTGGACTGAGCATAAGCCAGATGGTCCCCACTTGGTTGGAGGATTCCCACTTGGATGTGGGGGAGAGGAATTGTGCTAGGAGAGGGGATTTGGAGGAAGGAATTTTCACTAGCGGGTGATTGTGGGGGCAGAGTTTTATGGTGGCAGCAGGAGCGGTGTTCTGGGAGGATGTCAATATATGTACTCCCAGATCTCGACAATTATGCTGTAGCTGTCTTTTGGCTATAGCATGGTTGGCAAGTGGGAGGCAGATATGGCTGGCTGACAAAATCCCAGGCACCAGGATGCAATTTCTAGTTGCCATGGTGATCTGGCGCCTGGGATTTGTCTATCCCTGCAGCAGCAGTGGGGATTTGAAATTTGTAGTAGTAGGAGCATTTGGAGGAGAGGATTTTTGTACTAGGAGGGGGTGGATCTGGAGGAGAGTATTTGTACTAGGAGTGGGGAATTTGGAGGAGAGGATTGGGGGGGGGGGGGGGGAAATTTGGACTGTGAGGATGGGGGATTTTTTGCATTTTTGTTTGAGAGTTTTGGCTTGTAGAGGGACTTTATGCTTAGGGGTGAGCGTGTTCTCAATTTAGTGCTGTTGTTTTTTTGGTTTTGTTTGGGGCGGGGGGGGGGGGATTTCTGCTGAAATGTGATGCTTGCACATTGGGAAGGAGGGGGGAGGGTAGTTTTTCGCCTTGGCCACTAGATGACCCTATATGAGCACTGCACATAAGACACTCAACAGATCTCCCCACATAACACCTAGCTGATATCAGGTTCTATAATGGACAGTTGCAGTTCTGACCTGTGAAATTCCCTGATCAGAGTGGCAGCTGCTGTAGCTAGTTACACAGTGGGGTTTTACTAAAGCTGGTTCACTCAGAATATCATGCAGTTCTGCATGGAAACCAGTCGGCTTCTAAGTTTTATTGCTGAAGCTTAAGGCTAGGTTCACATGTGTGGGTGGTGCCACTGCAGATCAGCACGAAAATCCACGGAGGAAGATTTCTTTTAAACCAGGAGCAATCAGCGAAACTTAAGCTTTAAGCGTACAAAGAATGCTGCTGCCCACAAAAGTATTTTTGTAATCTGAGTGGTTTTAGTACTAGCTCTGCAGGACTGGGGCTAGAGGTACCTGGGCATATTCTAGTGGCTCTATTATTGTACAAACATTTTAAAGCATTTATACAGATTTATAAAACTGATGAAACAAATGCTGTGACTAAAGTAAAATGTGGTTATTTACTGCATGAGATCACACACTTTTGCAGCTTACACCATTGGGAACCCTTACTTAATCAGTTTAGTGGTTTAGATACTTCTGGCAATTTTATCCTTGCCTTCCACTGAGTGAAGGGGTTTAAGGAATACCCGAGTCCTTATGTTGCCTACATCACTTTAAGACCACAGGATCATTCTGTTGCTTCTACCAGTGCTATTCCCAGGCTTGAGTCTTTTTACAGCTCCTAAGATTCAGAGACTTTACCAGTGCCCTTGGAGCTCCAAGTCTTCCTTTTACAGAGATTGGCAACACCATGATAAGATGTTTGCTCACTTAAGCACTTACTAGATGTGAGTGGGCATGTGCACCACAGATACTGGCACCAAGCAATAAACCTGAGCCCTACATATCAATGCTGATTGGTCTTTCGTCTGTACACTTGTGACTTTTTATCCTGGAACTTATGCTGACCTTATTTCCCTTACACCTGACTTGCTTTTGGATTGTCCATGATTGCTGCTCCTCTCCACTACTGACCTTGGCTTGTATCTCTCACCAGGATTCTGCCTATTGACTTGGTACCGTGCTGTCTGTATTTCAGATTCTGATCCTTCCTACGATTCCGTGCCATCTTTCTTGGTTGTTTCTGGACCCGGCATGCTGCTCTGTTGCACCCTGTCTCAACTTCCAGGGCTGCTTGGATGGGAAATGTGCAAGATACCACCCTCGTTATGTGACAAGCACCCATTTTCCTCCGCTAAAGAAGCCTAAGACATGGAATGAAAAGGCTCATCCCTTGCTGGCAGTTAATGTCCTTTTCATTACATCACTCCTGCCATTTCAAGTTCAAACCTCCAAAGCTTGTCTTCCAGTTCAGTCCTAAGAGCGAAGGTCTCAAAGACTGCTAAACCCTCAGACAATCCCCAGTCCTACCCCTGCAGTACTCTTATGGCATCCCCACTGTGGGAAACCTGGGCAACCTTGCTGAGGGAAAAGTCAGCAAGGGCTCTGTGGGTAGACAACTGTCCAGGCATTACAATAGTTAAGATGGATCGTGATCTTTCACCGATCATCCCTGGAACTTGACTCCTTTCCGTATCTCCCCAAATGCAGGCAGACTCGTTCTCCAGTCCAGGAGTCATCTGACCCTTCACTTTTGCATGAGCTTCCTGGGTCTGATAATAGTCTCCTTTGAGGCAGTCTTTTTTTGCCCAGTTTCATTCTAGGACCCTACAATGCAATACTCTGTCCTTACGGGACAAATCCGTTTAATTACCTGGACAGATCAATTTTGTTTGGCACTGAGAACCAGGTTTTCCCTGACTTGGTAGATCCGCAATCCAGTTTTGGAATCTCATCTAAGTAAACACCCTGTGGCAAGCTAGGTAAAGTGGCCCTGTTCTGGATAGAACTTCACATTCTAGCCTTGTCCCGTTTACATCCAAGGTGTGGCCTTTTGGCAGGCAGACTTCCTCAGCATCTGGATTTGGGGGGTGTGGTCCCTTCACCCAGAGGTGTTCCTGGTCCCAAATAAGAGGCAGGTGACACTAAATGTGGACCTAGCTTTTGAACTCAACAAACTACACAGTACCCTCCAGCTGCAGGGATCCTCTAGTGAAAGCCTGTGTCGCTCTGTGGGATCAGTACACCCTGATCTTGTCTTTCCTGTCCTAAAACTTCCTGCTTGTTTGCTTCACAGGATCTAGATGCAGAATATTGTGGTGTTCCTCATTGCTATTAATTGGCCTGGGTTGGATGTGGCACTCTTGCATGAAAAGACTCCTGGCAAATGTCCTGTGGGCACTTCCAGATCATCAGGATATTCAGTTTCACAGTCACTGGGGATAGTGGCATGACTGTTGAGGTTCAAGTTCTCAGTGAACTGGGCATCTCCGAATCAGTGATTTTTTTTTTTCCATGATGGTAAAAATTATAAAGATCTACTTTTTCCAAGTTCTATCACTGGACATGGAAGGCATGCTTCAGTTGACGTGAGTCTTGGGGCTTTCACCCTAGAATAAGTTCAGTGGGACAAACCTTCTTTATCCTACATTTGGGCCTGGACCATTCCACTCTGAGACATTCCTCTCTCCACATTTCACCCACAAAGTCGTGTTCTTACTGTATTTTTTTCCTTTCCTGATGTGCTCCATGTCATCACAGCTGCATAAGGGCCCCGCCTCCCCCCCCCAAGTTGGGAATTGTGCTGACATAGAGCTTGTCGGGAAAGAAAAATTGCGGTAAGTTTCTGTCTCAATTTTCTGTTTTTCCTGACTGCTCCAGCTGGGAACTAACTAGCCACACAGGGGAGGGATGATGCTACACACTGCTCAATTCTGGCTAAAACCTCTGCCAAGCTCAACTGTTTAGACTGCTTCTATACAGTAATGAACCATGAACATACAGTTAGGTCCATATATATTTGGACACAGGCCCAATTTTCATTCTTTTGGCTCTGTATGCCACCAGAATAAGTTAAAATGAAACAATCCAAATGAAATTGAAGTGCAGACTTCAAGATTTCATGCAAGGGGTTGAACACAAATATTAAGTACAAATTTTAGGAAATGCAACCATTTTTATACACAGTCCCTCCATTTTCAGGTGCTCAAATGTAGTTAGACAAATGAATATAATCATAAATAAAATGTTCATTTTTAATATTTTGTTGATAATCCTTTACTGGCAATGACTGCTGGAAGTCTGGAAAGCATGGACATTACCAAAGACTGGGTTTCCTCCTTTCTGATGCTTTGCCAGGCTCTAACTGCAGCTGTCTTCAGTTGTTCTGTTTGTGGGTCTTTCTGCCTTTTAGTTTTGCCTTCAGCAAATGAAATGCATGCTCAATTGGGTTGAGATCAGGTGATTGAATCGGCCATTGCAGAATATTACACTACTTCTCTTTCAATAGCTCATGGGTTGCTTTTGCAGTGTGTTCTGGATCACTGTCCATCTGTACTGTGAAGCACTGTCCAATCAACTTTGCTCCATTTGGCTGAATCTGGGCTGACAGTATATCTCTAAACACTGCAGAATTCATCCGGCTGCTTCTGTCACATCAATAAACACCAATTACCCAGTGCCACTGGAAGCCGTGTATGCCCACACTGACTCCACCATGTTTTACAAATTATGTTGTGTGCTTTGGATCATGAGCATTAGATCAAGGCCTTACCCAGGGAGGAAACCAAGCACCTGATGGTCATTGAAAGAGCTCCCAACATTTCTCTGTGGAGAGAGGAGAACCTTCCAGAAGAACAACCATCTCTGCAGCTCTCCACCAATCAGGCCTGTATGGTAGAGTGGCCAGACCGAAGCCACTCCTCAGTAAAAGGCAAATGGAAGCCCGCCTGGAGTTTGCCAAAAGGTACCTGAGGGACTCTCAAACCATTAGAAACAAAACACTAGCCTGATGAAATAAAGATTCAACTCTTTGGCCTGAATGCCAAGTGTCATGTCTGCAGGAAACCAGGCACCGCTCACCACCTGGCCAATACAATACCTACAGTGAAGCATTGTGGTGGCAGCATCATGTTGTGGGGATGTTTTCCAGCTGCAGGAACTGGGAGACTAGTCAGGATAAAGGAAAGATGAATGCAGCAATGTACAGAGACATCCTTGGTGAAAACCTGTTCCAGATCGCTCTGGAACTTAGACTGGGGCGACTGTTCATCTTTCAACAGGATAATGACCCTAAGCGCACAGCCCACATAACAAAAGGAGTGGCTATGCGCCAACTCTGTGAATGTCCTGGAGTGGCCCAGACTTGAATACCATTTAAACATCTCTGGAGAGATCTGAAAATGGTAGTGCATTCACACTCCCCATCCAACCTGATGGAGCTTGAGAGGTACTGCAAAGAACAATGGGAGAAATTGCCCAACAATAGGTGTGCCAAGCTTGTAGCATCATACTCAAAATAACTTGAGGCTGTAATTGGTGCTAAAGGTGCTTCAACAAAGTATTGAGCAAAGGCTGTAAATGCTTGTGTACATGTGTTTATTTTTTTGTTTTTTAATTGCAAAGATTTCAAAATTAACTTCTTTCACGTTGTCATTATGGGGTATTGTTTGTAGAATGTTGAGGAAAAAATAGTTTAATCCATTTTGTAGGCTGTAACATAACAAAATGTGGCAAAAGTTAAGCGCGGTGAATACATTCTGGATGCACTGTATTGATGCCCACATAGCTGTCTTGTAGATAATGTCTGGGAACTCTAAACCATCTGCCACTCACAAGGTTGAGACCCTTTGAGTGGACAGTGGTGTGATCCCCCTTGCACAGCCAACTCTTTCAACTTGTAGGCTAAGAATATGAGCTTCACCAACCATAAGGTAATCTTTTTGGAAGCCTTGAAATTATTACATACTCCACCTGGAGTAACAAACAAGTACTCTGACTTCCTGATGCCAGATCTTGCCTTGATGTAACATTTTAAAACTTGGCCCACATCTGATGGGCTAACTTCTTGGGTACTCCCCCAAGAGGGACGTAGAAAGGACAACTTTTTATGTGATGTGGACTCTGAAGGCCACTTAGGCACGATCTTGAGCATCAGCCTAAGTAACGCCCAGTCCAGGATGAATGTAAGAAAGAGTTCTTTAAACCTCTGGGTCGCCAATGTGAATACACTTCTGGTTGTTGTAATTGCTACCAGGAAAGCAGTTATCAGCGAGAGATACCACAGGGGGCCACTTTGAAGGCATCTGATGCAAACAAGTCCAACACCAATGGGAGATCCTACTTCACAAACAACAATCCCTTAGGTAGGTTTCAACCAAGTTGCAACTTGAAGAACAGTATAATTGAGTGTTGGATGCCCACTGTATGCCAGTGAAGGCAGAGATAGCTAAAATGTGGTAAAGAACAAGTAACTCTGGAGCACAGGAGTAAAATATTATAAGGGTGAAAAGGATAAAAATATAAAGTAAAAGATGATAATGGTAATACTGGCATACAAGTACTTTAAAACAGGGTATGTAAATACATTGGTGTACTTATAATAGTCTCTCAGGCAATCTGCCTGGAATCTTTTTAGCATAAAAATATGGCAGTCATCCTCGGAGCAAGCAAGCTCTGTGTGCAGTTACAGAAGAAAAGAGACAGGAGGTGCCCATCTGAGTGTAGTAGTAACACTGTATTTAATAGCAAAGGATTAAAAACACAGGAAGTAATAAAATAAGCTGATCTGTGTATATCAGAGATGACCATTCCTCAAAATGTCCTGCAGGCCCCATCAGTAGTTAGTGCAATAGCAGCTGGGCTGATGGAGATGGTAAGAAACACTGTAGTGGTCAATCCTGCAGAGCGGTGGTGTTGTAGAGCCAATCCAGTGGCGTTTGTGCAGGAAGGAGCCTAATAACCAGCTTGGAACACACCAGCAGGATGTGACATCACTGTCCCACGTCTGTGCTCTTCCCACTGACCCTCAGTCTCTTCCTGTGACATCACATGTTGCCGGTGTGTTCCAGGTGTTATTGCACTAACCACCGATGGGGCCTGACTGCACCCTCAGCGACTAGGTTGTCAGATGGGAATGACATTGCAGGAGATTCTACTTCTCCAACCTCAAATTTAGGCTTGCTTTCATACAGGGCGTTATCCATATCTTCTGAACTAGACCCTCCGACTGCTACCAGTCCAGAACCCGGACTTGAAAGGAGGAGAGCGTTCAACTGAGCCTACCTGACCTGCTGGAGCGTGGCGACTTATGTGGCCCAATCTGACACGTTAAGGATAAAAGATATCCCAAATATGACCTGAAATGCTTTCGTTGAAAGATCATGTGTCCATCACCAAAGCTGTAGCTATGTCCAGAGAGGAGCCACCAAGTACCCATAAGACATGTACGGATGGCACAATCCGAAAAATACCAGAAAGCATTCTGACAAGAAGCTCTTTGCTAACTTCTTGGATTATGTGTTGGAGTTTTATTTGACTCCCAGCCAGAAATGCAAAAGCTACCCTCTCTGGAGTGAGTGTGGAAACTAACGCTTAAACTTCAGTCTTCTTTAACCACTTCCCGACCGGCCGTTGCATATAAATGGCCGGAGGGTAGCAGTGCAGGGTCGGGTGGCCGTTTATGAACGGCCTCCCTGCACCCTGCTTGTGCGCGCTCCCTGGGAGCGCGCAGCACCGCGATCCGGTGCTCGCTGTGCCCTCCGGACACAGCGAAACACCAATCGTCAGACGGGACCTCTGTACGAGGTCCCGATCATGTGATCACTGATTGGCCAATCGGTGATCACATGCAAAGTAGTATGCAAGATGTCATTTGTGACATCATTGCTTACTACGTGTGAAATCTGTGAATGATCACAGAGGTCACATGGTACAAGGCTATTCACAACAGCCTTGTACCATGTGACAAGCTGTGACCAATCACAGCTCACTCAGTACTTCTCAATGAGTGCAGGAATGCACACAGAGAGAAAGAGAAATGATTGCTTTTACATCCTATACGGGTGTAAAAGCAATCAGTGTAAAAAAAAAAATAAAATCTTCATCACCCCCCACAAGTAGTACAGTGTCACCATGGTGACACTGTACTGCTAGGGTGACAGTATGTAAAAAAAATAAATAAAAAATAATATAAAAATGTAAAAAAAATGTTTAAAAATTATAATTTTTGGTTATAAACTAATTTGTTTTTTTTTTGTTTTTTTTACTAAAAAAATAACGGAATACATTTTGGCAAAGATTTATGATGAAATATTATTTATTTGCAAAATTTTATAAAAAAAACACTTTTGTTCAAAATTTTTGGACTTTTTCATTTACATAGCAAAAAAAATAAAAATCCCAGCGGTGAATAAATACCACCAAAATAAAGCTTTATCTGTCTCAAAAAAATGGTAAAAAATTAATTTGGGTACAGTGTTGCATGACTGCGCAATTGTCATTCAAAGTGTGATAGCGCTGAAAGCTGAAAATTGCCCTGGTCAGGAAGGGGGTAAAAGTGTCCGGTCTGGAAGTGGTTAACTCAACAGACATTCATCTTGAGGCAGGAAGCCAACTTGACCACTATTCATTTAGGCTTCACCTTCTAGATCAAGAACCATGCAGTAACTGAGTACATCCTTGAAGACAACAGTATCTTCTAATGGTAAGGTCATGTAGATGGCAAATCCCATAAGGGACACATCAACCAAAGGGGTGATTCAAAACCCTTGACATCCTGCTGTGACAACATGCTCCTATCTTGTGAAACAAGCACTTGATTCAATCACCATAAGGGAATTGTCAAGCTGTCCTCTGGAGGCACTTAAAATACTTCCACAGCTTTACTTCTATTTAAAGGCATTTCATCAACCTTACAAAAGGAATGGGAAAAACCTGGACAAAGGTCGTCCTCATCTTTTTGCTCAGATGGGACTGAAGAGGATTGATTGGCTTGAGAAGGCTCTGAGGCCAGTTATAATGGTCCTAAAAGGAAGACTGTTCCTTGGCAGAATAGATGGCCCTTGCAGAAAGAGAATTCAGCAATTCCTTTGGAGTGTCTTGAACACATCTTAATTGTGACAACTTGGTCACCATCATCTTAATCACTGTCTACTTGAACAAAGCAGGAATCAGACAGTGATGTTCATCCACATATTCTTTGGATGATTCTGACAAGGGTTGATTTGCCTGACAAGATTCTGAGACTGCTGATTGTCAGAAGATATGACCCCTTCACAAGGTGAATGGAAGGAACTCCTTTAGAATGTATTGACCTCATGGTCAATGAATGTGATAACTTGTTAGGTGTCAACTTCTTTATCCCTGGCTGCTTGAACTAGCGGGGTTCGTACAATCATGCTCATCTGACTCTTCTTTTGGAAGAGTCTGAAGAGGATTGTTTGCCTGGAAGGCTAGGAGACTGCTCCTTTATCGAACAGATAACCTCTTCACAGTGTAAGTGGAAACACTCCTTTAGGGTGTATTAGCCTCATGTGACAACCTGTTGTCATCATCTTTATCCTTGGTTGCTTTATCAAAGCAGTATTCAAGCAGTCATGTCCATTCACATTGTCCTCTTTGGAAACTCTGAAGAGGGCAGCTTCTCCTTGCCAAAGCAGATAACCCTTTCAAAGGGTAAGTGGAATCCATTCCTTTAGAGTGTTTTGACAATGTGTTCATTGAATGTGACATCCTGTTAGGTGTCATCATCTCTATCCCTGCCTGCTTAAACCAGCAGGATACATACAGTCATGCTTGTCCGCATCTTCCTCTTCATAGAGTTTGAAGAGGCTATCTTGCCTGGCATGGCTATGAGACTTCTAATTGCCAGAACTTATAATACTTTCACAGGGTAAGTGGAAACAACTCATTTTGAGTGTACTGGCTACTTGTTTAATGAATGTGACAACATGTTAGGTGTCATCATCATCATGTCTGGTTGCTTGAACAAAGCAAGATTCATACCCCCTTGTTCATCCGTCTCTTTCCCTTTGGAGAGGCTGTTTTACCTGGGAAGGCTATGAGACTGTTCATTGTTAGAACACATAACCCCTTCATAGTGTTAGTGGAACACTTATACTCAGTAAGTACATGTTCATCTCAGAGTCATGTTCATCTGTGTCGTCTTTTTTGAAAAGTCTGAAGAGGGTTGCTTTGCTTGGGAAAGCTCTGAGACTGCTCATTGCTAAACTAGATAATCCTTTCACAGGATTTTGCCTGCTGCTTAAAGCAGCTAAAAAAAACTAAAATAATTTAATGAAGTAGAAAATAGCTTGCTTAGTAACAAACCCCAAAGGGTTAACCACTACTAGAGGGATGTTGATACTGCAGCTTCCAACCACAGCCCTGAAGTCACCAGGTGGTTAATGAACCAAGCCTTGCCCTGCCAGAGACCAGGACATGATGAAAATGTTTTGTTAAGAGCAACAAAAAGGTAGGAATCTGCAACAGAATTACAATAATATTCTGCAATGTACACAAACCATCCAAGGGAATTGTTGACTTTTTTTTTTAAGAAACTATAGAGCACAAACATACACTGCTCAAAAAATTAAAGGATCTCTTAGAGCAGGCATGTCCAAAGTCCGGCCCGTGGGCCATTTACGGCCCGGGGGTTGGTTTAATACGGCCCTCCAACAGCCCTCCCTGCTCTGTGTAATGTGGCCCTCCCATGGCCCTCCCTTCTATGGCAGACAGTCTTCTGCTTGAGAGCAGAGGGCAGTGCGCATGCCTGACTGCAGCGCGTTCTCCCTGGTCTGTGTAAATGCGGCTGTCGCACGGCCCTCCCTTCTGTGGCAGACAGTCTTCTGCTTGAGAGCAGTGCGCATGTGTGACTGCGCCGCGCTGGGAGCGACAGAGGGCGGTGACGTCAGGGCCGGGCTTCCAGCGTGAAGTGTGTTTCTCTTCCCCTCCCGGCTGCCGAGCAGAGACTTCAGCTCCAGCTACCTTTTTCACCCTTCACATTAGTGCAGGTAAGTTTTTTTTAAATTTATTTTCAATACATTGTGAAAACTCAGCTGTCAGTTGATCTTAATGTTATGAAATGAAAAGTATGTCGTTTGCAATTAACTTGGCATAAAATAATTTATTTGCATTTAATTGTAATGGTTCAAAGAATGTTCGGAAAAATGTTCAGCCCTCCACCATGTTCACTTCATCCAATCTGGCCCTCTTTGAAAAAAGTTTGGACACCCCTGTCTTAGAGTATAGCATCAAGTCAATTAAACTCCTGGGATATTAATATTGATCTGGTCAGATAAGTAGCAGAGGGGGTTGTTAATCAGTTTCAGCTACTAGATGGGCAACAATGAGATGACCTCCAAAACAGGAATGGTTTTACAGGTGGAGACCACTGACATTTTTTTGCCTACTCGTCTTTTCTGACTGTTTTACTAATTTTGCATTTGGCTAGGGTCAGTGTCACTACTGGTAGCATGATGCGATACCTGGACCCTACAGAGCTTGCACAGGCAGTCCAAATCCTCCAGGAAGGCACATCAATACGTGCCATTGCCAGAAGGTTTTCTGTGTCTCCCAACACAATCTCAAGAGCATGGAGGAGATTCCAGGAGACAGGCTGTTACTCTAGGAAAGCTGGACAGGGCCGTAGAAGGTCCTTAACCTCCATAGCGGTCTGATTATGTCAGTATTTCTGTGCTCAAAGCGGTACATTGTTTTCAATGGAAATATGTCGTTTTTTTAATTGTAGGCCTGTAATTCTTAGGAATAACTCGCTGAAATCTGTCCGAACAAGAGTCTAGTAAACATCCTGGGTATGATAAAATTTGAAACACGAAATCATAAATTATAATATAATAACCATAAAAAATAAAAATATAATAATAAATTTAAATCGGTTTCATTGTCTGATGATGAATTTCCCCATGAATCATTATCACTCAATTCTGCAAGTGGTTCTAATTTACTATCGCTGTTCTCTAGCTGGTCTAAAACCGCTTTTGACCGAAAGGGACGCTTTTTGGACGCCATGGACGTTTCTCAGTTTCCAGGCAGAAAAAACAGTAAAAAATGCAGGCAGGACACAGGACAAAGCACTAGGGACAAAATGTATGTGAAATGGTTTGATACAGTAATGTAATACTATCAGAATTTAGTGTATTGCGTGAATGTCAAATTTTTACATTTTTTAAATTCCCGCTGGTTCCGTCACCCCCGTACGTCCTGACGCTCGCAGGGAACGGAACCTGGAAGACGGATGCTGGCATTGGCCGGAGGACATGGCCGGGACACTGCAGGGGGGACATTGTGGACTGCAGGACAAGGTAAGTGCTTGAGGGATCCCAGAGCAACACTGCAGTGTAATCCCGAGTGTAGCTCGTGGTTACCGCTTCTGGTACTGAAAGTTAACCCCGAGCTGCACTCGGGAATACCGCCAGGGGGTTAATCCATCAGCAGGACTGGTATCTGCTCCTTTGTGCAAGGAGGAACAGGATAAGGACTGCCATAGCCCTATAAAATGACCTCCAGCAGACCACTGGTGTGAATGTCTCTGGCCAAACAATCAAAAACAGAATTCATGAGGGTGGCCTGAGGGCCCGACGTCCTCCAGTGGGCCCGGTGCTTACTGTCCGACACCATATAGCTGGAATTGGCCATTGAACACCAGAATTGCCAGGTCCACCACAATCACCCTGTGCTTTTCATAGATGAGAGCAGGTTCCCCATGAGCACATATGACAGATGTGAAAGTGGCTGGAGAAGCCATGGAGAACATTATGCTGCCTGTAACATCATTCAGCGTTACCATTTTGGTTGTGGGTCAATAATGGTCTGGGGAGGCATATGCATGGAGGGACACAGAACTCTTCAAGCTAGACAATGGTACCCTGACTCCCATTAGGTATCGGGATGATATCTTTGGACCCATTGTCAGACCCTACGCTGATGCATTGGGTTCTGGGTTCCTCCTGGTGCATGACAATGCCCAGCCTCATGTGGCTAGAGTATGCAGGCAGTTCTAGGAGGATGAAGGAATTGATATCATTGAATGGCCCCATCGCTCGCCTGACCTAAATCCAATAGAACACCTCTGGGGTATCATGTTTCAGTCCATCTGACACTGCCAGGTTGCACCTCAGACTGTCCAAGAGCTCAGTGATGCCCTGGTCCAGATCTGGGAGGAAATACCCCAGGACAGCATCCGTCATCTCATTAGGAGCATGCCCCGACATTGTCAGTCATTCATACAAGCACATGTGGGCAATACAAACTACTGAGTACCATTTTGAGTTGCTGCAATGAAATTTCAGCAAAATGGCCTAGCCTGCTGCATCATTTTTTCACTTTGATTTTCAGGGTGTCTTTGAATTCAGTCCTCTGTAGGTTGATTATTTTCATTTCTATCAAATGATGGGACAGCCTCACGTTCCTAACACATTACCCAGTCCATATCGGTATAGATCCAGCATGATATTTTTCCCCATTTGAGATCTCATGTGCTTTCAAAGTGTTCCTTTAATTCTTTTGAGCAGTGTATAAAAGGATGTTCTATACTTCAACAGGCAACGGTAGCTACAGTAGTCATCCACGGGCAACTACTCTATCTTCTTGGGGAATGCTGGTCTTTTGAAGGGGTTGGCATAATAGCACAATAGTAAAGCAAACATGAGAAGCCACCAACGGATTCCATGTGTAAATGGACAAAGTATTACTTTGTACACCTGTTATTTTAAGTACTATCTGTGGAGGAGCTCAGGGTATGCACAGCAGCTGCATTTTTAAAAGTAGCTCATCCAACCTCCGCCATCTGACTGTAAATACTAGCACTGTTCAGATGCGCTTGCCTAGGAAAGACTCTGCTGACACTGCTGCCCACTTCACATGGACCCAGTGTACCCCAGACAAGGCTGTTACAGGAAAAAAGGAACACAGAGGCTGCAGGTGGGCTCAGATTTAGGCATTAGGTCCCGAAAGCATGGGGGTGGGGCGGGGCCCTTACCCAGCTGTACTGACATGGAGCTGTCAGGAAAATAAATTTCCCTTTATTGTTTGAATGTGGCTCAGGCTGTGAGAGTCTGTCAGCCAGTGCATCTTTCAGAAAGACTGATTCACTTTATATCATCCTGGATTGTCCCCATAAGGATTCTTTAAACTTTCATTTCACATGGCACACTCTACTATACCTGTGAGTGAGTTTGGGCTTTTTGAAAGCTGGCAACGGTTTCCCAGATTTTCAAGGCTAATACCTGGTCTGCCATTCTACCAGGTCAGGCCTCATCTGATGCCAACTTTGAATGTAAAGTACTTTAGGCAGTTTTATGAGTTGTAGACAGGCCCCAGTTCTACATTTTTCTTGGGCCTTTTAGTGTTTGCTGTGTTTCCTATCCTTTAGTTGGGCAAAATGAAGATGAATGACATCATGGCTCTGATTTACTAAGAATAGTGTCCAACAGCAGGCAGACGCTGAACATTCAGCCAGACCCAATTAAATAAATTAAAGCCTTTCAGTGGTCAAATGTTTGCAGGGTATATGGTACCACTACCTATTCCCTGTTTTTTTTTTTTTTTTTTTTTTTAATTGCCAGCAATTCTTTTTTTTACATTAAGCTGTCAGTGGGGAAACCCGCTGACAGCTGAAATATTAACGCATGGTTTTTTACTACTAAAATAACGTTTGATTTCACCAAAATCGCTAAAATACTGCATGAGTTATTTTATCAAGTTATGCGGTATTTTAATAGCGCTTTTTTTGTGAATTCAAACTTTTTTTTTTTTTTAAATGCTATGCGGTATCCTACCACATACTCGGAACTTCAATCTTTGTGCTACAAAATGCTCAGGTGTGAATGCAGTATAACACACTGTACTCTGTAACACACTGTACTCTGCAACACACTATACACTGTAATGCACTGTACTCTAACACACTGGACACTGCAATCAGGGCCGCTGTTAGATATCACAGGGCCCCGTACAGCCTACCTGACAGGGCCGTCAGAGAAAATATCAAGATTATATTTATGGTAAAAATACACTATAAACGTTATTAATGTACACAATCTCAACAAAATTCCTGTTAAATCTAAATGATAAAACTGTACTGAGTTAATAAATAAAGCTGTGTGTGTAATTGTGGTCTTGGGGCTCATTCACATGGGTGCTGTGGCCTGTAGAGTGTGAATCAGTGGTATATGTGGCTGGAGCTGCTTGAAGCTGTTTGCAAGCAACCTATGTTACACAATGGAAATGCTGCAGGTCCTAATTTGATAAGCATATGGGTGGAGGTGTACAGCCCTGAACACAGACAGTGAGCATGCAGGGCTACTTCCCGACTTCTGCACACCTGTTAGTTTAAAACCTGTGTTCATACAGCTGCTGTGTCCCCATAGTGTAACAGGTGGGTCCAGCCACATGAACAACCCACTCATTCATGCTGTACAGGCCAGAGGACCTGTGTGAATGTGGCATTTTTTACACTTTTTTTCCTCAGCCCATTTATTTCAATGAACTGCCTAACGTGTGGAAACATGCAAACATACTGCAAGCATAATATTTTAAAAGTGTGTTGCACCTAACCACACAGTAGTGTGGTGCCATGCGTTTTGGTGGCTGTGTGTCAGGGATCCGGGTATGACCAGAAATGTGTGGACTGACACAGGGAATGGCAGGCTTCAGGAATTATGTAATAACAATATAATTTATTGTTAGCCGCCCAAATATACAAAACGCACAGTAAACAAAATCAACCTTCCACTAATATCACTATGTGTGGGAACACAGGCATAGTCAGGGCTAGAGAGGTGGAATGGTCAGGCAGGCTGTATGGTTCTGTGAGATACCGCCTGGCGGTACCTCTAGCAATCCACAGGACAGGATTCCCCAGAGCGCAGAGTCTAAGCCCCAGTCTGCTTGTTCACCAGGGCCCCTGATGGTGGGGATGGACTTGGAGCAGACAGTGACCAGGTCGCGGCCCCTGAGTACACCCACCTGTGGTAGAGTGATCCACCAGAGGTATACACTGGTAAGAGCCTGATGTGAAGAGGCGGATAGGTCCGTGCAGGACAGACGGATGGATGGCAGAGTAGCAAGCATGGTCAGACAGGCCGGGTTGGTAACAGTGGGGACAGCATGGTACAAGGCAGCAGGCAAAGAGTAGTCGGGTCACTCGCCGGGTTTGGTAACAGGAGTTCAGATCAATAGGGATATCCAGAAGAGTAGTCAAAGGAGCCAGGGATCAGAGCAGGAGAAGTCAGCAAGGTCAGGATCAAGCAGGGTCGGCAGCAAGGCAATCGGGAGTACAGGATAATCAGGAACAAGGTACAGGGGCTCATGGGACAACACCAAGGCACTGATTGCAGGCCTGGTGATGCTTAAATATACCTCCTGCAATCAGCCCCAGGTGATGGCTTGATTGCAGGAGTGATATCCTGGCTGCTGAAAGCACCCGCTGGCCATCACCGTTACTGCAACCCACACAGCAGGTGAGCTCATTCCTGACACACCCGCTGGCAAGCACCGGTACTGCAGCCCACACGGCAGGTGAGCCCATTCCTGACAGTACCCCCCCTCAAGGAGCGGCCTCAGGACACTCCAAACAGTCCTTAACCACTTGCCCTCCTGAGGATTTACCCCCCTTAATGACTAGGCCTCTTTTTGCTACTCGGCGCTGCACTAATTCAACTGATAATTGCGTGGTCATGCAATGCTGCTTCCAAACAAAATTTACATCCTTTTTTTCACACAAATAGAGCTTTCTTTTGGTGGTATTTGATCACCTGTGCGCTTTTTATTTTTCACGCTATAAACAAAAAAATGCCAAAAATTTTACAGAAAAATGATATTTTTTACTTTCAGCTATAAAAAATATATTAGTAAACTCAAAGTTAGTTATAAATTTAGGCCAAAATGTATTCTGCTCTACATGTTTTTGGTAAAAAAAATCCCAATAAGTGTATATTGATTGCTTTGTGTGAAAGTTATAACGTCTACAAACTATGGTATAGATACTGCAATTTACGCCATTTTTTTTGCTATACAGCGCTGTGCTAGTTTAATGGACAATTGCGCAGTCATGCAATACGGTACATAAATGAAATTTACATCCTTTTTTTCCCCACAAATTGAGCTTTCTTTCAGTGGTATTTGATCGGCTGTGTGTTTTTTATTTTTTTGCGCTATAAAAAAAAGGCTGCCAATTTTGAGGAAAAAAACAATATTTTGGACTTTTTGCTATAAAACATGTCCAGTAAAAAAAAATTTAAAAATCAAAATTTAGTCATAAATTTCTGCCAAAATGCATTCTGCGACATGTCTTTGCTACAAAAAACCCCAATACGTGTAAATTAATTGGTTTACGTGAAAGTTATAGCGTTTACAAATGGCGGGAAAGATACTCGGATTTTTCATTTTTTTTATACTAATAATGGCGGCCACAGCAACTTATGGCGGCAATCAGCGACTTATGGCGGGATTGCGGCGGACATTCTGACACTGGGGGGGAACTGACTTGGGGTCACTGACATCCCCAGTGACATCAATACAGTGATCAATGCAAAAAAAAACAAAAACACTGACACTGTACTAATGGCACTGGGGAGGAAGGGGTTAACTTTATTATTCAGTGAAAGGGTTAACTGTGTGAGGGGAGTGTTTTACTAAGGGGCGGGGGTGTGTACTGCAGGAACACCGCTGATCGGGAACTAGCTGGTAATGACCGGCTGTGACCCGGCGACTGACATCCGTGGCCGTGATCGGCGGGACAGGTAGGGCGGCGGCGCGCCTCACGTGCGCCCCCTACCTGTTTTAAAAACACACGTTTTAAAACGTGGTTTTGCCCAGCCGTGCCGCCCTGCCGCCGTATTTCTACAGTGGCTGGGCGGCATGTGGTTAATGGCAAAAATGTTCCACTGCCCGGGTCAGGTAACTGGCTGGATATCCCACTGCCGGAGTCAAGCGACTGGTTGGGTTTCCTGCTGGTAGACTTATCTTTTTGTAGGAGACCGCAGGAAGGCACGTTGCTGGACACAGGATTTCCAGAAGCAGGCTGGGAATCAGGGGCTGGCACATCTGGCTGGGCAGCGAGCAGAGGCATATCGGGCTGGGCGGCGGGCACCGGGTCATCGGGCTGGGCGGCGTGCACCGGGTCATCAGGCTGAGTGGTAGTTATCGGTTCCTCAAGTTGGATAACGGACACCGGGGCATCAGGCTGGATAACAAACACCGGGGCATCAGGCTGGATAGCATCATCCGGCTGGGTAGCGGGGACCAGATCATCAGGCTGGGTAGGATCATCAGGCTGGGTCGGATCATCAGGCTGGGTAGCGGACACTGGGTCATCAGGGCATCAGGCTAACCAGCGGGCACCGAGCATCAAGCTCGACAGTGGGCACCGGGTCATCAAGCTCGACAGCGGGCACCGGGTCATCAAGCTCGACAGCGGACACCGGGTCATCAGGCAGGACAGCGGGCATCAAGGCATCTGGCAGGACAGCGGGCATCAAGGCATCAGGCAGGACAGCGGGCACCGGATCATCTGGCAGGACAGCGGGCATCAAGGCATCAGGCAGGACAGCGGGCACCGGATCATCTGGCAGGACAGGGGGCACCGGATCTTCTGGCAGGACAGCGAGCGTCAAGGCATCTGGCAGGACAGCGGGCATCAAGGCATCAGGCAGGACAGCGGGCACCGGATCATCTGGAGGACAGCGGGCATCAAGGCATCTGGCAGGACAGCGGGCATCAAGGCATCAGGCAGGACAGCAGGCACCAGATCATCTGGCAGGACAGGGGGCACCGGATCATCTGGCAGGACAGCGAGCGTCAAGGCATCTGGCAGGACAGCGGGCGTCAAGGCATCTGGCAGGACAGCAGGCGTCAAGGCATCTGGCAGGACAGCAGGCGTCAAGGCATCAGGCAGGACAGCGGGCATCAGGCTGGACAGCGAGCATCAGGTGGGATAACAGAAGGTGGGTTCTCAGACAGCAGGCTGACCGGTTTGGATGCGGGCAGGATGGTACTGGTTGGAAAGAATTTTCGCTTCTTCTTGGGTTTAGTTACTGAAGCACTGTAAGTAAATGCAGGGCTGTAAATGGAGGGAGCAGCTGAAGACAGAGAAGAGCTGGAGGATGGAACAGAGGAGGGAGCAATTGCTACAGAGGATTTCTTTACAGGATTAAAGGCAGGATAGGTGCAGCGAGTGGGAGCAGGGTACTGATATGTGGTTGATAGCAGGGCATACTGGGCTTGAACTGGGGGTGCTGTCAGGAATGCAGGAATAGAGCCTTTAAAAAATGGATTAGAAGCAGGAGTGGGTCTTCGCAAGCTGACTGAGGTGGGGTGTAACAAATCTGACCATGTCTGTAATACCGGTTGAACAAAGCTCAGCTTACATGCAGCCTGGCTGACCAAGGACTGCACTACGTTTATACAATCCACAGTCCAGAAGCAATCTGGATCATCCTCTAACAACCATACCAGTGACTCTACTTGATCTGCACTAAATGGCGGAGAAAAATCATCCCTGCTTTCAGGGGTACTGGACAGAGCCAACTCAGCACAAGCCTGGATCAATGGCTGGACCTCAGAAAACACCTTGCCCTGATCTACTAGCGAATGAGCAACCTGCATACACTCTAGCAGCTGATCACTGACCCACTGCTTCAGAATCTGATAGCAGTACTCTCTGTTTTCAATTGCTAGCAGAGACAAGTACAAAACCTCCTCCGGATGCATCCTTCCCCAACAACAAGCCAAGATGGCTTCCCTGTGCAGCCACTTCTGGTCAGAACTGGCCTTGGTGTTATGTCAGAAATCCGGGTATGACCAGAAATGTGTGGACTGACACAGGGAATGGCAGGCTTCAGGAATGATGTAATAACAATATAATTTATTGTTAGCCGCCCAAATATACAAAACGCACAGTAACAAAACCAACCTTCCACTAATATCAGTGTGTGCGGGAACACAGGCGTAGTCAGGGCAGGAGAGGTGGAATGGTCAGGCAGGCTGTATGGTTCTGTCAGATACCACCTGGTGGTACCTCTAGCAATCCACAGGACAGGATTCCCCAGAGCGCAGAGTCTAAGCCCCAGTCTGCTTGTTCACCAGGGCCCCTGATGGTGGGGATGGACTTGGAGCAGACAGTGACCAGGTCGCGGCCCCTGAGTACACCCACCTGTGGTAGAGGGATCCGCCAGAGGTATGCACTGGTAAGAGCCTGACGTGAAGAGGTGGATAGGTCCGTGCAGGACGGACAGATGGATGGATGGCAGAGTAGCAAGCATGGTCAGACAGGCCGGGTCGGTAACAGTGGGGACAGCATGCTACAAGGCAGCAGGCAAAGAGTAGTCGGGTCACTCGCCGGGTTTGGTAACAGGAGTTCAGATCAATAGGAATATCCAGAAGAGTAGTCAAAGGAGCCAGGGATCAGAGCAGGAGAAGTCAGCAAGGTCAGGATCAAGCAGGGTCTGCAACAGGACAACCAGGAACAGGATACAGGGGCTCATGGGACAACACCAAGGCACTGATTGCAGGCCTGGTGCTGAAAGCACCCGCTGGCCATCACCGGTACTGCCGCCCACACAGCAGGTGAGCCCATTCCTGACACGCCCGCTGGCACGCACCGGTACTGCAGCCCACACGGCAGGTGAGCCCATTCCTGACACTGTGAATACATCTGTGTTTACTAGACGTATAGAGGTGCAAATAAGTATTCATGGTGCCTGCGCACATCTGCAAATGGTTCTGCGTTTCTTTGCTGTGCAGGAAAATGCATGCTCTTGCATGTGTTTCTGCATCACAAATAGTATGAACAAGTCCTAAGGGCTGGTTCACACTATAGAGTCTAGATGTGTTCCGGATGCGTTTTTGCATGCACATTTGTGATGCATTTTGGTATGCACCAATATTTAGATTGCACATATGCAAGTATTTGCAAAATACCCAATCAAAAGCACCCTATTGCATCACCAGACTAAATGTTATGTACCAATGAATGCAGCCGATGGATAAGTAGTGTTCAATGTGCAGCTAGCCAATATTTTGAAACAATCCTAACATTAATAATTTGTGACTTAAATTTGGTTTTGCCTTTGGCCCTGTGCCGCAAAAGAACATATATTCGAGTATTTATCAGTCACAGATCTTAACCATTTGCCGCCTGCCCTATGGCCGAATGGCGGCCGGCAAATGTCATCAGCGTCATTGAGTGGGAGCTGGCAAACGCTAGAGTGTGAGCTGAAAAATCAGGACATGATATCTAAACTGCCATCACTCCCTCATTTTGAAGCCCACCTACACAAATCTCATATCAAAATGTTCAGCTATCCCTGCTGCCACTAAAAATGTCCACGGCTAAACCATAGTCCTGATAGTTTTTACAATATGACCATTTGTTTGCAACTCATGCCGCCCATTGACATTCTTTGAAACTCCACTCTAGCCACCCCAAAGTTGAAGGGCAATATCTAAACTGCGACTGTGCCTTCATTTTTAATATTTCAGAGACATACTATGCATCAAAATGTAGGTATCGGTCTTGTGATTCTCTAAATATAAAGCTCTTTGGTGTAGGATGTATCATTTTTAAACTACAACCATTTAAAGATGGCAACCGCCAGTGAAGTGAGCAAGTTGGAGCAGTTTGCTTTTAACCGCCCTTGCTGTAGAGTGAGTTGCCATAGGAACCCAGGTGTGTGAGCAGGCAGCAGAGTGACAAGCCACTGCACCCAGTTACTCCGCCCACTCCAGTTGTAGACTACTGGTGGAAGCAAGAACACTTTACACAATTTCCCCAGAAATTGTAGCTTTTCTAGGTTTTTTTTATTATTGTATCTTTTATTAACTTTTCTTATAAGAAAAAAATAGATTACAAAACCACCATATATCTTATTACATCATACATATAAACTTTATTTCCATACCCACCCCCAAAACCCCCCTGTCCAATCTTATCTTAACCCCTCTTTCCCCTGCTATTAATCTAGTCATGTATATAGATCTCTTTAACCATTTAAATTCTCTGGTACTACTATAGGAGGACCTTTAATTTTTAAGTATTTTTCTGAAGTTTTAAACTCATACCATCTACCCCAAATCTTTCTAAACTTTTCCATTTCATCTTTCTCCATATAACAAAGATTCTCCATCCTGCTAACATATTCTGTTCTGTCTATCCAATCCCTCATTGTTGGTGGATCCTGGGCCTTCCAAAACCTAGGAATTAAATCCTTTGCTGCACCAATCAGATGGTACAATAAGCTGTTTTTTTATTTTACCGACAACTCTGTTCTATAGAAGAGACACACCCATGGATCCTTCTGGATAGATGTCCCCCAGATCTCCTGTATATGATGAATTATCTCCTCCCAAAATAACTGAATTTTTGGCCATTCCCACCATATATGAGCCATTGTCCCTATTGCCCCACACCCTCTCCAACATAAAGGTGACACTTCTCTCTGTTTATGTGCCACACTAGGTGTGCAATACCATCTAGACCCGGGGTGGGCAAACTTTTTGACTTGAGGGCCGCAATGGGTTCATATATTGGACTCGGGGGCCGGACCAAGAGTAGATGAATGATGTGTATGTGTCATCCATAGTAAGTATAGTAATATTCCCCCATAGTAAGCATAGTAATTAATCCCCCATATAGTAATTCATCCCCCATAGTAATTCATCCCCCATATAGTAATTCATCCCCCATAGTAATTCATCCCCCCTATAGTAATTCATCCCCCATATAGTAATTCATCCCCCATAGTAATTCATCCCCCATAGTAATTCGTCCCCCATATAGTAATTCATCCCCCATATAGTAATTCAACCCCCATAGTAATTCATCCCCCATATAATAATTCATCCCCCATATAGTAATTCATCCCCCCTAGTAATTCATCCCCCCTAAAGTAATTCATCCCCCCTATAGTAATTCATCCCCCATAGTAATTCATCCCCCATATAGTAATTCATCCCCCATAGTAATTCATCCCCCATATAGTAATTCATCCCCCATAGTAATTCATCCCTCATATAGTAATTCATCCCCCATATAGTAATTCATCCCCCATAGTAATTCATCCCCCCTATAGTAATTCATCCCCCATATTAATTCATCCCCCATATTAAGTCCCCAAGTCCCCCCTGTGTCAATTCACTTACCTTTGCTCCGCGCGTTCCTCTCGCTGTGTTCCCGCGCCGTTCCGGTGTAGCATGAAAATCTGTCTCCTATGAGGATCTGTCCCCCTCGACGTATCTGCGCATGTGCCAGTTTCAGGCATTAGCAGCCGATCGGCGATCTCCGGCACATGCGCAGATACGTCGAGGGGGACAGATCCTCACAGGAGACAGATTTTCATGCTGCACCGGTCTTCAGGGCGGACTGTGAGAGGAGCCTAGCGGGAGCCTAGCTCCGCGGGCCGGATTAAAAGGTCCGCCGGGCCGTATACGGCCCGCGGGCCGTAGTTTGCCCATTGCTGATCTAGACAAACATTTATAATTCATCTCAACTATATTGGTGTTCGTCACCCCGTGCTTTAACTTAAACATTTTCCTCTTCTGGTGATCATTCATTTTTATACCCAATTCTCTTTCCCAACCCTCCAAGAATGACGGTGATCCAGCTCCCTTCAATTCAACCACGATCTTATAAATCCTAGATATTATATGTCCACAATCTGTCTTGGAGCTCAGCAATCTTTCAAATGGGAGCATGTCCCCCGCCATCCTCAGAGGCTGAGGAAGTATTGAGACAAAATGTCCCATTTGGTAATATCTCAATTTATCTAAAACAAAAAACAAATTTCTTTTATTCTTCAATTCTTGAAAAGTGCATAACTGCCCTTTTTCTAATATATCTCCCAAACGTGCATTTCTATCTTTAAACCATTTTCTCGAAACGGAGGAAAAAATTCTGTGTCCACCAACAGTATCAATAATGAATTATATTTCCAACCCATAGACTTGTGTAAACCATCCCAAACTCTCAATACATCCCGTGTCAGTGTACTACTATTTTCATCTAATGCCCGAAATTCTTGTGGGATCCATATAATCTTCTCCAACTGTGTTTGACATAATATGACTTCAATTTTAACCCAACATTTTTCTTGTGACTTATATGTCCAATCCACCACCCGTGATAATAACACCGACAAATAATATTTCCTCATATTTGGCAAGTTTAGTCCTCCATTTTCTTTATGATAACATAAGGTTTCATACTTAATTCTTGGTTTCTTATTAGCCCAAATAAACCTCAATATCAATTTTTTTATTATCTTAAAAAAGGATCCTGGTAGTTTTATAGGGAGCATCTGAAACATATACAGGATTTTTGGGACTATTACCATCTTAACCAGATTAATCCGCCCAATCCATGAAACCCACCCTCCTGAGAGTCTTCTCAATTCCTCTTTAATTTCATTTATTAGTGGAATATAATTAGCCTGGTATAGGTCCTTTACTGCAGGGGTTAGTTTTATTCCTAAATACTTTAAATCTCTCTCTCTCCATATAAAAGGGAACTGTTCTTGTAAGCTCTTCCTTTCTACCTTTGACACATTTATTTAAAAGGGAACTGTTCTTGTAAGCTCTTCCTTTCTACCTTTGACACATTTATGTTCAAAATCTCAGATTTTGTAAGATTAGGTTAGGCAATGCCACTCTAGGGTTCACTATATAAAACAGCATATCGTCTGCATATGCAGCTACCTTATGTTCTACTCCTCCTATCTTAATTCCTGTAATATCAATGTTCTTTCTTACCGCCGCCAAAAGAGGTTCGAGAGATAGCACAAACAATAACGAGGATAATGGGCATCCTTGTCTAGTTCCATTATGCATTCCAAAAGTCCCAGACAAGGTCTCGTTAACCTTCACTGCTGCTGAAGGACTATTATAAAACCCTTTTATCCACTGCAACATTTTTCCCCTATTCCCATGGCCTCCAATGTATTTAACATAAACCCCCAATCTACCCGATCGAAGGCTTTTTCTGCGTCTATTGACAAGATTATTGTTGACTGCCTACCTCTCTTTGCTTTCTGTAGAAGAAGTAACGTCCTCAAGTCGTTATCTCTTCCTTCCCTTCCTGGAACAAAACCTGCCTGATCTAAACGTACCCATTCTGCATGAACTCCTTCAACGTGGTAGCCAATACTTTCGCAAACAATTTGGTATCCATATTTAATAATGATATGGGTCTATAGCTAATTACATTGTGAGCTATCTTTCCTTTCTTTGAGAATGATTGTTATATGTGCGTGTAATGATTCTCCTCTAATTTCCGTTCCTTCTCCCAGGACATTCATATATCTGAAAAGTTTAGGGACCAATGACTCTTTAACCTTTTTGTAATATCCCTCTCTCAGGGCCCGGGCTCTTTCCCCCCGCCATATTCTTCAGAGCCGATATAGTTTCATCCTGGGAGATAGCTCATTATAAAGATATTAAATTATCTTTTGCAATTTTTGGTAAATCTGCTGCAGTTAGAAATACTTGCCTTCTCTTCCTCCTTTCTTCTTCTGTGTTTTTTAAATTTATGGGGTTCACCTCATACAACTTACTATAGAACTTTTGACACACATCAGCTATACCAGTGGTGGAGTAGACCAGCTCCCCGTTTCCATCTTTAATTTTTCTATATAATTTTTTTATTTCTTTTCAGTCTCTTTGTCAGGGCTCCGGGTATGACCAGAGGTGTGTGGACTGACACAGGAAAACACAGACTTCAGGTATAGTGTGTAAAACAATATAATTTATTAAGGGCAACACAAACATAAACGCACTGCAACAAACCAAACCCAAAACTAACACAAATATGTACAACAAGGTGCAACAAACCCAAACCTTAACTGATATATATATATATATATAAATATGGAGAACAACGTAGTCAGGTGGGCTGGATCGGTAGCTAACGGGCAGACAAGGTACAAGGAGTAGGCAGAAAATTGGTGAGGAGTAGCCAAGGTCGGTGCAGGCAGAGTTTAAGCAGAGTCAGGATCAGGCAGAGTCAGGATCAGGCAGGAAGCAGACAGGATGCAGGTACAGGGGCTCATGGGAACAATACACCAAGGCCCTGACTGCAGGCCTGGCCATTCCTTAAATACACCTCCTGCAATCAGCCTCAAGTGATGGCTTGATTGCAGGAGTGAGCTTCTGGCTGCCAAGAGCACCTTCTGGCCAGCCCTGGTACTGCAGCCCACAAGGCAGGTGAGTCCCACCACCATTGGCGAGTCCATTCCTGACACTCTTCATCATGAAATTTCCAGGCCTATTCCCCCACTGGTATCTTTCCTTTCAAACTCTATTAAAAACTTTCCTCATTTCCTGTTCAATTAGATCCTTCATTTCTTCTCTTTTAAGAATAATCTTCCCATATAAATCTGAGTCCTACTTTAATTTATGTGCCAGTTAATTTATGCAATTCTTCAATTACCCCTTTTAACTTCCTCTCTCGGTCTCTCTTTTTTTTTTTTTGTTCCTGCAGCTATCAAAATTCCCCTCATATAGACATAATGAACCTCCCAAATAGTCACCTCTGTTAATTCCTTTGTTTCATTCATAAGAAAAAATTGTTGTAACTCTTCCCTAACCTCTCAAGGTCCTGCAAAAGTGCCTCACTTAAACTCCACGTGGCCCTCTTATTTCCTTCTCCTCCCAGTTGTAGTCTCGCCGTGACAGGAGCGTGATCAGATATGGTCATAACTAGAGATGAGCGAATTATTCAAAAATTCGATTCGGCTGATTTGCCGAATTTGAGGAAGAAATTCGATTAGATGCGAATTTATTCGCTACGAATTTAACTTATAAAAAGGGTTTCTAGGCTTCAGAGAGCCTTTAAATTAGTGCAGAACACTGTACCTTTAATTTAAATGCCCTTGGAGATGAGGAAGGAGAAGGAGAAGGATGAGAAGAAGGAGAAGGAGAAGGATGAGAAGAAGGAGAAGGAGAAGGATGAGAAGAAGGAGAAGGAGAAGGATGAGAAGAAGGAGAAGGTTGAGAAGCAGGAGAAGGATGAGAAGAAGGAGAAGGAGAAGGATGAGAAGAAGGAGAAGGATGAGAAGAAGGAGAAGGAGAAGGATGAGAAGAAGGAGAAGGATGAGAAGAAGGAGAAGGAGAAGGATGAGAAGAAGGAGAAGGAGAAGGATGAGAAGAAGGAGAAGGAGAAGGATGAGAAGAAGGAGAAGGATGAGAAGAAGGAGAAGGATGAGAAGAAGGATGAGAAGAAGGAGAAGGATGAGAAGAAGGATGAGAAGAAGGAGAAGGATGAGAAGAAGAAGGATGAGAAGAAGAAGAAGGATGAGAAGAAGGATGAGAAGAAGAAGAAGGATGAGAAGAAGAAGAAGGATGAGAAGAAGGAGAAGGATGAGAAGAAGAAGAAGGATGAGAAGAAGAAGAAGGATGAGAAGAAGGAGAAGGATGAGAAGAAGAAGAAGGATGAGAAGAAGGAGAAAGATGAGAAGAAGAAGAAGGATGAGAAGAAGGAGAAGGATGAGAAGAAGAAGAAGGATGAGAAGAAGAAGAAGGATGAGAAGAAGGAGAATTCCAAGCCGGCAAAAAGTGTATCTGCAGAGCTCCGCTATTTCTTAGCGGAGCTCTGCAGATACACTTAGCGGAGCTCTGCAGATACACTTAGCGGAGCTCTGCAGATACACTTTTTGCCGGCTTGGAATTCTTCTTATTTTCATCCTACTTCTTCTTCTTCTTCATCCTCATCCTCAGAAGAAGAAGAAGAGGATGAGGATGAAGAGGAAGAAGAAGAAGAAGAAGAAGAAGTAGGATGAAAATAAGAAGAATTCCAAGCCGGCAAAAAGTGTATCTGCAGAGCTCCTCTATTCTGCAGATACACTTAGAGGAGCTCTGCAGATACACTTTTTGCCGGCTTGGAATTCTTCTTATTTTCATCCTACTTCTTCTTCTTCTTCTTCTTCATCCTCATCCTCATCCCCAGAAGAAGAGGATGAGGATGAGGATGAAGAAGAAGAAGAAGAAGAAGAAGTAGGATGAAAATAAGAATTCCAAGCCGGCAAAAAGTGTATCTGCAGAGCTCCGCTAAGTGTATCTGCAGAGCTCCGCTATTTCTGACAGTTCTCTGACATTCACTCCATACAGCGGTTGAAACATTGTATCTATTTGTTTCCATAAATGGAAACAAATAGATACAATGTTTCAACCGCTGTATGGAGTGAATGTCAGAGAACTGTCAGAAATAGGCTATTTCTGACAGTTCTCTGACATTCACTCCTCAACCGCTGTATGGAGTATTGAATGTCAGAGAACTGTCAGAACTAGCCTATTTCTGACAGTTCTCTGACATTCACTCCATACAGCGGTTGAAACATTGTATCTATTTGTTTCCATAAATGGAAACAAATAGATACAATGTTTCAACCGCTGTATGGAGTGAATGTCAGAGAACTGTCAGAAATAGGCTAGTTCTGACAGTTCTCTGACATTCACTCCTCAACCGCTGTATGGAGTGAATGTCAGAGAACTGTCAGAAATAGCCTATTTCTGACAGTTCTCTGACATTCACTCCATACAGCGGTTGAAACATTGTATCTATTTGTTTCCATAAATGGAAACAAATAGATACAATGTTTCAACCGCTGTATGGAGTGAATGTCAGAGAACTGTCAGAAATAGCGGAGCTCTGCAGATACACTTAGCGGAGCTCTGCAGATACACTTTTTGCCGGCTTGGAATTCTTATTTTCATCCTACTTCTTCTTCTTCTTCTTCATCCTCATCCTCTTCTTCTTCTTCTGAGGATGAGGATGAGGCTGAAGAAGAAGAAGAAGAAGTAGGATGAAAATAAGAATTCCAAGCCGGCAAAAAGTGTATCTGCAGAGCTCCTCTATTCTGCAGATACACTTAGAGGAGCTCTGCAGATACACTTTTTGCCGGCTTGGAATTCTTCTTATTTTCATCCTACTTCTTCTTCTTCTTCTTCTTCTTCTTCTTCATCCTCAGAAGAAGAAGAAGAGGATGAGGATGAAGAAGAAGAAGAAGAAGAAGTAGGATGAAAATGAGAATTCCAAGCCGGCAAAAAGTGTATCTGCAGAGCTCCTCTATTTCTGACAGTTCTATGTCAGAGAACTGTCAGAAATAGAGGAGCTCTGCAGATACACTTTTTGCCAGCTTGGAATTCTTCTTATTTTCATCCTACTTCTTCTTCTTCTTCATCCTCATCCTCATCCTCTTCTTCTTCTTCCGAGGATGAGGATGAAGAAGAAGAAGAAGTAGGATGAAAATAAGAAGAATTCCAAGCCGGCAAAAAGTGTATCTGCAGAGCTCCTCTAAGTGTATCTGCAGAATAGAGGAGCTCTGCAGATACACTTTTTGCCGGCTTGGAATTCTTCTTATTTTCATCCTACTTCTTCTTCTTCATCCTCATCCTCATCCTCAGAAGAAGAGGATGAGGATGAGGATGAAGAAGAAGAAGAAGTAGGATGAAAAGAAGAATGAAAAGAAGAAGAATGAAAAGAAGAAGAAGAAGAATGAAAAGCAGAATGAGAAGAATGAAAAGATTCTTCTTCTTCTCATTCTTCTTTTCATTCTTCTTCTTCTTTTCATTCTTCTTCTTCTTTTCATTCTTCTTTTCATTCTTCTTCTCATTCTTCTCATTCTTCTTCTCATTCTTCTTCTCATTCTTCTTCTCATTCTTCTTCTCATTCTTCTTTTCATTCTTCTTTTCATTCTTCTTCTCATTCTTCTTTTCATTCTTCTTTTCATTCTTCTTCTCATTCTTCTTTTCATTCATTCTTCTTCTTCTTTTCATTCTTCTTCTTCTTCTTTTCATTCTTCTTTTCATTCTTCTCATTCTTCTTTTCATTCTTCTCATTCTTCTTCTCATTCTTCTTTTCATTCTTCTTTTCATTCTTCTTCTTCTTTTCATTCTTCTTTTCATTCTTCTTCTCATTCTTCTTCTCATTCTTCTTCTTTTCATTCTTCTTTTCATTCTTCTTCTCATTCTTCTTTTCATGAAGAAGAAAAGAAGAATGAGAAGAATGAAAAGAAGAATGAAAAGAAGAAGAAGAAGAATGAAAAGAAGAATGAGAAGAAGAATGAAAAGAAGAATGAGAAGAATGAAAAGAAGAATGAAAAGAAGAAGAAGAAGAAGAAGAATGAAAAGAAGAAGAAGAATGAAAAGAAGAAGAAGAAGAATGAAAAGAAGAATGAAAAGAAGAAGAAGAAGAATGAAAAGAAGAAGAAGAATGAAAAGAAGAAGAAGAAGAATGAAAAGAAGAATGAGAAGAATGAAAAGATTCTTCTTCTTCTTTTCATTCTTCTTCTTCTTTTCATTCTTCTTCTTCTTTTCATTCTTCTCATTCTTCTTTTAATTCTTCTCATTCTTCTTTTAATTCTTCTCATTCTTCTTCTCATTCTTCTTTTCATTCTTCTTCTCATTCTTCTTTTCATTCTTCTTCTTCTTTTCATTCTTCTTTTCATTCTTCTCATTCTTCTTTTCATTCTTCTTCTCATTCTTCTTTTCATTCTTCTTCTTCTTTTCATTCTTCTTTTCATGAAGAAGAAAAGAAGAATGAAAAGAAGAATGAAAAGAAGAATGAGAAGAAGAATGAAAAGAAGAATGAAAAGAAGAATGAAAAGAAGAATGAGAAGAATGAAAAGAAGAATGAGAACAATGAAAAGAAGAATGAGAAGAAGAAGAAGAAGAAGAATGAAAAGAAGAATGAAAAGAAGAAGAAGAAGAATGAAAAGAAGAAGAAGAAGAATGAAAAGAAGAATGAAAAGAAGAAGAAGAATGAAAAGAAGAAGAAGAATGAGAAGAATGAAAAGAAGAAGAAGAAGAATGAAAATAAGAAGAAGAAGAATGAAAAGAAGAATGAAAAGAAGAAGAAGAATGAAAAGAAGAAGAAGAAGAATGAAAAGAAGAATGAGAAGAAGAATGAGAAGAACGAAAAGATTCTTCTTCTTCTTCTTTTCATTCTTCTTTTCATTCTTCTTCTTCTTTTCATTCTTCTCATTCTTCTTTTCATTCTTCTCATTCTTCTTCTCATTCTTCTTTTCATTCTTCTTCTCATTCTTCTTTTCATTCTTCTTCTTTTCATTCTTCTTTTCATTCTTCTCATTCTTCTTTTCATTCTTCTTTTCATTCTTCTTCTCATTCTTCTTTTCATGAAGAAGAAAAGAAGAATGAGAAGAATGAAAAGAAGAAGAAGAATGAGAAGAATGAGAAGAAGAATGAAAAGAAGAATGAAAAGAAGAATGAGAAGAATGAAAAGAAGAATGAAAAGAAAAAGTATTCCAGTACAGCAAAAAGTGTATCTGCAGAGAGCTCCGCTATTTCTGACAGTTCTCTGACAGTTCCTTCACATGTACAGCGGTTGAAACATTGTATCTATTTATTTCCGAATAAAAACATCTGTATCCTAAATGGAAACAAATAGATACAATGTTTCAACCGCTGTACATGTGAAGGAACTGTCAGAGAACTGTCAGAAATAGCAGAGCTCTCTGCAGGGACACTTTTGCCGGCTGATCGGGAAAAATCCGATTCGCGCACCCGAATTATGCAAATATTCGGATTCGACGCGAATCGAATTTTTCCTGAAATTCGAAACGAATTCCACTTCGCCTGGTTCGATTCGCTCATCTCTAGTCATAACCTTAGATTTCACCAAACATTCTAAATGCCTGTTCTCTATTAGTACATAATCCAATTTTGAATATGATCTGTGCGCAGAAGAGAAGAAGGTATAATCCCTATCTCTGGGATGTTTTACTCTCCAAGTATCTATTAATTGGTTTTGCTTTAATTCTTTTTTCAGATTTCTCAATTTTTTCCCTCCCTCCTTCTGCACAACTGAAGATGTATCCATCCATGGATCTAAACAACAGTTAAAGTCTCCTGCCACGATTAGACTACCTCTCTTAAATTCCATAATTTTCCTCATTAGATTTGGAAGGAAGTCCTCTGAATTCTTATTTGGGCAGTAAATATTTACTATTTATGTGTATCTTTGCCCCTGTAATTTCCCTCTTAATCCTAAATACCGACCCTCTGGATCCACCAATTTTCCCTCAACCTCAAAATTTATATTTTTTGCAAATCCTATTGCCACTCCCTTGGCCCTCTTTATTTGTGAATCCACATAGTACCATGTTGGGTAGTACCTCGAATTTAACTTAATGTTGGTGTCATATGAAAGGTGTGTCTCCTGTAGGAAGGCCACATCTATAGTGTTGGTACACTTCCCTAAGTATCTTATGTCTTTTAGCCAGAGAATTAAGACCTTTCACATTATACGTCATGATGCTAATATCATACCCATGTCTAATATCTATTTCTCTCTTACATCTACATTTCCTTCTATAGGTAGGGGAATCATAGCTATTTGATTCATGAACAACATCCCTCCCCTCACACCCCCCCTCCATCCCTACCCAATCCTTCCTCCCTCCCCTCCTTAGCCCTCCCCTAAAACCCTCTTGGTTTATATAATTCCCTAGAATCTGATGTGGGACCCCACCCCCACTGGCGATTCCTATTTTGGGGTATGACTGAGCATAAGCACTGCTTTTGTCCCCCTGTTCTTGACATAGGGACTTCTCCCTACCTCTATTTTGAGGCCCTGGGGGGCTCCAGGCGACCACTGTTACTGTAAATATTTCTTATCCATAATTCTTCTTCAGGTGAGGGCCCATAAGAGCAATGGGTAAACGGAGAGGTGGGAGCAGAAGGGAGATGAGAGAAAAATAAATAAGTAAACAAAGAAATAGGGTCACCTCCTCTTCCCCTCCTCTCTAATTCCCCCCCTCTCCTCCCCCCCTACATTCTTCCATCTACTACTTTTTCCTACTCATAACTTGCTGCCATTTATCATTTCTAATCATCCTCTCGTTATTCCCCTCTGACCATCCCTCTATATCAGCGGTTCTCAACCTGTGGGCCGCGACCCCTTTGGGGGTCAAACAACCCTTTCAAAGGGGTCGCCTAAGACCATCGGAAAACACATAACCGAGACACCGCTCCTCTATCCTTCTCCAGGAATGTCCAGTCACATGCAGATATGCCCACATTTCCCTGGACCGCGATTTGTGGGCGGGATGACACCGCCCCTGTCATCTGGCCACACCCCCGGAATCACTCAACAGGGCCGCCTCCTCGCCGGTGATTGGCTGCCGGAACTGTAGCTCAGGAGAGGCACACAGGCGGCCAAACACTGGTGAGGAGGTGGAGCTTGGAGAGGAGGAGCCAAGTGGCGGCGCGAAGATCAAACAAGATTGAGTGAGGGAGCGGCCGGAGAAGGAAGACAGCTGACAGGTAAGTGTCTGTACCATGCAGATGGTGCTGCTGCAGCCAGGTATACTGGCTGTAGATGGGAGAGGGAGGGAGCGAGCCCAGGCTGAAGCAGGGGTCAGCAAGGTAAGTATCATTGGTGTCAGTGGGAGGAATAGTGCCCCATCATTGGTGTCACTAATACCAATCATGGGGCACTATTCCTCCCACTGACACCAATGATGGGGTACTATTCCCCCCCCCCACACTGACATCAATGATGGGGCACTATTCTTCCTCCCACACTGACACCAATGATGGGGCACTATCCTCCCACACTGACATCAATGATGGGGCACTATTCCTCCCACACTGACACCAATGATGGGGCACTATTCCTCCCACTGATACCAATGATGGGGCATTATTCCTCCCACTGACACCAACAATGTGGCACTATTCCTCCCACTAACACCAATGATGGGAAACTATTCCTCCCACTGATACCAACAATGTGGCACTATTCCTCCCACTAACACCAATGATGGGAAACTATTCCTCCCACGGATACCAATGATGGGGCACTACTCTTCCCTCTGCAAAATTACAGTTATGAAGTAGCAACGAAAATAATTTTATGGTTGGGGGTCACCACAACATGAGGAACTGTATTAAAGGGTCGTGGCATTAGGAAGGTTGAGAACCACTGCTCTATATATACAGTCAGGTCCATAAATATTGGGACATCGACACAATTCTACCATTTTTGGCTCTATACACCACCACAATGGATTTGAAATGAAACAAACAAGATGTGCTTTAACTGCAGACTGGCAGCTTTAATTTGAGGGTATTTACATCCAAATCAGGTGAACAGTGTAGGAATTACAACAGCTTGCATATGTGCCCCCCACTTGTTAAGGGACCAAATGTAATGGGACAGAATAATAATCATAAATCAAACTTTCACTTTTTAATACTTGGTTGCAAATCCTTTGCAGTCAATTACAGCCTGAAGTCTGGAACGCATAGACATCACCAGACGCTGGGTTTCATCCCTGGTGATGCTCTGCCAGGCCTCTACTGCAACTGTCTTCAGTTCCTGCTTGTTCTTAGGGCATTTTCCCTTCAGTTTTGTCTTCAGCAAGTGAAATGCATGCTCAATCGGATTCAGGTCAGGTGATTGACTTGGCCATTGCATAACATTCCACTTCTTTCCCTTAAAAAACTCTTTGGTTGCTTTTGCAGTCTGCTTTGGGTCATTGTCCATCTGTACTGTGAAGCGGCGTCCAATGAGTTCTGAAGCATTTGGCTGAATATGAGCAGATAATATTCCCGAAACACTTCCAAATTCATCCTGCTGCTTTTGTCAGCAGTCACATCATCAACAAATACAAGAGAACCAGTTCCATTGGCAGCCATACATGCACACCCCATGACACTACCACCACCATGCTTCACTGATGAGGTGGTATGCTTAGGATCATGAGCAGTTCCTTTCCTTCTCCATACTCTTCTCTTCCCATCACTCTGGTACAAGTTGATCTTGGTCTCATCTGTCCATAGGATGTTGTTCCAGAACTGTGAAGGCTTTTTTAGATGTCGTTTTGCAAACTCTAATCTGGCCTTCCTGTTTTTGAGGCTCACCAATGTTTTACATCTTGTGGTGAACCCTCTGTATTCACTCTGGTGAAGTCTTCTCTTGATTGTTGACTTTGACACACATACACCTACCTCCTGGAGAGTGTTCTTGATCTGGCCAACTGTTGTGAAGGGTGTTTTCTTCACCAGGGAAAGAATTCTTCAGTCATCCACCACAGTTGTTTTCTGTGGTCTTCCGGGTCTTTTGGTGTTGCTGAGCTCACCGGTGCGTTCCTTCTTTTTAAGAATGTTCCAAACAGTTGTTTTGGCCATGCCTAATGTTTTTGCTATCTCTCTGATGGGTTTGTTTTGTTTTTTTCAGCCTAATAATGGCTTGCTTCACTGATAGGGACAGCTCTTTGGATCTCATCTTGAGAGTTAACAGCAACAGATTCCAAATGCAAATAGCACACTTGAAATTAACTCTGGACCTTTTATCTGCTCATTGTAATTGGGATAATGAGGGAATAACACACACCTGGCCATGGAACAGCTGAGAAGCCAATTGTCCCATTACTTTTGGTCCCTAAACAAGTGGGAGGCACATATGCAAACTGTTGTAATTCCTACACCGTTCACCTGATTTGGAGGTAAATACCCTCAAATTAAAGCTGGCAGTCTGCAGTTAAAGCACATCTTGTTTATTTCATTTCAAATCCATTGTGGTGGTGTACAGAGCCAAAAATGTTAGAATTGTGTCGATGTCCCAATATTTATGGACCTGACTGTACAAACTGCAGTTCTATTTTTTCACAAAAGTCTCTTAAGTCCTCTGGGTATCTCAGTCTTGCTGACTTCCTGTTTCTCCATCCGATCAGACATGCCGGGAACCCCCAGTTATACCGAAATCCTCTCTCTTTCATCTGCTCTATTAACGGTTTCAAAACTCTTCTTCTAGACAAAGTCTCCGGAACTATGGCCGCAAAAATCTGTAAATTCGTTTATCCATATTTTATATCAGCAGTCTCACGCATTTTTTCCATATTCTTTCTATTTCTTCCTAATTATGAAACCGCACAAATCACTTCTCTTGGAGAATCTGTTCTAATTCCCGGATGGCGTCTAATTCTATGAACTCTTTCCAACTTTAATATATCTGTGTCAGCTCTACCTAACAAGGGGTTAAATACACTTTTTATTTTTCCCAGTAAGTCCTCTTCTCTGGTAGCCTCTGGTAGGCCCTGGATCCTCAGATTATTTCTCCTTTCTCTATTCTCTTGATCTTCCGCTTTATAAAATTACTTCCTCTGTTATTTTTCCATCTCTTCTACTCGCTTTTCCAATTTTATAATCTCCCGCGCTTGGGCCTCTGTTTTTCCCTATATTTCTTCATCTCTAGCCAGGATTCGACCCAGGTCCTTATGAATCACCACCATTTAATTTTTTATGGAGCAATCTAGTTTAGCAAACTATATTTTAAACATAAATCACCAGCGCCAAAATTAGACAAATTAAATAAACAAATAAATGCTGCTGCTCATCAGTGCAAACTTGAGCATTGAGTATAACCAAGTGTTGCAGTATTAAGCTATATATTTGTTTTTTCCCTACATTGCACTGAGTGTTCTTGGAGAGTGGAGTCTGGTGATCCTGGAGGTTGGCTATAGTTTGGTGGAGTGGCGATCTGGAGGCTTACTGACACGGTCTAGGATCCCAAAAAAACCCTAAAGGCGTTTTTTTCACCAGTACTTGGTGAGTGCGGTATATATTTTTTGAGCACTCTCTTTGGTGGAAGCACGTTTCATGTATTTGTAAAGAGGACTTTCAGAGATTTTTTTTAATATTTTTCCCTTCTTTATTTTATATTTCAATATTTTTATTGAGAAATAAACATATTAAAACAAGATGGCTAACAATAAAAGAAAAAAAAAAGAAAGGGCCCACCAACAAAATGGAACCAGATTCAGAATCATAAACATAATACTGGTAGGTAAAAAAAAAAAAAAAAAAAAAAAGAAATTTAGCAGATAATAGCATTACAATGCACATGAAAAAAGTCAAAGCCATCAAAATATACAAGTTTCAAAGATCAATAAACAACAATTATAGCAAAATAGACCAAAAATAACAAAGAAAAATAAAAATGTTTAACAAATAGTAGGAAAAGAGAAAAAAAGAGGAAAAATAGAGAAAGGAGGGGGGGGGGGGGGGTCAGACACTCACGATACAGTAATATAAGCAATCCAAGGATCCCAAGTCCTCTCAAATCTGGACACATCATCAGAGACGATACTCGTCAGTTTATCATTAACCATTATCCAGTTCAGTTTTTGTTTCACCCTATCCAGCGGGATCAAAGATTGCTTCCAACTCCTAGCTATAGTAATGCGAGCCGCCAATAAGATATATACAATTATTTTAATCGATCTTTTGGGAACATCAGAGGGTAGTATATTAAACAAGGCTACTTCCGGCGATCTACGGATATTAATTCCTGTCACTGAGTAAAGAAAATTAAATATGCGGATCCAGAACCTACTCACGACTGGGCATTTCCACCAGACATGGAACATAGTACCCTCTTGACCACAGCGTCGGAAACAGGCAGAAGAAACGGAAGGATACATAATGGCTAGGCGAGCAGGGACCAAATACCACCGAAGTAGCGTCTTGTAATTAGATTCAACAAGATCAGTGTTAATCGAAATCTTCGATAAGGCATGGGCCGCCGTCCGCCAGGTATCCAAATCCAATGAACTATTTAAATCCCGTTCCCATAAAGTCATGTAAGACAATTTTGTTAGAGGATCAACCAACAAAGCATAAACAATGGACAAGCGACCCCGCATTACCCCACTCGCCCCACAGGAGACCTCGAGGGAAGTAAGCGCACAAGGTTCTGTGAGTAGTCTAAGTTTGCTATCAATAAAAGAGCGAAGTTGATGGTAACGAAATACAGTTGTGGCCAAAATTATTCAACCCCCACTGAAATTGAGTGTTTTGGCCAGTTTGACATTGCTTTTGATCATTCAGTCATCTTGCTTACATTTACATTAAAGAGGCACTTGTAGGTCAGACAAATATAACATAACAGTTATAATGAAATAACCACAAATGTCTTTTCTGTGCTCACAGCATTATCAGTTTTATTCAACCCCCAAGTGACATTCAATCTTAGTACTTAGTACAGCATCCTTTTACAGTTATAACAGCTTTTAAACGTGAAGCATAGCTTGACACAAGTGTCTTGCAGCGATCTACGGGTATCTTCGCCCATTCTTCATGGGCAAAGGCCTCCAGTTCAGTCACATTCTTAGGCTTGCGCACTGCAACTGCTTTCTTTAAGTCCCACCAGAGGTTCTCAATCGGATTTAAGTCTGGTGACTGCGATGGCCACTCCAAAATGTTCCAGCCTTTCCTCTGCAACCATGCTCTAGTGGACTTGGAGGTATGCTTGGGATCATTGTCCTGTTGAAAGGTCCAACGTCTCCCAAGCCTCAGGTGTGTGACGGACTGCATCACGTTTCCATCCAATATCTCCTGGTACTGAAGAGAATTCATGGTACCTTGCACACGCTGAAGCTTCCCTGTACCTGCAGAAGCAAAACAGCCCCAAAGCATGATTGACCCTCCACCATGCTTCACAGTAGGCAAGGTGTTCTTTTCATCATAGGCCTTGTTCTTCCTCCTCCAAACATAGCGTTGATCCATGGGCCCAAACAGTTCTAATTTTGTTTCATCAGTCCACAGAACACTATCCCACAACTTTTGTGGTTTGTCCACATGGCTTTTGGCATACTGCAGTCGACTCTTCTTATTCTTTGGAGACAGCAAGGGGGTACGCCTGGGAGTTCTGGCACGGAGGCCTTCATTACGCAGTGTGCGTCTTATTGTCTGGGCTGAAACTTCTGTACCCACATCTGACAAATCTTTTCTCAGTTCCTCAGCAGTCACACGGGGACTTCTCTCCACTCTACGCTTCAGGTAGCGCACAGCAGTCGAAGTCAGCATCTTCTTTCTGCCACGACCAGGTAGCGTTTCAACAGTGCCCTTTGCCTTGAATTTGCGAATGATGCTTCCTAAGGTGTCTCTTGGTATGTTTAACATCTTTGCAATCTTCTTATAGCCATTGCCCTTCCTGTGAAGAGAAATCACCTCTTCTCTTGTCTTCCTGGACCATTCTCTTGCCTTCACCATGTTTGTAACCACACCAGTAAATGTCTAGAAGGAGCTGAGTATCACAGTCATTTTAAAGCTGCCTAATTGGTGCTTATTATGCTTGATTGCTGCTCGGTGACATCCACAGGTGTTTTCAATACCTGATGGAAAGCACCTGTATGAACCTCTGTTCTTCAGAGTGGTAGTCTTTAAGGGGTTGAATAATTGTGGCAATGAAGAAACCACATAAGAACCATTTACTACTGTATTACATAAACAATTGATGTCATTTTAGTTGCATTTGGGTAGTTACAACGTCCTTGTAGGATTTGATTCTGAATACAATTCCAAATGTACACTATAGTCCCTAAACCCCTTTACAGCATTGGGGGTTGAATAATTTTGGCCACAACTGTATCTCTCCACGAGGCATCCCACAAAAATTCACAAAATACTGACGAGACCGAGGGCGAACCCCATCTAAATAATCACCAATACGTAGCAAACCCTTATTAATCCACCATTGGAACCCCGCGAAAGACAAACCCGGAACAAACTCAGGATTACCAAACACCGGAGCCAACGGAGTATGCGGAGAGAAAAAAGGTTTACGAGCTCGCCATCTATCCCACACTGACAATGAATAAGATAGAGTAGGACACAAAATAGGAGGGCGCAATCTATTGGGAAGCCACATGAGAGTACCAATAGCATATGGACGGCACGAAAGAGCCTCAATCCCAACCCATTGGGGGACATATCCCCTGGCCGTAGTACAAGATAGTTGTGCTATTTGGGCCGCCTGAAAATATGCGAAAAGATTAGGGAGTCCCAAACCACCATGCCTCTTCAAAGAAAACAAGGTAGATTTGTTCAGCCTAGGGCGCTTTCCCCTCCAAACAAATCTGGAGACTGCAGCCTGCAGGAAGACTAGTTCTCGTTTGGGAATCAGAATTGGTAACGTCCTAAAATAGTATAATAATCTAGGTAGGAAGGTCATTTTAATAGAATTAATTCTACCGAACCAGGAAAGAGAAAGATCCTGCCAGGCTAATAAGTCATTCTTAAGTCGCTTGAAAAGCGGGATATAGTTGGCCTGGTATAGCGTCGATACAGATTTCGTAAGAAGAATCCCCAGATAGGGGAGAGAACCAGGAGCCCACTGAAAAGCAAAGTTTTCCCGGCAGTAGCGAACCTCTGAATCGGGTAAAGAGATATTCAAAGCAACAGTTTTAGAGGAGTTGAGCGTAAGACCGGAGACCTCAGAAAAACGATGAAACAGATGGAAGAAACCAGGTAGAGACGTTCGAGGATCAGATATATACATAAGAACATCATCGGCAAATAGGGCACATTTATGAACCCTTTGACCACAGATAACACCCGATATAGAGGAATCAGCGCGAATAGCAATCGCAAGAGGTTCCATCGCCAATGCAAAGAGCAACGGAGAAAGAGGACATCCCTGTCTAGTTCCTCGCTCTATCGAAAAAGGAACTGATTTATGTCCACGAATGGATACCTGAGCTGACGGGGTAGAATAGAGGGCCCGCAACAACGACGTAAAATAAGGGCCAAACCCAAACCTGTCCAACGTTTTAAACAAATAATCCCAGGACAGACTGTCAAATGCCTTCTGAATATCCAGTGACAGTAGAAAAATATCCCTTTGCGACGATCCATCCCAATTGGACTGCACAGCTGACAGCAAAGCTATAGTCCGCCTAATTTGGTCCGATGTTTGTCGACCACTTATGAATCCTGATTGGTCATCATGAATGTATAAGGCCAAGAAGTTATGGAGCCGTAAGGCCAGGATTTTAGTAAGAATCTTTAAATCACAATTAATTAAAGAAATAGGCCGGTAATTGGAGACCATAGCGGCATCCTTGAAAGGCTTGGGAATGACACTAATGAATGCCTTATTTTCCTCTGGGAGAACCACACCCCCCTCCCGCAAATAATTAAAGTACAGGGCCATATGGGGTATCAGAATGTCCGGGAAAGCTTTATAGTAAGTATTAGGAAGACCATCCGGTCCCGGGGCCTTGTGAGAGGCCAGGGATTTCACCGCATTCCCAACCTCTTCACAGGAGATAGGTTGTTCCATTAGCTCCCTATGTGCCTCCTGGAGGGGGGAAAAGGAGATAGACTCCAAAAAAGCCTCCAGAGAGGAAGAAGAACAGCCCCCCGTGGGCGAACTATAAAGCTGAGAGTAAAAAGACTGAAATTTGTGGAGGATCTTACCCGGGTCCTGGGATAACGAACCATTGTCCAGTCTAAGCTTGGGGAGGGCCGTCTGGGAGTGTCTAGGAGTCAGCTTGCGTGCCAACAAGGTGCCAGGTCTGTCCCTCCACGTAAAGAATTTATGATTAGACCAACGAAGTTGTTTATCCGCAGTGGTAGTAAGACATAAATTAAGTTCCAGTCGGGCCTGGTCAAGTTTAAGTAACAAATCAGAACTGGGATGTTGTTTATGTTGAGCAACCAGGTCAATATATAACTGAGTTTTAGTAGCAAGTAGGTCAGTTCGGGCTTTTTTTAAACGAGAAGAGAGTTGAATAATATAGCCCCTGACTGAGGCCTTATGAGCTGCCCAATTAATCGCCGGGTTCGTGTCCTCTGCTTTATTAAAATCAAAAAACATTTGTAGGTGCGATGAAATTTCCCGACAATGAGATGGATTACCCAAAATAGAGTCATTAAGACGCCAATGAAAAGCCGTCTTACCAAGAGTCTCGGACGAAAAGGTGATAGAAACTGGGTCGTGGTCAGACCAGGGCGTGGAAAAGATTTTAGCAGTGACAAGTTTGGGGAGTGAATATGTATGAAGAAAAATATGGTCAATGCGAGAATAACTATCATGAGCCCTGGAGTAGTGGGAGTAGTCTCGGGAAGTAGGATTAGCCTCCCTCCATGCATCAATAAGATCATAGCGATATAAAAGTTGAGCCAATTTACGGCTCTGTCTAGAAGGAGGTTGAAGCGTGGCGGTTTGGGAACGATCCAGAGTCTGATCCAATGCTAAATTAGAGTCACCAGCTAGAATAACGTCACCCTCAAATTCTCCTACCAGAGTGCTTAGCAAAGATTGGAAAAATTCAACCTGATTGGTATTGGGGGTATAATAAATTATAAAAGTGATAAGGTCGCCTCCCAAGTGGCCTTTCACCAAAAGATATCTCCCCTCCTTGTCCCGGATAATTTTAGAGTCAACAAAGGACACTCGGCGAGAAAAGCAAAGGGCCACCCCCCGCTTTTTCTCTGTGGCATTAGCAAAAAAGCAGAGAGGGTAATTTTTATGAATATAACGTGGAGAGAAGGAGGGTGGAAAATGAGTCTCCTGTAAGGCAACTATATCCGCCCCAAGGGAGTAGTATGAGCTGAAAGCCTGTATACGTTTGGATGGGGAATTGAACCCCTGAACATTATGAGAAAGGAAGCGAATTTCTCCGCTAGTGGACCGTACGGAAGACATGACAAATAATTATGGAACTAAGCAGAATAAAGACCCCTCGTTCCTTAAAAGTAAGAAGATCCCTATAAGTCCCTAAATGTCGCCAGCTGACCCCCCAAAAAATCAGAAAACAACAAAAAGAAAAAAGACAGAAAAAAACAGAAAACAGAAAAGAGAACATTCGGATCACAAAAGTCCAAATGCCAAGTGACCGCGGTACACAAAACAGTATCAGAAAATGAAGGAAACAATGTACCAGGAAATACAGAGCAATAGCCCTGCGGTGGAATAGGTCTGCCCAGAGAAACATTCCCGGGGAAGAGTCTTCCAATCAGGGAGAGCGCAAAGACACTCTCCGGCACTAACAGCAGTTACAACCCAATAACAATAAATCAAACGCACAGTGCATTAAACAAAAAAACAAAGCAATTAGAGCCACTGAAATGATATTCAGCAAACAAATGTAATTAACATCCTAAGTCCCACCCCCAGCCCATCCCCCCAAACCAATATAACAACAGCGGCCAATGCTCCGAAGAGCCACAGAAAGGCCGCCATCAACGAACATATTCCAGCGAAAAGTCCCCAAAAGAACACAAAAGTTCAAGAAGTCCACCCGGGCGGATTCCGGGACCCCTTCTTCTTAGACGATGGAGTAGTCCACAAAGGCTGGAGCGGCGGAGGTCGAGAAGCCGATCCCGTGGGAGAATGGGACGTCGGACTGCGAGATATAATACCCAGCTGAAGCAGCAACTCCTCGCCATCCTGGAATGTAGTAAACCCATAGGACTTTCCATTAAGAGTGAACTGCAGACGAAAAGGGTAGCCCCAACGATATTTAATGCCCTTTTGAACCAAGTGAGAAAGAAGTGGCTTGAGGGAGCGCCGCCTCTGGATAGTGGCCGACGAAACATCAGCAAAGATTTGTACCCTGTGCCCTGCAAGCTCTATATCCGGATTCTCCCTGCCAAACCGCATAACCGCTTCCTTAACCTGAAAAAAATGAGGCTTGACGATGATATCTCTAGGAGGCCCCCCTTGCCGGGGGGGGATCAATGCCCGGTGAATGCGATCAATCTCAAGATGAAGATCATCAATTGCAGGCATAGCGGACCGCATGAGGGTATGTGCGCAGCTAGTAAGCTCCTTAACCGACTCAGGAAGACCTCGAATGCGAAAATTGTATCGCCTAGCCCGATTCTCCAGGTCATCAATTTTAGAATACGCCTCCTCCAGGCGATCTTGCAAGTCGGTGATCATGTTAGAATTTTGGGAGATACTTTGGACTGTCGCATCAACTTTAGCCTCAATACAGTCTAAACGGTGGCCCAAGGCCTGAAAATCCTGCTTTAAATCCGCCGCCAATTTTGAGGTAGCTCTGTCTAATTCGCGTTGCAGCAAATCTGCGAATCGAGCTATCAAAGTCGCATCACAAGAGTATAGAGGCGGGTCAGGAGGAATCGTTGGCGAGGAAGCCGGGCTATCATCAGCGGGATCTGGACCGCTATGCTGGCTTGAAAAAATGGCAGCTATGTCGCTGCTCAAGGGCGAGGATGCAGGGGAGTCACGGCTCAATGGACAGGCCGAAGCCTGGGACTCTAGTGGCACAGGGCTGGAGGATGACTGGGGGGGCTGCAGGAAGTCACTCACCCCACCTAGCGATGCTGCTGTAGTCCTCCCTGGCCCAGCGTGGGACGAGGAGCCCATCTTCTCTCTCCGAGGGAGAGGTGCTGCTGTAGGAGAGGCAGAGGAGACCCCATGAGCCGCGGGCGCCGATCCGGCCGCCATCTTGGTCCTCCCAGTCCCCGCAGGGAGCCGCAGCTGGGAGCCTCCACGGCTCTTAATCGCCGACTTGCCGGGCATATTGACAGGTGCCCGAGATCCGGAGATAGGCAGGGGGGGGCCCCGGGGGTGAAGCGGCACTATGCCCTTTTATGGGCTGCTGTCAGTGCCGGAGATGTGCGGAGCTAATGCCGGGACATCCGATCCCGGCGGCCGCGCATGCGCACTCATTTTTTTTTAAATATTTTTTCACCTATTTGGAGTGGGACTTATAATTTCATATATATTTTAATTTATTATAATACTTTAGAGCGATATATAATTTTTCTATATTTTTTTTGCGCTGTTTTTGTGGTTTAAATATGTTCTACTATACTTTCATTATTTGAAGATTTGTTTGGATGGTCTCCATCACGCATTCCAAATGACAGTCTAGATTGTTCCCCATCCACCTTCCTCTTTATTTCCTTTTGATCCCCCGGACCTTGACTCTCAGGGCTCTTTTCTTGTGTTGGCAAATATCTCTTAATTGAACTCGTTGTTGGAATTTGACTGAGGGGTCTTAAACCCCCCTCCTTTGGTATTTCTACTCCTCATATTATATGGACTTTTCACATAGCTATAGGATATAGTCACACTTGGCCTACTCAGGGGCGTATTTACCACAAGGCAAACAAGGCACTTGCCTAGGGTGGCATTTTTCAGGGGGGCAGCACATCCCCCCCAGAAGAAGGGATGAAAGAAGGCACACACGCACCATAGGAACCAGGTGGGATCCGAGAGAGGCTGCGAGCTGCTTGATGGTGTATGTAGAGCCTGACTCTCATTCTCGGTGATGTCCAGAGTTGTGAAGATGAGTTTCTCTCTATCGTTGGGGAAGGAGGGTTGTGGAATGCTCTCCTGGGTGGGGGGCAGGGGTGTTGTTGGTCAATGTCAGGCTTTCTCTGCAGGAGGGGGAACAGGGCTTGTGTTGGTTGGTGTCTGTGGGGGCAGATGATTGTTGTGTTGCCTAGGGCAGCACAAAACATAAATACACCAATGGACCTGCTGAGAACACCCAGCACCTTCTTCTACCCGCCCAGTCCTCATTCCCCAGTGTCCAGCCTCTTTCTGCAAACAAAAAAAGCAATAAAGAAAATATTGGTGTAGCTATTAAGCTGTTGTCGATGGCAACTCACTGAATCCTTTAAAGTATGACTTTCCGGCTCTTTATGGATGAATGAATGGATGGGTGGGTGATCTGGGCGGGAAATCTGCAAGTTTAAGACTACTTGTGCTCTCAAATGTCTCAATGTCTTTTATTTTATTTTGTTCTGCTGTAGACAGATCCTCTCCATATGATTTCAATAAAGAGGAAAAAAAAAAAAAACTAAAAAAAAACCTAGGGATCTGTTTTCAGTCCCTCAGGGTGCTCCATGTCGAACAGCTGCACGCTTCACTCCATGGGAAACCGGCAACAGCCTCCCCACCTGCAACTTTTCAGGCACATAGACAGGCATCGGGACACAGGTACAGGGACAGAGCCACAGGGACACAGCCGCCTCCCCGCTTGTCGAGAGCTCAGCGTCTCGTCTCTTCCTCTGCAGGCAGTCTCTGATTCCCCAAAGACTGCCAAGTAGGTGCCTCTCAGCTCCTCCAGTCTCAGCTGCTCAACCGCTCACCGTTCGAACCGTGGAGGGAGATTTCAAGCCTCCCCACTCCACTCACGTCTAGCCGGCTCCCTGCGAGACTCACAAGACAAGGTAGGTCAGGGGGAATTTTTACTTTTCAAAGCAGTCCTGCTTCATCCTTTGGCGTGTGGAGCTCCCCTGTGTCCCGGACTCATGGTGCCATGCTCAGGCCCCTCCCCTCCCACACATACATTTCTGATTATGTTTGGCATAAAGCTGCAATTTGGTGTAAATAAGCAAGCAAATTATATCCAAGTTAGGAGTTGTAAGAGTAGAGCAATTGACATTTTTTCGTATTACAAACAAGACAACTATCAGCAGATACTCCCAAACCATAAACATCATTGTAGAATAATACACACCAAAACACTTTAGAAGGACAAAATGCAAAACATTTACAGCTCACATCAAAACACAGCATAGTGGGGTCTGGGGGCAATTTGGCACAATCTCTCCCCCCCCCCAAAAAAAAGCTCACCACAGGCAAGGACTTGCTGAAAATAACCTGGCCTATTACAAGGCCAAGCCACCCTGGCTACTGCAGCCCTTTATATAACATAGTTTGGATTTGGAGCAAGCCAAACAAGGCCCCACGCCCAGTGAAGGCCACACCCACCACTGTCATTCATTTGGTCAGAGAAAGTGATTACACCTTATTATCAGGGACAAATCCTCTTTCCACCTGCCTTAACCCTTGGTTATGTGTCTATACGCATCAATTCTGGTCTACAGGCCCCACAAATTAGAGTCTATTAACATGGCCAGAAATAAAGCAACAGTAAAACAAGTGTACCTGTGCAGCATACAACAGAAAATTGAATAGAGATGTGAAGGGGAACCCCTTGCAACATTTATTGGCACTATGGACACAATTCACTAAAGCTTATCGCATGAGTAAAGTCAATTACATGACCACATCTTGCATGAGATACTGAAAATGTCAATTCACTTTTGCTAGTATGCGGGATTTTCCAAAAATTGGAAAAGCACTCGGGAAATCAAACATAAAAATACCTTACACCCCGGTTACAACAAAGGCGATTTTGAAATTGCGTGACTTACAGTGAAGTCGCACAGTTTCAAAATAGGGTGACCTTCCGATTTCATTGCGATTTGCAAGACATCTGACACAGATATCTATGTAAATCACAACAAAAGTAGTGCATGCGCTACTTTTGTTGCAATTTGCATAGACATCTGTGAGGGGAAGCCCCATGCCAAAATTTAAAAAAAAATGGTGTGGGGTTCCATCCATACCAGCCCCTTATCCAAGCATGCAGCCCGGCAGGTCAGGAAATAGGGGAGGACGAGCGAGCCCCCCCTCCTGAACCATACCAGGCCATATACCCTCAACATGGGTGGGTGCTTTGGGGCAGGGGGGAGCTCCTCTCCCCACAGCACCTTGTCCCCATGTTGATGGGGTCAAGGGCCTCTTCCTCACAACCCTGGCCTGTGGTTGTGGGAGTCTGCGGATGGGGGGCTTATCGGAATCTGGAAGCCCCCCCTAGTTGAATGAGTATGGATCTGGTATGGACTTTGGAGGGGAACCCCACGCAATTTTTTTTTTTCATATTTTGGTTTGGGGCTTCCCCTCTAAATCCATACCAGACCCAAAGGGCTTGGTATGGATGGGAGGGGGGACCCCATGCCGGTTTTTTTTTTTTTTTTAAATTGCCGTTAATTCTCTCTTTTATATTCAGCTGTCAGTGGGGAACTCCGCTGACGGCTGCAACATGAATGCTTCATGGTTTTCACTACTAAAAGGGCGTGTGACTTGATAAACTAGCTCATGCAGTATTTAATAGCGGTTTTAGTGAATGCCAAAATTTTTTTTATACAAAATGCTGTGCGGGATCATACAGCTTATTTGGATGCGGTAAGATAGCACGTAGTGAATTATGCCTATTTTGTAATGTACAGCACTGAACGAACTGTTGGCACTTTATAAATACTGTATAATAATAATTGTGTGATTTAGCCCAGAGGGCACTCCCCCCCTCACATTTTCTTACTCTCTTTTTCTTTGGAATCTCAGCTCTTGGCTTGACAAACCCTTCTGGTTTGTCAAGTGCAAACCAGCAATATCAAATCAATCATTAGTCCAGGCCCTTATCTCGCACCATCGTTTGACATTCATATAAGGCCCAGCCTTGAAGGAGCTTGAATATGTACAAGGCCTCATTCTAATTCACATACTAGGGATCATTTTGACAGAAGCCAAAGATGCTGCTAGCATGTCTGTGTGAGGGCAGCTACCCAGGGAGAACATACAACTTCATTCCGAGGTTGGGATTCAAACCGACAACCCTAGTGATCTGAGGCAGCAGTGCTAACCACTTAAGCACTGTACTGTCACACGCATCCAGACTGCATTTCTGTGGTGTGAATCAACCCTAAGTCCCTGGGCAAGGTCAGGGTAACAAGCCAGATATCTCAAATGTGACACAAATGTTATGCTATGTTGCCAATTCAGATGTGTATTGGTTCTATGTATCCCAATACAAAGGATTGCAATACTAATATTGTCCTATTATCCTCCAAAATGTTTACCAAAATCAGCGTGAAAAAAAAGCTGCAAATAAAAAAAGAGGGTGACACCACTATTGCGAAGTGAAACCAACAAACATTGACAGGGGCGAACACATTTTGGGGGATAATATTGTGAACATTTGGGATTGTGATACACATCTTACTTAGTAACACAGCATACGATTTGTATTCCTTTTAATTTTAAGGTTGAGTTTTCCAGCAGCGCTGTTTTGGTGTGTGGTGCTGGTTTGGTGTGTGCTGTGTGTGGACAGCTGAGGGAGGTTGGCTGAAGATTATTTTTAGATGTTTCTAAAAAAGTGTTGTTGGACCACCATTTTGGCAATATCTCTCCAAATTCAAAGTCCATAAGCATGCTCAGTTACACAAGGCACAAACTCAGAAACTGCAAAGTCCCTGGGCATGCTCAGTGTAACAAGAAACATGTCTCAAATGGCTAAGTCACTGGGCATGCTCAGTGTAAAAAGATATATATGCCACACATAGGTCCCTGTGTATGATCAATGTAAAGGACAGTACAGACAGAAGTATACATACTGGAGAGAATATATGCTTCCAAAAATGTACTAGCATTTGTTAAATGTTTTGCAAAGAAAATGAATGTATTAGAAACACTGCTTACAAATGATTAATAATGGGAAATACAAGTTAGGAGATGATCGTTGTGGAGAGTTATCTTTGTCGCCAAATTTCAACAGTTACAATCGGGAAAGTATACGAGGACATTTATTTAAAAGGAACACAAATATATACTATCTAGATCTTCGAAATATGATGTATCAAATTCACAATATCTTGAGTGAAATATACAGAAATATGAATAAATGTAATCTAAAACCATCACAGAAAATCATTATAAAGGATAAGAAGCAAGATAAGGGCCTGAATTAATCATTTATTTGATATTGCTGGTTTGCACTCTGCCCCTTTTGGGAAGGGTTTGTTAAGCCAGGAGCTGAGATTCCAAAGAAAAAGAGAGTATGAGTGAGAGGGGGAGTGCCCTTTGTCACACAATTCCCTCAACATGGGGGTGTGCTTTGGGGCAGGGGAGTTCCCCTCCCCAAAACACCTTGTCCCCATGTTGATGGGGACAAGGGCCTCTTCCCTTGCGGGGGACATTCTTTTAGTTTTTTTCTTTTAATAAAGGACTTGTCAAAGACCGTGTCCTGTCTTTTTTCACACTACACTTTGTTTTTTTGTGAATGAGTAGCAGTGCCATGTACCCCATACTCATTCACATGAGGGGGGTGGGATCTGGGGTCCCCCTTGCTAAAGGGGGCTCCCAGATTCTGATAAGCCTCCAGTACGCAGACCCCCACAACCACAGCCCAGGGTTGTGGGTAAGAGGCCCTTGTCCCCATCAACATGGGGACAAGGTGCTTTGTGGAGGGGAGCCCCCCATGTTGAGGGCATGTGGCCTGGTATGGTTCAGGAGGGGAGGGGGTTGCTCTTTTTTTTTTTTCTAATTGCTGACCTTTATTTTTAGATTCATTAGAAATATGTAAAACCATTACAGAAAATCATAAACTAAAATAGAATCAATAGAACTAAGAAAAACAAATTAGAATACATAAAGATATGCCTAGTTACAAATAGTGCTGTTTCTGAAACTCAGTTGACGGTCGTGATTGCCGTCTTCCAGAGGAATTCACACAGATTTACTATTAGCCACAGTCTAAAATAAAAGCGCCGGCGGTAGACGGTTAAATTTTGTTCTGCACATGCGCATTTCTATCAGTGCATAGACGTTGGAAAGCCATCGATTTCTTGACAATCATAAATTCCCTAAAAAATATATTTTTTATCCACTGAAAAATTTTTTTTTAAAAGGAATATATTGTTTAAAGTAAAGTCCAGATATTTGGAAAAGCAAATTTTAATGTGAACATGTTTCTACAGTGATTTTTCGTTCTGTTAGACGTGCTTTCTAGGACATCTGCTTTTTTACATGGATTCCTTTATTGTGTCCATTAGTAAATTCGCTTTCGCGTCTATTTGTTAGATGCTTTCTTTAGTAAATGTCTTTGCCATCTAAATGTAGACGGATTCCAATGAAAAGAAGACTTTAGCCTATGGAAGTGCGCCTAGACGCCATTGATGCACTTTAGTAAATTAGGGCCCATGTGTCCCCCAGTAGAGGAGAAAGAAAATAGTATTTTTGTACTCGCAGTAAAATCCTTTATTTGGAGTCCATTGAAGGACACAGGTATAAACCCCCCCACCCCTGTCTGTGCTTTTGGGGAATGCTTTGCTACAAAACCCGAGGCATGCTGGTAGTAGAGCGTGTTATCCTGGCCTACCATTTACCACCCTCCTGTAAGCAGCAGTATAACTGAAGGTTAAAAACTTTCTGTGCCCTCAATGGAGAAAATGAAAAGGATTTTATGGTAAGTACAAAAATCCTATTACACTAAAGTAGCGTTACTCCCATTGGAACCGCAGGAATACTGTCCAGGTATTCCCCACAAGCTTTCCCCGCACTGAGGCATACAGGCGCATTCCCATGTTTCTTCAATGACCACTCTAGGGTAGGGTTGAGGGAATTAGGTGGGATACTCCAAAAACAAGAACTATGTACAACTTGAGTTCCATGCTCGTAGCATACCGTAGATTTCAGCTTTAAGGTGGTAGTAGTAGTAGTGGTAGTCGTCAACTGTAAATATCTTTCATAGAGCCACAAGAGTACCTTTAAGTAGAAGATTAGATGGAGAATGCTCTTCAGTACACCAGCTGGTGTCCCCTTTAACTAGGCCCAGAGCTGACTGTTAGCACCAGAGGGATGGTAAAAGCACAAAGGTTACCCAAAATATCTTAGAAACATCTCTACTAACACAAGGCCATGGACAGCTGGTTGCCTACTTTCAAGTTACTTTCAAGTTCCACTTTACTCCACTAATACCAGACCAGATCTTCAACAGACAGCCGCCCTCCTCAGTCAGCAATCTTTAGTTCCAGGAAAAGAGCCTGAACTTAGTGTGCTCACAAAATATATACAGTCTCCAGCATGCCATCAGAGCTCTTTGGGATAGGCCAGGGCTGTATCAATATTCATGCTGCCCCACCTATCATCCAGAACCTTCTCAAACTCTCTGGATGCAGAGGGAGCTATATCAGACTGGCAGCAGCTGAACGCACTGAGCAGACCTGACTAGCAGAATGCAGATTCACTAGTAGAGTGAGCAAACTATGATTTTACCCAATATACAATCACTGCAACACTGATTGCATGTGGTAACTAAATTTGCCTATCAAAACACATATTAATTCTATCTAAACCTATCACCTATCTAGAAGGGTGCTACACTATTTATAAATTAATCTACGTAAACGTTTAACACAAGTACAAGAGATCAAAAAGAGCTTTTTTTTTAAAATGAATAGTCCTTACTCAAGGGTAATGTGTTATGTTCTTAAGTTAGTAGTATGTGGCAACACTTGTATCTTTTTCTGTTTCCACCAGATGGCAGTAATGTTTTATATTTCAAAGCACATTTTTGTTGTTGATCTATCAATCTATAGTTCGCATATACATTTTCCCATGGAAATATCCCCTTTTTTGTTTCAATGAATAAACATCAATACCTTCTTTCTTCTATTATCTTGCTTTCTTTTGGTAGATCAGCCAAATGTTTTTAATGATAAAGATTTTTAAAGAAATAATTCATGAGACATAGTACTAAAAGAAAATGTATTAAACATGATCCTGTTGCATGACAACATCAGCGACATGAGCTAATCTGCAAAGTCATTTTTATTTTATTCTGTTAAAAAAATAGCTGCATTTTTATTGAGGTTTTGAAAAGGCAGTACAAACAGTATCTAATTGTCATGGATACAAATGAAAACATTAAAGAAAAGGAAAATGTGTAATTATAAGTTTCACACATTCAAATAGATAGGTCCCCTATAAAATAGCAGAATTCCTTTCACTATAAAGCAAATTCCACTTATTTATTCAGATCTCCCCCATTGTAAAACCTTGCAGTAAAAGGGAAAAAAAATCTGCAGGGGTAATAAAATGAGTAACTATACTCACCTTAAATGAATAGATATATAGTGCTGCACTGCTCACAAAACCTAACCATAAAGCAAAAAGTTACAGAGCCCCTAACTATGGTTATTCTCTAGGCATGCACTTATATCACCTAACACAAGTGAATAAAAAAATCCAAAAAGACTAGATGCCCTGCTAGGCAATACCAAATATGAACAAATTAATAAGTGAACCTTCAAGATATGTGTAAATAGATAATCTGAATAATATATCTGTATATCAAGGCATAAAAACATGATTTTATTTATATATAAAACAAAGCACACAAAATAAAAAGAAAATATTGATTAAACACCTGGCTGAGCCCTCAACTCAGTGACAGTCTGTGAATAAATGTAGTAAAAATCAAGATTTGTAATGCAGAACAATCTTCAGATCAGCATATATTCCACACATGACTTGAAAAGTGATCACCCTTAAAAATCCTCCACCAGTTAGTGTGCACGCTCACCTCCCATTTTGACCTATAGGGAATATAGGTCAAATACGCTTCAATATCAACCCGAAATCCAACCAGCTCTCCTCTGTAGGCGTACTTTACTGGCTCCTTCAATTCCTCATCAGAAATCAATGTTACAAAAAACAGTAAAGGACAGTTGAAGTGTAATGAGATAATTTCCGGTCAGACGGCGGCTGCCATCTTGGTACACCTGTTCCTATGTATTTTATTACCAATGCTTGTATATGTCTTCTGGCACGATTTTAAAAGTTGAGTATTCTGAAACTGGTTTTTATACATTAAACATGGACATATTTCACTATGAGATGGCCTTTGATGTTTTTTTGAACATGGATTTCTGATGAGGAATTGGAGAAGGAGCCAGTAGTGTACACCTACAGAGGAGAGCTGGTTGGATTCGGGTTGATATTAAAGCGCATTTGACCTATATTCCCTATGGGCAAAATGGGAGGTGAGGGTGCACACTAGCTGGTGGAGGATTTTTAAGGGTGATCACTTTTCAAGTCTCGTATGAATATATGCCGATTTGCAGATTCGTCTGCATTACAGACCTTGGTTTTTACTGCATTTACGGACATTTATTTACAGACTGTCACTGGGTTGAGGGCTCAGCCGGGTGTTTATTATTCAATATTTTCTTTTTATTTTGTGTGCTTTGTTATAGAATATAAAATATGTATTATATATTATCATTTTTATTTATGTCGTGAAATATATTACTCAGATTATTTATTTGCCCATATGTTGAAGTTTCACTTATTGATTTGTTCATATTTGGGATGGCCTAGATGGGCATCTAGTCTTTTTGGATATTTTTAGTCACTTGTGTTTGGTTATTTTCTAGGTATGCACTTATATCACCTTAGTTAGGGGCTCTGTCAGTAGTTTACTTTTTGCTTTATGGTTAGATTTCGTGAGTAGCGCAGCACTATTTATCTATTCATTTACTTTTTAGTATTGTGGGAACGCAATTTGATGTTTGCAGCCACTCTTAGTGTATCATATTAGGTTTGGCAGCACAAGAGGATTTTTTATTTATACTCACCTTACCCCAGCTTATGAACTGCATTAGGTAATGTCCCCATTCTGGAGAATGCTGAGTACTCCAGATCTTTTGAGAAGATGTTTGTACACTATACCGAGACCTGGTGAATTCAGCACTCCCGGAGATATAATTCCAGAGTGATTGTGACATCTCCCTTGCCTTGGTGCTATGGATGGCAGCCAGTAAGGCAAGGATATTTACCAACTTTTTTTCACCCCAACATATTTTTTTTACTTTCTGCAGTGTTTTGGCTTGGGGTGGGGGCTGAATAAATACTCAAAATGTGCTTTTTTAGAGCAAGGTCAGCTTTCATGTACCTTCCTCCATTAAAATAGCCAGTAGGAACAGGATCTATTCTGACGTATTTTGTGCTAGGCATAGAGCTTTCTCAAAGAAGCGCTGTTCCCAGCATGAAACGTGTCAGAATAGAACCTGTTACTGCTGGCTATTTTAATAAAGAATATTATTTTGCATCTTCATGTGTGGCTTTCCCATTTCTGCTACAATCTGATTGCTTCAGTGGAGATGAGCAGAGTCAGCACCTGAGATGTGATTGTGGAGTGTGGAGCCCAAACCCTCCTGCAGCAATGTGAAATATTTTAAGCTTTTAAGGTGACACATTACTGATCAGTAAAAACACAGTAATTGGTCAAACTATATGACCTCATGCACATGGGCATAAATTAATGTCTCTTTTTACAGGCTTACAGTGTTATGTTCGCCTAGCTGACCATACACATCCGGTGTTTAGATCAGTATTTTAAGAGCTGCATTTGGACTAGGTGAACAAGCAGACGATGATGTCTCAACTCCCCCTTCTCTATTCTAAATGTTAAGGTTCAGTTATAAGACAGGAGGTCAATATTGTGTTGGTTTTTGGCAAAAGAGTATTAAAAAAAATCTAAAGTCATGTAATTAAGAGTCAAATGTAGATACACAGTTGTACTTCTTGCATGCACTTCTTCCTAATGCAGGACAAGAATAGCTCAAAAGAGGTGACCAGGTGTCTAATTAATAATGAAATTACATCGTGTTAAGCCAAGATGAGTTTTTTTTTCTGATATGAGCATATATTAGTCACAGTAATTGTGCTAACCAGGATTTGACTGGCATTATAATTTATTCAGTTTATCAAGCGTACCTTTTATGATTCTTTGCTATCATGTGAAGTGATGTGTTAAATACGGATGTTTTAAAGCCGGATGCTTGTGGTAAAAAGATGATGTATAAAAATAACACCCTGGAGATAGCTACTGATTCCTGTGCTGGAATACAGATCAGACTGCATCAGCTCAAATGTGTATTCTCAAAATAGCTAGTAGAGATAAATTACAAGAATAACATTTCCCCTGGATTATGCTCATTTGCCCAATGCAAATTTCTGTAAGCTTTAGTAGTTTGCATAAAAGGATTTTCATCTTTTTTCTGTTCCTGATAACCTTCAACAAGCATTCCCATGCTGTGCCTCTCCACCTTTTCTCACAAGCATTCAATCCTATATAAATCTATTGTAGGAGCATAATGTTTTCTGATTGTACAGGTGCTGGACAATCCCTTTCACTGTCACTGCTGTTGTCAGTCATAGTCAAAAAGCATTAGAAATCCTGAATTCTGTGACCACAATGAATGGTGATAAAAAACACAGAAATCTAATTGCCAGGATTTATTAATAGCAAAGAGTAACCTCACTCACTACTTCGGACGCAAGCTTTAACTCCCTCAAAATCAGTGCCCAATTAGCCATGGCTAGTGCATTACCCATCCCATAGCCACACATAGGAAATAAGGGGTTAAAATGAAACTAAAGGCTTAATAAACACCTGTCCTAGGGTCCTGCACAAGTGCTGGCATCTTCTGAGTGTTGGTTCTTCATTGGCTGGTGAGGGATGAAGTCACCCTTGCGCAAGCACAAGAGGCTGTTGTCTTGGAACTAAGAGACTGTTCCAGCGCTGTAAACTGAGCTGCGCATTCGCAGGCAGGAAGGGGCATTTTATTGCATAAGAAACAGTGCATGTCTCCTCTTCAATAGAAGCCTGCCTGCTCTCTGTTTGTTACAGCAGAACTTCAGTTCCGCTTTAGAGTAAACCTGTGCTTTGTCTGCTTAGGGATAGTTCCAGTGTTGTCACATGGGGTTGAGAGCCCAGTGTAAGCTCTAACTGGAACATATAAATATATCCATCTATAGAGTGGTAGATTCACTGATTGGCTGAAATGATAAAGCTTGCTGTGCATCCTGAAGCATAAAAACATTTGTAGTGTAAGTATAATATCCTAGGTTTTTTTTTGTTTTATTATTCAAATATATGACTTGGTACTTGTTGGACAGTGACCTAATATGAACATAACATCATGGACCTACCCACATGGAAGAAAAATATATTTGAAATATATTTAAAAAATATTCTTCCCAAATATATTGACATATGTTTGAAATGCTACAATTGTGGCCATATTCAATATATTTAAAAATATATTTCAATACACACTAATATATATATATATATATATATATATATATATAATAAATCTAAAGAATATATTTAAAAAATATATTTAAAATATATTGTTCAGATTTTTTTTAACATATTTTTACATATTTGGAAATGCATTCCAAAAAATGTAGATTTTTATTTTTAAAGACATACAGTATATTTGAAATGTATTTTTAAAAATATTTTTCATATATTGTGTAATAGAAACGCATTTCAACATAATATATATTTAGGGTACTTATATAGCGCCATCAATTTACACAGCACTTTACATACATATATTATACATTCACATCAGTCCCTAACCCTCAAGGAGCGTACAATCTAAAGTCCCTAACTCACATTCATACATATACATACTAGGGACAATTTAGACAGGAGCCAATTAACCTACCAGCATGTCTTTGGAGTGTGGGAGGAAACCAGAGTACCCGGTGGAAACCCATTCAGTCACAGGAAGAACATGCAAACTCCAGGCAGGTGGTGCTGGGGGTTGGGATTCGAACCAGCGACCCTAGTACTGCCAGGCGGAAGTGCTAACCACTTAAGCCACTGTGCTGCATATATATATATATATATATATATATATATAGTGGGAACTTGCTTCAAAGTGGTAGAGCTTTTCTCTTTAAAGCACACAGCAACTCGCTTATTCTTTTTAAGGGCCTTTTTGCCCAATTTTATTTAAAAGAAAAAATTCCATAAATCTTCCCACGCAGGGGTATCCACCATACAAACACATGCAAATGAAAATTCAGCCTCCTGGCTTGTACACAGTTTTATGTCTGTCCCCTACAGACTCTTTCCAAAATATGGCTCTTGCACATAGCTACTCTGGCTTCCCCCTCTCCTTGGTGAAGCCCTCCTGACTCCAAGGCAGAGACCTCCCATCTGCCAGGGTGGAGCCCTCCTGTCTGCCGGGGTGGAGCCCAGAACCATGGTTAGGTCTCTGTGAAAAGGCCTGCACACACCTGTGCAATCAGTCTCCTGGCCATTCCCAAAGCCTGGTCCCAGGATTGGAGATTTCATCCCTCCCAAATCGCTTTGAAATCTCCAGGTCCCAAAGTGGACCTTACAAACAAATGAGGAAAGTGAAAAGCCACTTTCCTCTGTATCAAACACTTACCCTGGAGCCCCTCAACCTGCCTTGTTGAGAATCCTTGGTTAAATAACCTTTCAACATCGTGACAGATCGCCACACTGTCACAATATATATATATATTATATATATATTTATTGAAATCTATTTTGAAATATATTGAATATGGCCAAAATTGTAGCATTTCATATATATCAATATATTTGGGGAGAATATTTTTTAAATATATTTCAAATATATTTTTCTCCCATATGGGTAATATGGCCACATGGTCATATTTGGTCAATGACATTGTCCAAATATGGTCATATAGCCATATTACGCCAAAGATGTTATGAGTATCCAAAACCTTTTTCTATGTGCTGCTGCGGTGCAGGTATTGCACTAGCCATGTATGATTGGACACTGATTTGGCAGGAGTTTGTTTCTGGACTAAGTTTGGACAAAATCTGTGTTCATTCCTAGTAGCGACTGGAGGTCAGCATTGGGTAGAAAACCAAAAGTTAAAGGGACACAACTAGGAGAATCAAGGCTAATTTTCTCATGTTTGTATGGGACAATAAAACTGTGCCCTGAATAACCTAGCCTCTGAGTTATTAGTCTGATCTAGCAATTGTGGTCATGCTTCAACTTTAACATGAAGATAATATTCCCACATTATTTACTGTAATTAAAAAAAATGTTATGGTTTCTCTTAGCTTACAGTAATTGTTGACCAACAAGTACCTATTATGTAATATGATTTAATATTAAAACAAAATTAGATATTATACTTTCACTACAAATGTTTTTCAAGCTTCAAGGTGCAGAGTAAGCTTAATCATTTCAGTTAATCACACAGCATTCTGGCAGATATATATATTTATATGGTCCAGTCTGAGCTTACATTGGACTGAGGACTCATCTCAGCCCCGTGTGACAGCGCTGGAACAATCTCTGTGGAGATAACCACAGATTTAATTTATTCCCTGCCCAACAGATGTTCGTGGCACTTTTTGTGGGCTTTGAATTTAGAAGGTGGAGATGCTTTCTTATTATGTGACCAATGTGGTTGGTTATTATAGAAGTCACACGATCAGGAGCCTGTCCTTTTGGTTCTGAATCAGAAGCTGAGAGCAAGAGCGGTCAGAGAAAGCTCAGCCAGTGTGGTGGGAGCAGCAAGCGCACTCTCTGCACACTACTTCAGACTGCCATGGACACGTGCACTAGCTGGTTGTTAAAGACTACTTTTCCTGTTGACACATACACTATGTTGCCAAAAGTACTGCCTTTACACGAACATGAAATTTAATGGCATCCCAGTCTTAGTCCATAGGGTTCAATACTGAATTGACCCACCCTTTTCAGCTATAACAGCTTCAACTCTGCTGTGAACGCTGTCCACAAGTTTTAGGAGTGTATCTATGGGAATGTTTGACCATTCTTCTAGAAGCACATTTGTGAAGTCAGGCACTAATGTTGGACAAAAAGGCCTGGCTTGCAGTCTCCACTCTAATTCATCCCAAAGGTGTTCTATTGGGTTGAGCTCAGGACTCTGTGCTGGCCAGTAAAGTTCCTCCACCCCAAACTCACTCATCCATGTCTTTATGGACCTTGCTTTGTGCACTGGTGCATAGTCATGTTGGAATAGGAAGGGACCATCCCCAAACTGTTCCCACAAAGTTGGGAGCATGAAATTGTCCAAAAAGTCTTGGTATGCTGACACCTTAGGAGTTCCTTTCACTGGAACTAGGGGGCCAAGCCCAATCCCTGAAAAGCAACCCCACACCACAATCCCCCCTCCATCAAACTTTACACTTGGCACAATGCAGCCAGGCAAGAACCATTATCCTGGCAACCGCCAAATCCAGATACTTCCTTTGGATTGCCAGACAGAGAAGCGTGATTCATCACTCCAGAGAACTCGTCTCCACTGCTCTAGAGTCCAGTGGTGGTGTGCTTTACACCACTGCATCCAACGCTTTGCACTTGGTGATATCAGGCTTGGATGCAGCTGCTTGACCGTGGAAACCTATTCCATGAAGCTCTCTATACACTGTTGCTCTGCTACTCTGAAGGTCACATGAAGTTTGGAGGTCTTTAGCTATTGACGCTGCAGAAAGTTGGCAACTTCTTATACTTCAGCATGCGCTGACCCGGCTCTGTCATTTTACATGGCCTACCACTTCGTTGCTGAGTTGCTGTTGTTCCTAGTTGTTTCTCCTTTGTTATAATACCACTAACAGTCGGCCGTGGAATATTTAGTAGCAAGGAAATGTAATTGATGGATTTATTGTACAGGTGGCAACCTATCACAGTACCATGCTTGGATTCACTGAGCTCCTGAGGGCGACCCATTCATTCACAAATGTTTGTAGAAGCAGTCTGCATGCCTAGGTGCTTGTTTTTATACACCTGTGGCCATGGAGGTGATTGGAAAACCTGAATCCAATGATTTGGATGGAGGGGTATAGGTTAAGAGTTGGAGGATAGGGGTCTGAATTTGCTACTTGTCAGGTGCCTAAAGTTATACACTATCTCCAAGCTGAGAGTGCATAACAATGTCAAATAACAGAGCACAATAGTAAAAAGTAAGGAATTAGCAATGAGGAACTGTCTGTAAATTGACAGTGTTATAGATTCACAGAAGCTGGGAAATGGTATGTGAAATCAGCTTTAGGTGACCTCTGACCACTGATTATGAATCTGAAGACTGATACTTAGACAAAGTACATAAAGAGTAACAATGGGCATGGGTAAGAATATCAATGCATAGTTGAATACAGTCATAGCTAGCTCTATTCAAAGCCTGTTTCTACTATCTATGTCTTTGTCAGCAATGTATTTTCCTGTGTAAAGGTGCCAACATCTAATTCTAATTTTAAAGCAGATGTAAATCTGACTACTAACCAGGACAGTATATTCATGATTGTTGTCCTGTCAACTTCTCAGTGCAATAGTCATTCAAACGTGAATTTTCAGCACCATGGTCAGCTCTACAAAGACAACCAATTTTCAGACTATTAATCACACTTCATGGCAAAAATGTGTTTCACATATATTATTAATATAAGTACTTATATAGTGCTGTCAATTTACGCAGCACTTTATATATATATATATATATATATATATATATATATATATATATATATATACAGTGGGGATCGAAAGTTTGGGCACCCCAGCTAAAAATTTGTATTAATGTGCATAAAGAAGCCAAGGAAAGATGGAAAAATCTCCAAAAGGCATCAAATTACAGATTAGACATTCTTATAATATGTCAACAAAAGTTAGATTTTATTTCCATCATTTACCCTTTCAAAATAACAGAAAACTAAAAAATGTCGTCTGCAAAAGTTTGGGCACCCTGCAGAATTTATAGCATGCACTGCCCCCTTTGCCAAGCTGAGACCTGCCAGTGTCATGGATTGTTCTCAATCATCGTCTGGGAAGACCAGGTGATGTCAATCTCAAAGGTTTTAAATGCCCAGACTCATCTGACCTTGCCCCAACAATCAGCACCATGGGTTCTTCTAAGCAGTTGTCTAGAAAACTGAAACTGAAAATAGTTGACTCTCACAAAGCTGGAGAAGGCTATAAGAAGATAGCAAAGCGTTTTCAGATGTCAATATCCTCTGTTCGAAATGTAATTAAGAAATGGCAGTCATCAGGAACAGTGGAAGTTAAAGCAAGATCTGGAAGACCAAGAAAAATATCAGACAGAACAGCTCGCAGGATTGTGAGAAAAACAATTCAAAACCCACGTTTGACTGCACGATCCCTCCAGAAAGATCTGGAGTTGTGGTACACTATTCCACTATAAAGAGATACTTGTACAAATATGGTCTTCATGGAAGAGTCATCAGAAGAAAACCTCTTCTACGTCCTCACCACAAAAATCATCGTTTGAACTTTGCAAATGAACATATAGACAAGCCTGATGCATTTTGGAAACAAGTTCTGTGGACCGATGAGGTTAAAATTGAACTTTTTGGCCAGAATGAGCAAAGGTATGTTTGGAGAAGAAGGGGCACAGAATTTAATGAAAAGAACCTCTGTCCAACTGTTAAGCATGGGGTTGGATCAATCATGCTTTGGGGTTGTGTTGCAGCCAGTGGCACAGGGAACATCTCACGAGTAGAAGGAAAAATGGATTCAATGAAATTTCAGCAAATTTTGGATGGTAACTTGATGCCATCTGTGAAAAAGCTGAAGTTAAAGAGAGGATGGCTTCTACAAATGGATAATGATCCTAAAAACACCTCAAAATCCACGGGGGATTACATCAAGAGGCGTAAACTGAAGGTTTTGCCATGGCCTTCACAATCTCCTGACCTCAACATAATTGAAAATCTATGGATAGACCTTAAAAGATCAGTGCGTGACAGACAGCCAAGAAATCTCAAAGAACTGGAAGACTTTTGTAAGGAAGAATGGGCAAAGATACCTCAAACAAGAATTGAAAGACTCTTGGCTGGCTACAAAAAGCGTTTACAAGCTGTGATACTTGCCAAAGGGGGCAGTACAAGATATTAACTCTGCAGGGTGCCCAAACTTTTGCAGACGACATTTTTTAGTTTTCTGTTATTTTGAAAGTGTAAATGATGGAAATAAAATCTAACTTTTGTTGACATATTATAAGAATGTCTAATCTGTAATTTGATGCCTTTTGGAGATTTTTCCATCTTTCCTTGGCTCCTTTATGCACATTAATACAAATTTTTAGCTGGGGTGCCCAAACTTTCGATCCCCACTGTATATATAGTACATTCACATCAGCCCCTAACTCTCAAGGAGCATAAAATCTAAGGTCCCTAACTTACATTCATACATACACATACTAAGACCAATTTAGACAGGATCCAATTCACCTACCAGCATGTTTTTGGAGTGTGGGAGCAAAGCAAAGTACTCAGAGGAAACCTACCCAGATGCAGGGGGAACATACAAACTCCAGGCAGGTGGTGCTGTGGTTGGAATTCGAACCAACAACCCTTGCACTGCCAGGTGGAAGCGCTAACTATTTAGCCACTGTGCTGCCTATATATATATATATATATATATATATATATATATAACAGTTGCTTAAAGTGTATTTTGACTTTTGCAGCCAAATTGAGATAAAACCTACTTTACATTTGTTACATTTTCCCATTCACAGGGCATAATTATAAAAAATATTTAACATTTGCAGCTTACATTTTTCAGCTGATCTATTCTGGACCCTAGGTCCTAGGTAGTTCTCCTTGTTTAGGAAGAGACTGGTCAGCTGTGTTTGCCTTAATTAACCCTGTCAGTACTGTTCAGGCAGATCTTCATCAATTGAAACTAGATTTGAACACTGTTTGTCCTAATAAAGGGTTAAAGATGGGGCTGAGCTGGGCTTCTTGCATTGTATGCCAATGAAGAAGAACTTGGGAAAGGCTCACTCTAAAAATTGCAAAATACCGTATCTGCAGCTTTACTGTGCTTTCTTCATTTTATGTAATTTGTCATATAGATCAAAATTGGACCGCAAAATACCAGATGGAAATATCCTCCTATGAAGTTAGGAGACAGGGTGTCAGCTTTATAATTGAAAATATTAGTCCCCACTATATGACTTTTATGAAGCATATCTTCTTTTATAGAAGCATAGGCCTAGTTTGTAGAGAGGTAGGCTTGTATTGCCATGTTATTGTAAATCCTTTTGTGGCAGGATCTAATATAAAGAGTCCTCTGTTATCTGTAATGTGCTGCATAATACACTGGTACTATATAACATATAACCACCTTGATCTAAATTTAGTCTAGCTGGGTGTTTGACAGCCCAAACTGATTTATAGTCTATTTGCTCATTTAGTTTCCCTATAAACACTATGTTGCTATGTCTCTGCTATGTCTCTGCTGCCAGTAGGTTTCACTGGTACCTCTGGTGATTTAGTGAAATGCAGCAATAATTCTGAGTTATGGATATTAATGTCCTCTCTGACCAACCAGTAGGAGGGCTAATGCCAATGATGCATGCTGGGAGATAACAGAAATATTGGAGGTGGGTCTTGTGAGCTTTCTCCCCCCAGACTGATCTGGAGAGGTTGTGTGTTGTGCAGCTGTGTGATTGGCCTGGGGCCTAGGAGACCTTTGCATGTGCTTGGTGCTGATGCCTGGAAGCAGAAGAAGCCTGCCTGTCCAGTGTGGTACTGCTGCTAGGGCCAGGGAGCTTCGCAAAGGAGAGGAGTCTGGCAGGTGAAGTGATGCCTGGGATGGAGTAAGAGAGATGAATCTGCCACAAGAGATCCTGAGGATGAGGAACTCACAGAGAGCCTGGGAAAGCATCAAGAGGATCACTGAGTCTGCAGTTGCTGGAAAGGGAATATAGCTTGGTAACCTTGGGTTCTCTGTTCTGTGTCTCCAAGAACAACCTCAGCCCCTTTAACACACCTGGTTGAATGATAATTGATGCAGGCATGAATAAAGACACAAGTGTAAATTACATTTAACCTGGCTGGCTGTGGGTTGCTACCAGTAAATAGACACGCCCATTTAGTGGTAAATACTCTTAATCTATTAATACGGGTTCGAATAAATGGCAAATTGAACATAAATGAGCACACAGGAGATAGATTAGTACACAGTCTGCTAGACAGAGTAAAAACTATGCCAAATTGTCAAAAATTAGGTTTCATACCACTAACTAGAATCACAAGGGGAAGTTAGTAAATCAGCAATAAACAATATTGATAAATGTTAAATGCAGTATAACGCTAGACTAGAGTGCACGTTAGGGATTGGTTAGGATATAGCGTCTCTTAAGAGGTATCTCTTTACCTAAATAAAAGAGACAAGGCCTTGGGTAACAATAGTTAGGGGGCAGTCTTAGTAATGACTCTTCAGCCAGATAGGTTTTGGGGCCTGTTGACCTGTTGGCAGGGTTGTTGGGTTCCAGAGATCCAGGTACAGGGACAATTTGCTGGTTTGAGCCTAAAGGCCCCTTTTGCCTGTTCTGATGTCTATGGATGGAGTTTGTGAGTCTGAAAGTCAGTATGGGTGTTCTGAATCCCCTACCCCTCTCTCCCATGTGTTCCTGTGGGAAAAAAAAATCTTTGAAAAGTCCGTAAATGTATTCTTGCACAATTGTTATACATTCCCACCTTTCAACCATGGACTCAACCCTGTGAAAACTCCTAATGAAGGAGATTTTTCAAAACAGCCCTTGGAACTATACCCTAGGCTGAACAATCTCAACTGGAAACAATAAAAATGTTCAAGCACATTACTAGCCCTCAATAAGTGAATTTGCTACCTTCCACTCTATATACCCTCAAATTGTATATCAAACCATTTGTTTAATTTTTTTGATGGAGTCAAAGAGTATTATGACCCCTGTTGGGTTTTTACAGCTATCTAGAGCTTTAATGGGTAGATCTCCCCTCACTTCTTGGTGACAATAATTTCCCCACACAGGAACTGAGTGTGACACAGCAAGATTAACACAGGCAGAAATAGAACATTTTTCTTAGTAGCGTAGGGAAAGGCAAGTTAATTGTTGATTGCAATCTGTGTCCCTGCTCTAGATTTTACAGTTGTCAGCTACCATACTAATGCTATGCCACCAGCGTTAATTATGGACATATCTGCTTTGCCCTAGATCACACATGTCCTGGAATATTGAGTATGGTAAAGACAATACTATCAGCACACCAAAACTCTTCATGTCTCATGCAGCCTTTGGATTAAAGCAGATTGAAATCTAATGTTTTTTGTTTTATTGCCAAACAAAATGCAGACGCAAGAAGCATCTGTTCTTCTTCATTACCTAATTTATGACTTAATTCTTAATTGTTTTGCCTTGAGTTCTCATTTAACCTGAGTTTTATATGATCCATTCAAGGAGCATCTTTCAAGCTTTCACTAGTTAGTGTTTGTAGATAAGCAGTGAGCCTCATAATATTCTTTATATTGTTATTATTTAGCAAAGAATAGCCAAGGAAAATAAAATAGCAATTTTGCTTGCACATTATTGGATGATGGAATTCAGCAGAGCTTCAACTCATTCACTAAAGTCTGGGACAAAAATCAATGCCTTTCAGATCGGATCTTCTAGATTGGATTAGATTTATAGTGGACAAAGTGGATATAATCTAAATTGATTGTTCAAGCAGTCTCTTGCATGAGGGCTGTACCGAAAGCATGCAAAAGTAGGCATAATTTTTTTATTAACTTATTTGGGTGATCAAATTCCACATGTTGGAAGAGTAAGGCAGGCCATAGATGATACAATTTGTTTCCTTCAACCATGGGTTGCAGGAAAGAAAATTTTTCCTCATCAATACAGTCAGTGTTGATCATGGAATCCCTCCTGTAGAGCTATTGTGTTTTCCCAATGTGTGGGTGTGTGTGTGGGGTGGCATAGGGAGCCACTTCAGCCTGGAGAACATAGTGATTATTGCAAATGGTAATAGCTGCTGGCAATAATTGCATGCTGAAAAACCGACATGCTGATTGCACCTATGTTCATCGGATTGACTTGGGTACAATCAGCCTGCCCATACATAGATCAAATCTTGGCCAGTCCCTGCTGAACTAGCTGAGATTCGTACCATCTATGGCCAACTTAACTCTTCCTCTTTAGTAACTCTGCTTCTTCTTTTTCATTGCAGGTAAGCAATGGATTCCAAGCATAAGCAACATGCTGTCATTGAGTTCTTGACAAAGGGGGATTTGTGTCAGTGGTCACAGCTGATGGTCTCCCATTGCTTGGTTTGTCTTCAAGTGCTCTTTAAATTCCTTCATTCATCAGAGCACATCACACTTATCAATGATGTAATCCCCGTAAACATTATGTAGCCTTCTGTGGATGTTGACTGCCTGCTCCCCTCCTTTGTCTAGAATCAATGATACCATGTTCCCTGTGGTATCTGAGTCTTTTCTCCTAGGTGTGCCAGCACCAGCTTTCTGCATTCTCTGACAGCAGGTCTTAAGATGTGGACTGACACAGCACTGTTTGATCACCGCAAATCTCTTGTAGCTGTGTACCTGTATACTAATTCAAAATTCCTCATGTAAGTAGATATTGTTTTTTTTTTCTATTAAAGTTTTCTTCACTACTAATGCTGGTTTGTGCCCTGTGTTCTGTGTTAGCTGGATTCTCCTGAGATTCCAACAAAGAGTGTGATGAAACCTGTGATGTAGGATTCATTCCTGATGTGCCTTCTCCTGTATGTGGATATCATACAGTATGAGCCCTTATTATTTGTAAACCTTTTTTATGAACTTTATTGGACTCTTGTGGCTTGCAGTAATTATAATTATTGCACTATAATGCTTATTGTACTCATTTATATCAGACAAGAGCACTAGAATGGAAGAGCAAAACGTGCATTTTTATTAAGAATAAAATATTTGAAGGAATTTCCTGATGGTATTCAGTTAAAAATCATAGACTACAGTGATACAGGACTATAAACAGAAAAAAAGGTGTGACTTCAAGTTACCTTCAAGGTATTAAAGGCAAAGGTTTCTATCTATTCCTCCTATCAGTCCATCCCCCACAGTTACTACCTTTTGTACCACTAGCCCCTCCCTCTTAGATTGTAAGCTCCAAGGAGCAGGGCCCTCCTAACCCTCTTGTATTGAACTGTATTGTTGCTGTATTGTCTCCCATTATATTGTAAAGCACTGAGCAAACTGTTGGCACTATATAAATCCTGTATAATAATAATAATGTATAATAAAGGCAAAACTGTTTATTTTTGAATCGAGTAAAGAATGATTAAAACCCTGTCAGGTTTCTTTTTGCTATTTAAGTTCTGTGGACAAAACAGAAAGAGTATTGCCACCAGAACAAATATAGAGTTGTTTATCCTTAGTGGGAGCCTAGCAATAAAAACTTTTTACTGTATTTTAATGTAGCTGTAAACACTTCAAAGGTTTGGAGTTTAGAGCTATGGAAAGTTTTTCTGCTAAAGTTAATGGTTTATGACATGGGTGTACAAACAAAAAGTGCCAGAGGGGATGTGAACGGGGACCCATTGTTAAAGAATGAGAGCTAAGTTTTAACTAGCTTTTAGAAAAAAAAAATAGATTCCCTGCTACAACCCCTGGCAAAAAGTATGGAATCGCCACTCTTGGATAATGTTCATTCAATTGTTTAACTGTGTAAAAAAACAAACAATTACAGACATGCCTCAAAACTGTTTTCATTTACCATTTCTACCTTCTGGCTTTAAGAAACACTTGAAAAAAAATAAGAAAGAAATCTATTCAATTGCAATTGTTTTTGCAGATCAAGCAGAGGAAAAAATTATGGAATCACCATGTACTTTGCAATTCTAAAACAAACATCTGCATCAGATTACATCTGGTAATTAGTTTGCAGTTAAAAAAGAGTGCTTGCACACCTAGTGAGCAGTTGCACCAAGCTGCTTGAAATAAATCATGGCTCCAACATGAGAGATGTCAGTTGAAACAAAGGAGAGGATTATAAAACCTCTTCAAGAAGGTAAATCATCGTGGAATGTTGCAAAAGATGTTGGTTGTTCCCAGTCAGCTGTGTCTAAAATCTGGACCAAGTACAAGTCAAATGGGAAGGTTGTAAAAGGGAAGCAATCTGGTAGACCAAGGAAGACATCAAAGCGTCAAGATAAAGCAATATGCCTTCAACACAGAAAATGCACAACAAAACAAATGAGAAACAAATGGGCAGAAACTGGAGTCAGTCTGTGACCCAACTGTAAGACATCATCTAAAGGAAATGGGATTTACATACAGAAAAGGCAAACAAAAACCATCATTAACACCTAAACAGAATGAAAACAAGGCTACAGTGGGCTAAAGAAAAGCAATCATGGACTGTGGATGACTGGATGAAAGTGATATTCAGTGATGAATCACAAATCTGAATTGGGCAGGGTGATTATGCTGGAACCTTTGTTTGTTGCCATTCCAATTAAATGAATAAAGACAACTGCCTGAAGAAAACATGCAAATTTCCACAATCATTGATGATATAGGATTGCATGTCAGGTAAAGGTATGGGGGAGATGATAGTCATTAAATCTTCAATAAATGCACAAGTTTATATTGAGATTTTGGACACTCTTCTTATTCCATTAATTGAAAGGAGGTTTAGTGATGATGGCATCATTTTTCAGGATAATAATGCATCCTGCCATAGGGCAAAAGATGTGAAAACTTTCCTTCAAGAGCGACATATAATGTCAATGGCATGGTCTGCAGATAGTCCGGACCTCAATCCAATTGAAAATCTATGGTGGAAGTTAAAGAAAATGGTCCATGACAAGGCTCCAACCTGCAAAGCTGATCTGGCAACAGCAATAGGAGAAAGTTGGAGCCAGACTGATGAAGAATACTGTTTGTCGATAGTTTCATACATGCCTCAGAGAATTCAAGCTGTTATAAAAGGCAGAGGTGGTGCAACCAAGTACTAGTGGTGTACTTTAGTGGTTTTTTTCATGATTCCATAATATTTTCCTCAGAACTGAGTGATTCCATATTTTGTTACTTTACTTTATCTACAAATACAGTTGCAACTGACTACAGATTTCTTTAAGTGTTTCTTAAAGCCAGAAGGTTGGAATGGTAAATTAAAATACCAAAAGGTTGATCACCACCAGTGTCAGTATAGATATATCACAGAACACTTATTAAACCAACATCATTGCTCCAATGTGTTTCAATTCAAAATGTACACGGTAGGAGCTGCTATTAATAATAATAGTACACTGTAAATAATAAAGATGTGAAAAGACAACCAACCACAAATAATAGTGCAACCCTACACCAATAAATAAGTAAATATTTAAATAAATATTCATATGAATTGATAAATAATAAATCAATAAATAAATCCACCACCACATATGTGCACATAAAAAATAGATAAGTCCATTAAAAGTCCAAAGTACAAAGCATTTATTGAAGTTTCTTGCTGAAATACGAATTACTGGTCATCCGAAAATATATTTAGTCACGGCGGATGTGTCGTCTTTGTACACTATTATACAACATGATGATGCTTTGTTGGCCCTTAATTGGGCCTTGAGTAGGAGAGATGGCTTGCCGTATAATCAAAAGAAATGTCTGAGAGACACTCTTGAATTCTGTTTATCCCACAATTACTTTTGGTATGATCATAATTTTTTTTCCCAGAAAAGGGGTGTAGCAATGGGAGCCCGCTTTGCGCCTAGTATAGCAAACCTGTTCATGTCTGAATGGGAGGATAGGTTTGTTTTCAATCATGAGTGTGAACAGATATTGCTGTACAAGAGATTTATTGATGACATTTTTATGGTTTGGGTTGGTAATAAAGGAGAATTATCAAGCTTTCTTGAAAGCCTGAAGAATAACTCTAATAATATTAAGTTGGAATATCAGTATAGCACCGAATCAATACACTTTTTGGATCTCACTATCTTTAGGGTTTATGATTCATTGTTTACCAAGACTTATTTCAAACCCACTGATAGGAACAGTTATCTGCCAATAATTAGTGGACATCATCCCCAATGGTTGAAGTATATACCTAAGGGTCAAATAATGAGAGTGAGGAGGAACTGTAGTCAGGATGATGTCTTTAGGGTTCAAGCAGATATTCTGTTTGTAGATAAGGGCTATAAATTGGATAAACTTCAGGATATTGTGGATCAGGTTCAACCTAGAGATCAGTTGTTGGATGAGAAACCTAGACAGATCGTGAATGATAGACATCAGTGGGGGTTTATCTCTAACTATCATATACAATTTAAGACTGTTGAGGCTATTTTTCATAAGCACTGGCATATTTTCAGGCTTGATAAAGTAATTATTATTATTATTATTATTATTATACAGTATTTATAAAGTGCCAATAGTTCGCTCAGCGCTGTACATTACAGAGGGGGACAGAACATGTGACAGAACAATACCAATACAATGCAAAACATGAGGGGATTGAAGGCCCTGCTCCTTGGAGCTTACAATCTAGGAGGGAGGGGATAGTGGTACAGGAGGAGATAGCTGTGGGGGATGGAGTGGTAGGAAGAGTGGAGGAGGTCGGCAGGTTAGCAAGGGGTGGGGTAGGCTTCCCTGAAGAGGTGGGTTTTCAGGGTGCGCCTAAAGGAGAGGAGAGTAGGTGATAATCTGATGGGTTGGGGCAGGGAGTTCCAGAGGATGGGTGACACCCTGGAGAAGTCCTGGAGGCGGCCATGGGAGGAGGAGACCAGGGAACTAGGGAGAAGGAGGTCTTGTGAGGAGCAGAGTGTGCGTGCTGGGTGGTACTTGGATATTAGGTCAGTGATGTAGTTCGGGGCAGTATGGTGGACGGCTTTGTACGTCAGTGTTAGGATTTTGAATTTGATCCGTTGCACAATCGGAAGCCAGTGGAGGGATTGGCAGAGGGGGGTGGAGGACACTGAGTGGAGGCCGGTGGAGGGATTGGCAGAGGGGGGTGGCGGAGATGGAGCGGTTGGAAAGGTGAATGAGTCTGGCAGACGTATTCAGGATCGACTGAAGCGGGCATAGCCAGCGGCGAGGCAGGCCAGTGAGGAGGGAGTTGCAGTAGTCGAGTCGTGATATGATGAGGGAGTGGATGAGCTGTTTAGTGGTTTCTGGGGTTAGGAACGTGCGGATTTTGGCGATGTTGCGGAGGTGGAGTCTGCACGAGTTTGTTAAAGTAATAGGGAATGTTATCCCGGAAAGACCAGTATTTATTTACAGGAAGGCACCTACTATTGGTGATAAAATAGTTTGGAAAATTTTGGATCCTCCGAAGTCTTTGAAAATGTTTATAGATAGAAAAGGCTTTTTCTCTTGTAAAAAATGCACTGCATGTAGTTTGGTTAAATTCAAATTCAAGGGATTGAAAAGTTTTATCTCTAATTCCAATCATAAGGAATTTGAGATTTCCTCTTTTTTGACCTGTGAGTCCACTTATGTGGTGTATGGTTTGGAATGTCCCTGTGGTCTAATATATATTGGGAGGACCAAGAGACAGCTTAAGGTCAGGATATTGGAACATTTGAGGAATATTAATAAGGGTTATAAATACCATAGTGTGTTGTTACACTTTAAGAAACATCATAATTGTGACTCCACCGGTTTGAAATTTTGGGCTATTGAATCTATCCCTAAAGCTTGGAGGGGTTCCAATAGAGTGCGAGAGCTTTCTAAATATGAAACTAAATGGATCTATTTAACTGAAGCTTTGACTCCTAAGGGATTGAATGTAGAACTGGACTTAAATTGCTTTATTAGTGATCTTTAAGTTTATTTTTATTTATTTATATTATTTATTTTTTATTATTTTTTATTCATTATTATTTATTGATGCAGAGTAATATTAATATTTGTTTAGAACACATTTAGTATGGTATTGAATGTATAATTATGAGTGTGTTGGTTGTCATTGCATTAATATGTATTGAGATTGTGATTGTGCTGATTGCTATTGCATTGTAAATACCCTATTGTTATATTATCTGTACACAAGATGGCTTTGCTGCAATGAGGTAGTCCGGTGTATAGATTAGATCATGTATATTAGGGTTAATACATTGCACCTGGTGCTGTAGTAATTTGGTCAATCAGGAAGGAGTTGTGTCTTTAAAAGGACTCTCTATGCACTGCTGACCACTCCCTCAGAAGAAGTCGTCTGACGAAACGCGTTAGTGTGTGGCTTTCGGTGACATCATCACGCACGCACGCTGTCCCACATGTCCGGATCACGTGGTTGCACCATCGCCATCTTGGAAGAGGGCAGGCGGGTAAGACGCCGGAGACAGAGCCTGTGGCTCTTAAACAATCTATGCTTTATTGTTTTATACTCATTGTGAGTGCGGTTTTAAGGGGGGATTTGCTAATAAATTAGTTGGATGATATTGCACAATGGCGAGTATGTTTTTTATTCACATGTACTAATTGGATATGAGAGGATTTCCTTTAAATCGGAGCATTGTGATGGATTACTGGATATTTAAAGATACTCTGGTTTATCATTAGCACATGGTGAGTGTGCATTTTGATGGGGTGCTCTGAGCACTGGATGTCACGTTGGTGAAGGAGGATCTCATTATTTCATTTATTAAAGGATCATTTATGGACTTTTAATGGACTTATTTATTTTTTGTGTGCACATATGTGGTGGTGGATTTATTTATTGATTTATTAATTTATTGATTTATTATTTATCAATTCATATGAATATTTATTTAAATATTTACTTATTTATTGGCGTAGGGTTGTATTATTATTTGTGGTTGGTTGTCTTTTCACATCTTTATTATTTACGGTAAATTAAAATAGTTTTGAGGCATGTCTGTGATTGTTTTTTTTTTTTTTTTTACACAATTAAAAAATTGAATGAACATTTTCTAAGAGTGGTGAATCCATACATTTTGCCAGGGGTTGCAGGTTTTTGTTGCTATTTGTGTCTCTGCTGGGGAAGGTCACCCTATCTATTTGGTAACTTGTAACTGGGTTACAGGAACAAAATAAGGGGCAATCTAACACCTGTTCCAGTGAATTATTGTTTTACAAGTGAAGGGAAATCTCCCTAAGAGGACAGAGACAAACAAAGGAGTTTGTCCCTTCAAACAGTATAGCTTTTGGAGCTAGATTTATTTTTTATATGGTTTGAGTGGGGGAAAGGTAAATAAGTATTACAACCGAAACAAGCATTTAATATATTGCAGCCTACCAATCCATAAATGTGTTGGCTGCATTAGTATTCTTTTTTTGGAATTTTTTTCCCTTTTTATTCAGATATATATGCAACACTTCAGCGAAAAATTAATATGTGCTCAATTAACTCCTCTAATTCATGCAAACATATACCGTATTTTTTGCTCCATAAGACGCACCTGACCATAAGACGCACCTAGGTTTTAGAGGCAGAAAACAAGAAAAAAAAATCTGAACTAATGGACTGCAGACATAGTACAGGAGATGACCAGAGACTGTGGACAGCACAGGGATGACCAGAGACTGCGGACAGTACAGGAGATGGCTGCTGACCTTTGGGGAGGGGGGGGAGCGGGTACCTGAATTTGACAGGTACCCGCTCTTACTTTCGCGGAGTTGTTCTTTGATCTTACCTGTTCCTCTATCCAGCCGCGCGCTGTCTTCCCGGCTTCTGTAGTGTGGGCGCTCGGCATGACAGCCGGGTGCCAGTGCGCATGAGCGAGCAGCACTTGCGCTTTGTGATTGGTCCGGCGGCTTCTGGGATCTGTCATGTGTCCCAGGCACCACCTTACCATTCACAAAAAGCACCGCTTCTTGCGTATGTGCACTTGGCACCTGGCTGTCAAGCCTAGTGCCCACACTACAGAAGCCGGGAAGACAGCACGCCGCTGGATAGAGGAACAGGTAAGGTCAAAGAACAACTCCGGGAAGTAAGAGCGGCCGACCCGGTATTCTGACACGGCGGAGGTGGAAATACCGGACCGGCCACTCCATATTCACTCCATAAGACGCACTGACATTTCCCCCCTTTTTGGGGGGGAAAAAAGTGCGTCTTATGGAGCGAAAAATACGGTACATAAATGTGATATCATATAAAAATAAATATACTATAAAACGTCATATGTGTTCATATATAATCTAAATGGTTTATAAAAATTCATGTGTTCAAATACCAATATATATATAAAGTGCAATTACAAACAAAGTGCAAAATTTTCTCCAAAAAGTGCATGGTGCTACTCATAAATCATAAAAGCGCAAATGTCCACTTTCAGGGTTCTGATTAAAAATTAAAGTGCTCATTAAGTGTTCTTGCATGGCAAGAACACTTATTGTTATCTCACATATATATTCTTATTCTTATTATACCCAAATTTACCACCATAACTCCTCCCACAGTTTTTACACTACACAGACAAGTAATATACCGAAACGTGTGGATTGTTCCCAATTGGTGTGCTATTACTTTGTGGAATGTTTTGCCGAATGGTTCACGAAATATCGCCGTTTTTGTGGTGAAATTGGTCCCATAGGAATGAATGGCACAATGTTCAAAACTAGAGTGGGAGCTGACAAAAGCTAGAGTGTGAGATGAAAAATCAGGACATGATTTCTAAACTGCCACCACTCCCTCATTTTCAAGCCCACCTACACAAATCGTATAACAAAACGTTCAGCTTTCCCTGCTGCCACTAAAAATGTCCACGGCTAAGCCATAGTCCTAATAGTTTTCACAATATGACCATTTGTTTGCAACTCATGCCGCCCATTGACATTCATTGAAACTCCACTCTAGACACTTCAAATTTGAAGGGCAATTTCTAAACTGCGACTGTGCCTTCATTTTTAATATTTCAGAGACATACTATGCATCAAAATGTAGGTCTGAGTCTTGTGATTCTTACAATACAAGTCCTACAGCTCTTCACTGTAGGATTTATAGTTTTAAAACTACAACCGTTTGAAGATGGCAACTGCCAGTGAAGTGAGCAAGTTGGAGCAGTTTGTTTTTAAACGCACCTCTGCCCTTGCTGTAGAGTGAGTTGCCATAGGAACCCAGGTGTGTGAGCAGGCAGCAGAGTGACAAAAGCTACTCTGCCCACTCCAGTTGTAGACTACTGGTGGAGGCAAGAACACTTCACACAATTTCCCCAGAAATTGTAGATTTTCTAGTTTAATATGTCTTCCCTTCCACTGTCTGTCATCACTTGGCTATCCTCCACCTTCACTCCTCACTCATCTGATTTTTTGACCCACTCAGATCTGGGTCATCTTTGGGGTTTCCCTTTTCATCTGGTGATCTTGCCAGGGAAATACTTCTCTTCTTGGGGTGTCTCAATGCTGGAAGGAGGAGAAATATAGCCACCCTTGGACAGCAGCATTGTGAGTCTGGGGACAGAGTAGTATTAGATGCACTAGTAATGGACCATCCTATTATCGACTATATGTAGACTAAAATTTTTTTTTCCTTTTGTGATAAAGGTTGTATATACACTATATTGCCAAAAGTATTGGGACACCCCTCCAAATGATTGGATTCAGGTGTCCTAATCACCTCCATGGCCACAGCTATATAAAATCAAGCACCTAGGCATGCAGACTGCTTCTACAAACATTTTTGAAAGAATGGGTCGCTCTCAGGAGCTCAGTGAATTCAAGCGTGGTAATGTGATAGGTTGCCACCTGTGCAATAAGTCCATTAGAGATGAGCGAAGAAATGAAAAATTCGATTCGGCTGATTCGGCGAATTCCAGTGTGAAATTCGATTCGATGCGAATTTCTCCGCTACGAAGATGACTTATTTAAAGGGTTTCTAGGCTTCAGAGAGCCTTTAAATTAGTGCAGAACACTGTACCTTTAATTTAAATGCCCTTGGAGATGAGGAAGGAGAAGGAGAAGGAGAAGGATGAGAAGAAGGAGAAGGAGAAGGATGAGAAGAAGGAGAAGGAGAAGGATGAGAAGAAGGAGAAGGATGAGAAGAAGGAGAAGGATGAGAAGAAGGAGAAGGAGAAGGATGAGAAGAAGGAGAAGGAGAAGGATGAGAAGAAGGAGAAGGAGAAGGATGAGAAGAAGGAGAAGGATGAGAAGAAGGAGAAGGATGAGAAGGAGAAGGATGAGAAGGAGAAGGATGAGAAGAAGAAGGCTGAGAATAAGGAGAAGGATGAGAAGAAGGAGAAGGAGAAGGATGAGAAGAAGGAGAAGGATGAGAAGAAGGAGAAGGAGAAGGATGAGAAGAAGGAGAAGGAGAAGGATGAGAAGAAAGAGAAGGATGAGAAGGAGAAGGATGAGAAGAAGAAGGATGAGAAGAAGAAGGATGAGAAGAAGGAAAAGGATGAGAAGAAGAAGGATGAGAAGAAGGAGAAGGATGAGAAGAAGGAGAATGATGAGAAGAAGGAGAAGGATGATAAGAAGGAGAAGGAAGAGAAGAAGGAGAAGGAGAAGGATGAGAAGAAGGAGAAGGATGAGAAGAAGGAGAAGGATGAGAAGAAGGAGAAGGATGAGAAGAAGGAGAAGGATGAGAAGAAGGAGAAGGAGAAGGATGAGAAGAAGGAGAAGGATGAGAAGAAGAAGGATGAGAAGAAGGATGAGAAGAAGGAGGAGAAGGATGAGAAGAAGAAGGATGAGAAGAAGGAGAAGGATGAGAAGAAGGAGAAGGAAGAGAAGAAGGAGAAGGAGAAGGATGAGAAGGAGAAGGATGAGAAGAAGGAGAAGGATGAGAAGAAGGAGAAGGATGAGAAGAAGGAGAAGGAGAAGGATGAGAAGAAGGAGAAGGATGAGAAGAAGAAGGATGAGAAGAAGGATGAGAAGGATGAGAAGAAGGAGAAGGATGAGAAGAAGGAGAATGATGAGAAGAAGGAGAAGAAGGAGAAGGATGAGAAGAAGGAGAAGGATGAGAAGAAGGAGAAGGATGAGAAGAAGGAGAAGGATGAGAAGAAGGAGAAGGAGAAGGATGAGAAGAAAAAGGATGAGGAGAAGGAGAAGGATGAGAAGAAGGAGAAGGATGAGAAGGAGAAGGAGAAGGATGAGAAGAAGGAGAAGGAGAAGGATGAGAAGAAGGAGAAGGATGAGAAGAAGGAGAAGGATGAGAAGGAGAAGGAGAAGGATGAGAAGGAGAAGGATGAGAAGAAGGAGAAGGAGAAGGATGAGAAGAAGGAGAAGGAGAAGGATGAGAAGAAGGAGAAGGATGAGAAGAAGGATGAGCAGAAGGAGAAGGATGAGAAGAAGGAGAAGGATGAGAAGAAGGAGAAGGATGAGAAGAAGGATGAGAAGAAGGATGAGAAGAAGGAGAAGGATGAGAAGAAGGACAGTTCTGTGACAGTTTCTGTCTATTTCTGACAGTTCTGGGACATTCACTCCATACAGCGGTTTCAACCGCTGTATGGAGGGAATGTCATAGAACTGTCAGAAATAGACTATTAATGACAGTTCTGGGACTGTCCTTCCATGCAGCGGTTGAAACATTGTATGTATTTGTTTCCATAAATGGATCCATTTATGGAAACAAATACATACAATGTTTCAACCGCTGCATGGAAGGACAGTCCCAGAACTGTCATTAATAGTCTATTTCTGACAGTTCCATGACATTCCCTCCATACAGCGGTTAAAACAGCTGTATGCAGTGAATGTCCCAGAACTGTCATAAATAGTCTATTTCTGATAGATCTGGGACATTCACTCCATACAGCTGTTTTAACCGCTGTATGGAGGGAATGTCATGGAACTGTCAGAAATAGACTATTAATGACAGTTCTGGGACTGTCCTTCCATGCAGCGGTTGAAACATTGTATGTATTTGTTTCCATAAATGGATCCATTTATGGAAACAAATACATACAATGTTTCAACCGCTGCATTGAAGGACAGTCCCAGAACTGTCATTAATAGTCTATTTCTGACAGTTCCATGACATTCCCTCCATACAGCGGTTAAAACAGCTGTATGCAGTGAATGTCCCAGAACTGTCATAAATAGTCTATTTCTGATAGATCTGGGACATTCACTCCATACAGCTGTTTTAACCGCTGTATGGAGGGAATGTCATGGAACTGTCAGAAATAGACTATTAATGACAGTTGTGGGACTGTCCTTCCATACAGCGGTTGAAACATTGTATGTATTTGTTTCCATAAATGGATCCATTTATGGAAACAAATACATACAATGTTTCAACCGCTGCATGGAAGGACAGTCCCAGAACTGTCATTAATAGTCTATTTCTGACAGTTCCATGACATTCCCTCCATACAGCGGTTAAAACAGCTGTATGCAGTGAATGTCCCAGAACTGTCATAAATAGTCTATTTCTGATAGATCTGGGACATTCACTCCATACAGCTGTTTTAACCGCTGTATGGAGGGAATGTCATGGAACTGTCAGAAATAGACTATTAATGACAGTTCTGGGACTGTCCTTCCATGCAGCGGTTGAAACATTGTATGTATTTGTTTCCATAAATGGATCCATTTATGGAAACAAATACATACAATGTTTCAACCGCTGCATTGAAGGACAGTCCCAGAACTGTCATTAATAGTCTATTTCTGACAGTTCCATGACATTCCCTCCATACAGCGGTTAAAACAGCTGTATGCAGTGAATGTCCCAGAACTGTCATAAATAGTCTATTTCTGATAGATCTGGGACATTCACTCCATACAGCTGTTTTAACCGCTGTATGGAGGGAATGTCATGGAACTGTCAGAAATAGACTATTAATGACAGTTGTGGGACTGTCCTTCCATACAGCGGTTGAAACATTGTATGTATTTGTTTCCATAAATGGATCCATTTATGGAAACAAATACATACAATGTTTCAACCGCTGTATGGAAGGACAGTCCCACAACTGTCATTAATAGTCTATTTCTGACAGTTCCATGACATTCCCTCCATACAACGGTTAAAACAGCTGTATGGAGTGAATGTCCCAGAACTGTCATAAATAGTCTATTTCTGATAGATCTGGGACATTCACTTCATACAGCTGTTTTAACCGCTGTATGGAGGGAATGTCATGGAACTGTCAGAAATAGACTATTAATGACAGTTCTGGGACTGTCCTTCCATGCAGCGGTTGAAACATTGTATGTATTTGTTTCCATAAAATGGATCCATTTATGGAAACAAATACATACAATGTTTCAACCGCTGCATTGAAGGACAGTCCCACAACTGTCATTAATAGTCTATTTCTGACAGTTCCATGACATTCCCTCCATACAGCGGTTAAAACAGCTGTATGCAGTGAATGTCCCAGAACTGTCATAAATAGTCTATTTCTGATAGATCTGGGACATTCACTCCATACAGCTGTTTTAACCGCTGTATGGAGGGAATGTCATGGAACTGTCAGAAATAGACTATTAATGACAGTTGTGGGACTGTCCTTCCATACAGCGGTTGAAACATTGTATGTATTTGTTTCCATAAATGGATCCATTTATGGAAACAAATACATACAATGTTTCAACCGCTGCATTGAAGGACAGTCCCAGAACTGTCATTAATAGTCTATTTCTGACAGTTCCATGACATTCCCTCCATACAGCGGTTAAAACAGCTGTATGCAGTGAATGTCCCAGAACTGTCATAAATAGTCTATTTCTGACAGTTCTGGGACATTCACTCCATACAGCGGTTTCCGGCAAAAAGTGTATGTGCAGAGTTCCTCTATTCTGCAGATACACTTAGAGGAGCTCTGCAGATACACTTAGAGGAGCTCTGCACATACACTTTTTTCCGGTTTGGAATTATTCTTATTTTCATCCTACTTCTTCTTCTTCTTCTTCATCCTCATCCTCATCCTCTTCTTCTTCTGAGGATGAGGATGAAGAAGAAGAAGAAGAAGAAGTAGGATGAAAATAAGATTAATTCCAAGCCGGCAAAAAGTGTATGTGCAGAGCTCCTCTAAGTGTATCTGCAGAGCTCCTCTAAGTGTATCTGCAGAATAGAGGAACTCTGCACATACACTTTTTGCCGGCTTGGAATTATTCTTCTTTTCATCCTACTTCTTCTTCATCCTCATCCTCAGAAGAAGAGGATGAGGATGAGGATGAGGATGAGGAAGAAGAAGAAGAATGAAAAGAAGAATAATTCCAAGCCGGCAAAAAGTGTATGTGCAGAGTTCCTCTATTTCTGACAGTTCTCTCACAGCTTCTTCACATGTACAGCGGTTGAAATATCTGTATCCTAAATGGAAACTAATAGATACAAATTGTATCTATTAGTTTCCATTTAGGATACAGATGTTTCAACCGCTGTACATGTGAAGAAGCTGTGAGAGAACTGTCAGAAATAGAGGAACTCTGCACATACACTTTTTGCCGGCTTGGAATTATTCTTCTTTTCATCCTACTTCTTCTTCTTCTTCTTCTTCTTCTTCTTCTTCTTCTTCTTCTTCTTCTTCTTCATCCTCATCCTCATCCTCTTCTTCTGAGGATGAAGAAGAAGAAGAAGTAGGATGAAAAGAAGAATAATTCCAAGCTGGCAAAAAGTGTATGTGCAGAGTTCCTCTATTTCTGACAGTTCTCTCACAACTTCTTCACATGTACAGTGGTTGAAACATCTGTATCCTAAATGTAAACTAATAGATACAATGTTTCAACCGCTAAACATGTGTTCCTTCTGTCAGAGAACTGTCAGAAATAGCGGAGCTCACTGCAGGGACACTTTTGCCGGCTGATCGGGAAATGTTCGATTCGCGCACCCGAAGTAGGCAAAATTTCGGTTTCGACACGAATCGAATATTTCCTGAAATTCGACTCGAATTCCGGTTCGCCTAGTTCGATTCGCTCATCTCTAAAGTCCATCTGTGAAATTTTCTTGCTACTAAATATTCCACAGTCAACTGTTAGTGGTATTATAACAAAGTGGAAACAACTGGGAACAACAGCAACTCAGCCACGAAGCATGCCGCCACTGGACTCTAGAGCAGTGGAGACATGTTCTCTGGAGTGACCAATCACGCTTCTCTGTCTGGCAATCCGATGGACCTGTCTGGGTTTGGCAGTTGCCATGAGAACGGTACTTGTCTGACTGCATTGTGCCAAGTGTAATGCTTGGTGGAGGGGGGATGATGGAGTGGGGTTGTTTTTCAGGGATTGGGCTGGGCCCCTTAGTTCCAGTGAAGGAAACTCTTAAGGAGTCAGCACACCAAGACAGTTTAGACAAGTTCATGCTCCCAACCTTGTACGAACAGTTTGGGGATGGCCTCATCCTGTTCCAACATGACTGCGCACAAGTGTACAAAGCAAGGTCCATAAAGACATGGATGAGTGAGTTTGGGGTGGAGGAACTTGACTGGCCTGCACGGAGTCCTGATTGCAACCTGATAGAACACCTTTGGGATGAATTAGAGCGGAGACTGTGAGCCAGGCCTTCTTGTCCGACAGTGCCTGACTTCACAAATGCGCTTCTGGAAGAATGGTCAAACATTCCCATAGACACACTCCTAACCCTTGTGGACAGCCTTCCCAGAAGAGATGAAGCTGTTATAGCTGGAAAGGGTGGGCCAACTCAATATTGAACCCTATGGACCAAGACTGGGATGCCATTAAAGTTTATGTGCGTGTAAAGGCAGGTGTCAAAATTCTTTTGACAACATAGAGTAAATGAATAAAGCTGACTAATGTAAGCACCCCTGTAAGTGTTAAATGATTTCTCTCAACCCTATAAGATCCACTGAACAGTACATGGGTCACGGCATATGAGATGAACACTTTTTTATTCTGTTTTTAGGAGCTACATTTGCTGAGTTCCTGGCACAGAAAACCAGTGAACTGTGAAAAGTAGCCTGCATCCCCATAGTAAGTTTAAATGCAAAATGTTCATATCTCACTGTGTGTACCTTTTAATAACAGCTTTCCAATCTGTTGAGAATTCAACATTACATGTTTTGGTTTTATCAGCAAGTGCCTCCTTTGTATTAACATCACAATGTCTGACAGACACATTATTTTTACCATTAGAATTCGGTTAGCACAGAACATTATATATGCAACTTTCTGATTCTCCTTGAAAGTAATAAACGTGCCAAAACAAGACAAAATAAATGAGTTTCTGCTTTACCTTTTTATGTTACAGAGTTGTGCTTAATATTCATAAACTTATTTTTTAATTTTTCACTGCAGATAAAATGATTCCACATGTCAAAGTGAGCAGCGTGTTTAAATTAAATACCAAAATGAGTGGCATTTATTAGCGTGCGTCTGACAGGTTTAGTTCGCTGTGGTGAATCACAGCGCAAACTTTGACAATTGATGCGCCTCTGACTCCTGAATAATGTTTACAAATAATGATTTTATTGTTAGGAGGCATGAAAGCCATGTGATCTTTGTTGAAAAGATTATTAATATGCATCTGCTATTGCAATGTATCTAGAAAGTTTAGATTTTCAACTTCGTAATTTTATTTCAGATTGTCTGAAATATATCACAATGTGACACATGTTGGGATTTATGGAGAACTCTTCCACAGGATATTTGCACTGAAAGGTGACACATAACCTAATCCCTGTTATTTCAGAAAAACAAGTTCTCTTTCTGTAGAAAAAGGATATATTTATATGAAGAGTATTGTTTTTTTATCACAGTAGTTTTAAACAATTATCACATTTATGGCCCTAACCCATCAAGCTAAAATAGCACATTTTTTAATGGGAATTCCAGGTCTCTGCAACATTGGCCTAATATTCCATACGGTCAAAGCACATTTGCCTGCATGAATTGCTTAAAGGGTAACTTCACTTTCATGGAAAGATTGCAAAAAAAACCCAAAATAATATAGCATATGTTCCAACACAAGACATACTGTAATTGAATGTTATTAAAAACTACCTTTCCTTTTCAGTCTGTAATTTTCTGTAAAATACAATGCAATATGACAACCTGGAAGCATTCTGTAAACAGATGGTGTATAGAACAGAAAGAACCCAGAAATGTCTTTTCCTTGTGTAAAAAATGTTTATTGAGATTTTGACAGTTACATAAAAGTAGAAGAAAATAGAAGGCTTGAACAAAAGCCATTAGATTGTTGAATACAGTGACAAGTGTGTGCCTATACATTAAAAAAACCACAAAAAAGGGTCTAAAGAAATACACTAATTTCTGTATGGGTGTGCAGGAAGAGGAAAGGCAAGGAAAATGAATAAATGTCATTTCCTGCTTGTGTAGTTGACTTGCTGATTTTCCCTTACGTCTGCACTAAGATACTAGTCAGATTTTGGCCATCCTCTGCAACAAAAATGTAATTTTTGGCGAGATACCCCCAAAGGGAAATCACGTCTAAAGGGATGCAGACCCTTCCACTTTCCTCATCAGAACCCTGCAAGTGCAGCAACTGATTTATAATTATAAAATCACTCCCATGCACTTTCAGTTTACAAATGAACACAGACAAACAGCTATATCTTCAGTATAACAAAAGGTAGAAATCTGCATCAAACTTTAGTAAAGTTCTATCACACAAAGAGGTGAATGCATTTTTTTCAACAAAAGTGGTCTTACTTTTTAAAGTAACTCTGAGCAAACTAAAAAAAAAAATATCTATGATACTGTCTGTCAGTAGCATTAATACATATTTTTTTTTTCTGAGCCCCCCACCCCACTTAACATAATTTATTACCAGGTGACCCTGCTAGCAAGTCTGTTTTTTTCAACTTCCTTTAACAGACAAGCTGTCCAGCAAAAATGGAAGCTAGAGGGTTCAGTGCCAGTTCACATGTATGCGGATTGAATGTGGTTTGTGCCACATCCAATCCGCATGTCATGTGAAAAAACATTGTTTCCTATGGTGCCTGTTCACATATGTCCATTGCACTGGCAGTGCGGATTCAGTGCAGTTTTAGAAAAAAAGAGTCCTGTATGATTTCTGAGTAGTGCCTTCAGGTTCAGGTGTGGATTACAGGTATTAACGTCTGTGTTTCTAAACTGCATGTGTGAACAAGATAAAATCCTGAGCTAATCCTGTCCTGAACCTGATGTAAACCTGACATGAACCGGAGAACAACTTCTGTATCAATTTACTGTGAAACCTGAGCTTCAATCTGCACAGGACTCTGTAAAGGACTCTTTTCAAAACCGCACTGAATCTGCACTGAATCCACATTGCCAGTGCATCGGAAATATGTGAACAGGCACCATAGGAAGCAATGTTTTTTCACATGTCATGTCAATTGGATGCGGCTCAAACTGCATCCAATCCGCATATATGTGAACTGGCACTGATTGACAATGCTACTGTCCAAGGATAGCTACATTGCTGCATTGATACATTGGTGGAGTGAATGTAGCCACCCTAATACAGGAAGTGTGCTACTGGTCATTCACTATGTGAAAATATAGGAAAAAAAGCTAGAAAAAACTAAAATTAATGCAACCACCACATCTAAGTCCCCCTCATTGTACAGCTGCCCAACACTGCAGGCACAAGGAAAGCAGGGGGAAGTGAGGCTGATACTCCCCACTTACTTGTGCATTTCCCTTTCAAGGCTTGCCTCCATCAATTGCTGGGAGTTGGAGACAGGCATTTGCTAGTGAAGCAGCTGTCTCCTTGCAGGCTGTTGTTGGCTGGCTGTCTGCTGAGGGGGAATGCTGACATTGCAGCTAGTGTTACAGGTCCCCTAGGAAGATGGGACAAAATACTACATATATTTTGTCCAAATGGGAACTCAATATTGTATTTAAAATTGATACCTCTTTAAAGCTGAACTCTAGGCAAATATAAAAGACACAAATAAATGCAGCTCTGTAATCAATATTACATAATACTTTTTTTTTTTAATGCAAGTAGCATAAGTACCTGAATTTGACCTGCTATCAGAATTGCTGTCCATGTGCATCATGGCTAGAGTGTAAGGCTTGGTGCACACGGTAATTTTTTCTTCCGTTTAACCCAGTGGGCTGAACAAAAAAAACTGAAGAGGTCTCTGTACTAATTATGTGATATTGGTACAGTGATCTCCCTGCTGTGCTATTATGCTCTGACAGGAAGACCGCCCTCCCCATCCCTTGCCAGAACACCCCAGTTGCAGCGAATGGCTGAGAGCGCTGATCGGATACCAATTGGCTGCTGAGATTGGCTTCTGTCGGAGAAGGATCTGTACACATGGCCAAATGTCAGAACGTTTCTACTGTACTAGCTGATTTCAGCTCATATTCGGCCCGTGTGTATGGGGCTTAAGACAAAGCAGCAGTGCAAGGAGCAAATCAGTTAATGTGCTGACAAGAAGCATGCTGATAGGATGAGAAAGCAGAGAGATGAGCTTATCACTGTGCTGCTTCTTGTTTCCTTGGCTAGTCACGGGACAACCAAGGCTCAGAGGAAGTGAGATGAATGTTGCTAGACACAAGCCTGTGCCACAAACCTTCAACAGTGGCAGAAATGCATGCAATATAAAGAGGCAATGTAATAGTGCATTGACACTTTAAGAAGAAAAAACTATTAAAACCACGCACAGATTAATGCTAACCTTTGAAAAGTGCATAAATGGCATGTGTACCCAAAGTACAAAAACCGTGTCTCTACTGTCTTTCCAGCTTGCCATCTCCAGGACAGTCTCTGAGTGCATGTATTAATGTGATCTCATCACCTCGAGGTTGATCCGAGGCTATGTGACAGGTTTATTCTACAGACACTATTCTGGAGTAGGTATTTGTTTTACAATCCCAATAAAACATGGATTTGATAAGAGACAAATCCAAAGGCTATTTATTAAAAATCTATCTATATTACCTACTGTGACCAGGTTTTATTTTTTGTTCTTTTTTCATGTTTTAATAAGTAGCCTAATTAGGGTACACATAGTTTGTATTAGGATAATTTTGGCAATTTTAGCTGGACTAAATAGCATTGTTTTTTTCTATATGTCACCTTTGATGCGTGAGAGAAAATAGTCAAAATGAGTCAGTTTGGATTTTCTTTGACAATCTCTGTTGTTTGTTTGCAGTAAGACTTGATGTCTGTACAATTTTTCAATATGCATTCCACCAAAACTGGCAATTAAAAAAAAAAAAAAAAAAAAAAAAAAAAGAATGTTTACTAGATTTTACCTACAGTCATGGCCGAAATTGTTGGCACCCTTGATATTTCTCCAGGAAATCATGTATTTCTCACGAAACGTATTGCATTAACACATGTTTTGCTATACACATGTTTATTCCCTTTGTGTGTATTGGGACAAAACAAAAAAAGGGAGGAAAGAAAGCAAATTCGACATAATGTCACACAAACCTCCAAAAATGGGCTGGACAAAAGTATTGGCACCCTTTCACAACTGCGGATAAATAAGAATGTTACAAGCATGTGATGCTCCTGTAAACTCACCTGGGGCAAGTAACAGGTGTGGGCAATATAGAAATCACACCTGAAAGCAGATAAAAAGGAGAGACGTTCACTTAACCTTTGCATTGTGTGTCTGTCTGTGCCACACTAAGCATGGACAACAGAAAGAGGAGACGAGAACTGTCTGAGGACCTGAGAACCAAAATTGTGGCAAAATATCAACAATCTCAAGGTTACAAGTCCATCTCCAGAGAACTAGATTTGCCTTTGTCCACAGTGCGCAACATTATCAAGAAGTTTGCAACCCATGGCACTGTAGCTAATCTCCCTGGTCGTGGACGGATGAGGAAAATTGATGAAAGATTGCAACGCAGAATAGTCCGGATGGTGGATAAGCAGCCCCAAACATGTTCCAAAGACATTCAAGCTGTCCTGCAGGCTCAGGGAGCATCAGTGTCAGCGCGAACTATCCGTCGACATTTAAATGAAATGAAACGCTATGGCAGGAGACCCAGGAGGACCCCACTGCTGACACAGAGACATAAAAAAGCAAGACTACAGTTTGCCAAAATGTACTTGAGTAAGCCAAAAGCCTTCTGGGAAAACGTCTTGTGGACAGATGAGACCAAGATAGAGCTTTTCGGTAAAGCACATCATTCTACTGTTTACCGAAAACGGAATGAGGCCTACAAAGAACAAAACACAGTACCTACGGTAAAATATGGTGGAGGTTCAATGATGTTTTGGGGTTGTTTTGCTGCCTCTGGCACTGGGTGCCTTGACTGTGTGCAAGGCATCATGAAATCTGAGGATTACCAAAGGATTTTGGGTCGCACTGTAGGGCCCAGTGTCAGAAAGCTGGGTTTGCGTCCAAGATCCTGGGTCTTCCAGCAGGACAATGACCCCAAACATACGTCAAAAAGCACTCAGAAATGGATGGCAAAGAAGCGCTGGAGAGTTCTGAAGTGGCCAGCAATGAGCCCAGATCTAAATCCCATTGAACACCTGTGGAGAGATCTTAAAATTGCTGTTGGGAAAAGGTGTCCTTCCAATAAGAGAGACCTGGAGCTGTTTGCAAAGGAAGAGTGGTCCAAAATTCCGGGTGAGAGGTGTCAGAAGCTTATTGATGGTTATAGGAAGCGACTGATTTCAGTTATGTTTTCCAAAGGGTGTGCAACCAAATATTAAGTTAAGGGTGCCAATACTTTTGTCCAGCCCATTTTTGGGGTTTTGTGTGACATTATGTCATATTTGCTTTTCTGCCTCTGTTTTATATTTGTTCCAATACATACAAAGGGAATAAACATGTGTATAGCAAAACATGTGTTAATGCAATACCTTTTTTGTGTGAAATACTTGATTTTCAGGAAAAATATCAAGGGTGCCAACAATTTCGGCCATGACTGTATGTCCATATACCATTTTATACATATGGCTGACTTTACAAAGTAATTGCATATATGCACAATGGATGCTACATAGTTACATAGTTAATCTGGCTGAAAAAAGACAAAAGTCCATCCAGTTCAACCATTAAAAAAAGAAAAAAAAATGCTACAATAGCAAAAACATTTAAGATATGCATATAGTAAGTTCATTTATTAAATGATTCCCACAATACAACATTAAAAGTTTGCAAGTTAAGAAAGGACATCTCTTACAGAGTCTTGTTGTGGAGATTACAAATATCCAGACTAGTCCCAAACTTATTGATTTTTCTCATACTTGTCTTACCACCATTTGAATTACAACCTGCAAAGTGTGAAAAAAGCTTCTGAAGTGCCACAATGGCAATATATTGCTATATGCATGTGAAGCCCCCTCCAGATTGAATGACTTCACAGATCAACATAAATAACCTCTGCAGTCTTCAGCTCACTGCTAGGGAAGGCAAAGGACATAAATTGATGGGGAAAAACAAGCAAGACTACCAAAGCATGGAAAAAAAAAGAAACTAGAAATGAGAATGAAGCTAAGCAAAATGAAAAGCAATTCTAGGAAGCTCACAATGTATGTAGTACATCGTAGCGGGATGGTAGCCCAGGAGAAACTTGTGAGTGGGAGATACAGGATGACTAAATATCTTCAGGCTAGAAGAATGCGGGGTCAGATTTTATATAATTTGTTGTTTATGTAAATTTTTAAAATTACAATATGATGTACAAATACTGTCCTTCTAGGACTAAAGCATGAAAATTGATCATCTAACTTTATTTGAAAAAGATCTCTACACTGTAGATTGAAATTTGTTTAGTGCTTATACTTAAAAGAATATGTGGATAACCACAGCATGGGCAGCTCCAACAACCCATCTGACTAGTAATGAGACATGAGCACAAAACAACAAATAAATGAGTGCTTCCAACCCTGTGGAAATCAATAGAATCACAAGCCCAGGAATAGATAAATTCAAAATTCACTTTAATGTTGGGTTAAAAAGCATGACATATAGGAGTGCCCAGATTGATACATCGTAGCATATATACACCTTTTTGTAAATCTCCCAGTGAATACCCAATAAATAATCAATCAAATATTCAATAAATAAATAGAACAATAAAAAAAACCTTCAATCAATATGTGCACAATTCATTAATCCATAATGTGTCCAATGAAGTAGAGATTTCAAATGTGTCCAATAAAGTCCAAAAATCCAAAATCCAAACTTAATCCAATAGGAAGAATTTGAATCTATAATAATCCGTGAAGACCTCAAAAGAAAACAAACAATCTATAGTGCATTAACTTCAATATTATCCATAAACCCACACCAATCCGTGCAAAACAAAAAGCACTCCAAACTGTGTTATTGGTGCAAACACACACACAAAAAAACAAAAAAAAAACAAACAAACTATGAATAATAGATTATATAATTATTAAATCCGTGAATACTCCAAAATCGAGAGCACTCCGTGTCCACTCTAATACTGTGTATACTCTGTGATCCTCTGTGATCCAACCAAAATAATTACTAAATACTATTACATATAATGTAACTTTTTGGTGGGGTTTTTATAAGAGGTTATTTATTTTATACAGATTGATACATCACCAAGCCAGTGGAGAAGAGAAATACATATTCCCAGAAGTTGGAGGATGACACATGATCCTGGACCAACAGTAGGTTGCTCAGTCTAGGAGCCTCAGGACAATGGAAGGAGTGTGTGAATGGCAGCCGCCAGGATCACTAAGATGGTGCGTCTGCTGGAAGTCACGTGTCCCAGATCCAGTTGTAATGTCATTCACCTGGCAAAAGAACGCCTGAACAAGGGATGGTGAAGGCAAACTGGAAGCCTAGGGGAGCACTCAAACCATGTCAAACCAAAGGAGAGAAGCCGGTCATCATGATAACATGTTTCAGGGACTTGCTCCTTCCTCAGATTGTGAGCCAACCACTGCTCTATTTCTTGAAGTTTCAAGCCATGTGATTTCCATTTCCTAGTTGTTGACTCTGTACTTCGGCTTGGAGTTTTGGTTACCACCCTCATTGGGTGTTTCCACCCTCATTGGGTGTTTCCATCCTCATTGGGTGTTTCCATACCTCCTGTGGTGTTGTATCCTTTATGTAAAATAAAAATGCAACCAGGAGCAAAATGCCTAATAATGGTCACTGCAGTTTCACAGACTGAGGAATTGAAATGGAAAGGGCTCAACCTTTGAGGTGTCAAGAGACATAAGAAACTTTTGTACTTATTCAGTATGATGGTATGTTATCGGGTCTATAAGCTGTCCGATCCTACTTTGTATTGTTATCTTCTATGCACCTATAAATAAAACAATTTAAAAAATACCTGTTAGGTGGTTTAAAGCGGTATTAAACCCAAAGCCTAAAATGCAATAAACTGCAGCTTATTGATCCATATATGTGGTGGCTGCATTAGTTTTCCTTTTTTATTTTTTCCCCTCTGTATTCAATTGGCGTTCTGTCCAGTAACACACCTCCTCTATTAGAGACACCTTTTGACAGAAGCATTGATAATCTGGGGAGAGGAAAGCATTAGACGTACTAGAAGATTTAGATGCACTAACAAATTGTCTCAACTAACTTCTACATCTGCAGAACAGCTTGTTCTGTTGAAAAATACCAGACTTACTGGCCAGATCACCAGGTGAACATACATGTGTAGTGTTACTCCTGGAGGAGTCATTGAATTTTCTTGTGATTTCTCTGCACACTTGAAAATGACACAACTCGCTCAACCAGCACCTACCGACACAAAGAATTTATTAGGCCAAGAATAGCCTAAATGAAGAGAGGAAAGTGTACTTATACAAACAATCAATAAAACAATACCATTACCCTGAGAGATATGGTTAAACACCTGCAGTATGCTAATTATCAATAGTTAACTGAACTGCATTTACCTAGCAACAAAATATAGAGACAGTCCTAACTTTCTATAACAGTCCCAGTTTTGTCCCTCTGGCAAGTGATAGATGAAAAAAAATGTTGATCAGCAAAATTGTGACCCTTAACCCAGAGGCGTCCTTAGGGTAGGTGTCACCCAGTGTGGTAACACTGGGTGACACCCCCTCCAATGATCCCCACAGAATGGATTGGATCTGCGGATTGAGCATAATGGATCGGACTCTGATCCATTATGCTCAATCCGCAGATCCGACGCATCCTGCGGGGATCGTCGGAAGGGGTGTCACCAAGTGTTACCGGGTGACAACTACCCTAGGGACGCCTCTGGGTTAAGGGTCACAATTTTGCTGATCAACGGTGTCACTCCGTATAGGATCGTTGGCATGCAACCTATACGGAGTGACACTGGATCCGCTCCAAGAAAAGGTAAGTTGTAAAAAAAGCTGACGATCCCCGCAGGATGGATCGGATCCATTCTGTGGGGATCATCAGCTTCCTTTACAACTTACCTTTTTGTGGAGCGGGTCCGGTGTCACCCCGCGGGGTCGGTGTCACCTCAATACAGGGCAGTTTTACCCCCTTCCTGCCCAGACCAATTTTCAGCTTTCAGCGCTCTCACACTGTGAATGATAACTACTCAGTCATGCAACACTGTATCCAAATGAAAATTGTGTCTTTTTTTCACACAGATCTTTATTTTGGTGGCATTTAATTAGCACTGGGTTTTTTTTATTTTCTGCGCTATAAACAAAAAAAGACCGAGGAGTTTGAAAAAAAAAAAACCCACATTTTTCTTCATTTCTGTTATGAAATTTAGCAAATAAGTATTTTTTCTTCATAAATTTGGGCCAAAATATATACTGCTATATTGCTTTGATAAAAATAATCCCAATTGGTGTGCATTATTTGGTCTGTGTTAACGTTATAGAGTTTACAAGCTATGGTACCAATCATTGAAAATTGATCATACCTGATCAATCCTGATGTACTCATTTCTTGAGACACTAACAAGCTAGAACAGTACAAATATCCCCCTAATGACCCCTTTTTGAAAAGTAGACATTAAAAGATATTTAGTAAGATGCATGGTGAGTTTTTTTGAAACTGTAATTTTTTTCCCACAATTCTTTGGAAAATGAGGAAAGTAAATAAAATTTGTTTATTTTTCACACAATTGTTGTATTAACAGATTATGTCTTTCACACGGCATATGCATATTTGCAGAATCGCCACAAAACACATTCTGCTGTTCCTCCTGAGTATGGGGATACTACATGTGTAAGACTTTTCCACAGCCTGGCCACATACAGAGGCCCAACATCCAAGTAGTACCTACAGGCGTTTTGGAGGCATACATTACACATCTCATTTCCTGACTACCTATTACATTTTTGAAGTCCCTGGAGCACCAGGACAATGGAATTACTCACAAAATGACCCCATTTTGGAAAGAAAACACCCCAATGTATATTCTACAAGGCATAATGAGTCTTTTGAACATGTCATTTTCCCACAGGTTTTCGGAAAATGTGGAAAGAAAATTAAATTTTTTTTTTTTTTTACACAAAGTTGTCCATTTATAAGATATTTCTAACACATAGCATTTACATACCAAAAATTACATCCCAAAATACATTCTGCTACCTTTCCTGAGTATGGCAATACCAAATGTGTGAGACTTTTCCACAGCCTGGCTACATACAGAGGCCCAATATCCAAGTAGCACCTACAAGCGTTCAGGAGGCATACATTACACATCTCCTTTTCTGACTGCCTATCACATTTTGAAGGCCCTAGAGCACCAGGAAAATGGAATTACAAACAAAATTACCCAATTTTGGAAGGCAACCACTCCAATGTATAGTTTATTAGGCATAATGAGTCATTTGAACATGTCATTTTTGTTCACACGTTTTCAGAAAATGTGGAAAGAAAATGAAAATGAATTTTTTTTTTACACAAAGTTGTCCATCCATAAGATATTTCTAATGCATAGCATGTACATACCAAGAATTACACCCTAACAATACATTCTGCTGAGCAAAGGGTAAACAAAAAAATTACCACAGAGGAGAACATTGGTCCAAGCAGCAAGCAGGGATATGATCAGCAACAGCAAAAGGAATCACCTAGGCAGCAGGAAGGAACACTGTTACTACAGGCAGCAGGCATGGATATTGCCAACACAGCCAAAGCATTGGTCCAGGAAGCAGGAAGACATGTGGCCAGCAACAGCCAAATGAGTTGTCCAGCCAGAGGCATTGTCAGTACAGCCAAAACATCAGTCCTGGTAGTAGGCAGGAACACGGTCCATAGCATAGGTAGCAGTCAGAGGTGTGGTCAGTTCATGCGGCAGGCAGAGGCATGATAGCAGTAAGTCGGCAGCAGGCAGAAATATCAGGTTTGGGGCCTTGGTCAGGTAAGACCTGGGCACAGGGGTAGGGGCTTCATCCCACCCAATCTCTTTGAAGCCTCTGGACTAACAGGCCCTTTTGAGGGAATTACAAAACCTGGAAAACTTCCTCACTGGTGTATAATTTTTTAGACATGTTTATGCTGCACTGCTGATATTGATTTTGATGTTCACTGGAATAGATGTTTATTGCTGGTACAGATGTGGATTTGACACTGGTACACTGTGACAGATATTGATCACTGATATAGGTGTGGAATTTACTCTGGTACACTGTGCCAGATGTTATTCAGTGGTACTGATGTGGATTTTACACTAGTACTGTGTGACATATATTGAGCACTGATACACTGAGACAGATGTAGATTTGACACTGGTAGGCCGTGACAGATGTTGATCACTGGTACAGAAGTGGATGACCACTGGTACGGCATGACAGATGTGTATCACTGGTACAGATTTGAATTTTACACTGATACACAGTGACAGATGTGGATCACTGGTACAGATGTGAATTGTACATTGGTACACCATGACAGATGTGGATCACTGGTACAGATGCAAATTTTACATTGGTACACCGTGACAGATGTGGATCACTGGTACAGATGTGAATTTTACACTGATACACAGTGACAGATGTGGATCACTGGTACAGGTGTGAATTTTACACTGATACACCATGACAGATGTGGATCACTGGTATAGACGTGGATGACAACTGGTGCACCATGACAGATGTGTATCACTGGTACAGATGTGAATTTTACACTGATACACATTGACAGATGTGTATCACTGGTACAGATGCAAATTTTACATTGGTACACCGTGACAGATGTGGATCACTGGTACAGATGTGAATTTTACACTGATACACAGTGACAGATGTGGATCACTGGTACAGATGCAAATTTTACATTGACACACCGTGACAGATGTGGATCACTGGTACAGATGTGAATTTTACACTGATACACAGTGACAGATGTGGATCCCTGGTGCATATGTTAATTTTACACTGATACACCGTGACAGATGTGGATCACTGGTATAGATGTGGTTGACAACTGGTACACCATGACAGATGTGTATCACTGGTACAGATGTGAATTTTACACTGATACACAGTGACAGATGTGGATCACTGGTACAGATGCGAATTTTACATTGGTACACCGTGACAGATTTGGATCACTGGAACAGATATGAATTTTACACTGATACACAGTGACAGACGTGGATCACTGGTACAGATGTGAATTTTACATTAGTACACCGTGACAGACGTGGATCACTCTTACAGATGTGAATTTTACACTGGTACACCAAGACAGATGTGGATCACTGGTACATATGTGAATTTACATTGGTACACCGTGACAGATGTGGATCACTGGTGCAGATGTTAATTTTACACTGATACCCCGTGACAGATGTGGATCCCCGATACAGATGTTAATTTTACACTGATACACAGTGACAGATGTGGATCACTGGTACAGATGCAAATTTTACATTGGTACACCGTGACAGATGTGGATCACTGGTACATATGTTAATTTTACACTGATACACAGTGACAGATGTGGATCACTGGTACAGATGCAAATTTTACATTGGTACACCGTGACAGATGTGGATCACTGGTACAGATGTGAATTTTACACTGATATACAGTGACAGATGTGGATCCCTGGTACAGATGCAAATTTTACATTGACACACCGTGACAGATGTGGATCACTGGTACAGATGTGAATTTTACACTGATACACAGTGACAGATGTGGATCACTGGTACAGATGCGAATTTTACATTGGTGCACCGTGACAGATGTGGATCACTAGAACAGATATGAATTTTACACTGATACACAGTGACAGACGTGGATCACTGATACAGATGTGAATTTTACATTAGTACACCGTGACAGATGTGGATCACTCTTACAGATGTGAATTTTACACTGGTACACCAAGACAGATGTGGATCACTGGTACATATGTGAATTTACATTGGTACACCGTGACAGATGTGGATCACTGGTACAGATGTGAATTTTACACTGGTACACCGTGACAGATGTGGATCACTGGTACAGATGTGAATTTTACATTGGTACACTGTGACAGATGTGGATCACTGGTGCAGATGTTAATTTTACACTGATACACCGTGACAGATGTGGATCCCTGATACAGATGTTAATTTTACACTGATACACAGTGACAGATGTGGATCACTGGTACAGATGCAAATTTTACATTGGTACACCGTGACAGATGTGGATCACTAGTACATATGTTAATTTTACACTGATACACAGTGACAGATGTGGATCACTGTTAGAGACGTGGATGACAACTGGTACTGTTTGACAAATGTTGATCACTGGTACTGTGTGACAGATGTGGATCACTGGTGCACTGACAGGTTTGTGAGGGACACTATGGGGTGATGTGTGTGTGTTTTAGACAGATCGGCTCTGCTTCTCCTCACTAGCGTCTCTGTGTGAGGAGAGGCAGAGCCGATCAACAGACTGGTGGTTTTGTTGACATTACATGATGGTTGTGATTGGACACAGACATCATGTGATCAGAAGGGCCAATCAGAGAGCCCTTCTGCCATGCAGTGTTGCGCTGTGTCCAGGGGACATAGGCACACAAGAGCGTGGCCACATTCTGAGGGACGTTCAGGAGCATCCACTCAGAATGGCGAAGATCCCACCTGGCAGTGGCCAGGTGGGAAGCTGTTAATGAAAGCACAACAGTTTCCAGCAGAAAACAGATTAACTTCAACAATGTTAGTTCTCTTACCAGACCCAGGGTGTCAGGAATGGACTTGCCAGTGGTGGTGGGACTCACCTGCCTTGTGGGCTGCAGTACCAGGGCTGGCCAGAGGGTGCTCTCAGCAACCAGAGGCTAACTCCTGCAATGAGCCATCACCTGAGGCTGATTGCAGCAGGTGTATTTAAGGAATGGCCAGTCCTGTGATCAGGGCCTTGGTGTAATGTTTCCCATGAGCCCCTGTACCTGCATCCTGTCTGCTTCCTGCTTGATTCCTGATTCTGCTTGATCCTGACTCTGAGTGAACTCCCCCTGTCCTGACCTCGGCTATTCCTGACCACTCTTCCGCTCTCTCCTGGTACCCTGTTTGCCCATTTGCTACCGAGCCGGCCTGCCCGACTATGTTGATTTGTATATATGGTTATCTGTTGGAGTTTGGGTTGTTTGCACTGTGTTATGTTTACCTTGCACTGCGTTTGTGTTGTTTTGTCTTAATAAATTGTCTTATTTACACTATACCTGAAGCCTGCGTTTCCCGGTGTCAGTCCACACATTTCTGGTCATACCTGGATCCCTAACACAGGGTGCCCTCTTCTGGGTCTCTGAACATGAGCTCTGAGTCAGTTCAAGGCCTCAGAGAGAAACCACAGCAACTCCTGTTTCTGTCTATCAGTCCTGCTAAGACAGTCCCTCTTTTCATTCCTGACAAGTGATGGGGGAGCTCTTTAGTACAGTTTGATCTTACTAGGCATCCAAATCACACCTCATACCTTGCAAGACTAGGTCCTGTGAGATGAGCAGTCATACCCTATTGTGGTCAGCTATGGTAGGGTTCCTTTTAGCAAGCAGTCCAGTCTCTTTTTCTTACCTCACCTCCTTTAAGACTGTCCTCTCTGTTCCACTCAGTAGTCTGCCAACCCTCCGCTCCTTACTTTTTTTTCAGCAGCCAATCCCCTTGCTTCCAGGATCGATGCAGACCACGCCAAGATGGCTACGCCATGCACTAGAGACACTCCATAGATGAGCTTTGCAGTGTTCTCCATAAAGAGTTCTGCTGGACTTCTGCAACAATGAATATTCAGTTTAACCCCGTCCACATTGCAGAAGGATAACACAGCAGCAACAAAGGATGACATTCTGCTGCAGTTATCAGCTACTGTCCAAGTTACAGAGGAAACAAAGCCAAAAAAATGTGTTAGCTGCAATATAATAAATGTTTGCTTTAGGTTTTAATACAGCTTTAACACTCCAGCATCTACCAAAAAATGTTTTTGATGAAAGACCCTTTAAGAGGAGAAAGTAGAAAAGTAGATTTTGAAATAAAACTAAAACAATGAATTATACAGTGGGTATATAAAATAATCACCTCCCTTCATGGCCAGATCTAGGGGGGGGGGGTGCAGTGATTCCAGTTGTGTCCCCAGGTGTCCCCCCATGAACATTGTGCCCCATCCGCTCAGCTCCTCCCACAAGGAGGACAGCCCAACGCAGTGATCTACTGTAAACAGTAAAGTCTGGATAGGAGAAGTGGCAGTGGCAAAAAGGAGAGAGCCTGAAGAAGTTGCAGGTTAGGCTGTGCAATCCTCCTTCTGTCACAACAGTGCTGCTCCATACAGTAGATGACGCAGGATCACTCTTACATCGGACTGTACACAGTAGGAGTACGGCCAACCTTACATCCTCTGCCCCCCTTCCATTCTTTACTGCACCCCCACATTAGACAGGCTAGATCTGGCCCTGCTTAAAATAATCACATTTTATTGCTTTGCAGCCTGAAATGAAGACAGACACAGTTTTTGTTTTATCCAGCTCTATTTACTCAATGCAACTTATAACATCCAAGTGAAAGATATAACATCAACATGTCTGAACAAAAAAAAAAATCAAAAACAGAATAACAGTTGGAAAAAGGATAAATGTATCAGTATACATTGTGTCAGCATTTTGTTGAAACACCTTTTGCTTTAATTACAGCCTTTATTTTGTTGGGATATGCTCTACTAACTTTGCACATTTAGACTTTGCAATATTTGCCCACTATTCTTTGCAGAACTGCACAAGTTCAGTAGATTTGATGGTGACCGTTTGTGGACTGCAGTCTTCAAGTCATTCCACAGATTTTCAGTGGGGTTTAATTCTGGGCTCTGACTAGGCCATGCAAGGACATTCGCCTTTCTTCTTCAACCACTGTGTGGTTATTTTTGCTGTGCTTTGGGTGATTGTTATGTTGGAAGGTAAACCTTTTTCCCTTTGACACCATTCTGGCAGAGGGCAGCAGATTTTCCTCAAGAATGTGACAGTATTTTGCCCCATGACAGGATATTACCACCTCCATGCTTTACTGTAGGAATGGTGTTGTTTGGATGGTGAGCTGTATTGGATTTATGCCAGACATATCCCTTAGTGTTGAGGCCAATAATTAATCAATAATTAAATTTTAGTCTCATCTAACCATAACACCTTTTTTCATGTGGCCTCAGAATCTTCAAGGTGCGTTTTGACAAAGCTCAGTGACTGCATGTGGCCTTTCTTGAGAAGTGGCTTTTTTCTTGCAACCCTCCCATAGAAGACACATTTGTGGAGAATTTGTGATATTGTTGTCACATTCACACAATGACCACTCTTTTTCATAAATTCCTCCAACTGGTTCAGAGTTGTTGTAGGCCTCTTGGTAGCCTCTTTGACCAGTTTCCTCCTGGCTCTTTCAAGCAGTTTGCAGCAACATTCTGATCCACGGAGGGTCTGTGTTGTACCAAATACCTTCTATTTCTTAATAATAGACTTCACTGTGCTCCTAGGCATTGATAAAGCCTTTGAAACTTTTTTGTATCCATCTCCTGACTTGTGCCTGTTCACAAATTTTATCTCGGTAAGCTGTTGACAGTTCCTTGCCTTCCATAGTTGATTGTTTGTTTCAGTTGCACTAGAAGGGAATGAAATGCTCCAGGAAAAGCTCTTTTTATCCTGAGTTAATCAAAATGACCATAGCTAATCACAGTTGAAAGTGTGACATTTAGAAGGTGATTAGCTACACCTGATAAAGCATACAAGTCATTTTTAGGAGGGGGTGAGGGGTTATCCTTTTTCCAACTCAATGGGGTTTATGTCTGGGCTCTGACTAGGCCATGACAGGACATTCACCCTTTTCGCCTTCTACTACTGTGTGGCCAGTGATTCTGTTTTTGAAATTTTTTCTATTTTTTCTGACATGTTGGGGTTATATCTTTCGCTTGGATGTTATACGTTTTCTAATTTAGAAAGGTTAGGAGATATTCTTGAATGTGCATATGAATGTGTGCACCAGAGTTACTGGAGATGATCTACTAAAGGCAAATAGGCCTTAGTTGCACCATACAAGTGAATTTGCCGCTACCTAGAGCTTAGAAAACGTGTTGTAATATCACTAAAAGAATATCCAATCATGCGCAGGAAAAACCCCCCACATACGTGATTGGATAATGGACGTCAGCAGAGCTACACCCTACTTACTAAGCTCAGGGGCCAAGTCCCTTGCAAACTGAACAGTTTTTTTTACCTTCAGTAGAATAAACTCCCGGAGCTGGAGTCTGTTTTAGAGAATGGTAAACTCTCTGACAATGAATATGACTGATATGATTTTACCCTGGGATATACAGAGGGTGTTTGATGAGGTTTATGGGAACCCATAAATTGACCATATTTTGCTCTAGACATCCTATTTTATGAAGATTGTAGGACAATTATATAATCCTAAACTGATGGAGACTGATAAGCTCAATCATCAACATAACATTTTAAAAATCCAGGAGGAAAAATCCATCCAAAGTTGCTATAATATATCTCACTCTGTAACAAAGGACAGACCTCAAATACTCTCTCCTGAGTTTTCCATAGATATTTATGAAGCAAAAAGCATGTTGCAGGGGCTTAGCCTATGTAAATATGTATATCCTACTGTATAAAGATTTAATTTAGATATAGATATACAATCACCTTGCAGCCAACTTCCATAGCATTTTAACAACATCAGCAATTCTTCAAGGCCTCATTCACACCATACGTGTAGAAAAACCGATGGAAACCTGTGCACAGATTTCACTTGCAGAGACACCAGTTTACATCAGTTTTCATGCAAACTTCAGTGAATTTTATCCACATTACAGATTCCTTTGCAGAAAAAATCCACACATGACACAAGTGTTGTGGTGTGAACAGGACACATAGAGAACAATTGTTTTTGTGCCCTTGCAGAACACGCACAGAGAAACTGACTTCTCTGCACATGGTGTGAATGAAGCTTTAAGCTTGTTGGATCAGCATAAAGGGAATTTAATTTTATTTTTAATTTTGAATATTTGCTCCAGCTACACATAAAAAAAGACTGGTACAGCTTAATTTAAATAATTGAATGGATGTCTTAATGTGTATATTGGATATACATGCACTTTAGGACATTATTATTATATTATACAGTATTTATAAAGCACCAATAGTTCACTCAGCGCTGTACATTACAAAGGGGGACAGAACATGTGACAGAACAATACCAATACAATGCAAAACATGAGGGGATCGAGGGCCCTGCTCTTTCGAGCTTACAATCTAGAAGACATTCTAGAGGACATTCATTGAATTATTTAAATCAAGCTGTACAAATCTTTTTTTCATGTGTATGTAGCGCCCACTAGGTGGGGCTAGTGTAATGTAAATGTAGTTTTGAATCATGGAAGTGAGTGAGCCTGAATTCCTGTGGGTTCAGTGTGAGGTCGGTCTGGGTGACTCAGCAGGTTGGAACTCTATGGCCTCAACCTGTTTCTGGAGTCCAATGCAAGCTTCCAGAAGCTAGTGGATGGAGGGATGGAGACCCACATCTGAATATTCATGATAGTCTGACCAATCCTAGGCAGGAGGCCTGGCAGTGTGGGAAGACTAGTCCATACATATGAGAGAGCCATACTAGCAGGGGAGTCAGGTGGAAGATGGATTGCTGAGAGGTGTTGCTCTGTAGCCTGGGAGGGAGCCCCAAAGGAGGGGGTTCTGCCTCATGGCTGTAGGCTGGAAGCTGAAGAGAAGCTGAAAAAGGGAGCTCCACTGTCCTGCAGTCCACCCAGGAAGGACAGCCTGCAAAGCTTGGGAGGGAACCAGCTCAGCTATAGAGGCCTGAAAGCAGTTCTATTTACAGCTGCAGGACAGGGACAGTGTGTGTACCTCTACACCCTCAGGGCCTAGAAGGAAGAGGTCTGCTGGATGCAAGTTCTGGCAAGTCTTCAGGTGACAGTTCATAGCTTACCCAATCCCATGTCCTGAGATCGAATACCGCAGCCAGGTGGGCTGGTTATCTGTGCACCATGGGGACCAGGGACTCCTACAAGTTGTCACACTGCTAGCAATCCACTCATAGAACATCAAGCACTTAGAAGGGGATTACTCTACTAAGGACTGTGATGGTTCCTTCTGGAACACAGTCAAGGGTTTGACTTTTTTTTGTGTGCTAGAGCAGGAAACTTCCTTATTCTGCTGTTTGTTCAATCATATTGGGCATCCCATAACCCCTTTACTCCATCCACATTGAACTCACTAATAAACAACCCAAGCCCATGAACAGTTTCTTATGTCTGGAAAATGCATGTGACCTTGCTGTGCAGGCAGACCTAAAACTAGCAGTTCTCAGGAGGGTAGTGCTACATGTATTTTAAAAAAATATTCAAAATAAAAAAAAAAATTTTTTTTTTGTTTTGTTTTAGTTTTAGATAGGGGTTCTACTCCTTCCATATTCTATCAGGGTTTTATTGCTGTCTTTGTAACTGCTAAATTGATTTCCCCTCTGTATTTGTACAGTTGACCATTATGTTCATTGGAACAGAGAGTGATGGGAGATTTTCCAATGGGGACATCTGTTCCAGAGACAACTGCCTAAGAGGGGATGTCCACAGTGGTGTCACTAGGGTTGGTAAAATATGGTGTCACCCCCCCTCCACCAAGTATTGTCTACCCTCAGTTCAGACCCCCCCCACCTCAGTACAGACCCCCCTCTCCACTAAGTACAGACTCCCCTCCCTCAGTACAGACCCCCCTTCTTCAGTATAGACCCCCCCCTCAGTACAGACCTCCCTCCCTCAGTACAGACCCTCCTCCCCTAATACAGACCCCCCAAGATGCATATCTCAGAATGATGGAAATTTTTATTAACTGTTAACTCTTATCTAAACAAGCTCTAGTTTCTGTAAAATAGTAACTGTATTACTGGCTCCATCTAGTGGTCAAATTTGATATTGCAGACAGGGCAGACGTAATATATTCCACTGCTGGAGGCAGAACACCCCTCAGTTTGTAGAGATTTCCACTCACTTCTTTTTTTTGTCTCTAGGACAGAACGTAAAGGGAAATCTGCCCAGTGGGACACAGACAATGAAAAATGAACTAACAGGGGTTTCAACCGGTTTTTTTTTTATTCTATTCAAACCAACATTGGCTATACATACAATGTATGGTTTTCAGAACCTTTGTACAAAAACCTTTTTTTCAAAACCTTTGTCTATGAGTGTAGCCATATTAGCTTATTACTTCATGCTTTGCATTCCAAAACAAGAGTTGTGCTATACGGCTCCTTCTCATAACTGAAAACAATGGGGTTGATTTACTAAAGACTCTACAAGTGCAGTTGCTCCAGAGCTTAGTAAATGTGTGAAGTTTCACTTTGCAAAGAATAACCAAACTAATCACATGGCAGGAAAATAGAAAAACAGCATTTTTGCTTGAAACAAATGGAAGATGGAAGTCAGCAGAGCTTTCCATCATTTATTAATCTCTGGAACAACTGCACTTGCAAAGCACTCTATTTGCCTTTAGTAAATCAACCCCAATGTGTTCCTTAGGTATGTAAATATTATATTGGAACAGTTGTTCCAACTACATTTCCAACAGGAAATGTAGCTTAGGAGTGCCAGCACTGAGCAATTGAAAGCTCCCACTAATGGCCCATCCACAAATCTCGACATTTAGTCCTGGTTCACACTGATGCGATGTGGGAAATGCAGCGGATCCTGTGTGTTTCCCGCACTGCATTGCAATCACACAGCGTCAGTGCAATCTGCTGATGGTGTCAAAGTTAAATTAACAATACCCCGTAACAGATTGCAAAACACAGTACAATGTCCAGAAATCGGATTGCATGGGTGTGAACACCCATGCAAATCGAATCAGAAGTGAAAAAAAGGGTCTGGAACCATTTTGGCGCAGATGTGATTTAAGCCATATAAAATGGCTCAAATCGCACCGCACAGACATCGCATGTGATGTGCACAGGAATTTGGTGCAATTCCTATGTGAATCACATGTCATGTCCTGCACACCGCACAAGTATGAACCTAGTCTTAATGTACTAAAAATAAATATAGAAACGCTAACATGTAAACGTATCAAAGCCAATGAGTGGCGTGTAGCATGCATTAAAGCGATTTATGTGAAAGACCGTTGTTTTACTTTTATATAGTAGCTATTTTCTCAAGGAGTAACTTCTGTTATATTTCACAACACATTCGGACACCTGCCAATTATCAGCTCAGTTTGTATAGTTCCAGATTCTGCGTTCAACTCCACGAGACTTCACTCCACGGCATTTTACATTTCAAGAGCACAAAGAAGAAAAAAAAAGTGAACTTTGAAAGTGGATTTTTGCCGCTGACTGTTCCTAATATGACTTTCCTGGAAATGCTATTCATATGCAAAGTTCTCTGTCAGAATCACAGCTTTTTTCCTGTTGTGTGAAACAATTTTCTGTCAGAACACGACTCGATACAAAGGTCACCCCATCAAAACTGTTTTCCCTCAGTAGCGAGCATAATACTGGAAAAGTCATTTCACAATGCCGCCTCTTATTGTATTTGTGTTTTTTCTGCCATCAGACAGCTTGTGATTGCAATTTTTTTCTCTAATGAGCAGAGTTGGAGCTGTTTTATTCTTGCTGGTTGTGGATATGGAGCTTGGGGGAAGCTGGTGACAAGCCATTTTCTCCTATAGATCCTCTAGTAATGGGCTTTAAATCAACATTATTCTCTTCACCCAGGATGTTATCTTTCATCATATTTGTGTACATTTTACAGCTTGAGTATGAAGCTACTGCAACTTCACTGTCTACTCGCCCAGTTAATAAACCCCCAGTTACAGTGTAGGATCTGACATAGTTCTTCATTGAGTTCTAAATGTAGCAAAGTTATGTATTATTTGCTAAAGGCTTTGAAAATTAAGTTGTATAAAAGAAATAGATTTGGATGGTCATCCACTTAATAATAAAAAATGTGGTCACATATAATAGAAGAAGGGTAACTAGGGAGCAGTGGAGACTGAGATGAAGATGAACTCATGGGAAGACTGCTTGAAAGCAGATCATTAGATTTTGCAGTGGAGAGTTTTTTTTAGCACAGATTTATTGGTGTGATGAATTTAATTGCAAGAAAAGTTTGATATTATTTAAAGGTTGCATGTCAGATTAGGACACAGTAACATAACTTTTTTTTTACACATAAAGTAGAATAAAATGCAATGCCATTCTTTGTATAGTAGGAAAAACTCTTTTAGAATAAAACAACAATGGGTTTGGAGGGTCCCTAAAACAATGGCAATTTGCTGATTTGGTATGTTATTTGTCATTTATCTTTTAATTTTAGCAGATGTGCCTTTTGAAACACGTGGTGGAATAATAGGTTTTAATTTAGTAAAAGCAAGGCTTTTCTTTCAGCGGGAACGCAGTTCCAGCACCTCTAGCACTGAAAGTATTTATTTTTATTTATTTGAGGTACTTATATAGCGCCATCAATTTAATCAGCTCTTTACATATATATATTGTACAATCTCATCAGTCCCTAATCCTCAAGGGGCGTACAATCTAAAGTCTCTAACTTACATTCATAAATACACATACTAGGGCCAATTTAAACAGGATCCAATGAACCTATTAGCATGTCTTTGGAGTGTGGGAGGAAACTGGAGTACCCGGCGGAAACCCACGCAGGCACAGGGAGAACATGCAAACTGCAGGCAGGTGGTACCATTGCTGGAATTAAAACCACAATAAAAATGGGTGCTGCGCCCTATGGATAAATGGATATCTATTTTTTACACTGACTGTATATGTAGATATTATTTATCAAGACCAATAGTTTATTAGATATTAAACCTTATAACAATATATAATCAATAGGATGGTAAAAATCCTATGCATAATGTTAATATTATATGATAGCAATACGGCTGCATGCAAAAAATGAAATAAATAGAAAAAAAGCGGATATAAATTATGAAATCATAATGATAAAAATCATAATAATTAATAAAAAAATATTGTCCAAAAATATATATAAATATAGATATAGTATCCAAAAAATAAAAGTCCAAAGTTTTTTTTGCCTGCTTTGGTGCCTTATCATTTTATAAAAAAGATTTATTGTGTGCCCATAATATGCACTCACATGGTTAAAAAACAATATGCGCCTTTATTTATCCATAGGGCGCGGCACCCATTTTTATGGTAGTACTGAACCACACATGCCTATGAGAATGTGATTGGGAGCCAGCGAACACTTCTATAATTATAATCAACATCTCCGTGGCTCACAAGTAATTTTATAGCATTTTCTCCTTGGAATTAAAACCAACAACCCTAGTACTGCCAGGTAGGAGTGCTATTTACCCAATGTGCTGCCCATGTATGTAATAGCAAGAGGTGCTGGGGTGTGCTGGAGGGTCTGTTGTTGCTGGCTGCTGGGGGACCTATTGTCACCAAAGGGGATCTATTTTTGTGTGGTAGTCTATTGTTGCTGGGGCAGTCTATTGTTGCTGGTGGGGGATCCATTGTTGATGAGGGTCAATTGTTGCTGGAAGGAATCTACTGTTGAGGGAGGAGTCTATTGTTGCTGGCTGCAGGAGAGTCTATTGATGCTGGCTGCTGGGCGATCTGTTGTAGCTGCTGTGGGTCTATTTTTGCTATGGTTGTATTTTGTTTTGTGAGTCCACTGTTGCTGGAGGAATCTATCCTTGCTGGGGGGGGGGGGTCTAATGCTTCTGGCTGCGGGAGATCTATTTTTCTGCTCCACAAAATGATACTTGGCTCTGTATTCTCTAAAAGGAATGGTACGGGGGGTGGGTAGGGGGTGGAACCAAGTGAAGGTGCTCGGAGGTGGGTAGGAGGGTGGAGACAAGAAATGATTCAGAAGGGGGGAGTTTCTGCACCTATTTTTTTTTTTTTAAAAAGCCCTGAGTACAAGAAACGTGAAAAGAATAACCAAAGGCAATATTTTATTTTTTTTGGATACAGTGAGATAGGTTAGAATACCTTGTGGGTTTTCTTGCTACCGCTTCCCCCCTTAAGGGAGGTTCACCCTCTCTGTTTGCCCTGTTTACCATTATCACTGAAAGTGAAATTAAAGAATATCCCAAATTTTGGGTTGTACCCAGAACAGTGACAGAAGGGAAATCTCCCAATGGGGACATTAGTTCTGCCGACCTGGGAGATCCTCTTAATTTGCAGGGAATTTTTCCTCACTTCCTATTTTGGCTAAAAGATTTGCCTATAATTCTACTTTAACCACTAACTGCAGGGCACTTATACCCCCTTCCTGCCCAGGCCAATTTCCAGCTTTCAGCGCTTTTGCACTTTGAATGACAATTGCGCGGTCATGCAACACTGTACCCATATGACATTTTTATCATTTTTTTGTGACAGATAGAGCTTTATTTTGGTGGTATTTAATCACCTCTGGGTTTTTTATCTTTTCTTAAACAAACCAAAACCACAGAAAATTTTGAAAAAAAAAAGTTTTTTCCTTAGTTTTTGTTATAAAATTTTGTAAATAAGTGATTTTTCTCCTTCACTGATGTGCGCTAATGAGGCTGCACTGATGGACACTGATAGGTGGCACTGGTAGGTGGCACTGATGGGCATTGTCTGGAATCACTGATGGGCACTGAAAGGCAGCACTCATATATGGCACTGATAGGCGGCACTGACTGGCACTGATAGGCGGCGCTGACTGGCAGCACTGATAGGTGGCACTGACAAGCATTGATAGGTGGCACTGATGGCTGACACTGAAAGGCAGCTCAGATGGGCACCGATATGTGGCATTGATGTGGCACCGATGGGCACTGAAATGTGGCACTGATGGGCACTGGCAGGTGGCATGGATGAGCACTGAGAGCTGGCACTGATGGACACTGACAGGTGGCGCTGCTGGGGCTACACAGATCATCAGGGCACACTGATCATCAGTGCTCTGATGATCAGTGCACGTCTCTTCTGAGGGATGCTGATTACCGACTCTCCTCTCCTCACGAGCTGTCAGCGTGACAGCTCATGGGAGAGAAATGCCGATAACCGGCATTTTCCTGTTTACACGTGATCAGCTGTGATTGGACACAGCTGATCACATGACCGAGCCGACATCTTTGGCTCTTTCCGTGGATCGGTGATCCGCTGTGTTTGAGGGACACAGCGCACCGCCGATCGCCGTGCTGCGGGAGTCGCGCATGTGCGGTTAGAATGGGAGGACGTCATATGACATCCTCCCAGAACGAAAGAACCACCTTGCGTCCGTCATATTACTATATGGCGGGAGGGAGGCAGTTAAAGAAAGACCTTTAAAAAAAACCAAAAACTTAGCCATTGTTTCTGTTCTAGTGCAAAATTATGGGATAATATAATACTATGTAATGTAATAGAATAATATATATAGTATAAATCGAATACTTTAAATTACAAGTCTAATTGAAATTTCAAGTATATGTAAACCCTCATTTTGTAAAACAACCCATTCAGTTTAACCTCCCTGGTGGTATGATTATTTCAGATTTTTGGTGCTGAAAGCGGTACCATTATTTTGCATGGAAATGTGTATTTTTTTTATTGTAGCCCTGTAATTTTTAGGAATAACTCACTGAAATCTGTCCGAACAAGAGTCTAGTAAACATCCCGGGTATGATAAAATTTGAAACACAAAATCATAAATTATAATTTATTAAATAATCATAAAAATAATATATAATATAATAATAATAATAAATTTAATTCAATAATTTAATCAAACCAAAAACACTGAAATTTGAAATATAGTGCCAAGTTCGCACATCACTGAGCAAAGTCGCAAAATTGTTTTCAATGTCTGATGACGAATTTCCCCACGAATCATTATCACTCAATTCTGCAAGTGGTTCTGATTTACTATCATGTTCTCTAGCTGGTCTAAAAGCGCTTTTGACCTAAAGGGACGCTTTTTGGACGCCATGGACGTTTCTCAGTTTCCAGGCAGAAAGGACAGTAAAAATGTAGGCAGGGCACAGGACAAAGCACTCGGGACAAAATATATGTGAAATGGTTTGATACAGTAATGTTATACTATGTGATTTTAGTGAATGTCACTTTTTGTCATTTTTAAATTTCCCGCCGTTTCGTCCCCCGTTTCGTCCCGACGCTCACAGGGGACATAACCCAGAAGACAGATGCCGGCATCCGCCAGATTACATTGCCGGGAACACTGCAGGAGGGACATCGCGGGAGCGCAGGACAAGGTAAGTGATCGAGGGATCGTGGAGCAGCAACGCATAGTATTCCCGAGTGTAGCTTGGGGTTATCGCTTGTGGTACTGAAACTTTACCCTGAGCTACACTCGGGAATACCGCCAGGGAGGTTAAAATAGAAATGTAAATTTGTGTATAGATAAAAAAAATTATAAACACTTTTTTACCCATTCCCAATCCCCATCACATCCCCTCTGTTCTAAGGTGTCCTTTTATGAAACAGGGATCAGCAGTGATCCTGAGGATCGTTGCTGATCTCCGATCATTAGTGGCAGGGGCGGACTGACAACTCATGGCTCCTCCGGGCAATAGGGGATCATGGGGCCCCTGTGTCCTTGCACACACTCGAACCACACCCAAAAAAGCCTATGAAAGGTACCAGGGCAGGGGCATACTGACAACTCATGGGGCCCCCGGGCAATAGGGGATCATGGGGCCCCTGTGTCCTTGCCAAAACTCAAAAAAGCCTATGAAAAAGGTACCAGGGGCCTCTCATGGGGCCCCTTACTGACCCTGGGCCCTCGGGCAGTGCCCGAGTTTCCAAATGGTCAGTCCGCCCCTGATTAGTGGTTTAGGAAACAGAGATGATCAGCGGAGAACATGTTCTCTGCTGATCATCTCAGCACACAGATGGCATATGAAGGAGCGACGTCAGCCCTTCACTGGCGATCTGTGTTCTCCCTCCAGATTCTCAAGCTCAGAGCTGGAGAATCTGAGGAACCGCAAACGAAGCAACGTTAATTTACCGCTGCTTAGTAAACGGTGTTTGACTGATCTCTTACTGTAATCTCGCTAGATTATAGTAAAAGCAGCCGTTTTCCAGCGTTTGTAGATTGTTCTCCTTTTATTCGGAGAACTGATCTACACCGCTTCATAAAAAGGTATTCACAGGAGAACTGTGTTCTCCGAGAATGCTGGAGAACTGAGCAGCGGTCATTTACCGCTGCATGATAAAAGGACACCTTAGCTGCGTAAGAGCTGGGAGAGGAGAAACAGCAGCACAGTGATCTTCCCAGTGAAAGGCTGTGAAAGGGGGAAGATTTGTCAGGACAAGTCTGTTCATTGAAGGAGAGAATAGCTAGAGAACTGACCAAACTGTGCTCTCTTGCTTAGTGTGGTCAGATTTTAATTGGGAAACAGAGGGACTGGCCAGAACACCAGGGATTTCACACAAAGGAAGCAATACAAAGAGAACAGGATACTTTTCCATATAAGTACATGTACAGCAGGCACATATCAGAAATATGAAATGTTGGGTTTACATATTCTGTAACTGATCTGGTATTCTGAAGGCAAAACACTTTCTTTGTGGCCTACATACTGGCTGTTTATCCCATTTATTGCAAGGTTCCCAACCAGAGATGGATTAAAGCAGAAAGGGCCTCTAGATAAAGAAGCAGCTTTGACCCTCTCACCCTTGTGGTTCAGAGCAACAGTCAATGGATATATTTTCACCACCAGCTTTAATTAATAATGTAGAAGAGATTCAGGAGGCTGTAGTCACCCAGTCGCTCCTACAAGGTCCTTACCTACTGATCTTCCCCTGCCATCACTTTTCTTGAGGCATCAGGACCCACCTAGCTCCTCCATGAACATGGGACCCCAGAAAGCTATGTCAGGATAAAAAGCGCATGGAATATTTGTGAAGTTAATTTCAATGATTTGTCAGCTGAATCCAAATCCAAAGGACTTATTGAGCATATGACTCATGAGTCATTGAGCATATGGGGATTCAGTGTTTTAGAGTACCAATGAAACTGGCTTGATGAACTTCAGATCAAAGACTCTTTTCCTTTGATCTGGATTGGCTGAAGTTAGAAGAGGCATCTTAGGAGACAGGATGAACATATGTATACAACATTAATGGCATGTATGCTCCTTGTTAAGGGTTCCACAGCACACCAAAGGTAGAAAAATATTTATACGGCAATCATTTTAGTTTTATTATAACTTATTGCCCTGCAAAAGTTTTAATGTAACCTATTTACAATTTTGAGTATCTACATTTTCACTGCTTGACTTGTTCATGTATGTTTGCATGATTTTAACCGTAGAAGTATATATTTATTGAGTCAATACAGTCTCATCTTTAGCTTTGGCAATTTTATTCTGTTTGTTGTGTACTAAAATAGGAATTTTTCGTGTTGGAAAATCCTTTTTTTTTGCACATTAGGTGACACAGGGTGAAGTGATTCTGGGATGTTGATTTATACTGCTGCCTTCAGGGGACTGGAAGCTGTAAGAAATCCTAGTACAACCCTCCCACTCCCACCATATTCCATTTTTGTGATAAAAAATAATAGCTGGAATGGTTTATAGGAACAGAACAATGTACTCCTAGAAAAGGATCCTACAGTAAGTCCCACTCTCTTTTCTCTCCTCATTGGCTCACTGGCTGTTTTTGACAGCAGCAGGAGCCAATGGCTCCCACTGCTGCATAAGCCAATGAGGAGAGAGATCCCTGGGACAGCTGAGGCTCCCGTGCACAGCGCTGGATTGAGAGGGGGCTCAGCTAAGTATAAGGGTGGGCTGCGGGGGGGAGCTGTACCCAGGTTTTTTACCTTCATGCATAGAATGCATAAAGGTAAAAAAACCTTCTGCCTTTATAAACACTTTAAGGTATTCTGAGTAAAGTAATTCTGGTACACCATTACATCCCAAAGCAGTCTACCTGATGGGTGGAGAATGCAACAAACCAAATGCTAACAAGCCCAAGACTGAAAACAGAATACTAGAGGAGGCTCAATAGTGCTTACTGGGCAGCATGAAGGACCACATGACTGAATCTGGCAAAAGATGATGCCTAGCCCTGGCAGCCCTTGCCATGCCTAGACCAGTACAGCACTGGCAGTGTGATAAGTGGGGACATAGTGCTACAAAATGTCCTGAATCTCTGGTTCTTTGGAATGTGATACCACTATGGATATGTCTCTGTTTTCTCGCCCAGGTCTGGTTGCAGACTGCCAAATTGCATGATCAAGATAGGTGGGAAAAGTGTACATTATGCCCTAGACTCAGGCAACCTGGTTACCCAGGTACCCATCTTGTGGACCATGAACATTTGACCCAGCATGAGGTATGAGTTGCTTGTGTACTTGGTGACTGTAAAAAGTACCCCACTAGCACAAAGACCTTTGAAACCAGTCCCAGAACTGTCTGCCATGAAGTAGCAGTATCCCCTTTACTGTTGTACAGTGTGATCCTAGGAGATGCTTTCCGCTGTTCTGGGAATTATGCAGTGAGGCCCCAGAACTTGAAAATAGTATAGGAGACCAGATCCATTTGAACATAACTCTGATGCTAATGCTGGAGGGGTGACCAATGATGAAAGTGTAACTTTTCCTTTAACTGTCTCAGCTGGCAAGTTGGAGCTGTTCCCAGAGACCTCTGTTATGCCAGATCTAGAGGTCTCTCGATCTCAATTTTGGAATCACCCAAATTATCTGGCCTCACTATTTCCAAAGTGTGGTAAAATATGAAGGTAAACAACATAAATTCAGGGAGAGTGGAAGAGATCGGCAGTTAGCAGAGGGTGGGCTGGCTTCCCTGAAGAGGTGGGTTTTTAGGGTGCGCCTAAAGGAGAGGAGAGCGGGTGATAGTCTGATGGATTGGGGTACGGAGTTCAAGAGGATGGATGATGCCCTGGAGAAGTCCTGGAAGTGGGCATGGGAGGAGATCAGGGAACTAGAGAGAAGGAGGTCTTGTGAAGAGCGGAGAGTGCGATTTGGGTGGTATTTGGATATTAGGTCGGTGATGTAGTTTGGGGCAGAATTATGGACAGCTTTGTACGACAGTGTTAGCAGTTTGAATTTGATCCGTTGGGCAATCGGAAGCCAGTGGAGGAATTGGCAGAGGGGGGTGGTGGAAACAGAGCGGTTGGTAAGGTGGATGAGTCTGGCCGCCGTATTCAGGATCGACTGAAGTGGGGATAGCCTGTTGTGAGGCAGGCCAGTGAGGAGGGAGTTGCAGTAATCGAGTCGTGATATGATGAGGGAGTGGATGAGCTGCTTAGTGGTTTCTGGGGTTAGGAATAGGTGTATTTTGGCAATGTTGCGGAGGTGGAGTCTGCATGAGTTTGGACTTGGTGCTGGAAGGATAGATTGGAATCTAGTATGACACCAAGTACTCTGGCTTGGGGGGTGGGCTTGATGGTGGCATGGTTAGACGTGATGGAGAAGTCAGTGGGGGGGGGGTGTGCGGGCTGGGGGGAAGACTAGGAGCTCGGTTTTGGAGAGGTTCAGTTTAAGGAAGTGGAGTGACATCCAATCTGATATGTCGTTCAGTAGGCTGGTGATTCGGGTGGAGACTGAAGGGGTGAGACGAGGGGTCGAGAGATAGATTTGCGTGTAGTCGGCATTGAGGTGGTAGTTGAAGCCGTGAGAGTGTATCAGTTGGCCAAGGGAGGAGGTGTAGATGGAGAAGAGAAGGAGCCTGAGGACAGAGCCTTGAGGGACCCCAACAGAGAGGGGGCATGGGGGGGAGGTGGTAGTGTTATAGGTAACGCTGAAGGAGCGTTGTGATAGGTAGGATGAGAGCCAGGAGAGAGCGGAGTCTCTGAGACCAAAGGAGTGTAGTTTCTTGAGGAGAAGGGGGTGGTCGACTGTGTCGAACGCCGCGGGGAGGTCGAGGAGTAGGAGCACTGAATAGTGGCCATTAGCTTTGGCAGTTAGCAGGTCGTTTGTGAGTTTGAGTAATGGCTCAATAATAACTGAGTAATTATTATTTAGGTTTTTTTTTTTTTTTACATACTGTCACCCTAGCAGTACAGTGTCACCATGGTGACACTGTACTACTTGTGGGGGGTGATGAAGTTTTTTTTTTTTACACTGATTGCTTTTACACCCATAAAGGCTGTAAAAGCAATCATTTCTCCTTCTCTCTAGCTGCATTCCTGCAGCCATTGAGAACTACTGTGTGAGCTGTGATTGGTCACAGCTTGTCACATGGTACAAGGCTGTTGTGAATAGCCTTGTACCATGTGATCGCTGTGATCATTCACAGATTTCACACGTAGTAAGCAATGATGTCAGAAGTGACATCTTGCTTACTACTCTGCATGTGATCACTGATTGGCCAATCAGTGATCACATGACCGCACAGAGGTCCCATACGACAATCGGTGTTCCACTGTGTCTGGAGGACACAGTGGGCACCGGATCGCGGTGCTGCGTGGTCCCAGGGAGCGCTCACAAGCAGGGTGCGGGGAGGCCGTTTATAACCAGCCACCCGACCCTGCACTGCCACTGACCAGCCGTTTATATACATGGGCCAGACGGGAGGTGGTTAAACATAATTTTGCCAAAGACCCTAAAGTTTGTGTCCATCTTAAGCCCTATGAATTTTCAGAAGCCTGTAGCTAGTAAGTGGCAGAGGCGATTCAGAGAATGTTACACCTCAAGGTTATAGAACAGTCTAAAAGTGATTTGTGTATCCCTATAGCCTTGATTTACAAGCCAGATGGTTCATTGAGTTTTTGTAACAACTTTTGGAACCTAAAGTAAAATGTCAAAGTTAGATGCTTACATCATTGGAGAAGGGAAAAACACAACAGAAACCACCATAATGTAGTATCATCAAGAAAAGTGCTTTATTAAAACACAAATTCGTACTCACAGGGTATTTAAACTGGGGAAGTGGTTTCCAGGAAGTCTGCACTGACAGGCTGTGCCCATTGATGCAGAAATCCTATTGGAATCGATCTTGTCCCAGAGCCTGACCCTATGTGTGATGTCATTCCTTGGAGCATGTGCAGGATGTATTTTGAGATGGCTATCTCTTCATCAGCTGCATACCTACTGCGTTACCCCCAGAAGATTAAATACTGAGTGGTACTGGGTGGTTCAAAGGAGCTGCTGGCCTAACAGCTCTACCAGAGGTGCAGCTATTACAACATTACAATCAACACATCATGAGGAAAACAGCCATTCAAAGGAGCACTCAGATAAAAAGGCTCACTTAGACCAACATAATGTAATTAATGAAAGTACAACACAATAAAACATGATAAAATAAAAAAGGGATACACAAATAAATGTTTTGCATGTGTGTTGTATAATCCAATAAATATGAAGTGATTAGTAAGAGCACCTTCATAAATAATAAGAATGCTTATTTTCAAAAACACATATATTTATATAGCATGAGATCACAAACTCAGGGCAATGCAGGGGAAAGACATAAAGAGGAAAAAATTAGTGGGGAGAGGAGGGGGCGCAGGGCAGGTTAAGGAAAGGAGGGAAGGAAAAAATGAAACCTAATGAATCATGATGTTAACAAAATAAGATAATAATAATGATGAGAAAGACAAAAACAGGTAGAAAAATTGGCATGATACATAGTAATAATAAATAATACTAAAAAAAAAAATAATGGTCAAGATCAAAATTAAAAAAAGACTAAGGATATCCATAAGAAATGAGCACTAAATTCTAGAAAAGTTGATCAATCAAGCTAAAAAAAAGTTTTTTTTGTGCCTATAAATGTATAAGTATTGCTCAACTTTTTCAGGATTTATTGCCCTATGGTCCGAGGAATGACGTTACAGAGGGCAAGGCTCCAGGACCAGACTGCTTCCAACAAGATTTGTGCATTGGCGGTACAGGCTTCAAGGAAACCACTTCCCTAGTTTACATCCATGTCCCTGGCCAGGGTCGTGTACGGTGTATGGTCTTTCTATGGTAATCCTCATGTGTTCCATTCCACATGAAATTTGTCTTTTAACAAAGCACTTTTCTTAATCATACTACACTATGGTGGTTTGCACTGTGTTTTTCCCTTCCCTTATTGTTTTTACACAGATGGAGTTCCTTCTCTGCAGCACGCACAGCCATAGTGTCACTAGGGGATATTAACAGGTCTATTTGATACATAAAGCAAAAGAAGAGCAATAGACCCAAATGCCTTTTGTGGGACAAGGAGCTCTCAATACACATCAACACAGTGGCCCAGCTTGGTGATGTAGTTATTGTTAACATGGACTAGGAAAGTTACCTCCCTAAAGTGAAGACCATCCTGAATTTTATTAGGAAAGCAGGCTTAACAGTGAACGTGAAAAAATGTGCCATAGGGTTAGAAGAGTCCTGATATCTGGGATAGGCCAATGGAAAAACCCCAAATGCATAAGGTTAAAGAGATCAAAGACTGACCTTTCCCTGTTGCCAAGAAACAGGTGAGAACCTTACTGGATATCACTGGGTCTAAAAATAGATTCATCCCAAACTTTGCCATGATAGTAGCACCCTTAATTGACAAGACCAAAGGGAAGAACTCCATAGGAGTCATGTGAAATCTAATGTCTGAGGAAGCTTTTAAAAGTTTGAAAGACTGGTGGACCCGCCGGATTTTAACAAAGAATTGGTATGAACCGACGCAACCAGTGTAGTATTGGTGGCTATGTCGTCTCAAGTGATAAATTGAAAGGAACACCCAATGGTCTATTTGACTTGGGAGTTGGTACCAACAGAGAAAAATAACAGTATTGTGGAGTGAGAGAAATTAAAGTATTGTGGAGCTAAACTATCTGGTCATTAAGTTGACTTTGGGGGCTGTACTGTACTATTTGCTGGAATGTCACTTCTGATTTATAATAGACCATGCTTCCTTGGTCATCATGGATGACCTAGAGCAAAGAGAGGACTTTGAGGGTTACCTGCTGGTTCCTGACCCTACAGGAATTTTCTTTCATAGTAGAGCACTAGGTTGGTTGTAGTCTAAAAATGCTGATGCCCTCCTGAGAGCACACTGGGCAGGAGGTATTTGAACATCAGGATTCCAACAGAGGTGGGGTATGTCACAGACAGATTCCAGCTAGTCAAGGACATGATTTAAAGTGGGGTATAAGTGTCACCCAGAATCTTGCTTTTATCAGGTAAATGGGTTGGCTCCCTGCAATCAGGCTGTTTAGTGTAGGACAAAGAGTTAAAAGCTGGACACGCCTTGCCACACTTGATTGAAAAAGTGTATTAATGAGAAGCAAAAATATTAAATGTAAAACCTGGTATTCAGACAATAAAAATTCAAGACAATTAAAGAGCAAAATAAATTGACATTCCATTATGTATGTATTTTAATTTGACCCTTTTCAACCACTTAACATCTTATATATCATGTGATCTCTGTGATTGGCTCTCACAGTGGTCACATGATTGGGAACCTGTTCTGCTGGCTTTCAGTCAGAAGCCACAGTGTGCTGTGACCATGCTAGCAGCACATGACCTTATGCCGCAATGAAAGCATATGTGCTGCTGCTGGGTGTAAAATCTCACCTTTCTTGTAGCTGCATGTATGCTTTATGTGGTTGAAAAGTGGTTAATATGAGCAGTCTCTACACCACAGAATTCAAACATTAATAACATACATCTGAGTTTGCATTCAACAGCACGGGTATAATCATTCTATCAAATTAGGAACACTGGAGTATAAGTAAATATAGGCATTGCTCAAAAGCAACCAGTCAGATTTCATGTTTTTGCGTTTCACTAGAGCTGGTAAGGGAATTACACTTCAAACATTGTTGGAGCTGCAACCACAGACAATTCATACATAGACTCGGTCTCAGTGTTTGAGCTTTTACAAGTTTTTTTCCAACAAAGGCGTTGTGTTGCTTTTGTCTAAAATTTTACAGCAATTGTGTAAAGTAGACAGGCTTAACTGATATTGGCAGTGGTAAACCGTGCATGAGATAGAGATATCCAGGGAACAGTCCAATCAGGTTTGTTCTGCCCTTTTATTCAGCAGTATAAGGCAGTAAACACAGTTCAATGTTGTAGGCCTTTATACAGCAAGTCCATAGTATCAAGAAAGCAAAACATCTAATTGTCAGAGCCATTAACTAAACTTATGTTAGTTCCTGACTAACAAGGTACCTTCAAATGAGTTCCCCAAGACAAACAGTACAAATATGTATCTTTTTAGTGTTCTGTCAGCAGTTAGCCTTTTTACCAAGCAGCAGGCTCTCATGGCAGAAAGCGAGAGTAAGCTTCAGCTCACACATAACTGAGACTAACTTATGAGGTCTGGCTAACAGGAAACATGTAGACCTAGTGATGGAGGCTTTATCCCTCCCAAGCTCTGCAAAGCCTCTGGATCCAGGGACGCAGATATTACTATTGTAGTTCTTTCTTAGATACACAGAATATAACTGAATACGAACATTTATAGGTAAAGTTGATCCAGGGAATATCCGATTGCCTCTCGGGGGACAGGAAGGAATTTCTTTTCCTGCAGGAGCAAATTGGATCATGCTTTGCTGGTTTTTTTTTGCCTTCCTCTGGATCAACTGTGAGTATAGGATTATAACTTTTTTTTAATGGCTGAACTAGATGGACTCTTCCCATTTTTCAGCAAGACTAACTATGTAACTATATATGAGTACAGCAACGCGTCAGTTGTGATTCTGCCCTGCCGTAAACTGTGAATTTGTAACATCATCAGGCATTGACTTGTGATACTTTAGAGCAATATATACAGCGGTATTCTCGTATTTACGCAATCACTTGTCATTTGCTTATGGATATGTTTCTAAATGTTTCTTCTTAGTAAAGCCATATAGAAAATATTTGATCGTGTCTGTTTCTCTGTTATATTGAGGGAAAAGATGTTTCTCTCTGAGGGAAATCCAGGCAGTGGGTGCAAATTATCCAGGAGTGTTGAAGGAATTAAAGATCTTTATTGGCCAGTATATCCGTGTGTGGTTGGATATGAGCCTGTATTACCTCTTATAACGTAGAGGTCTTGAGCTGGGTGAGCATAATTACTGGACACAAGGTGAAGGTGACGTTGTAGGATTTCACACATCACTAAGCACTAAAAAAAAGGTTTGGGCACTATTTCACTTTGGGAATAACCTTTTTTTGGAGTTTCAATGGACACTTTGCTTGCTGATTTATTATTTGTTATTTATAGATACTGTACATTATATAGATTTTTCTTTGGAGTTTATTTATGGTAAGGTGTGGTGCACACTTTATTCAGTTCAGTTGAAGATGGTGTATATAATCTTTGAGTCCTGCACTGTTTTTTTTTCATTGATTGTTTATTTTATGTGAGTGAAACACATAATTGGTGCTAGCTGGCTCTATATTAAGGCAGGGGATTGCTGCATGGGGACACATTTGAGCTTTATTGTAAAGGTACCATTGGTATGTGTTGGCAGTCAATTTAAATGAATAGCATTCATTACTGCACCACAAAGGTCTCAAGGGGCCCTTACCATTCTGGTGAGAGCAAAACCTTTGACATAGTTGGTTTGGATTTTTTTCTGCCAAACATTTTACACAGAAATAATAAGCAAGTGCAGATTTAGTCAGACAGTATCAAACCCCTAAAAACAAAATCAGTGTACATTTACTGAGCTGCAATTCCAAAAATCTACCAGCAAGTGGCAGTCAAAGCCAATATTTTAGCATGAAGTGTATATCAAGCTTTAACGTTTCTTTTTTTCTGTTATTTTATACATTTATTAACTTTGTAGTCTAACCTGACATTGTATACAGCTTTTTTTCCAAGACAGATAGGGCTTTAATTTGGTAGCAAATTTGGAAACATATATTTTGCTTTCTTGGCTTTTGCTTGCAATATATAGTAAAACATTACATGGAAAATCAAATTCCTGCAATTTTTCATATTTACATAATTTGCACATCACCATATATTTGCCATAACATATAACTAACAAAAGCTGTATTTAACTCATATTACATTAGTGCAACTTTTTTTTTAGCAGAATGTTAATATGCAAAATACGCGTGCACAAGGTGTCAATGCATTAAAGTGTTCACCAATGCCAGAAGTCTGCCAAACAAAATAGGTGAGTTGGAAGCATTGGGGCATGAACAGAACTATGATTTATTTGGTATTGCTGAATCTTGCCTTCATTCTTCACATAACTGGGCCACTAATATTCCTGGTTATGTTCTCTTTTGGAGAGAGAGTAAAAAAGAAAGGTGGTGGTGTCTGTCTGTGTGAGAAATATAATAGTGGTGTAGCGCTGATAACTAAATGTGCAAACTCCACAATACTAAGATAAAAAACATAAATCACATAAATTAATGAATAAAAATATATAAGTGATAGATATTTCAAGATCTAGAAAAACAGTGTCTCAAACTGTGATATTATCAGTACACAAAGTGCATATGATGAAGCTGGTCCTATGCCCTCATACAGTGACATTACTCAGTCCCACTTGGGACCAAACCCCAAAAGACTAGGTGCTATATACAGTGGATCCCAAACTTATTTTGTGGATTACAAACAAAGTGAATGATATATAAAGTGTATCCCAAAATTGTGATATAAACCAAATAAAGTGACTAGGGAATAATGTTAAACACAATATATAAACATAAACTTCATAAACGCATAAAACGATAAAAAGTGTCCAACAAATTGCCAAGAATAGCAAAGATGGCAATTACTGCCAAAATGTGCCTATATCTTCAATCCACGTGCTATAGTGCTGGTGCAGATGGTGAGCATATATCCTTAGAAAATGAAAACTATGGGAGTGAGGACAATAAAAAAAATAAAAAATAAATAATTTTATTAATAGACAGGAAATAATAAAAATAAGTAAAAAGATAAAATAAGTGCCTTTTTTTACTTACAGTTAAATAGTTACTTGTGAGCCACTAGGAGTTTTCTTTCTATATGTAAACTCTATTATCAATTAATTTCATATATTTCACATATAAAAAATATAGAATTAAAATACAAAAAATAATATTAATTAGTTAATTACGTGCTTAAATTAATATTTATGAAATATTAGATCACCAGGTACTTATTACACCCTCTCTAGGTGTATAAATGTTAACCTTAAATGCCAGTGTTGTACCGCGCTCCAATATATTCTACCTTATGTGATATAGTGAATTCCTAAGTGTACCACCGATAATCAAATAATTACATCAATCAATTATGCCTAAATATATGATTTGTGTAAATATATAAAATTAATTATTTTATAAATGTGAAAAAACAAATAAAATGTAAATAAATAGTAAATAAAAAATATAAATAAAAAATATAAATAAAAAAAATATAAATAAAAAATATTTGAAGTGAGAATGACAGTTCTCTTCTGTGTAAATGAGATGGTATTATTATACAGTCTAGGTAGTGTGATGAGTCTGTGTCCACTGCGTGAACCTCTCTCTCCTCTCTCCTCTCCTCTCTCCTCAGCACAGCCTTCTCAGTAGGACTTTCTCCGCTGGCTGCTTGGCTTAATCCTCCATATATGGAACATACAGAGAAGGGAAAAGAAACATAGTGTCTTATCCGGGATATCAATTGTTTATTGTACTTTGATTTCCCACTCACATTGTGAAAGTAAAAGTAGCGCTTTACATGAAGTGTATCCAGATCGTACTATGGACAGCCTTACAGGTGTGTCTGCCTTCAATGAATATACTCGCCGTTCCTCTGTGGATGCGTGATGACGTCACCACCCCTCCCCTACGCGTTACGCTACAGGGACTCGTAGCTTCCTCTGGGGGATGTAGTTTTTCTGGAGGATGTAGTAGGTTTGCCTTTTTTTACTTATTTTTATTATTTCCTGTCTCTTAATAAAATTATTTATTTTTACATATTTGTTATTGTCCTCACTCCCATAGTTTTCATTGCTATTTACCTGCATTGGTTTTTAGGTAGGGGAGTGTTTTTTAATTATTGTTTTTTTTCCCCTCTCTTGCCTTATATACATTATTTTTCATTTTTAGTGCCTCCTATGCAATTAGCATATGCAGATACGGATGCTTATTATTATTATTATTATTATACAGTATTTATAAAGCGCCGATAGTTCACTCAGCGCTGTACATTACAAAGGGGGACAGAACATGTGACAGAACAATAACAATACAATGCAAAACATGAGGGGATTGAGGGCCCTGCTCTTTCGAGCTTACAATCTAGGAGATGAGGTTCATGGTTAGAATCTCTGTATTTTTTAAAGCCATATATGAACGGAGAGTTTGTTTGTAATGACACTGGAAATCCATAAAAATGGGCGTGATTCTGGCCTTTATACATCATATGGAGCTACAGTAAAATTGCCGTGGTAGATCTTCCCTCAGTGGACTAATTGGCTTTCGGCTCTCCTATAAGAATGAGCTCTTGTCACCATGACGCTGAGGAAGTCACGTGTACGTGACGCAACGCGTAGTTACGACCTGGTGACGCACTTCCGGCGGAGCGCTATCTTGCTACACCAGGTTTACACAGTACACCAATACTGAGTGGTATGACAAGCCTTGTTTGATCTGCGTTAATGTGAGTGCAATATTTGGCGATTTAACATGTTTTTAACATATTAAATAGTGTTGCACTATGGGAGACTTTTTTTTGTCCTTTCATGGCTGTAATGTGATACTCATTTATTGGCCTTCACTGCGTTTATCCCTGAATGGAAGAGTGATTTATAATGGAAGGAAGTTACCAGTGAAGTTCAGTGGAATCAGGGTGACCTGGAGAGTTGGTACCTATAGGATCCAGAGTGATCCAAAAGGCGTGTTGACCCTTTTGGGTCGCAGCAAGGAGGTGAGGGGGCATGCCTGCCATCTAAGGATATATGCTCATCATCTGCACCAGCACTATAGCACGTGGTTTGAAGATATAGGCTCATTTTGGCAGTAATTTCCATCTTTGCTATTCTTGGCAATTTGTTGTACACTTTTTATCGTTTTATGCATTTATAAAGTTTATGTTTATATATTGTGTTAAACATTATTCACTAGTCACTTTATTTGGTTTATATCACAATTTTGGGATACACTTTATATATCATTCACTTTGTTTGTGATCATATCCCTTATTTTGGGATCCACTGTATATAGCACCTAGTCTTTTGGGGTTTGTTTCCAAGTGGGACTGATTATTGTCACTGTATGAGGGTCCGGGCATAGGACCAGCTTCATCATATGCACTTTGTGTACTGATAATATCACATTTTGAGACACTGTTTTTCTAGATCTTGAAAGATCTATTACTTATATATTTATATTCATTCATTTATGTGATTTATGTTTTTTATCTTATTATTGTGGATTTAGTTATCAGCGCTACACCACTATTATATTTTATCACTTATATTTGTCCACTTATAGGTAGAGAATAGGGTGTTAGCAGCATATAGAAATTAAGTTCCATATTAGCGCAGGGGGATCTCTGTCACCATCTTGTCTGTGTGAGAAGTGATCTCAGAGTGTGAAAGAGGACCTAGTTGAAGGAGAGTGTGATACTACAAAGGTAATCATTAGAGTTTGTTATAGGACTTCCAGTGTTAATGAGGTGGTGGAGACTCGGCTCTTTGCACAGATTGAAAGGGCTGGAAGGGCTGGGACAGTGATAATATTGGGGGATTTTAACTACCTAGAAATTGACTGGAGTAATGGTACTGCAAGAACAGTTAAAGGGCAAAAATTTCTAAACCTACTACAGGACAATTTTATGATACAGTTCATAGAGGCCCCAACTAAGAATGATGCTCTGCTGGACCTGGTAATCTCAAACCATGCAGAGCCTATTACAAATGTCCATATAAAAGAACATTTGGGTAGCAGTGACCATAACATGATTTCATTTATTGTTAGCTGTAAACAGCAAGCACATACGGGAAAAATAAAAACGCTCAATGTTAAGAGAGCTAATTTTCCAAGGCTGAGAGCTGTTCTCCAAGACTTAAACTGGGAGGGAATATTGGCATCGATGAACACAACACAGAAATGGGAGTTCTTCAAAAAGACTTTATGTGAACACATTGCAAAATATATTCCCATGAGCAACAAGTTTAAAAGACTGAAAATCAAACCTATGTGGCTTACGGCCAAAGTTAAAAAAGCTATCGATAATAAAAAAAAGAGCTTTTATTACAAAGAATATAACAGAATATGCAAAAAGGAAATAAAGGCCGCAAAAATTGAAAATAAACGTCAGATTGCAAAATATAGCAGGACAAACCCCAGAAAAACTTTAAATATATTAATAGTAAAAAGGTCCGGTCTGAGCATGTAAGCCCTTTACAAAATAATCTAGAGTGGGTGACTGGTGACAAAGAGAAGGCAGATTTATTAAATACCTTCTTCAGCTTTGTGTATACAAAGTAGCATGAGGGAGCTCTTGTCCATAATGGGCATGGTATTGACACAGCTCCAGATGATCCACATTGGCTCACAATTGATATGATCCAAAAATATTTAGACAGAATAAAGGTGAATACAGCACCTGGACTGGATGGCATACACCCACGGGTCCTTAAAGAATTGAGCTCTGTCATTTCAAAGCCATTGTTTCTAAGTTTTAGGGACTCTTTAATGACTGGCATAGTACCACTGGATTGGCGTAAGGCCCAATGTAGTGCCTATATTTAAAAAGAGGTCAAAATCTTTACCAAGTAATTATAGACCTGTTAGTTTAAGTCCATATGTAAATGGATAGAAAACTGGCTAAAAGATTGTATTCAGAGGGTAGTGGTTAATGATTCATACTCTGAATGGTCTAGGGTTGTTAGTGGTGTACCCCAGGTTTCAGTGTTGGGACCCTTACTTTTTAATATATTTGTAACCGATATAAGGTCTGGGATTAAAAATCCCATTTTAGTCTTTGCAGATGACACCAAAATAAATATAAGGTTATGCACTTGGGGGCTAAGAGTATACATGCATCATACATACTAGGAGGGTACAACTGGGGGAATCAATGGTGGAGAAGGATCTGGGGGTTCTGGTAGATCACAAGCTTAATAACAGCATGCAATACCAAGCTACGGTTTCTAAAGCGAGCAAACCCACATGGAAGAAAAATATATTTGAAATATGTTTTTTAAAATATTTTTCCCAAATATATTGACATGTATTTGAAATACTACAATTGTGGCCATATTCAATATATTTCAAAATATATTTCAATATATATATATATATATATATATATATACTGCATGTTGAAATGCATTTTTATTACAAAATATATGAAAAATATCTTTAAAGATACATTTCAAATATACTGTATGTCTCTAAAAATACAAATCTACATTTTTGGAATGCATTTACAAATATATGTAAAAATATATGTTAAAATTACTTTTTTATATGTTAAAAAAATCTGAAGAATATATTCATCTGAAAAATATATTTTTAAAAATATATATTTTTAAAATATATTCTTAAGATTTTTTTTTAACATATAAAAAGTCAATTTAATCTCTAAACATGGAAAGGTTTCTTTACAGTAAGATCTGTGAAAATGTAGAATAGACTCCCTCAAGAGTTGGTTCTGGCCAGCTCAGTGGATTGCTTTAAAAAAGGCCTGGATTCTTTCTTAGATACACAGAATATAACTGGATACTAACATGTATAGGTATATTTTAGCCAGGGAATATCCGATTGCCTTTTGAGGGATCAGGAAGGAATTTTTTCCCCTGCAGGAGCAAATTGAATCATGCTTTGCTGGGTTTTTTTGCCTTCCTGTGGATCAACTCGGTGTAGGATTATAACTTTTTTTTTTTTTATGGTTGAACTGGATGGACTTTTGTCTTTTTTCAGCCAGACTAACTATGTAACTATGTTAAAGCTCAAATTAAATGTATGGATTTTACTTTAGGTGAGCTTTATTCCCCTTTCAACACTATATTGCTGCAATTATTACGTATTAGGAAAAAATGAAGTTCCATTGACAAGGGCAGAAATTCTTAGCTTATTAGGTTTGCAGTTGTTAAGAATGTGAATAAAATTGTGCACACATAAGCATTTAAAGCTTGCGCAGTGAACACAAATGTCATCTAGATCATCTATAATGTTGGGTATTGGTGTCACGTACCTGAATAGTGAGCCTGACGTGAAGAGGCAGACCTCCCGAACAACTCCGGCTCAAGGACCGCTGATGGTGAGACAGCGGTCACAGGGGCACGGTGGGGTATGAGTGCCTGTGATCAGTCTAGTAATAGCTGATGAGCTGATGAGTTGTAGGCAGGGAGCAGGGTTCTGATGTAGCCATGCTGGATGGATGGATACTCGAGCAGCGTTCTGAGGATGCAGGGTCAGACGAGCAGGGTTTGGTATCAGTCAGGCAGATCAGGCTTACAGCGGCAGGAGGAAGAGTAGTCAGGTCACAGGCCAGGTCAGCAATGGAAGATCAATCAGACAGGAGCAGAGACAGAAGAATAATCCAAGACAAGCCAGAGGTCAGGGCAGGTAGCAATCAAGCGGAGATCAGGAACAGGCTGGTTCGGTATCAGGAGACAATCACAGGAATCAGCAAACATGAGCAGGGAAAAGACCATACAGCAATGGGACAACTACTGCAGCCAGTTTAAATAGCCCTTTTGGCGCCAGCATTAGTGACAGGCGCGCGCCTGTATGCGCGAGTGCGCATGCGAGCGCACACGTGTGCGCGCCTATGTCCAAGTGCCTGCACATCTGTTTGGCTCGTAAGGACTCTGCGCATGCGCATATTTGTGTGCCGCGGAACTTCACCTGCACTATGGGCAGGCCTTTCCTGACAATTGGGATCTGGGGATTAATCTGGAGAGAGATCTATTTTTAGGATATGTTTATATATATTGTGTATTTAAACTTTTTCATAGGGGCTAGTGAGGCTAGATCCAAACCCTTTAATCATTTTAAAATGATGCTGGGGACTCACGTGGTGAAAGAAAATCTGTTTTACTAGACATATATGGTCTACCATTGCTGACATCTGAAAATGCTATTTGGCTGTCCATTTATGGCTTTAATACTTGAATCACTGACCAAAAGAAACAAGTAAGCCTACAGAAGACAACTTAAATACAACAGTTTATAATACATATCTGTAACATCAACCTGCATCAGTGTTCTTAAAGACATTCTTTGGAGTTTCATAAAAATGGATGTATTCTAGTAAGCTATAATTAAACTAGAGTGATGCTTTCCAAACATTTTATACTAAGGCCTTGCATGCTTCCCAACAACCTCAAGCTTCATCTTTTTACAAACTTCAAATAACATAGTTACATAGTTAGTCTGGCTGAAAAAAGTCCATCTACTTCAACTATAAAAAAAAAAAGTTATAATCCTATACCCACAGTTGATCCAGAGGAAGCCAAAAAAACCCAGCAAAGCATGATCCAATTTGCTCCTGCAGGGGAAATAAATTCCTCCCTGATCCCTCGGTAATCGAATATTCGAGTTTACCAATAAATGTTAATATCCAGTTATATTATGCATATCTAGGAAAGAGTCCAGGCTGGCCAGAGCCAACTCTTGAGGGAGTCTATTCCACATTTTCACAGCTCTCACTGTGAAGAAACCTTTCCATGTTTGGAGATTACATTTCTTTTTCTCCAGATGTAAAGAGTTCCCCCTTGTCCTCTGTGTTGACCTCAACGTGAATAACTCTACAGCGAGTTCACTATTTGAACCACTGATATCTTTATACATGTTGATCATATCCCCCCTTAATCTCCTCTTCTCAAGAGAGAATAAATTCAGTTCCTCTAATCTTTCCTCATAGCTGAGCTCCTCCATGCCTCTTATCAGTTTGGTTGCCCTTCTCTGCACTTTATCCAGTTTCCCAATATTCTTTTTGTGAATTGGTGCTCAAAACTGAACTGCATATTCCAGATGAGGTCTTACTAATGATTTGTACAGGGGTAATATGATATCTTTCTCTCTCTGGAGTCTATACCTCTTTTAATACAAGAGAGGATTTTGCTCACTTTAGAAACTGCAGCTTGGCATTGCATGCCATTATTAAGCATGTGATCTACCAGAACTCCCAGATCCTTCTCCACCATTGATTCCCCCAGTTGTACTCCCCCTAGTATGTGTGATGCACGCATATTCTTAGCCCTCAAGTGCATAATTTTACATTTATCCACATTAAACCTCATTTGCCACATAGTTGCCCAATTAAGCAGTGCATAGAGGTCTCGCTTGTAAGTTAGATACATCCTGTAAGAACGTTATAAGATCTATAATTATTGATAAATAATGAATAATAATGATGAAAATGTAAATTGTAAAAATTGTGGATAATCATAATTTATAATGCATAAAAATTCAACAATGACACTGCAGCACACAGAAAATTCTATAAAAACACAACATAAATGTATATCGAACTGTTAACTCCATAAATGGCCTGTGAATAATATGGAAATCCATAGGTTAAAATAATGGTTAACAAAACCATAAGATGTATATCAAACTTAAACAGTAAAAGAAAAGGAGGAGGACATCATATAACGTCCACCTGGAACGACGAATGTCCTGCCTGACCTATTGTAATGACCCACTTTTGTGACACTCTCTACCACCTAGCCTCTATGTTAGCTTTGCTTTCCTCCCAAATTGCTCCCATTATGTACTTAACCTTCACAGCACTTATGCCAACATACAGACATAGAGTCATTGATAATAATTTGAAAGTGAACCTATGTACAATCTCTATGTGAGGATAAGGTGGTCTGATGAACTCTAAACGGAAGAAGGAGAATGGGGAAGAAATACTGAACACAGTGCCACCCTCATGTCTCCAACATTTGCAAGTCCAATTTAAATTTGCTTGTGCTAGGCATTCATAGAAGGTAGCACATTACAACCAAGCTTCAAGACACCTAAACATAAAACAGATCAGTTGGAATGAGAGCAGAATCATCATAAATCCCATCGGCTTATCGGCCCAGATAAAACTCATAATCTTCGCCTGATTAAACCGAAGGAAATGAGGAGGAACCCGCACTGGGAGGGTGTGAAAATATTATAACAATTTCGGCAAGATGATCATTTTCACTGAATTAACTCGTCCTATCCAAGACAGGTTTGGAAATTGCCAGGAGTACATAAAAGCAAAGCAATGGATAATAATTTGCAGCAAACAAAGAGCCATAGGTAGGGGTCAAGCAAATGCCTAGGTATTCAAGAGAAGAGGAAGCCCATTTGTAAGGGAAGTGGGACTGTAGGTGTAAAACCAAATCTGAGGCCAAAGTAATATTGAGAACGACAGTCTAATCCAAATTAATACGGAGATCCAAAATCAAGGAGAAGCACACAAGAACCTGTTGCAAATTTGGAAGCTTCGTCAGGGGATTAGTGAGAGTCAAGAGGGCACCATCCTCAAAAAGGTTCAACTTGAACTCTTGTACCACGTATGGAACACCCGATATATTACAATTGGTCCGGAGCACTAAAGCCAGCGGCTCAAGCGCCAGGAGAAAGAGCGCCTGGGACAGGGGGCAGCCATGTCTCGTCCCTCGCCAAATATAATTATTTTGGTGTATTTTTAGCAAAAATAGTGATATCATAAACATTTGTGCAACTACCATGAGCCCTATTATTTTATTCTACAGAAAATGTATGGTTTGGTGGTGTATGTTTAACAAACTCGGAAAGCTGTGAGTGAAAATTAAAAAACAATGGTAAAATTGCAAAATTTGTATGGTCACCTGAGTCTAACCACTCTGGAAGGCTTTACCCACTTCATGACCAGACTACCTTTTGGTATTTAATACTGTGCAATGCTACCTGGAAATTGCTTGGTCATGCAACACTGTAGCCATGTGAAATTTATATAAATTTTTTCACACAAATAGAGCTTTCTTTTGGTGGTATTTGATCACCACTGTTTTTTTTTTATTATAAAAATGAAAAAAAAAAAGATTTTTTTGACTTTCTTTTATAAAACATAAAAAATCACATTGCTTCATAAATAAAAAAAAATTATTTACTCTCTGCCTACCATTTCTTGAGGTAAAAAAATGAAGTTGCTCGTTGGATTTTGGGGAATTTTTGTATATGGCTAGATGGCCAAAAAGTCTCTCACATGTGGTATCCCCATACTTGGGACAAGTATTAGAATGTGCTTTGTGGTGTAAATCCACATTCACCCATGGCATGTGTTAGAAATATTTCATTAAAGTAACAGCTTTGTGCAAAAAAAAATGTTGTTTTGGTCATTTTCCAAAAACTTTTGGCAAAAAACTAAATTTTCCATGGACTCCACATGCCTCTCAGCAAATACCTTTAGGTGTCTGCTTTCCAAAAAGGGGGTGTTTGAATTGTCCTGGCATTTTATGCCCAACATTAAAAGGTTAGGCCACATATCCACCCACTCTTCTAACGTTGGGCATACATATCTAACAGATTCCATCATTCCTCCATTTGATTGATGTGGGTGACAAAAACCTGCTGACAAACTTGTGCTGTAGCCATTCACAGCAAAGCATAGGCCAGCAGGGGTGTGCACAAAACCCAGAAGAAAGGCCATAACATATGAGTACGTGGCGTAGCATGGCTGTGCCACCCGCCCACAGTACATGTACTGTGAGCGTGTGGCAAACAATTAAAACTGGAACATTGGGCAACAAACGAGAAAAGGGATAAATTACTATGTTAAAATTCTATTACAGGTTTGCAAGAGCTTTTACATGTATGTATGTAGCTAACACGAACCCTAAGGCCCCTTTCACATGGTGGACCTGATCAGATGATCTATTCACCTCTATGGACCAGCAGGTGTCCGTTTACACCCGCATACCTCCAATTCCATCCAGTCCACTGAAAAAAAGACGGAAGGGGATCAGAGGACAGTCAGTTGTAAACGGACAGCAGAGTCCCTTTACTCCCAGCCACCTTTAAAGCAGAATTGGCTTGGTTCAAGCCCGCTCTGCATAAACTGAGTGAACACTGTCCTGTCATCCACCTGCTCTGCTTTGATAAGCAGGGGATCAGAGGACAGATCCCCTGCTGATCCAAACAGAGTCTTCCAGGTGTGAATGGGGTCTAAAACTATGTAGCAAATGGTACACTGATAAATAAAACCTACAGTGCAGCCTTAGTTTTAATGAACGTCAAGCAAAGCAGCGGGTATTGCTGTTGCAGCAAAAAAACAACAAAAACAGCTTGTGTATGGGTGTCAGGGCTCCGGATATGACCAGAGGTATGCGAACTGACGCAGGGAAACGCAGGCTTCAGATATGTTATAAACAATATAATTTATTAATACTAACAATACAAAACGCAGTGCAATACTAAAACATAAACACAGTGCAAACGAACCAAACCAAACCACCCACAGATAACAATACATACAATGCAAGCGTAGTCAGGCAAGCCAGGTACAGCAACTAACGGGCAGGTAGGTACAGGGGGTCAGGCAGAGAATGGTCGGGGTCACAAGCCAGGGATCAAACAGGAGAAGTCAGCAGAGGTCAGGATCAGGCAGGGTCGGCAACGAGTCAGTCAGGAAGGGGCAGGAACAGGAACGCAGGTAACAAGATACAGGGGCCCATAGAAAAACACACACCAAGGCCCAGACTGCAGGTCTGGCCATCCCTTAAATACACCTCCGTAATCAGCTTCAGGTGTTTGGCTGACTGCAGGGTTGAGTCTCTGATTGCTGAGAGCACCCGCTGGCCAGCCCTGGTACTGCAGCCCACAAGGCAGGTGAGTCCCACCATTACTGGCAAGTCCATTCCTGACAATGGGTATTTATAATTGAACCTGTTCAGAGGCAACAGTGCACACACTATGGTCACCACAATTTTTTCATGTGCACTATGAACACAGCAAAGCATGAACTATTGGATTTTTAATTTTTTTATAGTCATCTTTAAATATAAGTACACATTTCATGTAGTTGTGTAAATATATGAAAAATATCCACTTGACCTCCAGAAGATTTACACCCCTTCCAGACCAGGCGTTTTTTTTTGCACTGCGTTACTTTAACTGACAATTGTGCGGTCATGCAATACTGCACTCAAATTAAATTTATAAAATTTTTTCACACAAATAGAGCTTTTGGTTTGTGATATTTGATTACCACCGGGTTTCAGCATTTTTGCGCTATAAATGCAAACAAAGACCGAACATTTTAAAGAAATATGTATTTATTTTACTTTCTGCTATAAAACATATCCAATAAAAAATTTAAAAAAATCAAATTTCTCCATAAATTTAGGCCAATATATACAGTGGGGATCGAAAGTTTGGGCACCCCAGCTAAAAATGTGTATTAATGTGCATAAAAAAGCCAAGGAAAGATGGAAAAATCTCCAAAAGGCATCAAATTACAGATTAGACATTCTTATAATATGTCAACAAAAGTTAGATTTTATTTCCATCATTTACACTTTCAAAATAACAGAAAACAAAAAAATGGCGTCTGCAAAAGTTTGGGCACCCTGCAGAGTTAATATCTTGTACTGCCCCCTTTGGCAAGTATCACAGTTTGTAAACGCTTTTTGTAGCCAGCCAAGAGTCTTTCAATTCTTGTTTGAGGTATCTTTGCCCATTCTTCCTTACAAAAGTCTTCCAGTTCTTTGAGATTTCTGGGCTGTCTGTCACGCACTGCTCTTTTAAGGTCTATCCATAGATTTTCAATTATGCTGAGGTCAGGAGATTGTGAAGGCCATGGCAAAACCTTCAGTTTACGCCTCTTGATGTAATCCCCCGTGGATTTCGAGGTGTGTTTAGGATCATTATCCATTTGTAGAAGCCATCCTCTCTTTAACTTCAGCTTTTTCACAGATGGCATCAAGTTACCATCCAAAATTTGCTGAAATTTTATTGAATCCATTTTTCCTTCTACTCGTGAGATGTTCCCTGTGCCACTGGCTGCAACACAACCCCAAAGCATGATTGATCCAACCCCATGCTTAACAGTTGGACGGAGGTTCTTTTCATTAAATTCTGTGCCCCTTCTTCTCCAAACATACCTTTGCTCATTCCAGCCAAAAAGTTAAATTTTAACCTCATCGGTCCACAGAACTTGTTTCCAAAATGCATCAGGCTTGTCTATATGTTCATTTGCAAAGTTCAAACGATGATTTTTGTGGTGAGGACGTAGAAGAGGTTTTCTTCTGATGACTCTTCCATGAAGACCATATTTGTACAAGTATCTCTTTATAGTGGAATAGTGTACCACAACTCCAGTGTCTGCCAGATCTTTCTGGAGGGATCGTGCAGTCAAACGTGGGTTATGAATTGTTTTTCTCACAATCCTGCGAGCTGTTCTGTCTGATATTTTTCTTGGTCTTCCAGATCTTGCTTTAACTTCCACTGTTCCTGATGACTGCCATTTCTTAATTACATTCCGAACAGAGGATATTGACATCTGAAAACGCTTTGCTATCTTCTTATAGCCTTCTCCAGCTTTGTGAGCGTCAACTATTTTCAGTTTCAGTTTTCTAGACAACTGCTTAGAAGAACCCATAGTGCTGATTGTTGGGGCAAGGTCAGATGAGTCTGGGCATTTAAAACCTTTGAGCTTGACATCACCTGGTCTTCCCAGACAATGATTGAGAACAATCCATGACACTGGCAGGTCTCAGCTTTGCAAAGGGGCCAGTGCATGCTATAAATTCTGCAGGGTACCCAAACTTTTGCAGACGCCATTTTTTTGTTTTCTGTTATTTTGAAAGTGTAAATGATGGAAATAAAATCTAACTTTTGTTGACATATTATAAGAATGTCTAATCTGTAATTTGATGCCTTTTGAAGATTTTTCCATCTTTCCTTTGCTTCTTTATGCACATTAACCACTTGCCGACCGCGCATAGCCGAATGACGGCTTCACCGCGGCCGGCCAGTTCTGAGTGGACGTCATATGACGTCCTCCCAGAACGCGCTCTCCTGCGCGCCCCAGGGGGCGCGCACCCGGCGATCTCCGTGATCGCTGTGTCCTACGGACACAGCTGATCACGAGATGTGGTGAAAGGCCGATCCCACCGGCCTTTTACCACGTGATCAGCGGTGTCCAATGACACGCTGATCACAGGAAAATGCAAGTGCCGGTTCTCGGCTGCACTTTCCTCACGCTGTCAGATCGTGAGGAAAGTACTGCCGAGAACCGGCAGTTGTCAGAGCGGGGATCGGCACCGATCATCAGGGCACTGATGATCAGTGCCCTGATGATCGGTGCCCAGCAGTGACCCCCGCAAGTTCCGATCAGCTGTGCGCCCACTAGCCCCGCCCACCCATTCCCAGCAGTGCCCCCACCTGTGCCCAGCAGTGCCCCCACCTGTGCCCAGCAGTGCCCCCACCTGTGCCACTCTGCAGTGCCACCTACCTGTGCCCAGCAGTGCCACCTACATGTGCCCAGCAGTGCCACCCACCTGTGCCCACCCACCTGTGCCCACCAGTGCCACCCACCTGTGCCCACCAGTGCCACCCACCTGTGCCCACCCACCAGTGCTGTCCACCAGTGCCACCCACCAGTGCCACCCACCAGTGCTGCCAGTCAGTGCCACCAGTCAGTGCCCAGGGGTTGTGCCAGTCAGTGCCGCCAGTCAGTGCCCAGAAGTGATGCCAGTCAGTGCCGTCTATCAGTACCCATCATCAGTGTCACCTATCAGTGCCGCCTATCAGTGCTGCATATCAGTGCCACCTATCCGTGACCCCTAATTAGTGCTGTCTATCAGTGCCGCCTATCCGTGCCACCTCATTAGTACTGCCTATCAGTGCCCTTTAGTGCTGCCTATCAGTGCCGCCTATCAGTGCCCATCAGTGCCGCCTCATCAACGCAAATCAGTGAAGGAGAAAAAATACCTGTTTGAAAAATTTTATAAAAGAAACAAATAAACTTTTTTTTTTTTTTCAAATTTTTTGCACTTTTTTTAATTTATAGCGCAAAAAGTAAAGCGCCCAGTGGCGATTAAATACCACCAAAAGAAAGCTCTATTTGTGAGAAAAAAATGATCAAAATTTCATATGGGTACAATGTTGCATGACCGCGCAATTGTCAATCAAAGTGCGGCAGCGCTGAAAGCTGAAAATTGGCCTGGTAAGGAAGGGGGTATAAGTGCCTGGTAGGCAAGTGGTTAATACAAATTTTTAGCTCGGGTGCCCAAACTTTCGATCCCCACTGTATTCTGCTACATATTTTTGGTAAAAAAATCCCAATAAGTGTATATTTATTGGTTTGCGTGAAAGTTATAGCATCAACAAACTATGGTATACTGTATATACTGGAATTTTTTTGAAACTAGTAATGGCAGCAACTGCGACTTTGGCACATATGGCAGAAGTAGCATGTCTACCTTTACAAGGGCTACAGTGTTTTTGCATCTTATAGCATGAAATGCTGAACTTCTTCACCAGTCTGGTGACTGTGGTTTGGTTCTAGCATGCACTTGCAAAGTATGAGTATAGTGCTTGTAGTAATAAATAATAAGTATTGCAATGTAGAGCGTTTATTAACATGTACCAACAGCAATTTATGCTCCAGATAAAAGACAAGGAAGTATATTGATACAAGGTTTCATTAGACTTCGCTAAAGATATATTTGATAATGGGCATTTTTAATAATACTGGCATATTAGGGTATATACCTGTAGGCAGGTACCTGTGGGGAGTTGCATGCTAGTCTAGCTATTTGGTTTTCCCAGGCTGGGGAAGGGGTTAATTTCTAGGACCATAATTCCTGGGCTTTTATCTAGGGCCTCCTTCCATAAATAGGGGGGAAGGTCCAGTTTGGGGAGAGATCCAGGAAATAGTTGAGAGAGCAGTTGAGAAGAGAGAGAGCACACCAAGAACTTGGAGTCCAGAACTTTGAGAGCCAGCATGTAGCCCCACAATCTACCTGGGTTCCAGGGGACACTATCGGTCATGGGAAATCGCCAGTCATGGACTAACACCTGTAAAAAGTATGCCTGGGCAGCCACCTTCATGAGTTAGTTTAGGGTCTGAACTATGTTGTGCAAGGCCACTACACTAGAAGGTGTGGAGGAAGAGAACAGTTGCTACGGGTAACCAAAGACTGGTGTAGAGCAGCCTGTCATGAAATGTGGTACCTGGCAGGGCAGAGGGTCCTCCGGTAGCCAAGGGGTCAGTGATCTGTTTTCCTTCCCAGCTGTCAGTTCCCTGAAGTTTTCAGGACCGAACTTGTGTTATGGAGACCCATAATCTAGCTGCATGGTATGGGAGAGATGGTATGGGAGAGCTGAAGAAGTTAAGTGGGAGCATACATTAGGGCCACGCTGCTCAGTGGGACCATTTTCTGCTACTGGGAATGAGGTGACAGAGGTACACTGGACTGGTGGATAGGGCATGGGGTCAACAGTGTCCCTCCTAAATGCAATATACTACGAGGAAGGTGTGTAGTGACACGGGATGGAATGCTTTACAGAGGAACTCTGCAGGTCACACAGCTACACCCAGTGTAAAACTCGCCTCTGATCCGGGGCACTGCTATATTGTTGAAGTCACATGAAAGCGACTTTGCCTGGTCCTGGGCATTGGTGAGCATAGATACTTAGCTAAGTGTAGCATATTCTTACACACTGATACCGCATGTGGCCCTTTAACACCTATTACGTGGCCCTCAGATCCACTGAAGACGATAGGTATTCTGTGTTTTCCTTACCTCAGTGCTTAATCAAGCCACTGAAGGAAACATATTCTTTAGACTGGAATGCAATGTTTAAATGGTTTGGTTTGTTTATTTCACCCTATCTTACTTTTTCTGTGTTGTCTATTCTTTTTTTTATGTGTTTATAAAGAATCTTGGAGAAATGTCAAATGTAATACAATTACATTACATTACAATTTTAGGAGGGCCATATGGAGTACAAATGCAAAAGCACTGATTATTAAAGGGGCAGTAGAGAACTGTTCTCTAGCAGTCTCATGTAACCTGCCTCCAGTCTGCCTGTCTCCTGAAGCATATTCCCAATCTTCCAACAACTCCTAAAGCATGTTTGTCATGCATTACCTTTGACTATCTCCTGTTGCATGTCTGGAGTGTTTGACATCTTTCTGTTACAATACATCCACTTTTCAGTAAATATTATGTGTGGTCCTTCAGTCAGAACAGGGACACATTTGAAGCCTCCTATATTAAGGTAGTTGACCACCAGTGTTCTAGGGTATGTGATACCACCTTTTTCTGTACTGAAAGTGTAAAATAGTGGCGGTTGGCCAAACATCTCCAACCATACAGGTCCACTAGTTGTTAAGTGATTTTGTCCAGTAAGATTGGCTCTAATTGGTTTTCTCTGTAAAGCCCAACAATGGCTGAGGCAGTCTGTACTTTCTGATTCACACCTAAGAAGAGTCTAGCACTACCGCTACAGTAGCTGCTGGTAATTTGGGCCTAGTTCCTCCACTCACAGCATACACAGCCAGGCACACAGCCTTTTTAGCATACTTCCTTTGGCTCAAAGATCAGTCTAGGGGCCTCTTTTTGGGTTTTAATTGGAACAGTAACTTGGATGGGGAGCATGGGTACCCTGGAATTTCAAAACTGTACAACTTGAGGACTACTACATTTCTGGCTGCTCTGCACAACTCCTGAAAGCCTTGCACAACTTTGGCTGCACCTGAACAACTCCTGGCTGTATTCTACAGCTGTTTGGCTGTACTGCACAATACTCTTGGCTGCACTCTTCCAGTAAAGTCCCATAGAATCTCCAGCTCCATAACTCACAGTCCCAAGTACCTCATTGTCACATTGCACTACTGGGGTCTTGTACTCACTCAGCCACCAAGCTCCTTAACGTGTACTCTTCAATGCTGAAAATGCTAATTATCTGATTGTTCTGATGATCCCTTTTTTTCCAATACTTTATTTCAAAGACCCATGATAAGTATGCAGATCAGGGCTTCTGATCTTTTTTTTTTTTTCATAATCTTGTTCAGGTTAGTCATTTAGACAGCATTGGAGCCAGTCTCCGTATTCCTTTCACGTTATTTACTTGACATGGGCATGTCCTTATGTGGCAAATCATTCACAACTGTCAAATGAAGCTCCTTCTTTTTACACAGGCCTTCTGCAGGCTCATCGCAGCCTTCACTTGGCAATATGCTTGTTTTATTCAGTGTATCTGAGCTCACTTGCTTCAGTAATCTTCCTCCTGCTGTTGCATGCCACAGCTGTCTGTCTGTGTCTAGGGATGTTAAGCTGTCAGTCATATAACAAATCATGCTGTGATTTTGAGTAAGTTTGTATTTTAATTTGCACTTGTTTTACTATCTTTGCCTACACAGGATTGTATCTAAAATATGGGCAGAGGGAGTCTCATTACTCAGACTGCTCTGTCTGTTGCACATAGATTGTGACAGTCAAATATTAATCTAGAATGATAGGATGTGGGTATTATAACTTGGGTTACATCTCGTGTGTTCCCAGTAAAATCAAATTTACACATCTAACCACAAATGTGCTTTGGATGGTTAAAGTGCCGGTGTGTGCAAAATTGGTGTATCGTTTTGTGTGGCAACTGGAGTACAATGAGTTACCGTATATATCTCTTAAGATATGAGCTCTATCTGGACCTATCTACCCTGTCAAGAAATCTCACTCCTGTTACATGTATCATAATTTAGAATAAGCCACCATAGAGATAGATAGGAGCTGCACACTGAACCAAACACATCTCTACAGTGGTTTATGGAGGGAATGCATGCTCTTTTGAAACCAGTACTTGTTCACCTTGCAGCCTGATATATCGGCATCATGACTTTGAGCGGTGCTGATCCTTTTGACAGATTCTAACAATTATTCAGAATAAGTTAAAAAAATCATCATACAGGGCAAGATGGCAGACCTAGGAACCGATTGCTCACTACTAGAGTATTTAGGCTAGGGCATTAGTTTACCCATCGATGTACAGTACTGTGCAGAAGATTTAGGGTGTGAAAAATGCTGTGAATTAAGACAGCTAGTTATTAGTTATTAATTTATTTTTATCAAAATAGAAAGTAAATGAACAGAAGAGAAAAATCAGATCAATATTTGGTGTGACTACCAGCATCCAGCATCAGTTCTTCTAGGTACACACAGTTCTTGTGCACACGGTTTTTGAAGGAACTCGGCAGGTAGGTTATTCCAAACATCTTGGAGAACTAACTACAGGTTTTTCATGGATGTAGGCTGAATCCACAATGTTGCTAGATCCATAATGTCCCATGGGTCCCCCGCTGGCACTCTGGGCTCCTCCCCCCAGCCAAGCGCCCGAATAATAAGCTGCCTACTATGGGGGCACTTGTGCACACATGCTCCCAAGCCCCTCTCTGTGTGGCCTGAACTCTGATCTGTGATCCACTTCGCTTGAAAGACACATTGATCACAGTGTGTGATGCTGAGAGTGAGTTTTAATATGCCCTCCCTCAGGAAGCGTTGGTCAGGAACACTGTTTCTCGCTACAGTGTAGTGGTGGGGCAGTGATCACTGACACTGTGAGGCCTGTTCACATGGAGCATACTACAGAGTATGACTGTGTGAGGGCTGTGTTTATCTGCATGGGAACGCACAGGTCTTCTGTGCAACCCTATGCAGGTAGTGCTATTGATGCCAAGTGGGACAAAGTAGCTGCACTGACATAAGTGCTGCTCCTAATTTGACATTTGTGTGAGTGCAGGTGTACGGCCCTGAATGCAGACAGCGTATGTTTGGGGCTGTACACCCACACAGATGTCAAATTGGGAGCAGCATCTTTGTCCATGCAGCTGCTGCATCCCAATTACATATATCCCAACTGTCCCTGATTTGAAATAAAGTCCGTCTGTCCCTCTTTCCTCCTCATTTGTCCTTCATTTTGGTCTAATCTATATAGTTGTATATAAAATGCACTATTTATCTTTCAAAAAGTGTTTTACAGTGCTAAAACATTCATCCAATTTCTAAATTGCTGCATTTGTAAATTCCAAAAGCCAATATAAATATATATATTTATAAAATATAAATAGTTGTGGGAAAAAAAAGCACTTGAGGGTTTAATTCATCTTTTTTTTTGTTAATTCTCCTTTAAGGGGGCATAGCAGAAGAGTGTCCAATGAGTATACACTTTTGCTAATAGGTGTCCCTGGTTCTCATCTCAACACGTTGTGAGGTATGCAATTAACATCAATTGTTATATTTGGAACACTTCAGGTAAACACAGCCCTCACATGGGCTTATGCTGTAGTACGTCCCATATAAAGGCAACCTGACTGGCTTCACTTTTTCTAGTGACAGTGGGACTGGCATACATTGTCATCAGAGCAGCCAGCCAGTTTCCCTGATCACTAGCCACATCAGTCCCAGTGTCACCATAGTGACACTGTAATGGTCCAGGACTGGAATCATTTTTTCTCACTCATATGTTTTCTACAATGTTAATGGCATGCAACCTTTGTTTACAACTGTGATCACTTTGAATGGTCACAGAAATCACATGGTACGTTTAAATTTGCCCTTCCACCCCTATGATTAAGCTGTATGGGAATTTATATAAAGCGCCTGGATAGCAGGAGGTTAAAGAATAGCAAAAACCACACCTTATTTTCACCAGGTTTGGAAGGGTTAGGACCCCTCTCAAGTTTTAATTGTAGTCTGTGTCTTCATTGGGAAGATTACCCCTCTTTATTGTCACCAGGATAGTAAGTGATGGGAATCCAAAAATTTAACAACTGTCAAAGGAACATGAACTCTTTATTCCAGTTTTTTTTTTTTTGGGGAGGGGGATAGGACATGAGGGGAACCCTCCTTAACAGGACACAGACTATGAAACAAACAAACAAACAAAAACTTTACATGGGTTTAAACCATTCCTCACTGCCCAAAAGAAGAAGAAAAAGTTTTGGCTATAGATACACTTTATCAAAATTAAGCACATCTTTTTTGTCTCGGGTGTCACATTTTATGTAGAAAAAGCAACAGGTTTTGAATTTCATTTGTGTCTTCAATAGTCACAACAGGATAAAGAACTGTGATGCTGTTTTAGATTAACACTCTGGTTCAGTTTCAGCATGAGATTGCACAGACAATATTCTCCCTGAAATAGGAGTAGAAAATTAAACCTTTGTCATTTAAAGGTGCAATTTCTCATAGCCAGAAAACAAAGGAAAATAAAATAAAAACAGCAGTGCAATTGTTTCCTTTCAACAAATGTGATAAGATTGGGGGCTTTACTCTTTGCAGACCAAAGTAGATAAATCTCTCTAGCAAATCTGAAATCTAATTTATTTACTAGTGACACAAAGAACATTTGTTATCTGTATGGCATATTATAAAATGGTAATAATGAGAAACTATTGTGTACTTTATGTGAATACTCATTTTGAGCTTATTTACCCCAAAGTAATGTTTAACATGATTATTATAAGCTTGTTGAACCATATTTTCATAGTGATGCTGCTCAATGTACAAATTTCTAGGTTTGCCTGTAGTGTCTGTTGGTCAGGCAGAGCAATCAACCTCTACAATATCACCCTGTTTCCGATCACAGTCTTTTTGACAGAGAAGGCTATCTATGGACATTGATACAGTGTATTGAGATTTGAGGAGCAGAATATCATAGAGCAGGTTGGCAGGAAGAACCAATAAGTGCAGTGGAGGATCAGGAGATGGACTGTTTAAGAAGTGTTGGTTTCTGAGGACGACTTTAGAGGATGACTCTTCTTCATTGGAATGATATGTGGTGCAGGCACCAGGAGAGCTAAATATATCTTTTCTTCTTTGCATGTATGCCATTGATTACAACTTTAATTCAAGAGACAGAGTCACTTTTAACTTGTCTTAGCAGACTGCTAGTTCCTTTTGCCCCTCTGTACAGGACTGTAATCTTTTCATTTGTATACTTCTCTTACGTAAACTAAGTATACTGTTTAGATTATACAGTATAGACGAGACAAGAATGATGAGAGCTGTTGCTCTTGTGCTCATCGCTGGATACGTATCAGGCTCAGGTAATTATAAGAAGGGGGCTGGGGGGATGCATGCAGCTCAGAAGGCTTTTTAGCTTAAGCCCCCATTCATGCCAGTGCTATTTGTCATGCAATTTGACAGTTCAAAATTGCATGACAAATGCACCCTCTTTGAGCCTATGGAACTGTTCCAATCAGGGTGACTCCGAGTTGCACCGATTTTGAAAAAGGTTGCTGCACTATTTTTGGCGATTTCATGTACGACTTGCATTGACATCTGTGTAGGAGGTCATACAGATGTAGGAAGGTGCACATGAAATCGACTGACCGGCAGCTTTAAAATTACCCTACTTCAGCTGAGGTATCACAATTTCAAAGCCACATTTGGTGTGAACCAGAGCTAATGCATAGAATGCATTAAAGTAAATAACACTAAGGCTTAAAACCACTTTAATGCAGTGAAAGCTGTATCATAAGTGCCATCTGCTGCTGGTAGAGCATAGAATATGCTGTCTTTCAGCTCCTGGTAGTAGGTACGACCTGATTAGCAGAAAGTATGTACATAGTTACATAGTTAGTCTGACTGAAGAAAGTCCATCTAGTTCAACCATGAAAAAAAACATTTTAATTCTATACCCCCTGTAGATCCAGAGGAAGACAAAAAAACCCCCCAGCAAAGAATGATCCAACTTGCTTCTGCAGGGGAAAATAATCCTTCCTGATCCCCTGAGAGGCAATCGAATATTCCCTGGATCAACTTTACCTATAAATGTTAGTATCCAGCTATATTATGTGTATCTATAAAAGAATCAAGGCCTTTTTTTAAAGCAACCCACTGAGCTGGCCAGAACCAACTCTTGAGGGAGTCTATTCCACGTTTCACAGCTCTTACGGTGAAGAAACCTTTCCATATTTGGAGATTAAATCTCTTTTCCTCCAGACGTAAAGCGTGCCCCCTTGTCCTCTGTGATGCTCTCAGGGTGAATAACTCTACACCGAGTTCACTATATAAACCACTGATGTATTTATATATGTTGATTATATCCCCCCTTAATCTCCCCTTCTCAAGAGAGAATACATTCAGTTCCTCTAATCTGTCCTCATAGCTCCTCCATGTCTCTTATCAGTTTGGTTGCCCTTCTCTGCACTTTCTCCAGTTTCCCAATATTCTTTTTGTGAATTGGTGCCCAAAACTGAACTGCATATTCCAGATGAGGTGTTACTAATGATTTGTATAGGGGTAGTATGATATCTCTCTCTCTGGAGTCTATACCTCTTTTAATACAAGAGAGGATTTTGCTTGCTTTAGAAACCGAAGCTTGGCATTGCATGCCATTGCATGCCATTTTTAAGCTTGTGATCTACCAGAACTCCCAGATCCTTCTTCACCATTGATTCCCCCAGTTGTACCCCCCTAGTATGTATGATGCATGCATATTCTTAGCCCCCAAGTGCATAACCTTACATTTATCAACATTAAACCTCATTTTCCACATAGTTGCCCAATTAAACAGTGCATTGAGGTTGGCTTGTAAGTTGGAGACATCCTGTAAAGACGTTATTCCACTGCATAGCATGGTAGTTCTCAAACATATGAATCCAAGAAGTAAAAGTCATTGCAGGCTCACCAGTGTGTGGAAGAAAAGCTGCAGGCTTCTATATAAATCCTCTTGGGGGATCAGGAAAAATTTTTTTCCCCTGCAGGAGCAAATTGGATCATTCTTTGCTGGGTTTTTTTTGCCTTCCTCTGGATCAACTGTGGGTATAGGATTATAACTTTTTTTTTTTTTAATGGTTGAACTGGATGGACTTTTTTCTTTCTTCAGCCAGACGAATTACTGTATGTAATTATGTACCACAAGAATGTATGTGGAGGCTCCTAATGTACTAATGAGAGCTGGAGGAAGTGTCAATGGACTATGAATGTACTGAAGTTAGAGCCGCCGTGTAGGCCGTGCTAATTTCACGAGTGACAGCTGCTGCAGGGAAGGGGGGGGGGGGCGCATGCTGTCCCATGGGGTAAGGGTGGGGGTGGGTTAGCAACTTGTTACATTTTAAATACAAGTGTTTTGTGTGATATGTTGCTAAATCTAGAGTTAGCCTTTAGGTATAAACAATGTCACATGTGCATAATAATGACAATGGACCCAATGGAGTAATGATACTCTTTCAAATTAACCTGTGGTTTAAATGAAGTTAAAAATTCTGGATACGTTGGACTTTTTTCAGCTATGTGCGTACAAAGGAAAAGGAGGAAGCTCCATTCCTTAATGGAGACTGTATTGACCCCCAACCCCAATGGCTCATAAATGATATGATCCAGAAACCTTTAGACAAAATAAAGGTGAATAAAGCACCTGGACTGGATGGCTAACACCCATGTGTACTCAAAGAGTTGAGCTCTGTATTTTCAAAGTAGTTTTTCTAATTTTTAGAGATTCTTTATTGACAAACTAGGTACCACTAGACTGGAACAGGGCCAATGCGGTGCCTATTTTTTAAACGGGATCAAAGTCTTTACTAAGCAAGTACAGAACGGTTAATTTAACTTCCAGAGTTGTGAAGATACTTAAAGTGATTATGAAGGCTTACATAAACAAAAACATGTTATACTTACCTGCTGTGTGCAGTGGTTATGTTTTTCCTCTTCTCGGGTTCCCCGCCGGCACTCCTGGCCCCTCCCTCCTCTCGGGGTGCCATCACAGCAAGCAGCTTGCTATGGAGGCACCCGATCATGCACACTCCCCAGCCACTGCTCCATATATCCACACAAGGAGCCATGGCTTGGTGTCCTGCCCTGTCTCTCTTCTTATTGGCTCACTGGTTGCGATTGACAGCAGTGGGAGCCAATGGGATGAGGGAGTCCCGGGATAGCCAGGACTCCAGTGTATATAGTTGGATCAAGAGGGGGCTTAGGTGAGTATTGGGGGGGGGCTGCTGCACACAGAAGTTTTTTTTACCTTCATGCATAGAATGCATGAAGTTAAAAAACCTTGAGCCTTTACAACCACTTTAAGAGCTTGATAAAAGACCATAAGAAGAGCTTTTTCTATAAAACAGACTTTAACCAATAGACAGCATGAAAGACTTAAGTTGGCAAACAGACCTGATTTCTTTTTATGAGGAAGTAAGTGGTTGTGAACATAGTACACTTGAACTTTGCATTTGACATAGTTTGCTACACACAACTGAGTTGTGGCTAAGGAGTTAAAGTCTATAGGTGGAGAAAATTCATTTTCTAAATTATAAAACTGGCTAAAAGACTGTATTCAAAAAGTAGTGATTATTAATTTATACTCTGAATGGTCTAATGTTATTAGTAGTGTACCCCAAGGTTTAGCATTGGGACCCTGATTTTTTTTTTGTTCAATCTTATTTTATGAAACGTTTTATAGGTAAGATTTACAAATACAAAGAGAAGAAAGAGTGTAAAAGCAGTAAGATACAAATCTTCCAAAGAAAGTAGATAAGCACATCATAAATGTACATAGAAACACAAATTCCATTGTTGGCAAACAGAAGGTATTGATAATAAGGCATTACAGACTCATTTGGGAGGTGACAGCTACCCAACTAAATTAATTGGATGTTACCTTCGTCAGAAGCCACAGTGAAAAGTAGTACTGTCCTGCCTTCTCTGCAGTTATGAAAGGGTTACAGAGGGTAACAGGCAGTATAACCTTTGATATCCACACAGTAAAGAGTCGATGATTGATAACCGATGATCTTTTACTGATAACATGTGAACATAGTACATGAAGTATGAATGTGAATGAATGAATGTGAGGTAAAACTGGAATACAAACAGAATAAACAGACATGAGTACATATCTAACTACCTAGTTATATGCATAACATTCCACAGTACATAGGAGGGGTACTTACAGACTTTGGGGGTCTAATCAAGCCCATATATGAAGAGGGAACAGCATCCCACATCTACTTGCATAGTAGAATTTCTTCAGTCTGAAGAGATGAGGTCACTTCCTCCCAAGTTAACAAACAGGAAGTCCCTGGCATTAAAGGGGACAGACACTGCTGAATGCTAAAGAATGCCTTGTGTAATACAAGGCAGCACACTCCCCACCTGGCATAATAATGATATGCCACTATTAAACTCTTGGAAGGAGTAAAACGACTTCCGTGATGGGTCTAAGGTACACCTTAGGGGTGCCCCGTTTTACTACTCTGACCTCTACTTTCCTGACTCTGCTATCACTACTAGCATCAGTCCCCACAATGAGTCCAATTGGCCACTCGTTCCTGTGGGCCTGAGAGTCTTTTAGTAGAACAACATCTCCAACTTGTAAGTTGGGCTTGTCGGCTTGCCATTTGTTGCGTGGTTGGAGGGTCATCAGGTACTCCTGCCTCCATCTCTTCCAGAAGATATCGGCAAGGCTTTGAACTTGTTTCCATTGCTTGGTGTACAAGTCTTTAAGATCAAAGTCCCCGTTGGGAGCTGTCACCATCTCCATCTTCTGGGTCAGCAACGTTGCCGGTGTCAAGACGGTTGGCATCTCTGGGTCAGTAGACACTGGGACCAAAGGTCTGGCGTTCATGATAGCCATGACTTCAGCCATCAGCGTGGTTAAGACTTCGTGTGTGAGATGAGTAGATCCAATCTTTAGAAGCATTGCATCTAGAATGCGACGAGCTACTCCAATCATCCTCTCCCAAGCTCCTTCCATATGTGAGGCATGAGGAGGATTGAAGATCCAAGTGCATCTTTGGTTTTGAAGATAGTTACTTGTCTCTGAGTCTGTTGCAACGATCTTCAATTCTTTGCAGGCTCCAATAAAGTTTGTGCCACAATCAGAACAAATCTGTTTTGCTGGTCCTCGAATGGAGAAAAATCTTCTCAAGGCATTGATGAAGCTTGAGGTAGATAGAGACTCAATTACCTCAATGTGAACTGCTCTGGTACTCATACACGAGAAAAGAACAGCTCAGCGTTTGCTCTCTGCACTGCCTCCTCTGGTCTTGCGAGAAGAAATGTTCCAAGGACCAAAAACGTCCAGGCCCACATTTGTGAATGGAGGATCTGAAGCCAGCCTGTCTGGAGGTAAGTCTGACATCTTCTGGACTTCAAGTTTTCCTCTGATTTTCTTGCAAGTTACACATTTGTTAATCACACTGGAGACTAGTCTTTTACCTCCTAGGATCCACAATCCAGCTGAGCGGACTGCTCCTTCAGTGAGGTGGCAACCTTGATGTGCAACTTGCTCGTGGTGGTGTCTTGTCAGAAGAACGGCAATGTGATGATTCTTGGGTATGACAATGGGATGTTTTTCTAGAATAGTCGTATCAGCTGCGGGTAGACGACCTCCAAGTCTCATCACTCCATCTTTATCAAGGACAGGGTTCAACTTTTTGAGTGGGCTGTGTTTAGAAAGGTCTTCTTTTTTGAAAAGACATTGAATTTCTTCCTTGAAGGCTTCCTGCTGAACACATCTGATAATGGTGACATTGGCTCGCTCAAGATAGTCATTGTTACCCTGGTCAACACTGGCTGTTTTGCTGAAGGATCTGGCCAAGCAGATGAGTTTCCCTATGGCACGGATGAGTGACTTCCAGCTGGAAAACCTTTCAAACTTACATGAGCCAAGACCTTCTCTGTTGGTTAGAGTCTTGTAAACTGCAGCTAGAGGTCTTACCTCTTTGTCTTGGTCTGGTTCTACAAGCTGAAAAGTTCCTTTCTGATCAGTTTCTTCAGTTTCTGGTCCAGTCAAGAAGGATGGACCTGTGAACCAGTTAGTCTGTTTGAGGACAGCAGCTGGTACCAGTCTAGTCCCATGGTCAGCAGGGTTCTTGTCTGTACTGATAAGATGCCACTGTTCTGGACTTGTACACTTTCTGATACGTGTCACTCTGTTTGACACGGATGTGTAGAATCTTCTTGAAGCATTGTGGATATAACCTAAAACAATCTTGCTGTCTGTGTAGAAGTTCACTGCATGGATCTCGATGTCCAGTTCTGCAATGAGTAAGTCTGCTATCTCCACAGCTAGGACAGCAGCACAAAGTTCTAAGCGTGGGACTGTGTGAGCAGGTCTTGGAGCCAGTTTGGACTTTCCCAAGATGAATCCTGCATGGCTTTGTCCCTGAGTGTCTATGACTCTAAGGTAGGCTACAGCTGCTATAGTCACGGTGGATGCATCTGAAAACACGTGTATCTCTCTTCGTTTTGTAACAGACAATGAAACAGAGACGTATGGTCTTTGGATGCTAAGTCGCTCAAGCTCCAGCAAAGAGTCTTTCCACAACTTCCACTGCATTTCTTTCTTTTCAGGTAGAGGCGTGTCCCAATCACTTTGTTCTAGCTCAGTTGTAATCTCTCTCAAAAGAGCTTTGCCTTGCATGGTGATGGGTGCTACGAACCTCAAGGGATGGTAAAGACTGTTGACCGTAGACAAGACACCTCGCTTTGTGAAAGGCTTCTCTTCCCTGGATACTCGGAAGGTGAAGCTGTCAGTCTTCAAGTCCCAACTAAGCCCTAAGCTTCTTTGAAGGGGTGGTGAATCTGTACCTAGATCTAAGTCTTTGAGGTCTTTTGCACGGTCTTCTGCTGGGAATGCTTCCCTGACCTTGCTGTTGTTGGAAGCCACTTTGTGCAGTCTTATGTTAGATTCTGCTAGCAAGTCTCTAGTGCTTTTCAAAATGTCAATGGCTTCTCCACTACTGGAAAAAGAAGCAAGTCCATCGTCTACATAAAAGTTTTTCATAACAAATTGTTTGGCTTCAGGGTTGTGTCTGTCACCTTGCTGCGCTGCTCGTCTCAAGTTGTAGACAGCGACAGCTGGTGAGGGACTGTTCCCAAACACATGTACTTTCATTCTATACTCTATGATACCTTTGTTGAGGTCGTTGTCTTCATACCATAGGAACCTCAGGTAGTCTCTGTGGTCTTCACGGACAAGGAAACAGTAGAACATCTGCTGTACATCTGCTGTTACTGCAACAAGTTCTCTTCGGAATCTGATAAGGACTCCAAGAAGTGTGTTGTTCAGGTCTGGTCCATTGAGAAGTACATCATTAAGGGAAATACCTTCATTCTTTGCACTGCAATCAAATACTACACGTATCTGACCTGGTTTTTGAGGATGGTACACTCCGAATATTGGCAAGTACTAGCGTTCTTGTTTTTCATGCAGTGCTGGTGCTTTTTCAGCTTGATCATTGTCAAAGATCTTCCGCATGAATTCTTGGAAGTGTTCTTTCATGTCTGGCTTTCTTTCAAGAGTGCGCTGCAATAGCGCAAAGCGTTTCTCTGCTAGCACTCTGTTGTTGGGAAGACGATGCCGTGGTGTACGGAATGGTAGTGGGGCTACCCAACTGCCTGCTTTGTCTTTGAAGACTTCTCTGTCCATGATCTCAAGGAAGAGGTTATCTTCAACAGATGGTGCTAGTTTGTCATCATCTTGAGTTCTCTCAAACACTTTGTAGCCTAGCTGATCTGAATCTTCAGCTGAGGCTGTATCTTCCAGGAACCTCTGGATGTTCTGGGGATGGGTTGGGTTAGATAGTTTCTCTTTAATCTGCATGCTGTTGTTACATGGGCAAAGACATGATGTGCGACCGTTCTGCAGCAGATTTGTTCTGTAGACATTCACCTTTGCGGGTTTGTGAAGTCCGTCCAGACATACATTTCCAACGATAACCCATCCAAGATCAAGACGTTGAGCAAATGGTGCATTGTGCGGCCTATTGTTTTGTTCTCTGACCTTGTGCACTCTCAGTATGTCTCTTCCTAGTAGAAGGACGATTGCAGCATCTGGTTTGAGTGTTGGGATCTTGTCTGCTATTCGCATGTGATGAGGGTAGTGACGTGCCACTTCAGGTGTGGGAATCTCTGACCTGTCATCTGGTATCATGTCACATTCTATGAGGGTAGGAAGAGTCAGCTACGTCTTTCCATCTAATGACTCGATGGTGTAGTTGTTTGCTATTCTCCCTGATGTCTCTATAACTCCAGAACATGTCTTCAAGGTGTATGGAGTTGAACTTCCTTTGTCACCGAAGAGGTCGAAGAACTCTGTCTTTGCTAGAGACCTGTTGCTTTGTTCGTCTAGGACGGTATACATCTTCACTGCCTTTTCTCTGAGACCGTTGGGATACACTTTGACTAAGCATATCTTTGAGCATGATCTAGAGAGTCCTATTTCTGTACAGATCTCAGTGCACTTTGAAGTTATCGCTGGTGTTGCACTTTCTTTTTGCTCCCCACCATGATCTCCTTGAGTTGCTGGAACTTCTGATCTCCATGGTGGTGGTCCTGGGTGCAGTGCTGACAGATGTCGGTCATTGTTGCATTCTGTGCACCGTATTTCTCTCTTACAATCTTTTGCAAGATGTTGCATTGAGGCACAGCATCTGAAACAAATGTGATTGTCTTTAAGGTAAGCCTTGCGCTCCTCTAATGTCTTACTTCTGAAACTGCGACATTTTCTTAGTGGATGAGGCTTGTTGTGTATTGGGCACTGTTTGTCTGGATCCTCAACTTCCTTGCTTGTGTTGTCTTCCTGATTGGCTGCAGCCTCAGGCGGGACTTCTGTCTTCCGCACAGACACTGTTGCTCTGCGTTCTTTGTAGTGTACTGGCGGCTGCTTCTCTGTCCTTGGGGAGCTTGCAACTCTCTTGTTCAGGAAGGCGAAGCTTTGGTCATTGCGTGTCTTAGCTTGGTCTACAACGAATTCAGCAAGGAAGACAAACGGTGGAAATGCAACTCGATAGTCTTTCTTGTATCTGGATGCTTGAGAGACCCACCTTTCTTGCAGGTTGAAAGGGAGCTTCTCGATTATGGGCTCTACTCCACGTGCTGTGTCTAAGTATAAGAGACCTGGCAGAGTTCCACTAGTCTTTGCTGCTTCTATCTCTAGGAGTAGGTCTCCGAGCTCTCTCAGCTTCTGATTGTCTTTGTTTGTCATTTTCGGGCAAGTTTCAATTTTCTTTAAAAGTGCTTCTTCAATTACTTCAGGCGACCCATAGCAGTCTTCCATCCTCTGCCAGACCATCGCAAGTCCTGCTGTTGCATCATGGACATGCACTGACCTGATTCTTTTGGCCTGCTCTGAGGACTCTGGTCCTAGGTATTTGGAGAGTAGGTCGAGCTTCTGTCTGTCAGCTCTAAGTTTTGGGTGCTGCTTAGGAAGGATGACCTCCAGGCCCAGTAGTTTTCAGGACGATCGTCAAACTTCAAGAAACCAGTGCTCACCATCTCACGGCGCATCAGGTATTTCGACACGTCTGTAACCCTTGCTGTGTCAGGTGCGTTTGTTCTGGGTACAAACGCGGGACTACTGGCTGATAGTGACTGATGGGTTCGTTGAGGTATTTGACTAAGTCTATTTTGGTCAGATGGTTGCTCTCCTCTATTGTAGTCTAGATCTGGTCTTGCATGAGGAGAGTTTATATCGCCATCTACTTGGTTTCTTAGCGTGTTGACGGTTTGGTATCTGAGCCCGTGAATGGTTGACCTATCACGTGGCGGTTCAGGTTCAGTCTTGTAGTGATGCGTAACATCAAAGCTGTCTGCTCCCAACTGGGTCCTTGATGGTTTCGGTGCGTCACTAGGCTGTTTATCATGGTACAGGGTTGCTTGTGATTGCACGTACTCACGGGTGCGTTGGAATGTACTGAGAGGTGTTATCGGGGTTTCCAGTACATCGCTCTCTACAAACTGAATATCTGCAGCTCTCGCGAGAACTTCGGCTTCAGCTATGGCTGCTGCAGCTATTTTCTGTTGCTGAAGTATGTGTAAAGAGGCTTGCACTTCTGCCTTTCTCCTTTTTATTTCAGCTTCCCCTTCGGCTTGTCTCTTTTTCTGCTCTCCATCTAGGTAGCCTTGCTCTTTCATAAGCTCTGCTTCCCGTATGGCATAGGAGGCCATGGCGCATGCGGCCTCGGCCTTGGCTTGTGCCCTGGCGGCGATAGCGCTGACTGAAGACAAGTTTGTGACGTTTGAATGTTTGGAGCTCATGCCTTTACTTCTGGTTGCTCCAGCACTGACTGACGATAGGTCTGTGACGTTTGAATGCCTGGAACTTGAACGCTTAGATCTGGCGGTTTCTGCTTTGGATGACGACAGATCCGATTTGTTATAAGTTCTCGGCGTGCTGCATTGTGACCTAGTTTCCAGCGTACTGTGCATATTTTCTTCCTGTTTGCACGAGATTTTAGGAAGGGTTAATTTAGTGATATCTTTCTCTGTGTTGTGGGGATTTCACACACACACGTGCTGCTGTATTAGCAGTTAAGAGTCTTTTCTGTGTTGTGGGGCTTGCTGTAGCATTTTCACACAATGTGCTCTGAAGTAACCGTGTAAGTCTTTTTACTGTCCTGCCTTCTCTGCAGTTATGAAAGGGTTACAGAGGGTAACAGGCAGTATAACCTTTGATATCCACACAGTAACGAGTCGATGATTGATAACCGATGATCTTTTACTGATAACATGTGAACATAGTACATGAAGTATGAATGTGAATGAATGAATGTGAGGTAAAACTGGAATACAAACAGAATAAACAGACATGAGTACATATCTAACTACCTAGTTATATGCATAACATTCCACTGTACATAGGAGGGGTACTTACAGACTTTGGGGGTCTAATCAAGCCCATATATGAAGAGGGAACAGCATCCCACATCTACTTGCATAGTAGAATTTCTTCAGTCTGAAGAGATGAGGTCACTTCCTCCCAAGTTAGCAAACAGGAAGTCCCTGGCATTAAAGGGGACAGACACTGCTGAATGCTAAAGAATGCCTTGTGTAATACAAGGCAGCACAAGTACAATTCAATTATCAGGTTCATCTATTGACATATTGAGGATAATTGAACCTGTAAAGTGTATGTCCAGTATTAAGGAAAAGAGGGTTACTGACATAAAGTATCATTAAACCCACATCATTAAAAACTATTAATAAATGTTGTGTTTCATGCTGTTCATACTCACTCTGTCACTGTGGGATTCATTTTGTGTATTCTGCAAAAAAGCTGGTTGAAACTGCTGTTCTCTATCTCCCTCTTCTGTCCATATCCCACTGTAGTTTGGGATGTTGCAGAGCAATGTTAGCAGCTAGTGCACATTTTCAGTTTTCAGTGTATTTCCACCCTGAGCACATCAGATCTGAGCAGTTCGTGTGACTATAGAGCAGCGGTTCTCAACCTGGGGGTCGCGACCCCTTTGGGGGTCGAACGACCATTTCCCAGGGGTCACCTAAGACCATCGGAAAACACATATTTCCGATGGTCTTAGGAACCGAGACACCGCTCCTCTGACTCAGTCGATGTGTTGGCGGGATGACACGCTGCCCTGTCACCTGGCCACACCTCCGGGATCCCTCAACAACTCCGCCTCCTCGCCGCTGATTGGCCACCGGAACTGTACCTCAGGAGAGGCACACAGGCGGCCAATCACCGGCGAGGAGGTGGAGCTTGGAGAGGAGGAGCCGAGCGGCAGCGCGCGTAGATCTAAGAAGATCGAGGGAACTGCCGGAGTAAGTGAAGAGGAGAGCGGCCAGAGAAGGAAGACAGCTGACAGGTAAGTGAGAGAGCGAGCCCAGGCTGGAGCAGGGGTCAGCAAGGTAAGTATCATTGGTGTCAGTGGGAGGAATAGTGCCCCATCATTTGTGTGACTAATACCAACAATGGGGCACTATTTCTCCCACTGACACCAAAGATGGGGCACTATTTCCCCCTCCACCACACTGACATCAATGATGGGGCACTATTCCTCCCACTGACACCAATGATGGGGCACTATTCCTCCCACTGACACCAATGATGGGGCACTATTCCTCCCCCCACCGACACCAACGATGGGGCACTATTCCTCCCCCCACCGACACCAACGATGGGGCACTATTCCCCCCCTGACCCCAAAGATGGGGCACTATTTCCCCCTCCACCACACTGACATCAATGATGGGGCACTATTCCTCCCACTGACACCAATGATGGGGCACTATTCCTCCCACTGACACCAGTGATGGGGCACTATTCCCCCCACTGACACCAATGATGGGGCACTATTCCCCCCACTGACACCAATGATGGGGCACTATTCCCCCCACTGACACCAATGATGGGGCACTATTCCCCCCACTGACACCAATGATGGGGCACTATTCCCCCCACTGACACCAATGATGGGGCACTATTCCCCCCACTGACACCAATGATGGGGCACTATTCCCCCCACTGACACCAATGATGGGGCACTATTCCCCCCACTGACACCAATGATGGGGCACTATTCCCCCCACTGACACCAATGATGGGGCTTTATTCCCCCCACTGACACAAATGATGGGGCTCTATTCCCCCCACTGACACCAATGATGGGGCTCTATTCCCCCCACTGACACCAATGATGGGGCTCTATTCCCCCCACTGACACCAATGATGGGGCACTATTCCCCCCACTGACACCAATGATGGTGCTCTATTCCCCCCACTGACACCAATGATGGGGCACTATTCCTCCCACTGACACCAATGATGGTGCACTATTCCCCCCACTGACACCAATGATGGGGCACTATTCCCCCCACTGACACCAATGATGGGGCACTATTCCCCCCACTGACACCAATGATGGGGCACTATTCCCCCCACTGACACCAACGATGGGGCACTATTCCCCCCACTGACACCAACGATGGGGCACTATTCCCCCCACTGACACCAACGATGGGGCACTATTCCCCCCACTGACAGCAACGATGGGGCACTATTCCCCCCACTGACACCAACGATGGGGCACTATTCCCCCCACTGACACCAACGATGGGGCACTATTCCCCCCAATGACACCAACGATGGGGCACTATTCCTCCCACTGACACCAACGATGGGGCACTATTCCTCCCACTGACACCAACGATGGGGCACTATTCCTCCCACTGACACCAACGATGGGGCACTATTCCTCCCACTGACACCAACGATGGGGCACTATTCCTCCCACTGACACCAACGATGGGGCACTATTCATCCCACTGACATCAGTGATGGGGCACTACTCCTTCCACTGACACCAATGATGTGGCACTAGTCCTCCCACTGCAAAATTACAGTTATGAAGTAGCAACGAAAATTATTTTATGGTTGGGGGTCACCACAACATGAGGAACTGTATTAAGGGGTCGCGGCATTAGAAAGGTTGAGAACCACTGCTATAGAGTCACACATGTGGGCGTATACACACTAGTAAATGATAGCCCACTCCCTCCTTCCTCCTCCATGCCCACTAACAGCTAAACATAATGGGGGATGGAATATTACATCTTGATTGATGGAGGCTTCCCTTCCCTGTTATTCTAAGAAAAAGGCTGGAGGGACGTGACACCGCCCCTGACTGGCAGAAATCCAACCACACCATGTTCTTGCCAAAAATAAAAAAGATTTGATTTCAAATATGTAATTATATGACAATTTAAAACAGTTTATTAATATTAATTATTTGTTTTCACACTGTATTCCAAAGGCTGATTTTTTCAATGTAACAACCTGCTAGTGTTTCCCTGCAGACAGACTGGGGAAGAGCTGGGTCATGTGACAGCTGTAAATCAATTAGGAAAAAAAGATACTTCGATTTTCTCAAATCATAATTTATTACTATATTTTTATAAAATAATTATAGTGCCATCATCCACATACAGAAAGAGAAGGGGTAATGTAGATTAAACACTGTGTGTCAGGGCCTGGGCTTGAACCCTTGGGACCTCTGCTGTGTCTGACAGTAGCTCTTCTCACTGAGCTACTGGGAATGCTGGACAGCACTCTCCCTGATCCATTGGATAATCCTGCCTTGTGCCTTTGCTCCTCCCATGCATTTCCTAATTTAAACCATGTTTTTGCACTTTCTGCTTGCCAGATTATTGTGCCTTCTCCAGCCAATATCTTGCTTTTGTCCCTCCTGCTGCCATTAGTACTTTTGTTACCAACATTTGGCTTGCTCCTCAACCACACTTCTGCCCAATCCCAGCCTGAAACCACTTATTACCGACCTTCGACTTATTTACGGAATACTTCTGTTTGATCTCTACCTGCTATCTCCGCTACTGGACCCTGGCTTGCTTACCTCCTGGTGGGGCGATTCTGAGGACTGTGACCTGGTACTAACATGCAGCAAAACCCATCTCCACCATCAGGAGCTCTGGTGAATACCATTTAGTGCTTATACCCCGCACCTCAGGTGAACCCATGTCATCTGCCAGGGTGACCTGCTTGTTGGTGGGAGTTTTTCCGCTGCTATAGCTACTGGTCTCCGAGCCTGACACCTGACCATGACAATGTGTTCAGTATCACTTTAATGCCAATTGATGTAAAATAATTAGTAAGAGAGAGAAAAGTGACTGGGGATATGAAAGGGGGAGGAGGGTCTGGGATCACTCCATCATGACTAATGGGAGGTTGAGAGAATTCCTTCCTTAACACAGTCCAGGAACTCAGAGGAGTAATGAAACAGAGACCAAAAGGTTTAAGTTTGTTTGAATTTTTCCTCTTTGGTTTCCTACAACAGATGTTCCAGGTCCCTAATGGATTTGATTTAATTTCCCCATTCCACAAGGGGAGGTGTACAGGACATTTTCCAACTTCGCAGTATGACCATCATGCCCGCCATTTTTCTTGTGAATTAAAGGGGTCCAAGAATCATAGAGAGGAGTGCTGTCTTTCGAGACAATGGGTTTTGAGTCACCATAAGCTTGCAGCAAAGATTAAAAATTTGCTTCCAGAATGCCTGGATGTGGGGCAGGCCCACCAGATATGGAGCATAGTGCTTTTGGAGGTGTGGCACCACCATCAAGCATCCAAGATTGTGTGGTTGGAAAATGAAGGGGCACCTGTACCACCTAGTTATATGTTTGAACCCTTTCCTGTGTCTTATTAGCCAACAATAGTTTATGTGTTAGAATGAAGCTCTTGTCCCAGTCCCAAGGGGTAGCAGTAAGCTGGAGTTCCTTTTCCAAAGTCTGTGTATAGGAGGGAAGGTCTGGGTGAGGGGCAGCAACGACAATAGAGTATTATTGAGAGAAAGTATGTGTTGCTGGGTCTTTCTTTAGAAGTGGAGATTCAAAAGCAGTCAGTTTGGTGGTTATATCTGAGAGTAAGGTAATAGATCAGATGTAAGTTAAAGTCTGTTGAATTTACAGCCACTCTGTAGGAGTATGAAGGGGATTGCTAGATGGGCCAGTCATTGTCACTGTTGGGTCTGGCTGAAGGACCTGGAAGAGTCTTCGGTGGTTATGCTTATTCCAAGGACTAAAAGTATAGGATTGGAGAGCAGGTGGGAATGCTGGATTACTAAAGAATGGGGGTCATGGGATCCAAGTACTTAGGTAAGCAAAAGGAGGGATGTGTATGGACCCAAATAAGAAGCATCTGTCATATGAGGTCTATAGGGAGCAGGGGGGCTTTACATAATGTAGGTGAAATCCAGGGAAGGGTGCAGAGGTCAATAGGGTTCATATGGCTTTCTAACTGAACTCCTAGCTTGGAGGAAGGGTGGTGGAACCAATCTAATCTTAAATGGAAAGTTATTTTCCAGTTGGTGTATGTCTGAAGGGGTTAAGGAGATATTTAGACGTTCAGATTTAATATAGTTGACCTTAAAGTTGCTAAATTTGCTGAATGGCTGAAATTCATGAAGGAGTGGAGATAGAGCAATACTTGGCTGTGTTATATATAGAAGTAGGTCAGCTGTAAACAAGGGTATTTTTGAGTGAAGAGAGCCTACAGAAATGCCTATATTATTAGGGTTCCATTTCAAAGTAATTGTCAGGCTCTCCAACAAAGCCCAGCCAAGTGCAGTGGTACTCACAAATAAACATTCAAACCACAAAGGCATATTACAATACTGCCTGTGCACCCTCATATATACAAATCTGCTTATGATATATTATTATTATTATACAGGATTTATATAGCGCCAACAGTTTGCTCAGTGCTTTACAATATAACGGGAGATGATACAGCAACAATACAGTTCAATACAAGAGGGATTTGAGGGCCCTGCTCCTTGGAGCTTACAATCTAGGAAGGAGGGGCTAGTGGTACAAAAGGTAGTAACTGTGGGGGATGGACTGGTTTGAAGAGTAGAAGATTCCAGTATTAGCTGAGGGCAGGATAGGCTTCCCTGAAGAGATAGGTTTTCAGAGATCGCCTAAAAGTGAGCAGAGTAGGCGATAGTCTGATAAATTGGGGTAGAGAGTTCCAGAGGATGGGGGAAGCTCTGGAGAAGTCCTGGAGATGAGCATGGGAGGAGGAGACAAGGGAGCTAGAGAGTAGGAAGTCTTGCGAGGAGCGGAGAGTACGGTTTGGGTGATATTTAAAGACAAGACCGGTGATGTAATTTGGGGCAGAGTAATGAATGGCTTTATACGTTATTGTTAGTGTTTTGAATTTTATCCGTTGGGCAACGGGAAGCCAGTGGAGGGATTGGCAGAGAGGGGTGGCAGATACAGAACGGTTAGTAAGGTGGATGAGTCTGGCAGCAGCATTAATGATAGACTGAAGAGGGGATAGCCTGCGATAAGGTAAGCCAATGAGGAGGGTGTTACAATAGTCAAGGCGAGATATAACAAAGGAGTGAATACATTGCTTAGTGGTTTCCGAGGTTAGGAACGGGTGTATCTTGGAGATGTTGCGGAGGTGAAGTCTACAAGATTTGGACAGTGATTGGATTTGGGGTTGAAAGGACAGATGGGAGTCTAGGATTACACCTAGTACCCTGGCATGAGGGGAGGGACTGATGATTGTGTTATTGATCTTGATGGAGAAGTCAGAGGAGGGGGTACGGGCTGGGGGGAATACTAAGAGCTCAGTGTTGGTATATGAGCTTACGTGCATATATCAAACAAGAGGGAAAATACAGCTTACAAAGGAAATAAAGGCTGAAAAACAAACTAATAGAAATAAAAACAAAATGGACGAAGTGTACTTACAGCTTGAAGTGGTAGTGTCAAATTCAGATTATAAATTATCTTATTGGCCCGTATAGATAAATGATAATATTAGATAAGTATGTGTGTAGATAGATAACACTAAACTCGACATTAAACCACATTCAAGTAAAAAACATTGTATAGAACATCAGAAAAAAAGAGGGGAAAAGTAATATAAGAACAGAGGACAAACAGGAAATAAAAAAGGTAAATATAAAAGTAAAATAAAAATTAAAAACCAAGGCACACTAACACAGTATGTATTGAATGCGGGGGCTTATAAGTACAGTATCTTGGGAGCTATTAAACAACCATAGGGGAACTGTTAATGGATGGATGAGCATGCAACAAAGTAAGCTAAAGAGGCATGAGAAATATGAACAAAGATGGTAAGGTGGATAAAGGAAACTTAGTAAATGTTGCATGTAGAAATTGCTCAGCATAAATGAGTACACCCCAACAGATTTGTCAGAAAATCTTTACTTTCAGAATCAACATTTTCTATGGGACACTGTACTTCAAAATACTCCCACAAATGCTGACCATTGACTGCAAACAAGATTTGTTAATTTGCAGACACAAAAAAGTATTTTTCCTAACAAATTCATTCAAGCCTATGTTGCAAAAATGAATACACCCCAATGAAAGTCTTAGGAGCAAAGCTAAATGTTGGACAACAAAATCCTAACTAACAAGAATTCAACTACAGGTGAGTTTAATTATTGATTAAACAGGTGTCCAGCAGACAGTTGATTATAAAAGGGCGCTACTTAACAAAGAAAACCCCTTCCCATTTCATGCTGTCAGCAATGGCACTGCATGGAAAAGAAATGTCACAAGGCCGGAAAAAGAAAATGATTTCTTTACACAAGAAAGGTGAAGGCTACAAGAAGCTTTACTTATCAGTCAAAATACTGTAGCAAAAGTGATACAAAAGATGAAACAGCAACCATCTCACAGAAATGTCCAGGCCATCCATGGAAGTTAATACCTCGACAGTTAATACCTTCTGATGAGAAGGTTTTAAGAAAATTGCCATGCAAGTTCACTGCAGTTAGCTAAAGAAGTAGAAAATCAAACTAGGGTGATTGTTTCCTGTGACACAATATGGCGTACACTGCAGAGAAATGGCATGCATGGGTGTTGTTCATGAAGAAAGCTCCTCCTAAAGCACATGCACAAAAAAATCCCATCTAGAATTTGCCAGGGTACATGCTGAAAAAGAAGAAGACGACTGGGAGTCTGTACTCTGGAGTGATGAGACCAAGATAAATATTTTTGGAACTGATGGCTCCAAACTGTATATCATTGAAAAGGTGAGGAGTACAAAGAAAAATACACAGTACCTACAGTGAAACATGGTGGTGGCAATGTCCTTCAGTGGGGCTGCATGAGTGCTGCTGGTGTCGGAGAGCTAAATTTCATTGATGGTATCATGAATTCACGGATGTACTGCTCTGTATTGAAAGAGGAGATGCTACCTTCACTCTGTGCCCTTGGTCGTCGTGCACTTTTCCAACATGCCAATGATCCAAAACACACATTGAAAGCCTCTGCTGCATTTCTAAAGAAGAATAGGGTGAAAGTGAAGCAGTGGCCAAGTATGTCTCCTGATCTTAACCCAATCGATTACCTATGGGGAATTCTGAAGAGACAAGTTGAGCATCACTCTCTATCCAGTATCCAGGCTCTAAAAGTGGTTGTTTTTGAAGAATGGAAAAAGAGAGATATTGCAATGTGTCGCCAATTTGTTCATTCCATGCCTAGAAAACTTGGTGCTGTCCTTATAAATCATGAAGGTCATACAAAATACTAGATGTAGTTTTTGTTGTGGGGTGTATTCATTTTTGCATCAAATAATTTGAATAAAACTGAAGATTTTGTAATCTAAATTATATTATTAACCTTAGTTTCATGTAATGTAATGTTCTATAAAACTCAGTTTTGTCAAAATTTTGGAAATTTTTTTTGTGTTCATTGAGATATTGATTAAACTCTTACTTTTCAAAAGGGGTGTACTCATTTATTCTGCGCACTGTAATTGACCAAAAAATGGATTATAAAGGTTATGTAATAGAAAAGAAAGATGAGAGGTTAAAAGATAAAATCCACATCCATCCTAATGACAGTAGAATAGTAAGATGGTGAGATTGGTATATTGCCACTACACACCACTCTATAATAGTATACAGAAAAATATATACAGTGCATCTAGAAAGTATTCACAGCGCTTAACTTTTGCCACATTTTGTTATGTTACAGCCTTATTCCAAAATGGATTCAATTCATTTCTCCTCAACATTCTACAAACAATACCCCATAATGACAACGTGAAAGAACTTCGTTTTGAAATATTTGCTATTTATTAAAAATAAAAAAAATGAAAAAAAAGCACATGTACATAAGTATTCACAGCCTTTGCCATGATACACAAAATTGAGCTCTGGTGTATCCTGTTCCCACTGACCAAAATCCTGGTTCAATTACTGGCTGATCGCCTTCAGGACCATGTAATAATCAGGACCATGACAGGGATATACATATTTTACATTGGGCCAAACATAGTCCTGCACAGACTCCCTGTATAGTGTTGTCGATAGAAGCTGAAAAGGCCTTTGACAGTGTTAACTGGACATGCTCTGGGCATGGACCTGGGGAGAGGATGCTGGGCTGGATTTTAGTCTTATACTGCAAACCTCAGGATCGGGTGAAGATGAACAGGATGTTGTCTGAACCTTTCCCTATTGAAAATCGGATGTGATAGGGCAGCCCTCTCCCCCCCTTGTTCTTTGCTTTGGTGCTGGAGCCCTTCCTTAGGACAATTAGAAAGAAAAATGACATTACCAGGATTCGTATCGGATTGTTTTTGGCCTATGCCGATGACCTCCTTTTTTATTTGACACAACCTCATGTTTCCCTACTAGTGCTCATGGAAGAGATGAATCAGTTTGGCCTATTATCAAACTTTAAAATTAATTACAATAAATTGCAACTGCTGTCAATTCATGTTCCATCGGCTTTGTCCTTGTCTCTGAGACAGTCTTTCCGGTTCATTTGGAGGGAAGGATTACTTCGATACCTTGGAACCGATATCTTACCAAACCCAAAACTCTTGCATGACTATAATTATGGTGTAATTATAGAAATATAACTTGATGGCATTTTACAGAATCTGCAGCAATGGAAGGACCACCCTTTAAGTGGGTTTGGGAGGATAAATGCTTAAAATGACCATTCATACATAAGCTGTGTCATCAATTAATGAAAACCATGTATGAGAAATAAAAAATATAAAAAAATACATAAAAGATATTATATAAAAAATTGTATATTAAGGTAAAAATGTTTTAAAATATATTAAACTATTTGTGCCTAGTGCATGTAAGCCCCTATGTGCAATATAGTATATCACAGTGCATCTAAATGATAAAAAAACATGCATAAGATCATGATACAGATATTTCATATATAAAAATCAACCCATATTCAGTGAAAAACATTTAAATAGTCTAATATAGGGCCAGTTCACACTACATGCATTTCAGTTGCTTTTTTTCTGCATCCAAAACGCGCAGAAAGTAGGTTATATGTAGTCAATGTAAATTTTTCACATCAGTGCGTGCAGTTTCAGTGTGTTCCGTAGAACATTTTTTATGCACAGAACTGTACTGGAAAGCAGTAAAATGCATAAAAAACACACCAGAATGCACCAAAACACACCAAAAATGCACTGCAAAGCACAAGTCCCTATTTGAAGAAAGAGAGAGGGTAAAAAATTAACTAGAATGCAAAAAAAACGCACTGGAACATGTAAAAAATGCATAAAAAATGCACCAGAATAAAAAACAAGTGCAAATAGTCCAATCATGCAGATAGTTCCAATACAGTGCTAATAATCCAATAAAGTGCAAAATGCTTTTGCTAAAATGAGTGTTCAAATTAAACTTTCAGTGATCGTCTGTGATCACCATCAGATTATCACCTACTCTCCTCTCCTTTAGGCGCACCCTGAAAACCCATCTCTTCAGGGAAGCCTACACCACCCCCTGCTAACTTGCCGACCTCCTCCACTCTTCCTACCACTCCATCCCCCACAGCTATCTCCTCCTGTGCCACCATCCCCTCCGTCCTAGATTGTAAGCTCGAAAGAGCAGGGCCCTCAATCCCCTCATGTTTTGCATTGTATTGGTATTGTTCTGTCACATGTTCTGTCCCCCTCTGTAATGTACAGCGCTGAGCGAACTATTGGCGCTTTATAAATACTGTATAATAATAATAATAATAATCACACGACACCATGTGATCTCGCCTACACACACAGTACTCACCAGCTCTTTGAACTAAATAACATGAAACAAAATCCATACAATTTCAATGGATCTCCATTAGATGATGATCACATCGGTAGGACAGCTGGGATCCTGGGATTTCCAATTAAGCATGCAATTATCCTCTCCAGCCAGGGCCGGTGCTTCCACTAGGCAAACTAGTCAATTGCACTGCCACCTAGGGGTGCCTGGGCGCAGCATAGGCCGGCACTCTCTCTTTGTGGGATGCTGCCAGGTCATGAATGTTCCTCCAGCTGAAGGGAGGAAGAAAGGACAGAGGAAGATGCCTGGGGCCAGGGAAGCAGCTGAGCTGCAGCTCCTTTCAGTGTTCTTCTCAGACTCAGTCTCTTACTGCAAATCGGCTGATCACTGTGGACATCCAGCCCTTCTCTTTCCATTCATCAGTGCAGGCAGAGCTGCGCCTTCGGAGGAAGGTAATGTATGACTCTTATTTCTCATGTCTGAGTGAGTGTGACCTGGCTGGACGTCCATCACATGTGCAATGTGTCAGTGAGTGATGACATCATCTAAATCCCAAAGCCTGCTCTTCTAGTGCATGTTGGGCCTGCTGTTCTGTTCAGATGTCAGATCTGTCACTGTGTGGGGTCGCTCAGTTCAGGTGTTCTGTGTGTGTGGGCTGGACTGCCTCTTGTCACAGCGTTTTATCTCCACCCATTGATTGGACGACGCTTCACAGTACAGATGGACAATGATCCAAAACACACTGCAAAAACAACCCAGGAGCTTTTAAAGGAAAAGAAGTGGAACATTCTGCAATGGCCGAGTCAATCACCTGATCTCATCCCAATTTACCATGCATTTCATTTGCTGAAGGCAAACCTAAAGGCAGAAAGACCCACAAAGAACAGCTGAAGACAGCTGCAGTTAGAGCCTGGCAAAGCATAGGAAAAGAGGAAACCTAGTCTTCGGTAATGTCTATGGGTTCCAGACTTCAGGAAGTCATTGCCAGTAAAGGATTCTCAACAAAATATTAAAAATTAACATTTTATTTATGATTATATTCATTTGTCCAATTACTTTTGGTCCCTTGAAAAAGGGGGGATGGCTAATCTTAAGAGCTGTAATTCCTAAACCCTTCCTCCAATTTGGATGTACATACCCTCAAATTAAACCTGAGAGTGTGCACTTTCAGCCCACATCAATTATATAACTATAGCTTGAATATGTTTTGGTAAATATCTGAAAAAAAAACTAATAATATGCCTTTGTCCAAATATATATGGACCTAACTGTATATAACATGGGACGTATTGCAAATGATAATGATACATTCCTTTTAGTTTGATTGCAAACAAACTTTTCCTTTCTTTTGGGTTGTTTAGATGGCAATCTACATGTTCTATACCTATTGCATTTAACAAAACCTTTTCTTTCAAAAAATGGCAACATTCTTTTCGGGGGGGTCTATAATGTTATGAACTATTTTTGTGTGAAGTGAAGGGGCTCTTTTATCAATAAATCCAGGCTTATTGCAGAAAATGTTATTCAGTTCTTTATCTTTAGGAAGAATGGGCCAATACTTTATGAAAATTCTATCTACTTCTTTATATGGAAGATTGTAATCAGTGATAAAATTCAGTTCTTTCACACCATTTTCCCTAACCTTTTTGTTTAGAATTAAAAGTTATTCCGTTTAATCAAAGCAATCTGTCTCATTACTTCTTCCAACTCCTTCCTATTATATCCTTTATCTTCAAAATGTTCCATCATCATCTCCGTTTGAATATGAAAATCAGTGTCTTTTATACAATTCCTCCTAATTCGGGTGAATGGTGCTTTTGGAATGCTCCGAATCCAATTCATATGATGACAACTCGTGGTGGGAATGAAACTGTTTCAATCTGTCTCTTTGAAAAATGTTTTCAGAAATATGCCATCTTTCACCTTAAACAATGTTAGATTTAAAAAATCAACCTGAGTATGGTTCCAAACACCACTAGAAGACAAACCCTATTTGTTCTGATTAATGTATTCCAAACACCTTTAAAATCATTATTTGTACCTTCCCATATTGCTACAATTTTGTCTATGAAACGCCTGAACATTTTCAGTCCTGGCCATTTCCCGTAGATTGCTTCCTCCTCCCATTTAGCCATAACTATGTTTGCAACACTGGGAGCATATTTAGCCTTTTTCATGTTGAAAAAAAATCATTTTTATACTAGAAGTAGTTGTTGGACATCACCAACTCCAGTAATTCAATGATAAACTCTCTGTTTCTTTTTCGAATTAGTTTTTTTCTCTAATGCGCACCTTACTGCTTCTAATGCATCTTCTTTTCTGATACTGATGTATAAAAAATTGACATCAATCGTCCCCAATACATCACTCTCTCTAATTTTTACTTTCAGAATGTTAATGTTCTCCCCACTATCTTTGAGATATGCATTATTCCAAACTACATTATTCTGCAGGAAAAAAATCTATGTTCTCTCCCACCCTTGAGAATAAAGAGTCTACCCCAGTCACAATTGGTTTCCCCGAGTTGTTTCTTATCTTTCTGAATTTTAGGTAAGTAATATATCGTGAGAATTTCTGGGGCCCTAGGTACTAAATATTTTGATACTTTCTTGGTGAGGATCCCTAATTTCCTTCCTTTTGTAATAAATTTTTTTAGTTTAAGTTTTAATTTATATGTGGGTTACCAGAAAGTAATAACCTATCCATCTCAACCTCATAATCTTTTTGTCTAGAATGAAAATCTTGCCACCCTTATACGCCTGGTGGATATTACCACTTCCTTTTTCCTTTCTAATTCCTTTTGTTATAAAACTCGGGGTCCTCTTATTACATATTTTCAAATTTTTAACATCATGTTCTACTATATTATTAAACACTTCAAGAAATTGAATTCCCCCCACTTTTGGATTAAACGCTGATGCATTTTCTAGATTGCTATACATATAATATTCCTCTGCTATCGTGCCAATCTTGTGGATTTTATTGACTTCAAAAAAATTTTTAAGATTGAACTTTCTTATAAACTTCTGTAAATCAATAAAAAGATTAGACGTATTAATATTCTGATTGGGGGAATTTTTGATGCCTAAATCCAAAACTTTTAATTCCTCAGTAATTGTGATACTGCTAAGATTAAAAATACCCGTACCTAATTTTCTCTCTCTCTTTTCACTTCTCTTTCCTCCTCTCTTTTTCCTGTTCTCTCCATATTCATGGTTTCCATATAATAGGATCTCCCTTTGGGGTTGTTCCACTGATGCCACCCCCCTCCGCAATGTCCTTGCATACCTGTCCTATAATTGCCCTCTCCTTTCCCTCTTGGATGTCCTCTGGGGGGCCGTCCATGTAGTTCTTTTTTGAAAAAAGTGGGACCTCTGAAAATTGTATGTTCTAGATGCCCCCCCCACACACACACACACACATAACTCCCTTTATTTCTTTATTTCTGGGGTCATAGCCTCTATAATACCCTCAAGGGGGACCACTAAATCTAACTCTTTGATCACTGTTCCTCTCGTTATTTTTATTAGTAATTCCCACATCCTCTTGCCACTTATATACATTATCACTCTTATAATCAATTATGTCCCTTTGAAATGTTTTTGGTTTTTTTAGTTCTAGTGTCTTTATCCACTTTTATCACAAACTCTTGTAATGTTTTGGATCTTTCTACATATTCTGTGGTCTCATCCAATGGAATCATCATCTCTTTTAATTCTTTTACCTTTGACTCTACTTTCTGTAATTTTCTCCTTCTTCTTCTGATAATCAAATCCGATAGCCTCTGTTCACTCTCATTGAAAAAATTAAACCACTAATCTATTTCTTCTTTTTCAGTTAACCCATCGTCAGCTGGGATATCCCACCTTAGTCTCTTTGGTGCGATCTCCTTCTCCATATATTTCTGTAAGGGGGCGATATCCCACCATAATTTAATTTGCTTTTCCATTGTGTGTTTCAAAAGTTTAAAGTTTGCTTCTGAATTGGTTTTCTATTTATTAATGTGTGGTAATTCAGTGAGTGCTCTATGAACAGATAGCAGCTAGTACACTAAAGGAAATCACACGAACCTTGAAATGCAAACATATAAAATAAAGTGCAGCGCTAAAAAGATATGGATAATAAATGAAATAAAATAATCCTAAATAAAAGTTAATTCAATATATAATCATCCACTTGTCTGAATGTGGTATATGGCACCAATAGTAACTTCCACAAGAGCAGATATTTTCAAAGCCAGTGACAGGGAATAAATGGCAAAAATGCGCACTCACCGACTGCACATAGGATATGTGCATATAAATATATATCTCCACTGGATGGAGTATGTACAGCATGCAGATGGTGGGCTTCCCTCAAAGACAGGAGGTCATCAGGCTTGGGTGTAGTAATGATCTGCTGGGTCCAGAGGTCTCCTTTAGGATAACTGGGTTGACAGCCTGGATACAGGGCTCCCTCCTCTAGTCTTTTCCTCCCCCAGCCAAGTTGTCCCTGTCCAGCACCCTTTCATTAATTGGATTTCAGTTCTTTTAATCATCTATACCATATACCATAAAATATCCATGGCTGCAGACTTACTTTTCAAAGAAGGAGACACAATGAATTTATTAATTAGAGATCTTGGATCCAGGAGGTAAGAACATTGACATTGACCTGAACTGTTTTTTGAGTAATTTTTTAAATTTTATATATATATATATATATATAAATTGTTATGAATGCAATTTTAAAATTGATTACATGCTGGTTACAGTAGGGTAATCAATATTTTAGACATTGGCATAACATTTTTTATTGTTTTTTCATTTTGTTTGGTTGGAGGTAGAGTGCCACTTTAAGGAGGTATAGTTCTTTGAAAAGGAAAATGTATAGGTGTAAGCTTGGGAGAGGATATAATGACCATAGGAATTATAAGTACTAGGACACTCATAGGATCAAACACGGTTGTTAACTGAGTGATATTAATGTTTTATTATATAGTAGTTTTAGAATTATGTATTTTATTTGCAGTGAAAATATGGTTATGTGCGGGCCATGGCACGTCCATCCACCTCCGATGATGGCTTGATGCTGAAACGCCTAAGGTGTGGTTTGGATAGTGACATCACCTTGCCTGCTCATGGCTTGGAGACACTGCCAGAGCTGACAGTGCATACTTTAAACAAGCGATGTAATCTTAGTGTCGAGCGGTCACTCACCGATTGTAAGCGTGATTCTTTTTTTATGCAGAGAAGTAAATAAATGTATTATGGTTTTACACTATTTGTGCTTCTCTCTTTCTGACATGGATTAATAGGATGGGATCGAACAGATTGATTGTATGATGTATTGCTGGAGAGGATAATTGTATGCTTAATTGGAAATTCCAGGATATGATTCTACAGCTGTCCTAACGATGTGATCATCATCTAATGGAGACCCATTGAAATTTTATGGATACTGTATAAATTTGGCACTTTTCATTTTGTTCATTACATTTAGCTCAAAGAGTCAGTGAGTACTGTGTACTCTTAGGAGAGATCTCATGGTGTTGTGTGATCATGGATGATCACTGAAGAGTTTCATTTGAACACTCATTTCAGCGACAGCATTTTGCACTTTATTGGATTTTTAGCACTTTATTGGAACTATCTGCACTATATTGACTATTTGCACTTTTTTCACTGGATATGGGTTTATTTTGATATATGAAATATCTATATAATGATCTTATGCATTTTTTTTATAATTAAGATGCACTGTGATACCCTATATTGCACACAGAGGTTTATATACACTAGTCACAAGGAGTTTAATATATATATAATTTTTCATATACTATCTTTTATATATTCTTTATATTTATATCACATACGTGGTTTTCATTAATTGATGACACAGTTTATGTATGAATCAGTTCACTTATGCTTGTGCTTATTTAATTTTAGACCATGTTTTTTTTTGTAGCAGCAGTTGATTTATTGATTGGGTGTATCAATTTAATTGGTTGGCACAGACCTATTTTGACATGGTTTTAAAATGACCATACCCATTTCGCTACCGCGATACCTTTTTAAACAATTATGTCAGGCTTTTTTAGCTTTTGTGTGGCATGGGAAGCATCCACGGTTGTCTTTTGATATACTATGTAGATGTGAACTGGATGGATGAGTGGGCCTTCCTGATATATCACTCTACAATAAAGCTACAGCACTGGTACAGATTTAAATTGGTGCCACAATGTTTCGTCTAAACTCTTGGTCCTGTTGGAGAAAACGATAGTGGGTAAAAACTTGGCAGGGGCACCATGGATCCCAGCGACCGGTTGGGGACTCTACAGGACTCTCTCTTTCCATTTGAATCAATTTGCGTGAAACTCTCAGACAATGGACACAACCTCTCCCATACGTATAAGCCTGTACTAAATGCGCAATCGGTATCTACTTCATATTTTATTAAGGAATTGAAAAGGGAACTGGGCCTGGAATTCATTTGCTCTCAAATCCAGAAAATGATCCAACTGACACACACAACCTCCATCAGCACTCATACTCAAGAGTCCTCTTACAAATTTCTGACTAGGTTGTACATAACCCCCTCACATTCAGCTCAGATATTCCCTGTAGCTGACCTTTGTTGTTGGTGGGGCTGTAATCAGAGGGAAATGTTCTTACACCTTTGGTGGTCTTGTCCCAAGTTTATGGCCTTTTGGGAGGAAATCATCCCTTGGATTAAAAAAACCCTCAAACCAATTGCCAGTATTTTAAGAAAAGTGTTACCCCCTACGTGCTTAATGCAGCAAAATCCCTCATTCCATGCTTTTGGAAATGAACCGACTGTTCCTTTCAACTTGATTGGAAATGAGAGGTGGAGAATATTGTGGAATTGGAACGTTGGGTACACTTGGTTTAAAATCAGCAGGATAAATTTAAAGGTATATGGGAGGGCTGGATGTATTATTAATTTGATGTATCAACCACCAGATTTTTTTTCCTTAAGTCTAGGTTTAGTTCCATAAGTTGAGTTTGTTGTGCTGCCTTTTTCTCTTTATGTAGGAGTCACATGGTCCCTGACATATTTCAATATTATTTCTACATTGGCAACTTTGTTGGATGTGTCACGATAATCCCTGTCTTTTTTATGTCATGATGCTACTAATTTACTTTTACTGTACCTTGAATGATCAGAAGACTTGCTTGATGTTTATCAGCCTGCAATGTGTGCTATGATGGCCTTCCATTTCCAACTGTCTGCAATCCATCTCTTAAGCATGTGGTTTTTGCAATAATTAATGCTTTCTCTTTTTCTTTGCATTGTAAAATGTTAATAAAAATATGATAATAAAAACAAAGTTGTCCATATAGTGAACTTGGTGTAGAGTTATTCACTCTAAGGTCATCACAAAGGACAAGGACCATTATGTCTGGAGGAAAAAAGATTTACCCTCCACATATGAAAAAGCTTCTACAGTATGAGCTGTAAAAATGAAGAATAGGCTTCCCCAAGAACTAGTTCTGTCCAGCTCAGTAAACTGTTTAAAAAAAAAAAAAGAGTTGTATGCATTCCTAAATAGACAAACCTAAGTGGATATTAACATTTATAGGTAATAACATAAGGAATTATTTATCCAGTGAATATCTTATTGCCTTCTGGGGGATCAGAAAGAAATTTATTTTTTCTCCACAGGAAAAATTGGACCATGCTTTATAGGGTTTTTTGGTTTTTTGCCTTCCTCTTAATCAACTGTCAGTATAGAATTCTGTGTTTTCTATTTATTTATTTTTATTTTATTGCTTGAACTAGATGGACTTGTGTCATTTTTCAACCTGATTAACTGTGTAACATAAAAATGTATAAACCTCTTTTGCTGCATAATAAACTATACATATAAAACGTTTGCAAAACTGAACTTATATATATAGTTGAAATCTTGAATTTTCATCAAATATATTTTCTTCTCTGGGGTTCCTTTTTGTGAATATCAGTGAAAGCTTTCTGCATGAAGACAATACTGAACTTTAGCTCTCAGCCCCTTATCACAATTATACACGAGTGTTAACAGGTCTTGACCAGCAATCATTAGCTGAGTCTTTCATCCTTTTGTGATAACAATGAATGAGACTTTAATAGGGTCACTCTAATATGTAACCTTGTACATGTAAAGTGCTGTAGGAAATGAAAGCTTAGAACTAATTGGTGATTCTGATCAGTGGGTATTTTCAAAGCCATCAGCTGATTTTCTGAGGCTATTAGTGTCACTGTATGCAGCCAAAGAAATGATTGCTTGCAGGAGAATGGCCATACTGAAATAATTATCAAAGGCTCCTTGGATGACTTTTATATTCCCTGTGTTATTTGGTTCACCTAAGGCTCTATTGTCACATTCGACCATAAGTATTACAGCCATCAGTTCAGTTCAACGTGATCCAACATATATTTTGTCTGCTCTCAATTATTATACTTTGAGGAGGAAAACTGATTCCTGGAGTTTACTATTACGATAGGGATTTCAGTTGTCTTTTTTTAAGTTTGGGAGGTTTCCTCAGATATGAAATAGTTATATCCTTTTGGTTTATATGTGCAGCATGTCTTTAAAAGACAAAAGACAACTCAATGGCTGAAAAACACATTTCTGTATATAATATGTACTGGGACAGTATATAATGTATATTTTAGAGTATAACTATAATTATGTTTTTATATAGTTGCCAATCTTTAAAAATTATTCCAGGGACACACATTCGCTGTGCTTACAGAAAGCCATTGTAGGTGGAGAATGTACTTTACTTAGGGGTGTGGCATTATTTAAAATAGGTGTGGTTTTACAAATGCATATTGTTAACTTAACCCCATACTTTAATTAAACATCTATAAGGGATCTGTACTTATAGGGCTATACAAAGTAAACAAAAACAACAAAATACTGTTACTGTAACAGTAAGCATGTAAACACTGATCCTTAAGCCCCAGTTTACATGTATGTGAATTGGATGCATCTTGAACAAAAAAGGATTTTCCGTGCAGCTGGTTCACATATGTGTGGGCCGACAGCAGTGCGATTTCAAAAAGAGTCTGATATGATTTTCAGCCCTGTTCAGGTGCAATTTCAAGCGTCATACACTTTAACAACTGAACGCACTGGATGGTGCTTGAAATCTCGCTGCAAACTGGCCTTGCATGTATGTGAACTCAAGCGAAAGGTTTTAACCACTTTAATACGATGCTGTAGCCAAAAGATGGCTACAGTATGGCTTTCTTGTTCTGCAGGGGGGCGCCTATAGACGTCTCCCAGAACACGCTTCCTGTGTGCCCTCTAGGGTGTGCATTAGGTGAGCTCTTTGACCGCTGTGTCCCTTGGATCATAGATTGCAGTAAAGGTCCTTTACCATGTCATCAGATGTGTCGATTTACAGCTGATCACATGTAAACAGACATTTGCCGTTTTCTGGCAGTCTTTTTCTCACATGCTGTGTCTGTGTGAGGAAAAGACAGCTGATACCCAGTAAGTGCAGCCCCATCAGTGCAACTTGTCAGTACCCATCAGTATAGTGTATCAGTGCTAATTAGTTCCCATCAGTGCTGCCTATCATTGTCCATCAGTGCTGCCTCATCAATACCTCCTCATCAGTACCAATCAGTGCAGCCTCCTCAGTGCCCATCAGTGCAGCCTCATCAGTGCACATCAATGAAGAAGGAAAATTACTTAGTTTCTGTTATAAAATTTTGCAAATAGAAAAAACTTTTTTTTTAAATTTCGGCCTTTTTTCATATGTTCAGCATACAATAAAAACACAACAGTAATTAAATACCACCAAAAGAAAGCTCTATTTGTCTAAAAAAAATTGATAAAAGTTTCTTATGGGTACAGTGTTTCATGACCGTGCAATTGTCATTTAAATTGCAGCAGTACTGAAAGCTGAAAATTGGCCTGGGCAGGGGGGGAGGTGAAAATGCCCAGTATTGAAGTGGTTAAAGGAGGACTGCAGACAATAATAACATAAACAACCATTCTGCACAGTAATGAAAATCAGGTGGAAAAAAAATCACCACATGCATAAAAACTAAGTAATGAAGTTGTACTGTGCAAAATAATATGTTTAACAAGTATACACTGACAATGGTGTACTTAGCATAATTGATACCCAGGTGGATTATACTGCTTGGGCAGTATAGTGTCAGCTTAGGGCAGTATAGAGACAGGCTAGGGCAGTATAGTGTCAGTTTAGGGCAGTATAGAGACAGGCTAGGGCAGTATAGTGTCAGCTTAGGGCAGTACAGAGACAGGATAGGGCAGTATAAAGACAGACTAGGGCAGTATAGTGTCAGGTTAGGGCAGTAATGAGACAGGCTAGGGCCAGGGGTGTCCAAACTATGGCCCTCCAGGTGTTGAGGAACTGCAAGTCCCATGAGGCCTTGCAAGACTCTGACATCCACAGGCAAGACACCCAGAGGCAGAGGCATGATGGGACTTGTAGTACTTCAACAGCTGGAGAGCCATAGTTTGGACACCCCTGGGCTAGGGCAGTATAGTTTCAGGTTAGGGCTGTATAGTGTCAGGCTAGGGTAAAAAAGTGTCAGGTTAGGGCAGTATAGTGGCAAGCTAGGGCAGTATAGTGTCAGGCTAGGGCTGTATAGTGTCAAGCAAGGGCAGTATGTCAGGCTAGGGCAGTATACTGACAGGATACTGCAGTATAGTGCCAGGCTAGGGCAGTATAATGACAGGATATGGCAGTATAGTGTCAGGCTAAGGCAGTATAGTGACAGAGTAGGGTAGTATAGTGGCAAGCTATGGCTATTGACCTATTACTTGCAGCCACTTCAAAAAAAGTGCCTCCCTAAAATGCAATTGTTTAATAGAAATGGTGAGAGTGGCGCTAATAAATAAAAGGTCAGTTAGCAGTTAGTGCCAACTACTTCTTCCACACTGTCAGGAAACACAGGGGTACGCCTCCTCTCCTCCAAGATGAGACCAAATGCCAACTCAAAGAAAAGGATTTCTATGTTGAGGTGTGCTAAAGTGCTGTATAGGGCTGTATAGTGTCAAGCATGTCAGGCTAGGGCAGTATAGTGACAGGATACTACAGTATAGTGTCAGGCTAGGGCAGTATAATGACAGGATAGGGTAGTATAGTGGCTAGGGCTGTATAAGAGCAGAGCAGCGGCGTATGCAGCAAAAAACTTAGCGTTGATTTTCCCTGTAGTGCCTTAAGAGGCACATTTAAAGTAAAAGCATAGTTTTTTTTAACTGTGGTTTTAATAAACATATTGCACGATGAAGCACTTTTCTTTGACTTTTCTATGTCCCCAAGTGAATGTGGAGGAGATTTAGCATACCTCAACATAGAAATCCTTTTCTCTGAGTTGGCATTTGGTCCCATCTTGGAGGAGAGGAGGTGTACCCCTGTATATTCTGACAGTGTGGAGGAAGAAGTTGGCATTAAGTGCTTACTGACCTTTTATTTATTAGCGCGACTCTCACCATTTCTATTAAACAATTGCATTTTAGGGAGGCACTTTTTTGAAGTGGCTGCTAGGTAATAGGTCATTTTTGGATTTTTGAGTTTAGGTATTCCATTTAGCGCAGATATTTATTTGTATTTAGTATAAAGTATAACGACAGGTTAGGGCAGTAAAGTCTCAGGATAGATCTGTATAGTGTCATGCTAGGCATAGGACAGATCTGTATAGTGTCACAGTATTAGGCAAGGGTTGTTTAATGTCAAGTTAGGGCAGTATAGTGGGAAATTCAAAGAGCACCAAGAGACAACCTAATCTACTAAGAGGGCAGGGGAGAGCTATAGACAGCACCCCCCTTCCAGCCACCTGTAGACCTGATTGTTGGCTTAGACTGGCAGTGCACAAATTTGCATACTCTATTTACTAAATAGCTGCGAAAGTGCAGATGTCCCTGCTGCTGGGATCTTGGGACACATCCCGAAACAAAGCAGTGTTGGGACAGCTGACAAAAAGACGGGACTGTCCAGCCAAATCCGGACCTGCTGGCAACTATGCTTTTATTATTTTGCATACTACCCACACTAGGACTTTATAGCATTAAAAATAAATTACTAAATTTTGAAAATAAAAAAATTGACAAATAATGTGTAAATCCCTACAAATTATTTTATCAAATGTTTAAGTATATTAGGGCTGCTGCTGAGATATGGTTTATTCCCCTTATGAAACAAACCAAGATGAAAACAATTCAAAGCACTGCCCTATATATTAATATATACCTTAAATATGCCCAATATCTGTGCAGACATCAATGAACTTAAAGTTCAAATAATTGTGCAGTCTATAGTGGTGCAATCTTCTTCCAGAACAAGTGCCAAAATTACTGTGCGGTGCTCCCCTCCTTTGTTCCCCCACTCACTAACAGTTGTGGACTCTTATGTATAAAGAGTCTAATGTGCTTGTATTACAGATTCCTTGTGATCGCTGGGACTTGTATTCTTGTTGGTCAATCTCTCTTCCACTGCATCTCCTATGGTTGCATTGCTGATGTCCTCTCACATAGAAAAAGGAAAGGCAAAAGGCTGCACATAGCGTAATACCATTTTATTATGAACAGTTAAAATTTGTTGCACCTAAATAAATAAAGTTTTAAAAATCATAAAAACTGCCGGACTAGAAGTGACGCTCCGACATGCATTGCAATGGCTGGATATGACATCATGTCTGGTCTCTGCTTAAGTTTCGACCATCCAGAGGCAGAGCCTCTGAAGATGCCCTGTGGGTGTGAGAGATGTACCATGGAGCAAAGAAAGAAGGTGGCCTGGTCTGATGACTCACGTTTCTTTTACATCATGTAGATGGCCTGGTACATGTATATCACTTATCTGGGGAAGAGATGGCACTAGGATGCAGTGTGGGAAGAAAGCAAGCCGGCAAAAGCGGTATCTTGCTTTGGAAAATGTTGGGCTGGGATGGTACTGGACACATAGCATCTACTAAAACATTGTTGTTGACCAAGTAACCCCTTCATGGATATGGTACCGTATTTTTCGCCGAATAAGACGCACCTGACCATAAGACGCACCTAGGTTTTAGAGGCAGAAAACAGGAAAAAAAAATTCTGAACTAATGGACTGCAGACACAGTACAGGAGATGACCAGAGACTGCGGACAGCACAGGGATGACCAGAGACTGCGGACAGCACAGGGATGACCAGAGACTGCGGACAGCACAGGGATGACCAGAGACTGCGGACAGCACAGGGATGACCAGAGACTGCGGACAGCACAGGGATGACCAGAGACTGCGGACAGTACAGATGACTGCTGACCTTTGGGGAGGTGGGGAGCGGGTACCTGAATTTGACAGGTACCCGCTCTTACTTCCGCAGAGTTGTTCTTTGATCTTACCTGTTCCTCGATCCAGCCGCGTGCTGTCTTCCCGGCTTCTGTAATGGCGCTCGGCATGACAGCCGGGTGCCCAGTGCGCATGAGCGAGAAGCACTTGCGCTTTGTGGTTGGTCCGGCGGCTTCTGGGATCTGTCATGTGTCCCAGGTACCGCCTTACCATTCACAAAAAGCACCGCTTCTTGCGCATGCGCACTTGGCACCCGGCTGTCATGCCCAGTGCCCGCACTACAGAAGCCGGGAAGACAGCACGCCGCTGGATAGAGGAACAGGTAAGGTCACGCTGCAGAGCTGAGCAGCCGGCCCGGTATTCTGACACGGCCGCGGTGGAAATACCGGACCGGCCGCTCCATATTCGCCTTATAAGACGCACTGACATTTACCCCCCAGTTTTGGGGAAGAAAAAGTGCGTCTTATACGGCGAAAAATACGGTATTTCCTGATGGTAGTGGCCTCTTTCAGCAAGATAATGTGGCCTGCCACACTGCAAAAATGGTTCACGAATAGTTTGATGAACACACCAATGCATTTTGTTTACTTGGCCTCCAAATTCTCCAGATCTCCAATTGAGCATTTGTGGGAAGTGCTGGAAAAACAAGCCTGATCCATGGAGGCCTCACCTTGCAACTTACAGGACTTAAAGGATCTGCTACTGATGGCTTGGCACCAGATTCCACAGCATACCTTCAGAGGTCTAGTGGCATCCATGCCTCAATGAGTCAGGGTTGTTTTGGTGGCTAAAGGGTGACCTACTCAATATTAGGTGGGTAGTCATAAGATTATGGCTGATTGGTGTATATAAATTGGATTTTTACCCAGCAGAAATGCTACTTCCTATAAGCATACATATCTTTCTGGGAAATCTCTTCCCACTATGACATATAGGTAAAAAGTGGTTGAGACGTCAAAACAATTTTTGTTTGATGCAATTAGATGTACCAAACAGTGTTACTTTATTAGAGTAGAACCGTGTAGGCACACTGACTGCTTTCTGTGCTTAGGGCTGGTTCACACCATAGGAATGCAGTTCAGATAAATTCCAGATACATTTCTGCATGTGTGTTTACATGCATTTATGTGTTTTGGTGCTTTTTTATGCATTTTTAAAGTGTTCTGGTGCATTTTTCCTCTCTTTTTTGTTTTACTAAAGTTTCCTGGGCTTTGGTTGTTAGGAGTCATTACTGCTGTTAATGGCCGGGATCAGTCATCAGTTGTTAAGGAGCCCTCTTTTTTTGTTTTATTAAAATTTCCTGGCTTTGGTTGTTTAGAGCTTGCACTCACCTACATCCTAACAACTAGCGACTTATCCCTGCTGTCAGGAGCAGGGATGAGTCATTGGTTGTTAAGGAGCTGGCACCCTCCCAGGGTTCTATCAATGATGAATCATCCCTGCTGTCAACAGGGGTTCTCCACTGACAGCAGAATGTAAACAAAAGAGCTGGCATTAAAAGATAAAACAGCATGGGTGTGTCCCTCCCCCCCAACCCTCACTAGGCCCTTTTGTCTGGAATGGATTTTATAAGGAGCCCCACGCAAAAAAACATTGCATGGGGTCCCCCCTAATGCTCTACTAGACCCTTATCCAAGCATGCAGTCCAGCAGACCAGGAAAGGGAGGGATGAATGAGTGCCCCCCTCCTGAACTATACCAAGCCACATGTCCTCAACATGGGGGGAACGCCCAGGCAAAGCACCATGTCCCCATGTTAATGAGTGAATGAATAAAATATTAAATCCACATTGGAGTTTTTTAAATTATGGAGCTCTGTTAGCTTTTAATATAATACAAAAATCATACAGGTAATATTGTTATGACATTTTATTTTTTCAGTTTCATTTTAGTAATATTAATTTATCTACTGATTTAATATGAATCAAATCTGGCTGATTCAACCTCTCTGCAGTTTGGGTTAAGACAGTGGTGTATTTAGGTTTTGTGCTGTCCTAGGCAACACAAAAATCGGACGCCCCATCCCCGGCAGAGAGAGAGCCTGACACCCACCAGCACCTAACACCCCCCCTGTTGAGAGAGCCTGACAGTGATCAACAACACCCCTGCTCCATTCCCCCTGCCCAAGATCCATTATCTCCTGTGCTCAAAGACTCAGATCAAACGGGCGTTAGTAACAAGCAGCGTGTTGTGTGTTCATCCGCTGGTGATCAGAGGTTGTGCAGCTCTATCATGAAACTGAGGAAGCCTGATAAAACTGTAGAAGAAGATGAAAGAAAGAGCGCACAAACCTTACCTCAATAAATAGTGACTAATTTTATTATTAAGGAAATATACTCACAAAGTGATGGTATAACAGGCATAAGTAACCATAATCCAAACAGGGGTACAGGTAAATCCAAAAGGGGGGGAATGAGGCTAACATGTTTCGAAGGGTGCTCCCTTCTTCATCAGAGCTGGGTTGAGCAGATAGAGACTTCAGTATGGCAGAGTTCCCATGGCAAGGAGATATTCAGCCACTGAGTGTCAGTATTACAGCAGTTCAGCCTGTTTATTCCCCCTGCCCACCTGAGAGAGCCTTGCACTTACACACAACCCCACCCCCGGGGACAGAGAGAAAAACACTTAGATTCACAGCTCTGCACATCCCCGTGAATGACAGTTGGGCTCTGCATACACCATCAAGCAGCCTGCAGCCTCTCTTGGATCCCACCTGGTCCCCATGCCGCATATGTCCCTTCTTCCAGGGGGCAGTGCTGCCCCCTAAAAAATGCCACTCTAGGCAAATGCCTTGTTTGCCTTGTGGTAAATACGCCCCTGGGTTAAGAGCTGTCAGCAAACCCACCCAACTCCCTGAGAACTTCCCACTTCCCCCTTGAAACATGTCGGTGTGGAGCCTGTGCGGACGTTGGCATGCACGCTGGAGTTAGCAGCAGTGTGGAGATGATGGTTTGCTTGTTACATGCTGTTGAATGTGAGTAGACAGTAAGTGGTGTATTTAGGTTTTGTGGTGCCCTAGGCAACACAAAAATTGTGGGCTCCCCCCCCCCAATGAGAGAGAAAGTTCAATGAGTGTTTGTGTGTATATATATATTATTCCTCCATTCCCCCTAGCAAATACCACCCCCTTCCCAAAATCCACATTGCACTTCCTAGAAAAAGTGGAGAGGAAAGAGCTGGGAGGAGGTGAGCTGTGTTGTGTTCTCCACATGATACACTGATAGATCGTATGGGACTGTATACACACACAGTATGATCCCCCCCCCCACCTCCTCCAAGGGCTGCTGATCTCCAGGCAGCAGGAAATGTGGGCAGAGGGTGGTAATCATACTGTGTGTGCAGGCTGCAGGGGCGGACTGACAACTCATGGGGCCCCCAGGCAATAAGAGATAATGGGGCCCCCTGTGTCTCTGCCTACAATAAAGCCAAAGCTGCACCCACACAACAGCCCACCTACATATTGCAGCTCAGCTGCATAGAAAAGTTATTAAAAATAATTTTAAAAATAATAAAATGTTGTGGGGTCTCCCCTCCATTCATACCAAGCCCTTCAGGTCTGGTATGGGTTTTGAATGGAACTCCCACGCCAAAATTAAGCAAAACGGCATGGGGCCCCCCCCAAGATCCATACCAGACCCTTATCCGAGCATGCAGCTTGGCAGGTCAGGAAAGGGGGGGGGGACAAGCGAGCACCCTCCCTCTTGAACCATAGCCGGCCACATGCCCTCAAAATGGGGGAGTGCTTTGGGGGTCCCCCCCCCAAAGCACCTTGTCCCATTGTTGATGAGGACAAAGGCCTCTTCCCCACAACCCTGGCCTGTGGTTGTGGAGGTCTGTAGATAGGGGGCTTAACGGAATGTGGAAGCCCCCTTTAGCAAGAGGGGCCCCCTATGTGAATGAGTATGGGGTACATGGTACCACTACCCATTCACAAAAAAAAGTGTAATGTAAAAAAAGACAGGAGACAGTCTTTGACAAGTCCTTTATTAAAAGAAGAAAAATAAAAGAATGTCCCCCAAAGTAGATCCAATGTCAATCACGATGCCCGCTGCCACCACTACCCAAATAAAGAAAAAGATAAAGAAAAAAGGCTCCGCTCGTGACGCTGGCTCCCGGCCATCTGACTGCTCCACTGGCTTGACAGTTCTTAAATATGAAAGGGGCAGGGACTCTAATGAGTTTATGTACTGTATTCAGGGGCATATCTACCAAAAAGCAAACAAGGCGTTTGTCTCGGGCGGCAATTTTTAGGGGGCGGCACCGCCCCCTCGGAAGAATGGACCTGGTGGACAGAGCCATGCAGGGCTGCCATCTGAGGGGTACCACCCAGGGGCGGACTGACCATTCGGGCATTGCCCGAGGGTCGGGGTCAGTAGGGAGCTCACTGGGCACAATTCACTAAGCGGTATTTTGCCTCGTGCACGCCCCCTACCAGTAAATGCAAAATCACTTATACATGATTTTGCACACCCGTGCTGCCCTGTAGCAGCATTTCTGCTGTAGGGCGGTTGGGAAGCTGTTAATAAAGCTCTAGTGTTGTGCTAAATTGAAAACAAAAACAAAATAATACACAAATTGTTGCAATTCTTACATGATGACGTCACAAGGGAGGCTCTGCCTGACTCGCCCCCGTGCCCGAGTTCATCTCTGGATCCGGGGGGTTGTGAGCAGGTTTTTATCCCCAGAGTGAGGCTTGGTTCTGTTCCTGATTACGGATGTGGAACAGAGGCTTGGTTGTGATGAGATCAGTTCCTAGTCGTGCGGTTTGTTCTATTTCCTGTTACGGGTTAATTCCCGGCCATGTCATTCAGATGGAGGCAAAAATATTCCAAATTAAGGCTTGGCTGCAGCATATATAACCGTGATGGCGGAGGGCGGTCTCCTAGCCCTGGAAGATGTCTGGTATGACGAAATGCGTCGGCGGAGCCTCCCTTGTGTAAGAATTGCCATTTTTACTGTTCCTTGCTGTTTGAGGATTTTATGATTGCTGTAAAGTTCATGATGCTTGTAAGTGTGTTTCTCTCTATTCAATGAATGTTTTTTTTTAAACTATCTGCACTATGAGAGGCACTCTTTTTATTTTTATATGAGTATATACCAGCCCTATGAGATTGGGATGGTCTGAGGAGCCTTTGATGATACATGTGGTCTGGCTTGAGACACATGAGTCTGGATGGAAGTATTTAAAAAAAAAAGGCATTTGTTGACCCCATATAGTCAAGGGGTCAAAGGATCTGGTAAGCTTCCAACTTGTCATCATGCTTGTGCAGTATTCACGTTGGTGGTTACATTTTTCTATATACCACATAGGGACTGTTACACTTATGTTAACTCTATTTGCACTTTATTTCTGGTATTGGTTCACCATTGAGCACTTTATTCTCTGTTAATCATTGCTTTTTATGTAATATCTGTACTCAATTTGCGTATTATTTTGTTTTTGTTTTCAATTTAGCGCAACACTAGAGATTCATTTGTATTTGTGATTTAGATAGGATATCCTCTTGGTGTGTTTGCTGCTTTGTACACAATCTGGTTTGGGCATTTGCGTGGTTTTTTATTTATTATATTTATCACTTTTATTACAAAAAAGTATTTTGCCAGCCTTTGAAACTGGAGTTTGGCATTGCCTGCTATTATTACATCTATGATCTACTAGAACACCCATTTACTTCTCCACCATTGACTCCCCCAGCTGTTCTCCTGTTAGTATGTGAGATGCTTGCATGTTTTTTAGCCCAAATGAATAACCTTAAATTTATCAACATTAAACCTCATTTGCCACAAAGTTACCCAATTAAACAGGTGCATTGAGGTCGGCTTGTAAGTTGGAGACATCCTGTAAGAATGTAATTCCACTGCACAGCTTTGTGACATCTGTAAACACTAAAATGGTACTTTTAATCCCAAACCCTATAGCATTTATAAATATATTAAAAAGAAAGGGTCCCAACGTGGGTAGATATATGATATGATTGACATGATTAAGCCCTGTAGGTGGGGCTAAACACGTCAGAGGAGCATAGCCAACAGTTCATGCTGAAGCCGTATCTTTACCTCTCTATATAGTGTCTGGGTTCTAGTGTGAGGCATTTCTACCTTCTGTCTTCCATTACTATGTCCCCAGTCACTCATTTGTCTAAGTTTTCGCTCACCTCCTCATAAAAAGAAATCAGATTTGTTTGACAACTTTGGATTTTTGTGAAATGCTGACTATTGCTTATCTTCTAGCAAAAACTATATGGTATTTTATTAGATGTTCCAGTATCTTCCTGACTGTAGAAGTTAAAGTAGCCTCTCTGTAGTTACTTGGTAAATACTTTGATCCCATTTTAAATGTATTTTTAAATAAAGGCACCACATTAGATGTGCGCTAATTTAGTGGTAACATGCCAGTCACGTCTTTAAAAAGTAGAAACAATTAAACATGTGCAGAACAAAAAAATTTGTTTTGTTTTGTTATATAAATATTTTTGCTTAGTTAAATTAATTTTATTCATATAATTAGTTTTCGGAATTCATTTTGTTTCGTTTTCAAGTTCAATTCAATTTGACCAAATTCGGAAAACTGGCATTCAAATTTTAATTTATTTTATTTGAACTTCGAATTTCAGAAGATGGTTATATTCTATTTTATTCTATTCTGTTTTATTGTTTTTTTTCTATTCTACTTTATTATTTTCTATTCTCTTGTTTTATTTTATTTTCTATTCTATTCTAATTATTCTTTTCACAATTAAAATTTTGGAAGATGATTATATTCATTTTATTTTATTCTATTCTATTGTTTTTTCTATTGTATTCTTTTCTATTCTATTCTAATGTATTATATTCTAATGTATTCTATTCTAATTTATTCTCTTTGGATTCGAATTTCAGAAGACAGTGTTCTTTTCTTTTCTATTCTGGTCCATTCTTTTCCATTCTAATATTCTATTGTCTATTCCAGGCCTTGAAATTTCCACTCGCCTGCTCGTGTACATGTGTCTGTGTGCGTGTGCATGTACATGTGTCTGTGTGTGTATACGTACATGTGTCTGTGTGTACATGTGTCTGTGTGTATGTACATGTGTCTGTGTGTATGTACATGTATGTGTGTCTGTACATGTGTCTGTGTGTGTATAAATGTGTATTTCTGTGTATGTACATGTGTCTGTGTGTATGTACATGTATGTGTGTCTGTGTGTGTATAAATGTGTCTGTGCGTGTGTGTACACATTTCTGTGTGTGTGTATGTGTGTGTGTGTGTGTATGTATGTACATGTCTGTGTGTGTGTACAGGTGTCTCTGTTTGTGTGTGTGTATGTACATGTGTCTGTATGTAAACCTACATGTATGGGTGGTTTGGTCAGGTTCAGTATTATGTGGTTATTATGGGTGGTAGAGTATGGGGCATTTGAGGTACTGCTAGGTTGGATAGTAGGTAGGATATGCTTGGTAGAGTTATGGTTTTGTGAGTGAAAGATTATGGGGGGTTATAGTTGTATGCGGTGCATGGTCTAAGTATGATGGAGTGTTTAGCGGTACATTGGAAGCCCTGATATAATGTGGGGGGACTCAGGGGACCCTGATGTAATGTGGGTAACATTTAACAGTGCAATTTCATGAAATAATTTACGAGGGCGTGTTTAGGGGCGGAATTAGGGGTGTAGCAGGGTAGGGGTTGGGTGAGGCAACTGGTGGCAAGTAACTCTTAAGGCCTGGTTAGTAGCTCAGGACTTGAAATTTTAAGCCCTGGTCTATTCTGTTCTCTTTTCTATTCTATTCTAATCTATTCTATTCTTTTCATTCTATTCCAATATTCTATTGTCTATTTAATTCTTTTCCATTCCATTCTAATCTATTCTATTCTTTTATATTGTATTGTAAGCTATTGTTTTTCTTTTCCTTTTCATTCTATTCTTTTATGTTCTCTTCTGTTCTTTTATTATTTGAATTTGAGTTGAATTCAATTTAAATCTTATACAAACTTTGTTTAATTTTTTTGGATTCATTACTGTTGCAATTCGGAAATTCAGATACATCCGAAATCACCGAATAACAAAAAATTTGTCCGAATAACATTTCGGAATGACATGAACTGCATGTCTAGAAACAATGGCTTAGATATAAAAGAGCTCATATCACTATTATCCCCATTAAGAATCTAAGCATCCCCATTTTCCTTTCTATACACAGCATGGTAGAGGACAGCAGTTTGTAAACAAATATCAATCATTCAGTTGGCATACAATTACAGATACTAAAATCTGCTGGTGCAATTGAATTCATTCTTTTAGATCTATTAACAAAAGGCTTGGGTGTTGTAAAGATACAGATAGCATTTGCTTTTGAATATAATTAGCAGAGGTAGAGTCTTTTCTTCTATCAGTTTTATAACAGAATGCATATCTGAGAAAAGAAAAAAAAATGTATATATATATATATATATATATATATATATCAAAAACATTTCATCCTTCAGTCTTCTTTCTTTAGTCCTAAGACACTTTCCGATAAAATTTCTTTAAAAAACAGTACCGGATTTCTGGCATGATCGGCAGGTACAGATATAACAGAGCACTTTCAATAGTGTATTTAAAAGACCAAATGAAAGCAAATAAGAGAGGTTCTCACCCTAACCTTGAAGATATCCTATCTAATCTCTAAATATTTCAAGCCAGCAGGTCCCTGGACTGGATGTCAAGGAATAATGCAGACATGCATCGATAGCCAGAGTGTACAGTGCCACCAGCAGGAGGAGGAAGGCTCTCAGCAAGTGTCATCAGAAACTCTATGCTCTTCACCAGAGCCTCCGACAATATATATGGCAGAGAAAAATAATAGCAAAGAAATGACAGACAAATTGTGCTGGGAGTAGTGACAAGGAGTCAGGAACCAACCAGATGAGAGAATAGTAGCCAAAAAAAATTTACAGAATTACAGACAACAAGTGAGCAAACAAAAGAGCAAAGACAATACAAGGGTAATAAGCAAAAAATCAAGTACAGAAGATACTGACAAATGATAGACAGAAGCAAAGAGGGAGAAGTGCAGCTAAATAAATGATGGCGCTGATGAGAAACACATAAAACGAGACTGGAAACACCATTAAGACAGACTCCAGGACGAATGTGGGCACAATAAAGGCCAAGAACAAAATCCAAGGACAGTAAGATAATAGACAACACTTAGAAAATGTTCCAGCAGCCTACTACAGCAAGGTTTATTACCCAGGAGGCTGTCTGGAGAACAGAAGCAAATGAACAAAGACAGATAGTGCAGGCAATGACACAATGTGGAAGTGCAATGATACGTTTAAGGCCTCATTCACACAGGCATTTAGTTTGCACTTACTTACATACACATCCTGATATATGCCATGTTCACAGGCACAATATTGGTGATGGGTCAAGATCAATGTAATTTACAAATCAGGCCATATAGACAGTGGACAGCTTAAACCATCCAGGGTGTATGACTTTTCTGATGTCTAATTTACAAAATTACAGAAAACTTTACACATAATGTAAAGTTTGCGAACCTGGAAGGAAGATCGGGTAAAGATGGAAGCCTTTACAGAGTTGACAGCATGCCACTGGGCTTCATTGTAATGTAAGTTTGCATGAATCCCCACTGAGTCTCCCACAGGTAATCTCAGATCACAAGTGTGAATGTGGCCTAAAGCTGTGATTAGAAAATCTGGGACAAGTGCTAAAATATGCAGTGAAAAAAGTAGACATGCCCAAGCAAAACTACATAATATGGCATTTCTGCATTTTTCCAAGCATATAAATTAAAAAGAGGTCATGAAAACTCTTTTCCTTATTACTTGGAGATAGTTTACTGCTTGTGCAGTAGAGATGGATGGCTGATATTGGGCAATACCAACTTTTGCACCAAATATTATGTGCAGATTTCAAAATCTGAAGAAATATATTTGTGACATTAAAGCACCACCCCTTGTTTGCATAAGTACCATTCTACATCTGTTGGTTGCAGTTTGTAAAAAAAAACCTTGGAAATACAAAATTAAATTGTCCTACAAAATATATACAGTTGTGAGGTGTGATATATTTTATAATAGTGCACTGGGGTTAACTGTATCCTGATATTCGTACAGGTTCGCTACAATCCAAGTTGTTCCTTCAACTCTTACACAGTGATGAAAGAAAACCAGTTCAGTTACTATAGCAACCTACATACCTGCTCCTTTATTTTAGCAAGTATCAAACTTTTGACTCCAATTCACAAGGGGTTGGTTGCTAAGTCAGTAATAATATTGAACAATCTTGAGAAGCAGAAATGGGAGATTTATTGAGAGATTCAATACCCATTACTGTATCCTGAACATATGAAAACGCTTTCCTGTGGGACATCTGATGAAAAAGATCATTCGTCTTCCAGCTTGCACTGGGTAAAGGAGTTTGTTTCCAAGGAGACATAAAAATGTTTAATTTCACAGTTTTTTTCCAAGCTAGGATGTACCCTAGTTTCCTTGTTCTTATATCAAAATTTTTTTCAAATATGTTCTTATATCAAAAAATGTTTTAAATATTATTTTAGAACTTCACATGGATAAGCAAAAGTATGTTCAGCTTTTCCTCCATATGTTTATGTGTAGAATAGTAGAAGTGTTGTAGTACTTTTAAAGCAAAAAAAGCCTTTATATCTAAGGAAGGAGAGGTTGCAAATACTGGCTTATTGAATTCATTAAAAGAGAAGTATGGGGTCTCGGTTTTTTTTAAATCATACTTACCTCGGTGGATGCAGCATTGGTCCGATGCTGCATCTGTCTCCCACCGGCCCTAAGGCTGACAACTCGGCAATCACATGACCGCTGATCACTGACAGCCACTGAGTTCTCACAGCCACTTTGAGCTGAGAGTGGTGGCTGTCAGTCACCGCTGCCTGCATTGCCCCCCCCCACTCACTGGAGCGCTGGGCTGGGGAGGGGCAGGGAGCGGCTTGGTCAGGCTCTCAGCAGATCGCTGAAAGGTTGAGCCAGGTGGATCCTGACTTTAAAGTCGGGATCTTTCCCCAGCCTGGACCAGCTGAGTGACATCATCCGATAGCTGAAAATGAATCACAGGAGTGCAGAACGAACTGCACTCCTGTGATCCAAAGGAGAAGCACAGCCAAAAGAGCGTTGGCTGTACTTCTCTTTTAATGTCTGGTTTGTTGATTATTCTGTAGCATTGTATCAGTATTTTTTCTTAATTTGATGACTTTTGCTAGAAGAATGAAATACGCTATGTAAACCTGCAACATAAATAAAACACAGACACCTTCTTGTGCCTACACGCACCTTTCAATGTCACCTAGAATATTCGGGAAGCGGTAAACCCTTGCAGGTATCTGATTTTTATTGATGTTGCAGCTTTGCATAAAATTTTCTATTGAAAAATTTGCTATAAAGTAAGTCCACAGTTTTGATCAAAAAGCCAGCATGTTATAAAAAAAAACATCAAAGGATGTTTTGTACATGTTCTTATCTGCTTCTGTCCTGGAGATAACACAAAACAAAATTTTTTCGATTGCTTAAATATAGCCAGAAGGGAGGTTCTGTTGGAAAATATAGTTATTAATCAAATAATTTGATATTTTTTTCCCTGCTGGAGCAAATTTTTTTTGTTGCCCTCCTTTGGATCAACGGTGGGAATAGCATTAGGTTTTCTATTCATTCTATTTATTTTTTTATACTTTTTTTTCTATTTGTTGAACCAGATAGACTTTTGTCTTTTTTCAACCTGACAATATAACTGTGTAATTTTGTTTTGGTACTCTCAGGCTAGGCTCAGAGACAGGCACAATGTCGATTGAGATTTACCGTAATTGATCATGAGAATAGTATTTATGGTAAATATAGTGCACCTTTTTTGCTACATGGATAATGACATGTATGCTGAAAGCTAAAGGTAGAAAACGCATAATGTTTAAAAAAAACTAGCTTTTTTGTATACTGATAATAAGGGGGAATAATAATTATGGGGGAATCAATGGTGGAGAGGTATCTGGGAGTTCTGGTAGATCACAAGCTTAATAATAGCATGCAATGCCAAGTTGCAGTTTCTAAAGCGAGCAAAATCTTTTCTTGTATTAAAAGAGGTATAGACTCCAGAAAGAGATATCATATTACCCCTGTACAGATCATTAGTAAGACCTCATCTGGAATATGCAGTTCAGTTTTGGGCACCAATTCACAAAAAGAACATTGGGAAACTGGAGAAAGTGCAGATAAGGGCAACCAAACTGATAAGAGGCATGGAGGAGCTCAGCTATGATGAAAGATTAGAGGAACTGAATTTATTCTCTCTTGAGAAGAGGACATTAAGGCGGGATATGATCAACATGTATAAATACATCAGTGGTTCATATAGTGAACTTGGTGTAGAGCTATTCACCTTGAAGTCATCACAGAGGACAAGGGGGCACTCTTTCTCTAAACATGGAAAAGTTTCTTTACAGTAAGAGCTGTGAAAATGTGGAATAGAGTTCCTCAAGAGTTGGCTCTGGCCAGCTCAGTGGATTTCTTTAAAAAAGGCCTGGATTCTTTCATAGATACACAGAATATAACTGGATACTAACATTTATAGGTAAAGTTGATCCAGGGAATATCCAATTGCCTCTTGGGGGATCAGGACGGAATTTTTTCCCCTGCAGGAGCAAATTGGATCATGCTTTGCTGGTATTTTTGCCTTCTTCTGGATCAGCTGTGCATGTAGGATTATAACTTTTTTTTTTATGGTTTAATGTTGCTGATATCAGTTGTTAGAAAGAAAGAGCAGTTGCACTGAGCCAGTGAAAGTGCCCTCGTGATGCTGATCTGCTTATCGTAGACCTTTGATGTTATTTTCCACGTTACAAAATCGTACTCTTTATTCCCTCATTTGACAAAATTGCAAATCATTTTTGGGGAAATGCCCTTTTTTCATTATCACATCCCTTTATTTCCTCGGCATAGAGATGGTAGTTGAAGCCGTGAGAATGTATCAATTGGTCAAGGGAGGAGGTGTAGATGGAGAAGAGAAGGGGCCTGAGGACAGAACCTTGAGGGACCCCAACAGAGAGGGGGAGTGAAGAGGAGGTGGCAGCGTTATAGGTAACACTGAAGGAGCAATGTGATAGATAAGAAGAGAGCGGAGTCTCTGAGGCCAAGAGAGTGTAGTTTTTTGAGGAGGAGGGGGTGGTCAACCGTGTCGAAAGCCGCAGCGAGGTCGAGGAGTAGGAGCACTGAATAGTGGCCATTAGTTTTGGCGGTTAGCAGGTTGTTGGTGAGTTTGAGTAGGGCAGTTTCGGTGGAGTGTAGGGGGCGGAAGCCAGACTGTAGGGGATCAAGGAGGTTGTTGTCAGTGAGGTGGGAACTCAGGCGATTATAGCCTAAGCGCTCTAGGAGTTTGGATGTAAATGGCAGCACGGAGATGGGTCTAAGGTTGTTCAGGTCGGTGGGATCCAGGGAGGGATTTTTAAGTATGGGAGTGATGTGCGCGTGCTTTAGGGGGGAGGGGAATGTGCCAGTAGGGAGGGAAAGATTAAAGATGTGAGTGAGGGAGCTTAGGAAGGAGGAAGAGGATGATCATAGAAGTTGTGTGGGGACAGGTTCAAGGGGGCAGGTGGTGAGGCGGGCTTCTGAGAAGACCTTAGTGACCTCTTCAGTAGTAGCTAGGTCGAAGGAGTGGAGTGTAGAGGAGGTTTTAGTGTGAGGAATGCTAGGTGGGGTGGAAGTCTGAGCAGTGGCGAGGTCGAAGGAGTGGAGTGTTGAGGGGGTTTTAGTGTGAGGGATGCTAGGTGGAGTGGAAGTTTGAGCAGTGGCGATGTCCCTACGAATTGCGTCGATCTTGTTTTTGAAGTGGTTAGCAATCTCGTGGGCGGTGAGTGAGGTAATGGGTGGAGGTGGGGGCGGAGAAAGTAGAGAGTTAAAAGTAGAGAAGAGCCGGCAAGGACTGGAGGAGAATGTATTAATGAGGGTAACAAAGTAGGCTTGCTTGGCAGTATGAAGAGAGGAAGTGTAGGTTAGGAAGGCAGATTTATATCGGGTGAATGCTTGTTGGGATCTGGTTTTGCGCCATAGTCACTCCAGCGCACAACTGCGTCATTGGAGATTTTTGGTATGGTCAGTCTGCCAGGGTTGTAGAGGTTGGGGTCTGATGCTTCGTGTTGTTGGGGGTGCTAGCGAGTCTAGAGCGGCTGATAGCAAGTTGTTATAAACACTAGTGGCCAGGTCAGGGCAGGACAGGGGAAGGATTCTGTCGTAAAGTTGGTCAGCTGCATAGTGGAAAGGTGCAGGGTTCAAGTTGCAGAGGTTTCTGCTGGTGATAGTTTGACATTTGGGGGATAGGTGTTTGAGGACGAGGAGACGGAGAAGGTAATGAGGTTGTGATCAGAGAGAGGAAAGGGGGTGTTTGTGAGGTTGTGGGGAGTGCAGAGATGAGAGAAGACAAGGTTCAGGGTGTTCCCGTCGGAGTGGGTGGTGTACTGTATACACTGTGCGAGTGCAAAAGGAGAGGTTAAGTGGAGGAGTTGGGATGTAGCCGGGTTATTGATGTTGATAGGGATGTTGAAGTCTCCAAGGATGATGGTGGGTAGCTCGGAAGAGAGAAAGAAGGGTAGCCTGGCAGAGAAGTCGTCGAGAAAGCGGGACACGGGTCCAGGAGCCCGATAGATTATTGCAATCCTCAGAGAGACTGGAGAGAATAGCTGGATGCAGTGGGCCTCAAAGGAGGAGAAGGATAGAGAGGGAGGGTTTGGGAGGACTTGGAAGGTGCTCTGCAGTGACAGGAGCATACCAAGTGCAATGCAAAGCTTCGGATGCAGTGGTGTAAAGCACACCGCCACTGGACTCTAGAGCAGTGGAGACGTGTTCTCTGGAGTGACAAATCACACTTCTCTGTCTGGCAATCCAATGGATGTGTCTGGGTTTGGAGGTTGCCAGGAGAACGGTACTTGCCTGAAGGCATTATGTCAAGTGCAAAGTTTGGTGGAGGAGGGATTATGGTGTGGGATTGCTTTTCAGGGGTTGGGCTTGGCTCCTTAGTTCCAGTGAAGGGAACTCTTAAGGCGTCAGCATACCAAGACATTTTGGACAATTTCATGCTCCCAACTTTGTGGGAACACTTTAAGGATGACCCCTTCCTGCTCCAACATGACTGCGCACCAGTGCACAAAGCAAGGTCCATAAAGACATGGATGAGCGTGTTTGGGGTGGAGGAACTTGACTGGCCTGCACAGAGTCCTGACCTCAACCTGATAGAACACCTTTGGGATGAATTAGAGTGGAGACTGCGTTCCAGGCCTTCTCGTCTGACAACAGTGCCTGACCTCACAAATGCACTCCTGGAAGAATGGTCAAACATTCCCATAGACACACTCCTAAACCTTGTGGACAGCCTTCTCAGAAGAGTTATAGCTGCAAAGGGTGGGCCAACTCATTAACCACTTCCAGTCCGGACACTTTTACCCCCTTCCTGTCCAGGCCAATTTTCAGCTTTCAGTGCTATCACACTTTGAATGACAATTGCGCGGTCATGCAACCCTGTACCCATATGAATTTTTTAGCATTTTTTTGAGACAGATAAAGCTTTATTTTGGTGGTATTTATTCACCACTGGGATTTTAATTTTTTTTGCTATGTAAATGAAAATGTCCAAAAATGTTGAAAAAAAGTGTTTTTCTTATAAAATTTTGCAAATAAATAGTATTTCATCATACATCTTGGCCAAAATGTATTCTATTATCTTTTTAGTAAAAAGAAAAAAAAATAACCCAAATTAGTTTATGATAAAAATGATAATTTTTAAACTTTTTTTTTACATTTTTTTATATTATTATTTATTTATTTATTTTTACATACTGTCACCCTAGCAGTACAGTGTCACCATGGTGACACTGTACTACTTGTGGGGGGTGATGAAGATTTTTTTTTTTTTTACACTGATTGCTTTTACACCCATAAAGGCTGTAAGAGCAATCATTTCTCCTTCTGTCTAGCTGCATTCTTGCAGCCATTGAGAACTACTGTGTGAGCTGTGATTGGTCACAGCTTGTCACATGGTACAAGGCTGTTGTGAATAGCCTTGTACCATGTGACCGCTGTGATCATTCACAGATTTTACACGTAGTAAGCAATGATGTCAGATGTGACATCTTGCTAACTACTCTGCATGTGATCACTGATTGGCCAATCAGTGATCACATGATCGGGACCTCACACAGAGGTCCCGTCTGACGTCCGGAGGACACAGCGGGCACCGGGTCCCGGTGCTGCATGCTCCCAGGGAGTGCGCACAAGCAGGGTGCGGGGAGGCCGTTTATAAACAGCCACCTGACCCTGCACTGCCACCCTCCGGCCGTTTATATACATGGGCTGGACGGGAGGTTGTTAAACCCTATGCAATATGACTAGGATGACATTAAAGTTCATGTGCGTGAGGCAGGCGTTTCCCTGCTGGTCAAATGTTTTTCATTGATTTATAATGGAAAATATTGAGTTAGGCAACTGGATGGTCCTAAGTACCACAGGAAATCTTGGCTAGCACAGGACTAGCCCAACAACATTCCCACAGAACAAATGTGCATGCACTTTCGCTTGGTGAATTGCTATGCAAATATTTTGTAAATAAAATATACCCCCTAATGTTTGGGGCTCTTGATGATTTCAACCGGTAATGTTGTGCAGGCAGGGATGGCAGTTTTCATGCACTTTACACATCAGTTTTGTATATATTTTCTACTTTTTAAACATACTCTATTTATCAGAATACTTTAAGGATAAGTTCACCTTTCATAACATGTTACATGTTACACATATATTCAGGGTGTAACATATAACATGTTACAGATGTAGCTACCCCCCAATCCCCCAGTTTGACATGGAGTGGGGCCCCCTCACTGTGACAGTTAAAAAAATGTGGCTGTACAGGGATCTGCCCACTTGACCGCGTTATTCATTCACAGTTCTGCAGTTGTTGGCTTGTAGTTTTTATTGAACTACCAGGGCGCTGTTGAGCATTCAAGGTAGTTCATTGAGTATTCCTGTCAGCGTATAGTTGCCTGCCCATATGAGGCACAAGCAGACAGCTTACACAGACTATCTGAAAGAGTCCTGCATAGCACCCACAATCTGCTGATTGAGGATGCAATGCTTTGCAGGCTCATAGTAAAAAAAAAAATAATTTTTTTTTACATACTGTCACCCTAGCAGTACAGTGCCACCAAGTTTTACCTGCAAAAAATGTGCACTTATTATTTTTTTTACAAATGTGATTTTATCCCTTAACGTGACTCTATCATTATAGTTACTGTATAAATACTGTGTCACCTTTGATGAATTAAGTCTTTGCACTTTTGCAGAATCAAAGGCTTTGGTAGCATATTTGGTTTAATATGTTTGGCTGGCAGATGCATGCACCTCTCTACTATACATTGTCTGCCCCACCGCACACTATGTCAGTAGCGTGTACCTTTGGAGCTCCTGGGACAAACAGGTGATGTGGCAGCAATGGGGTTGTCACAGTGTGCAATAGGCAGATAAAGCCAACTGACATAATTGGAAGAAGAATTGGGTTCTGAACGTCCTACTGGTGCTTCTAGCTCAGTAAGAGAGGACAGGATTTCACTGGAGCAATACCGGGTAGCAATATTATCTATATTATAGTCTATAATATTACTGGGCTTGTTTTGCTATTTGCTGAATGATGATAGAGTATCTTTAAAAGTATAATTTAGAAGCTCTTCTTCCTGCCCGGCCTATTGCAGATTGACAGGACACTCGCCGTTGTGACTGGGCGTCATATGACGAACTGTCAGAACTGGCCTCGCAGAGGCTTGATCTGTCACAGACTGTGTCCACGGGACACAGCCGATGATATATCACTACACTTGCCCGTTGCCAGTGTCAAGTGACTGCTGTGACCAATCACAGCAGATCACATGTCAATTGTGTACAATGGATGACTTCCTGTCATGCCACCCATTGTATACATTATGTTGTTAGCTGTGACTGATCAAAGCAGTCACATAATACAGACAGGGCCATTCACAGCCCATCATGTGATCAGCTTTGCCCAATCACAGCTAATCACAACAAAAGAATGAACGAATCAGTAACTATTGCAAATATCAATGAAATGCATTGGTATTAGCAATTGTAATGTATTGAAAAAAGAAAAAGAAAAATCCTGATCACTTGCCCAGAGTAGTTCAATGTTACTATGGTAACATTGTGTTGCTTTGGTCACAGTGTGTTGAAAAAAAATAGTAAAAAAAGGAAAAAATAATGTAATAAAAAAATACAAAAATAATAGAAAATTTTGAAAAAAAATACAAATTAAATTATTATTATTTTCACCAAAGAAATATAGCAGAATACATTTTGACCTAAATTTATGAAGAAATGTTATTTATTTGCAAACTTTATAACAGAAACGAAGAAAAGTAAGTTTTTTTTTCAAAGGTTTCAGGTTTTTTTGTTTTATTTAGTAAAAAAAAAAAATTCTGTGGTACTTAAATACCAAAAGAAAGCTCTATTTGTGTGAAAAAAAATGATAAAAATGTCATATGTGTACAGCGTTGAATGACCGCGCAATTGTCATTCAAAGTGAGACAGCGCTAAAGCTGAAAATTGGCCTGGGCAGGAAGGGGGTAAAAGTGCCGGTATTGAAGTGGTTAATGAGGAAACTATGCCTAAATGGAAACAATATTCTAAGCTTATAGAAATGTTCATCACACTGTAATACAGAGCATATGTGTGAGGTGTCATTTCACTCTGCAGGTTTCCATATCTCTATATGCCAGAGGTGTGAGTGAGATATCCCAGCATCACCTTATCACATTTACAGCACACAAATGTTAACAAATTCAGATTTCACAAAGGTCAAGTTACTATTTATCTTCTTGTTACACATACATTATATGAGTTCCCTTGTTCTTTCTTCTTGCTGCAGATGTACAGAATCCTTTCTAATATGTACTCATTTACTTGAATTTTCTGACAGTGAACACTGGGCATTTTAGAAGTATAACTAAGATTAAAATGTTATTTTCCAAGTTTTGAGTAGAGCCTAGAATGTAGGATTTCTATTCTTGTAATTTTCTTAGTTGCATGAAAAAAAGTGGTTTTAGTAGTTCTAAAGCCAATCATTTTTTACTTACATGCATTCCCTGCATTAAGGTAAAAAAAATAGTCCCACTAGTTGTATCATTCCCTCACTTCCCTTTGTATTTACTCAAGACCTACCTCGATCCAGCACTGTGTCCTTCTTCAGCAGTGTTGGTTCTCTCTCTCCCCTCTCACAGGCTCATAGACAGCAGCAGGAGCCACTGGCTTCAGCTGCTGACAATCAAATCCTGTGAGGAGGGATCGAGGGTGGGGCCAAGCCTTGCTGTCTATGTCAGTGGACACACACAGCCCAGCTTGGGAGCTATCCTGCAGCTGTGACACCATAGGCAGTGGCTTCCTATGAGGGCACACAGAAAGGAGGATCCCAGAACACCAGCAGGGAACAGTAGAGAAGGTTCTGTATCAATTAACAGGTGCTGACAATACAGAAATCACACGGGAAACCAGTTAAAATGGTGAAAAATTTACTAAATCTTTCTGTTGTGTGTCTCTGTGTACCACATGGAGCATGGAGAAGATAAAGAGAAGCAAAGAATTGTCTGAGGATTAGAGAACAAAAACTGTAAACTTACGGTTCCGGCGCTGCATGAGCTAGGAGCGGGACCCGCGGCTCCGGGCACTCCTGCTTATAAATACAACTCCCTGCACCGGAGGCACAGGACCAGGTATGGCAGAAACACAGACACTGACTACAGTCTCACTGGGGCATGCTGACACTCTTAGTCTCACAGATCAATATGACAAGTTTGCACAGGCTGTCGCTTCCCTACTGTTATCTACTATTACTCAGGCTGTGGACAGAGCAGTAACACTGGGAATAGAGCAACTTAGAAGGGACCTGGTAGACAACACCAAACGTATAACTGAAGCGGAACAGTGGCTTTCTGACTTAGAAGATGAGTTTCAGGCTATGCAAGCGGGCGCTTTACATTCCAAACGCACGCAGCAAAGTATTTTAGAAAAACTCGACGACTTAGAGAACTGTGCGCGCAGGAATATTCTGCGGGTCATAGGCCTCCCACAATCCTACAATTCAGGCTCCCTACCCGAAATATGCTCTGCACGCATTTCCGTGGCACTTGGCATCTCGACACCTTGTCAAGTCGAACGTGCACACCGCACTGGGGCGCCTTCAAACGACAGACGCACACCGCGCTGTATAATTGTCAAATATCTTAACTACGCTGACCGCGTGGCCATCCTAAACTCATTTTGCAACTCTCGCTTCCTACAACTAGAGGGCCATAAATTATTATTATTTGTTGACTACGTTCAAGAATTCTCCCATAAATGAAAAGCATTCCAGCAAATATGTGCCACATTATACCAAAAAGGGGTTAAATTCACCCTTGCATACCCTGCTACACTGTGTTTCACTACGCCTACAGGGGACTCTAAATCATTCACTCACCTGCAGGAAGCCGTTCTATACCTGCAAACCAACCTCTCTGATATCGTGGGCCCTCTGAATTCTCAACATGCACCCCGAGACCCAAGCCCGAGAGACCAACGCAGTCCGCGCAAAGACCCACCTAAAAGGCAACGTGTCAATTCCTCTTTGGCTAAGCTACGACCGCCCTGATTGGGCAAGAGTCTACTAGTTTTAATCAATTTCTCATCACCGTTTGACCTGCCTGTCACTTTTTCAGGTCTTCAGTCCTCAGACGGTTTTTCTTTCTTTTTTCTTTTTGTGAGTTACCCGCAGTAGAAGTGGCTTTCACCCCACTTGAGAATTTTTCTATATCGTTTTGCTGCCCTGCATTATTGTATTATTATGCTATTACATTGTTGTTATGGTCATAGTGTTACAGGATCTTTAGGGCCTTTGACTCTCGGTTAAGATTGTTTCTCTCTGCCATGTCTCACAAAAATGTTTTGACCACCGTGCCGCTGCTGGTAATAGGGTTTGATGATCCCTCCCTCACCTGTGGTTAGTGTTACAATCGGGGATCCCTCTACTCATCGACCCCAGCACTGCAACCCCTTGGTGCAGATTTCACCTCCTATCAGCTTCGGTTACGCTGCTCAAAGTCTAGAGGTAACATGCGGAAAAATGTGAAGTGCAGAATGCTATTACGGTTTATTGTTGTTCTTGTCTACTCCATGGGACCCTGTTGGGCCATTGCAGTGTCCTCTTTCTCTTCTTTCTATCTGTGCACTCTTTTCTTCTTACCCAGAGACCCCCCAACACCCCAGCCGCCAACAGTACACCAAAAGAGCCTGGAAGATGGAGCTGAGTTTGCCAACCTAATACCACGTAAGGATGTTCCATATTCCTCTCCACTCATCCCTACACTTACGGCACCCTACACTTACGGCACCATGACACGCATAATTTAATGGAATGTTAAGGGCCTGAGATCACCTCATAAACCTATGGCCATTCTCCGCCATCTTAAACGGTTAAAGGCAGACAAGAAACATACTTGACTCACTCCGATTTTGTGCGCATGAAAAAACTATGGGTGGGTCAGGTGTTGGGCTCCCCCTCACTCAACCATAAAGCGGGAGTACTTATCCTTATACATAAATGGCTTACTCCTGACATCGTTTCCATAGACACAGATGATGGGGGCGTTATGTAGCTGCTCACATGAAATTAGGCTCTTCCTCCTTGGCCCTTGTTAATATACTGTATATGCCCCAGATTCCCCACCCAAACAATTCTTCCAAGAACTGTCCTCAAAAATCTCAAATTACATGCATCTCCCACTTCTTTTAGGAGGAAATTTTAACTCATGCATGAACATGCAGGAAGATAAATCAGAATCATTTAATCATACCCAACAACTTTCCACCACCCCCCCTCCGGCATACACGCTCCTAAGCAACTTTGCGGATGCTCTGCAATTCACTGATGTCTGGCGTTTAGCCCATCCAGAAGGAAGGGACTTTACCTTTTTCTCCCCTGTTCACCACACCCTATTCAGAATCGACTACCTCTTCTCCAACTCCACCTTGCTACACAACATTACGGACTCCAATATCCATGATATTGCCATTTCAGATCATTCTCAGATTTCCATATCCCTAAACCACCTACAACCTAGTCAACACACATGGAGATGGCATTTCCCATCTTTCCTAGCAAATATCCAAGATTTACTTCGGGCTTTGCATGAAACATGGTTTGAGTTCTGCGAAACAAATGCAGATCACTTATCTAATCCAAATCTGTTTTGGGAAATGGGCAAGGCGGTGCTTCGCAGCAGAATCATTGCTTATACCTCCACGTATAAGAAAAACCTCCTCCATAAATACACTGAGGCGAGCAATCATCTTAGACAGACACAGAAAGATCTGGCAGATCTTAACTCGCACGAAAACAGGAAAGCATGGGTGGACGCTAAACACCAATTTGACACCTGGGCAGCAACCCAGGAATCTATATACCAATCTCACCTTGATCTGCATTATCACAAATTTGTCAACAAACCTGGCAAACTGCTAGACTGTCTATGCAGAAAAGCTTTTATTCCCACCCACTTTGCATCTCTGAGGGACTCCCAGGGCATGTTGAAGGGCTTACCTAAGGAAATCAGCTCCATCTTAGAAAATTTCTTCTGGAATCTATAGGACTCAGACCCTATAGATGTCGCTCAGGCCAACTCCTTTCTGCAACACATTTCTCTCCCGCAATTAGACCCAGTCGTGCTTCAATCCTTAAACGCCCGTTATCTCAATCAGACATTTTACTAGCTATTCAATCTCTTACGAATGGTAAAGCCCCTGGGCCTGATGATTATACAGCAGAATTTTACAAACTCATTTCCAAAACCATTTCCCCTACTTTACAGACAGTATTCCAAACAATTCAGGAGGGAGGAGACTATCTCCCCTCTGGATTCCAAGTCCATATTAAACTAATAGCGAAAAAAGACAAAGACCCAACAGATCCCGGATCGTATCATCCAATATCCCTCTTAAACCTAGACGGAAAACTTTTATCAAAAATTATCGCAACTCGACTAGCTGCTATTTTACCCCCCTTATTCACCCTTCGCAAGCTGGCTTCATAAAGGGTCGCTCAGCTGCTTCGAACACACGGAAGGTATTAACAGTCTTGAATCAGGCCAAACATGACTTGCTCCGAGACACGGCGATCATTTCATTAGATGCTGAAAAGGCTTTCAACAATGTCAATTTCAACTGGCTATTCTTAACCCTACGGAAATTCGGATTCGAGGGCCTGTTCATGCACCTGATCCAAGCTATGTACTCAGCACCAATAGCTCACGTCTTAGCAGCAGGCCATATATCCAATCCTATACGACTTCACAAGGGCACCAGACAATAATGTCCCTTATCCCCTTTACTCTTCAATCTAGCCCTGGAACCTTTGGCACGTTTTTAACAATTTCACTCTGACCTCCATGGAATCTCAATTGATCAACAACAACTGCGAATTTCCTTATTTGCAGACAATATAATATTTTTTTACCTCTAATCCCTCCTTAGATCTGCCATATATTCAAAACATTTTCTCTGACTTCCACCTCTGCTCAGGGCTTCGTATAAATTTTTCTAGGAGTGATGTTCTTCCATTATATCATGCCCGCCCTCCCGTGTGGCCTCAAAACTCGCTATTCAAAATTGCTACTAGTCACATCACATACCTAGGCATAAAGATAGGGAAACTAGCTTCATCTCTATACAAGCTCAACTATACACCTATGATCAATAAAATTATAGGAGAATTGGAGATGTGGAAGGATTTACTGCTCTCACCTTTGGGCAGGTCACATCTTTTCAAGATGGTGAGCTTTCCGAAACTCTTATACCCACTCCAAACTATACCTCTCCTCCTGAGGCACAGCAAGATAACGAAGCTAAACCAGGCAATATCCAAATTTCTATGGAGGGGTAGACGCCCACGCATGGCATTAAATAAAATGCTTCTTCTGTGGAGTGAGGGAGGATCCGGCCTTCCTAATGCACAAATTTACAATCTTTCTTGTCTGCTACGTATTTGCCTAGACTGGCTTACCCAATCCTCCAGGTACTCTAACTACCATCTTGAGTCCGATATGGTCCATCTATTTAGTCTCACTGCCCTCTTGCATTCAAATGTAAACTCTCTCCCATCCCATTTAAAGCATAACTCATTTGTGATACTCTCATCACATGGAGGGAAGTCAGACGTAAGTTGAGGGTCTCTATGTGGCTCTCTCGTTTCCTTCCTATTCATCATAATCCCTCTTTTTCTCCCCTGCAACTTTATGCAGCTTATGAAACCTGGGTCACGCATGACCTCACTCTGGTTCAGCAACTGTTTGATACCTCTACTGGCTCCCCAAAGCCTCTTCATACCATTCAACAAACTTTTAACTTCCCTCCCATCATTTTCTTTATATTTTACAAGTAAGGAATTATGTCAACTCAGTTGCTCCACTCAAATCCACTAGATTCCGCACAACAATAATAGATGTTTTGGCGAAATTCCGAAAATACAAAAAATTTATGGACCATTAAATCTTCATTACACGAAACCCCTGGAATCATCTACCTCAGTGAATTCTTGGGTCAAGGGCTTTGATAATGCCTTCACAGTTGAGCAACTTTTATCAGGTTTCAACACCACCTGTGCCTTCAACCTCAACGAGTTCTGGCATGAACAACAGTTCAAGATCATGCACAGTGCCTATATGCCCTGTCTCTATTCGAAAACTGACCCGGCTCTGTTCACATGTCCACTCTGCGGCTGTCTCAAACCTTCATTACACCACAGATTTTGGCTATGCCCATCTATATCTGTCTTCTGGAAGCTAGTGACCACCTTTATAACTTTTATCACCACTTTCCAACTGACCAGTGATCCGCTGCTTCTTCTCTTCGGTAACATGGAACAATCAGCTACAGGAATCTCCTCTCAATTATTAATTCTCAGAAACAACAAATCATGGCTATCTACTGTACCTGTCTCTTGATAGCAAGAAGGACCATATTACGGAAATGGGTCTCCAACTGTCCTCTGACTGTAACAGACCTAAAACAAGACCTCAACTCTCTCCTATGCCTAGACAGGCTCAACCTAGTTTCCTCACCATCCAACTACAGATCGGATCAATACCTCTGGAAGTGGAAGCTCTACATCACTGGGTCTCTCTCCACACAGGAGCAATTATTCTTCCTCCAGGATTCCAGAGTTTTAAGCCATTTTACAAAGCCTCTCATATGATGTAATGTTGCTCTACCTACAGTAGGCATTTGCTGTTTATAAGCCATGCTATATTATTGACATGTAACATTTTTCTTTCTCATGTGTCTTCTCCTCCTTTCCCAACTCTCATCTTTTTTTCCCTAACAGGGGTTTGAACCCTTGATATGATATATGACATCATGCTATTTGTACATTTGCTGTCAGTATGCATCACATGTCTATACCAAGCAACTGGAGTTGTTCACATCCTTCCTTTTATTCTTGGTGGAATTCAGAGTCATGGGACACCCTCCTCTCTGACCCCCACTCACTCTACTATTCTGTCTTGAACTTCCAGCTCAATTACTCTTCTGGGTTTTTTTCAGGCTATATGGTTCCCCTGGTTGTGTTTTCTTACCTCTCTATTACCCCCCCCCCCTTCCTTATTTTTATAATTCTTCCTACTCCACAACATGAGCCTTAGCTGTCTCATTTGCCTCTTCTCTCTCTTCTTACACCTTCTCTTCCTATTTTAGTCTTCCTTTTCTTTCGTATTCTTTTGCTTTCTCCCCGTATATCCTCCTTTTTGTAATTCCTTCTCTTCTCTCTCCATCTTTAATTATATACTGTACCTTCCTCTTTATGTTTTTTAGTGGATATTGTTCAACATCTCTGTACACCCTGCTTATCCAGAAACAGACCATGCCATACACTTTGTAGCCTTCACCCACTTCTTCATTCATTGTCTCTAACTTTCAGTCCTCCTTTTCTTCTCGCTCACCTTTTATCACAGCACCTCCTTAGTTACTGGTCTATATCTGCTCTGGATTGGGAATTCTCTAATTCGAATGCACTTTACTGTTCTCATGCAATGTTCTTGTAGAATGTGATTGGAGATTTCTACTTCTCTATATTGACATGTTATCCCATATATGTCGCCTGTTTATTCGCCACAATGTAAGTTTTAAAAACCCAATAAATATTCTTTAAAAAAAAAAAGAACAAAATTGTGGAAAAGTACAGACAATCTCAAGGTTACAAGTCCATATCCAGAGGTCTTAATGTTCCTGTGTCAACTGTGTGCAACATTCTCAAGAAATTTACAGCCAATGGCACTGTAGCTAATCTTGTACGTGGACAAAAAAAAAGGGTACAACTGTGTCAGCTCGCACTATATGTCGCCATCTGAATGAAAAGGGATGTTGTTTTCAGTAAAGAAATGGGGCCTTCAAAGAAAAAAATACAGTCCCTGCAGTCAAACATGGTGAATGTTCACTAATGTTTTGTGGTTGCTTTGCTGCTTCAGGCACTGGATGTCTTGACCATGTGCATGGCATTATGAAATCTGAAGACTACCAAAGAAATCTGGGGTATGATGTAGGACCCAGTGTCAGAAAGTTGGGTCTCCGTCAGAAGTCATGGGTTTTACAGCAGGGCAATGACCCAAGGCACACGTCTAAAAGCATCAAGAAGTGGTTTCAGACAAAGCGCTAGAGAGCACTGAACTAGCCAGCAATGTGTCCAGATCTCATAATCCCATAATCCTCATAATCCCAGAATCCCATAGCGAGCCTGTGGAGAGATCTCAAAACAGCAGTTGGGAAAAGGAACCCATCCAATCTGAGAGACCTGGAGCATTTGGTGAAAGAAGAGTGTAAGAAACTCATTGATGGTTACAGGAAGCGACTGATTTCAGTTATTTTTTCCAAGGGGTGCGCTACCAAATATTAAATTGAGGGTGGCAATAATTTTGTCCAGTGCATTTTCGGGGATTTTGCGTGGAATGTGTCAGATTTGGCTTTCTGTTTCTCCATTTTTTTTTGTGTCATACCAATAAAAACAACAGAAATAAACATGAGAATGTCTAAAATGTAAATGCAACAATTTTCTGGGCGAAGTGGTGCATTATCTAACAGAAAAGCAGGGTTGACAATATTTTTGGCCATGACTGTATTTATTAACTACGAAGACTTGTGGCCCTGATCTTGTGAGTTCAGGAGCTCAAATACTCCTCCAATGAAAATTAAAATAAAAAAATGGAAAAATAGAAGTTACAATATAAAATAAAATATATAATAAATTAATGTTTGTGTTTTTATTTTATCAAGACATTTCTGTGACAATTGCACCCGAGTGTATTTGTATAGCCATAAATACCCTTGGTAAGAAGTATCACAGAAATGTCTTGATATAAACAAAAACATGATTATTTGTGCATGGTGTCTCTTCAATATGCCTTTTATTACCTTTTATTTATTAATTTTCTTGCTTTCATGTATATGGGACAGGAATATATTGGGGGACTACTATGGGAGTATTACCCCCCCTAGACCCCAGGGATTATAATGATCCCCTAAGCAGTAATGTGCTCGGTTTATAGGCCCCATTCACATCTGGTGATCTGGGATCATAGAAGAATGAAGTCAGGTTTTTCTTCAACCCTCTGCTTTACTGTTTGATGGGAAGTGAAGAACAATATCTCTACTCCTTGATGCAGAAACTGCTGCACAGTGAAAATATGTATATAAAAAAAGGATGGAATATGGCACAGTGAGTAGCATGAGACATTATGTCATTTTTGGTCTGCTCTGTGTACCATGGGGACCCTGCTGCCATCTTCATGTTTCCTGCTTCCTCCATTCAAGCTGGCACCCAGTTCGACATTTGGACTTCTTAGGATGCTAGTTTTTGGGACAAGCCAAGCGCAGACAACACACTAATATTCTTCTATTTATGTGAGTTGCTTTATCATACTTTCTATCTGTGATATTTACTACTGCACTTAATCTGACACTCCCTGGCGTGTTTTCTTGGTCCAAATGACTTACCATCGACCCACCCAGTGTATATGCCTTGGACTGAGGTACCCTGTTGTGCTGAAGTTGTCTACCAGAGACCTTTCTTTGTTGATGAGCTAGTTTTTTACAGTTTCATTTGAGTTACCATTTGACTTTCATCCCAATAAATGTATAATACTGCACTTAGAACATGCCCTCATGTTTCTCTCTATCTGTGCACAGTGGCGATAAGCTGCGATAGTAACTATCACACATATCTTGGTTTAAAAGATGTTTACCTTTAGTAACATGTTATGTGTTACACCCGTATTTAGGGTGTAACATGTTACTATAGCAGAACCCCGGCTCGTTCACCAATCCTCCAATGTGACAGCAAGCTGGGGTTCTCTCTGCATCTGCTGTCACATTTTGAAAATGATGTGGCTATGCAGCGCTACTATGCATGAAAAACTACAAGTCCGGTTTTCCACAGCTGCAGAAAACTTGTAGTATCAATGAACTGCAGGTGTGCTGATCAGCATGTTTGCAGTTTATTCAAACTGCTTACAGCTCAGGAACTGTACAGTGAAACAGGCAGAGAGCTGTAAATGGTGTTTGCAAGAGCCTGACACCCACTGGTTGTGGGTGAAATGCTCTGCAAGATCCTGTCAAAAAAATAATAAATGTACATTTTTTTCTGCAAAAAGATGTGCATTTATTATTTTTATTGAAAAAGTGAACTTAGTCTTTAATATATGGAAACCTAAATGTTGTAAAACTGGAGAATGCAAAATATTGTGCAGCTCTGCATAGAAACCAATTGGTTTCCAGGTTTTATTATCAAAGTTTAATTGAACAAAAGCTGAAATTAGAAGCTGATTGAGCATCATGCACAGCTGCACCAGATCCTGAGTACTCCCGTTTTAATACATCTCCCTCATGGTGTATAATTCCATTGAGTTCTAGGGTTCAGTCTGACTTGGCAGCTTTACATAGTTTGTATTAGGTATGGATAATGTAGATGCTGCTGAGCGGGGTGGGTAACAGACATAACTTGCGGCGTACAGTAGAACTCTGAGGACTCTTGTGTAAGGGGGCACTCTGGTGACCAGAGAGCTCCTTACATCAGAGTTTCCCTTTACATCACAGTCTGCAGTGTTCCCCTTTACATCATAGTCCACAGTGTTCCCCTTAACATCAAAGTCCACAGCATTCCCCTTTACACATATAAATATATTTATATAAAAATATTTTATAAAAAAAAGTCAGTTTTACTATTTTTTTTTATTTTTGATAAAAATTCTCTGCCTAATTTTTACAGGAATGAGTGCTCTTATACCTTTGTAGAACGTGAGCCGTGTAAGTAATTTTGCTAATCCTTGACCTTTTAGGGACACATTTATAAAGCAGTAGATGTGACTTTCACCAAACATTCACTGGTGGTGAATCAACCACTGTCATTTAAACACATATACATGAAAGAATCACATTTAGTGAATGTTTGGGGAATGTCAAATTCGCTGATATAAAGATGCCACAGAGTATTGTCCTGCATGACTGTTACTATTAATAGGCCACCTAACTTGTACAAAGGAATCTGGAGAGGTATATTTAGTCGCTTCGTATATAAATGATTTTTGCCTGAGGGACACATACTTGTACAACTTCCATTGTTTTGCAATGCCAGCATTAATGAGATAAAAGGCCTGTGCCCTTTAGACACTGCTCAGAATAATTTTGCACCTGCAGCTTGTTAAATATTCTGGAGTTACACAGCCTAGGAAAGCCTAATCACTGTTTTGCCAAGGCCAGAAAATACGCTCATTATTAATTCAGTAACATGTTTGATAAATATTGTAGAGTTAGAGCTTATATTTAAAAAAAAATGAAAATGTATGCTGCAAATGAAGATAGTAGGAAAGATTTGATTTGAATAGAGAGTATTAATGCTGAATGTGTCCCTATTGAATAGATTTTCCTCCACTTCCTGTCAGAACAGTAGGGAAAAGTTAAACCTCTGAAATTGCTGCATGTGTCTTTTTTGTTCTAGAGACAACTGTTAGCCCATCTCTTCTGCTTATTATTATTATTATTAATATTAAGTAACATAATACAGGATTAATATAGTGCCAACAGTTTGCGCAGAGCTTTACAATATAAAGGGAGACAGTATGATTACAGTTTCATACAGAAGGAATAGGGGGCCCCGCTCATGGAGCTTACAATCTACTTGTGCTACAGAGACAGTGAAGTAAAATCCCCCCAATGGGGTCACAGACAGAAATAAAACCTGAATAGAAATTGTAACTTTTTCTTACCTTGTCCAAAGTAAAAAAATATTGTTGGCATTAGGCTATAAAGAACAGTTACAGAAGAGAAACAAAATCACAGAGCAAAAACAGGAGAGAGAGAAAAAAAAAATACATTTTACATCTGGTCCTTTTTCCAGTACCAACTGTGTACCTTGTTCTTTTTTCCCTTTAGCTACCTTATGAACCACTGAAGCTGATGCTCAGCGTCCCATAATCAAACAACTTGGCACTGACATTGTTATCTTAAGCGTTGGGATTTGATTTTGGGTTGAGCTCAAATTTGACCTGAACTTCCCAAGGTTGAATTCTGTCAAATTGCATGTTTTTTTTTTTATTAGAAAAGATCCCTTGGCTGTATGGGCTTCCCATGCCATTTGGGTAGCAATAGCATGTCTAGGAGCCCCCCAACAGGCCAAAAAGGACAATCAAAAATGGTCATCATTGACTTTTGACTTTGTACACTATTTTAGTTAGAACAATTTGTGCTGATTCCAGCGTGGCACATTTAATTTATTATTGTAAGGTCCAGGTAATAACATAATGAAATGATGAAGCTCCTGCCTAAACAGAACAACTTCATGTCTGACAGGTGAGAAAGAGGGGATTTAGAGGTCACATCTGCGATGGGATCCCAGTCTCAAGGGGGCCCAGGTCTCTTCCTGCACTCCTCTTTTGCTACTCAGTAAAAAAAACTATATCTTTTAAAACTGGACCTTTCGTAGTTATATTTTTTTAAATGGATCCACTGCAATATACAACTGTAATGCTTTCCCAAGGTCCCGTTGGTGATATGACCTAAGCAAGAACCAAGGATCTCATGCAGCCCTTTGGTATAAGTGTGGCTCTCAAAACCTCAGCAGTTTGTGGTGGGAACATTGCTTAGAGTAATAGCACTCTACTAGCCTCATTTAACAGGTTCCCAGTTTCATATTGCCTTCTGCAGCATAACCCCAGCATGTCCACACTCTCTGACCCACATTTCCCCTATTATGTCTGCAGTTTTTTTGACAGTCCTCTCAAGCATTACATATATTTAACATTAGTCCTCATGCACACTGGACATTTATCAGCTGCTGTTTTTGGCTTATGACTTCTTTTCTACAGCCAGTAAACCCCCCAGCGTGTGCCCATGCACACATAGACTGTAGGGGATGGGGGGAGGATGCTCAGGGGACCCTAGAGTTGTAGTTTTACCAGTAATAAAAATACTCAAAGACCATATAAAAATTCTAGCTTCCATGCCCCTTCTTTTAGTGTATGGAACCAAACACTAAATGACAGTTCCATGTTAATTTTGTTTGTTATTGAGAAATGTACAGCATACATCAACTTGTTTTTTAAAAGCAGCCTATTGAAATGCTACACTTCTTAGATACAATGTAATGGTGTTTTTCTTTTAAAGGATTATTTTTCAGTTTCAGGCCTGCATATTGAAGGGAGTTTTCCATATCAGATGGAATGATTCGGGCTTTGCTTTAATAAAGGAGAAATTCTTATCTGCAAGCACCAGCACTATCTGCAGACACACTGACTTGAAGATGTTTGTTCTCAAAACCAGCTGCCATCATTGCCACAGGTTAGAATTTAATCAGTGAAATAGAGTCTACAGGGGCATCTTCGTCTTTAAATCCATTATTTATCTTTAAAACTATCACTGCCATAAAGAGACTGAGATCTAAAAAGTAAAACATGACAAATAAGTGAGAAAATGAAATCACTTATTTACTAGTCTGTGTACTAATAGTGGAAACGTAAATGAAATCAAAGGTTTAAAGTGCTATGCAGTTTATCTTATATTATATCCAATATCTTTCTCTATATGACATTCAGAACAACATACAGGGCATACCTCAATTTATTAACATCTTCTGCACTGTAATCTTACTGAAGATCAAATAAGGTAAACTGCAGACATAACAGGCTGCCTGCAGTTTTTATCATCCATACCTAAATGCAGTGCCGATCGTGTTATGAAGTAAGGAAATCATTTTTTCTCAGGCTGTGCTGCTGTGGTTTGCATGAAATGAGATCACAAAACAAAAAGCAGCAAAGCTTACTTGCTGTTAAAAAGTCATGTATTCAGCATTCAGCAGTACACCATGTGACATTGTTTTTTGGGGACATCCATCTACAGCAGGTGCTCACACTTAATTAACTCAAATCATTGCATCATTGTTAAAGATAACTCCACTTTCATGGGGAAAAATAATAAAATAAATAAATATATATATATACATACATACATGAAGGAAATTAGTATTTGATCCCCTGCTGATTTTGAATGTTTGCCCACTCACAAAGAAATGATCAGTCTAAAAATTGAATGGTAGGTGTATTGTAACACAGAGACAGAATAGCAACAAAAAATTCAAAAGAAATGCATGTCTAATAAATTATGCATTGATTTGCATGTTCATGTGGGAAATAAGTATTTGATCTCCTATCATTCAGCAGGATTTCTGGCTACTAGGTGTCTTTCATACAGGTAACAAGCTGATATTAGAAGCAGTCTCTTAAATGGAGTGCTGCTAATCTCATTTTGTTACCTGTATAAAAGACACCTGTCCACAGGAGCAATCAAACAATCAGATTCCAAACTCTCCACCATGGCAAAGACCAAAGAGCTGTCCAAGGATGTCAGGGACAAGATTGTAGACCTACACAAGGCTGAACTGGGCTATCAAACTATCGCCAAGCAGCTTGGTGAGAAGGTGACAACAGTTGGTGCAATAATTTGCAACTGGAAGAAACACAAAACAACTGTCAATCTCCCTAGGTCTGGTGCACCATGCAAGATCTCACCTTGTGGAGTGTCAATGATCATGAGAACAGTGAGGAATCATCCCAGAACTACATGTTAGGATCTTATCAATGATCTCCAGGCAGCTGGGACACCAAGAAAACAATTGGTAACACACTACGCTGACAAGGATTGAAATCCTGTAGTGCTCGCAAGGTCCCTCTGCTCAAGAAAGCACATGTCCAGGCCCGTCTGAAGTTTGCCACTGAACATCTGAATGATGCAGAGAAGGACTGGTTGAAAGTGGTGTGGTCAGATGAGACCAAAATCAAGCTCTTTGGCATCAACTCAACTCACCGTGTTTGGAGGAGGAGGAATGCTGCCTACGACCCCAAGAATACCATCCTAACTGTCAAACATGGTGGTGGAAACATTCAGCTTTGGGGGTGTTTTTCTGCTAAGGGGACAGGACAACTGCACCGCATCACAGGGACAATGGACGGGGTAATGTACCGTCAAATCTTGGGTAAGAACCTTCCTCTCTCAACCAGGGCATTGAAATGGGTAGTGGATGGGTGTTCCAGCATGACAATGACCCAAAACACATGGCCAAGGCAACAAAGGAGTGGCTCAGGAAGAAGCACATTAAGGTCCTGGAGAGACCTAGCCAGTCTCCAGACCTTAATCTGGTTGAAAATCTGTGGAGGGAGATTAAAGTTTGAGTTGCCAAACGTCAGTCACCAAACCTTAAAGACTTGGAGAGGATCTGCCAAGAGGAGTGGGCCAAAATCCCTCCTGAGATGTGTGCAAACCTGGAGGCCAACTACAGGAAACATCTGACCTCTGTGATTGCCAACAAGGGATTTGCCACCAAGTACTAAGTCATGTTTTGTAAAGGGTATCAAATGCTTATTTCCCTCATGAACATGCAAATCAGTGCATACATTGTTAGACATGCATTTCTTTTGAATTTTGTGTTGCTATTCTGTCTCTCAGTGTTATAGTACACCTATCATTTGATTTTTAGACTGATCATTTCTTTGTGAGTGGGCAAACATTCAAAATCAGCAGGGGATCAAATACTTATTTCCTTCACTGTATATATATACAGTTGTGACCAAAATTATTCAACCCCCAATGCTGTAAAGGGGTTTAGGGACTATAGTGTACATTTGGAATTGTATTCAGAATCAAATCCTACAAGGACGTTGTAACTACCCAAATGCAACTAAAATGACATCAATTGTTTATGTAATACAGTAGTAAATGGTTCTTATGTGGTTTCTTCATTGCCACAATTATTCAACCCCTTAAAGACTACCACTCTGAAGAACAGAGGTTCATACAGGTGCTTTCCATCAGGTATTGAAAACACCTGTGGATGTCACCGAGCAGCAATCAAGCATAATAAGCACCAATTAGGCAGCTTTAAAATGACTGTGATACTCAGCTCCTTCTAGACATTTACTGGTGTGGTTACAAACATGGTGAAGGCAAGAGAATGGTCCAGGAAGACAAGAGAAGAGGTGATTTCTCTTCACAGGAAGGGCAATGGCTATAAGAAGATTGCAAAGATGTTAAACATACCAAGAGACACCTTAGGAAGCATCATTCGCAAATTCAAGGCAAAGGGCACTGTTGAAACGCTACCTGGTCGTGGCAGAAAGAAGATGCTGACTTCGACTGCTGTGCGCTACCTGAAGCGTAGAGTGGAGAGAAGTCCCCGTGTGACTGCTGAGGAACTGAGAAAAGATTTGTCAGATGTGGGTACAGAAGTTTCAGCCCAGACAATAAGACGCACACTGCGTAATGAAGGCCTCCGTGCCAGAACTCCCAGGCGTACCCCCTTGCTGTCTCCAAAGAATAAGAAGAGTCGACTGCAGTATGCCAAAAGCCATGTGGACAAACCACAAAAGTTGTGGGATAGTGTTCTGTGGACTGATGAAACAAAATTAGAACTGTTTGGGCCCATGGATCAACGCTATGTTTGGAGGAGGAAGAACAAGGCCTATGATGAAAAGAACACCTTGCCTACTGTGAAGCATGGTGGAGGGTCAATCATGCTTTGGGGCTGTTTTGCTTCTGCAGGTACAGGGAAGCTTCAGCGTGTGCAAGGTACCATGAATTCTCTTCAGTACCAGGAGATATTGGATGGAAACGTGATGCAGTCCGTCACACACCTGAGGCTTGGGAGACGTTGGACCTTTCAACAGGACAATGATCCCAAGCATACCTCCAAGTCCACTAGAGCATGGTTGCAGAGGAAAGGCTGGAACATTTTGGAGTGGCCATCGCAGTCACCAGACTTAAATCCGATTGAGAACCTCTGGTGGGACTTAAAGAAAGCAGTTGCAGTGCGCAAGCCTAAGAATGTGACTGAACTGGAGGCCTTTGCCCATGAAGAATGGGCGAAGATACCCGTAGATCGCTGCAAGACACTTGTGTCAAGCTATGCTTCACGTTTAAAAGCTGTTATAACTGTAAAAGGATGCTGTACTAAGTACTAAGATTGAATGTCACTTGGGGGTTGAATAAAACTGATAATGCTGTGAGCACAGAAAAGACATTTGTGGTTATTTCATTATAACTGTTATGTTATATTTGTCTGACCTACAAGTGCCTCTTTAATGTAAATGTAAGCAAGATGACTGAATGATCAAAAGCAATGTCAAACTGGCCAAAACACTCAATTTCAGTGGGGGTTGAATAATTTTGGTCACAACTGTATATATATATATATATATATATATATATATATATATATATATATATACACACACACACACAGTATACACACACACAGTTGAGAGTTAAAAATGCATCTTTGGTGTTAGGGGGAGGAATAGTACCCCATCATTGGTATCAGTGGGAGGAATGCTGCCCAATCATTGGTGTCAATGGTTCTTTGTGAGTGGGCAAACATTCAAAATCAGCAGGGGATCAAATACTTATTTCCTTCACTGTATATATATATATATAGTATATATATATATATATATATATATATACACACACAGTATACACACACACAGTTGAGAGTTAAAAATGCATCTTTGGTGTTAGGGGGAGGAATAGTACCCCATCATTGGTATCAGTGGGAGGAATGCTGCCCAATCATTGGTGTCAGTGGGAGAAATAGTGCCCCATCATTGGTGTCAGTGGGAAGAACAGTGCCTCATCATTGGTATCAGTGGGAGGAATAGTGCCTCATTGTTGGTGTCAGTGGCACCATCATTGGTGTAAGTTTGAGGAAATGTGCCCTGTCATTGGTGTCAGTTTGAAGAACAGTGCCTATCATTGGTGTCAGTTGGAGAAATAGTGCCCCCTTGCTGATGTCAGGAGCAGATGCCCCATTGTTGGTGTCAGTGAGAGGAATAGTACCTCAAGGGCCGGATAAACGCATGCAAAGGGCCACTTCCACTTCCGGGTCACAGTTTGGAGAGCTAACCAGTTGTAATTAAATACTCAGCAGCTTACATAGCCATCTTAGAAAGTCTTCATGCCACCCAAGAACTCCTTAATTGGGCTTATGGTAACCTCTTGAAATCCTTCTAAGTTTTTCTTTTTTTAACCTGATATAGCTCCCTTTTCAACAACGTGCTAAGATTTTGGACCCAGCCTTGTGTTAATCCACGATACAGTGTGACACTGTAAAACATTTTAGCAGACGCACCTCTCCTTAGTAGGATTATTGAACTGCCTCTGCTCTTGCCTGTCTGTGAGGAACTGTCTGGTCCTCCAAAAATGAAAATGTGTTTGTTACCCTAAATTTGTTTTTTGCATGTGTTCTCATTTGTGTATTACATGTATTTTTTAAATCGTTGTCTTTATCAATTACATGTACTTCTTTCATCTGAAGTATGTAGTTGATCTTCCCACTCACCCTTCTTGTTCTGAAACTGACAACACAAAGCACAGACGCTGATCTGTGCTTGCTCTATTTTCATCCTTTGGCTGGCCATTTAGAGGTACAGAACACTGTGCAGACACATAGCATGCCTGTATTTGGCTGTTTGTTCAGCCAACACATCCCCTGACCAATCACAGCTTGTCTTTGGCACACATCCCCTCCCAATCACAGCCTGCCTCTTGAATACACCCCCGGCTCATGTACAGCCTGAGCAGACTGAGCAGACTATGGAATACAGGCAATACATACAAAGTTTTTGCACAGTGTCCTGTCATTTCCGGTTGCCATGCATCCACACCCCGACGTGTTTTGTCACCATGACTTTGTCCAGGGTATGGCTGTACAGCTTGGCATCACGACAAATATAACTGCCTGTATGATAATTGTTAACTATTTGTATACTGACATTTTCACAGTCAATATATACAGTGTCTTAATAATAACAAAGCTACTTCAGTGTACGGATAGTCAGGCTGAGAATCTTGGTGCCTCACTTGACCAGCTCTCTGTCACTTTTGGAACATCACCTCTGGTTGCCATACAGCCATGTCCCAACACGTTTTGTCACCACAAATTTGTCCAGGGATTGGCTGTACAGCTTGGCAACGTGACTTCTAGAACTGCCTGTATGATAATCATTAAGTACTTGTATAATAACATTCTCACATTCAATACATACACAGCGGAACCAGAAACCATAAATTCTATGGTTATAATAATATATAATACCAAAATCCCCATAATGTTAATATACATTAGACTGTTTCAAATATTTTGATCTCAGTATCCTCCATGTCTGTCCTGCACCATATTATATTAGCTAATTTTTAACCAAAAGATTAAGCATGGCTCCAACCACATAATTGTTGGAGTGAATGAAACGTGATCACAAAAAATTAATTCCATGGCATATAAATACAATAATGAAAATAATAAAAATAATGGTAACTATACCTACCACATGAAATATATGTTAAAAATACAAAAATATTAATAAACAATATCACTTAAAACACATTAATCACTAAAATAAACTTTGCTAAAAGTGTATTTTCATTTTTTCTAAATACAGTCATTAAAGTGGTATTTAACCCTTAAAAAATTTAATATATTGCAGCTGACCAGCTCTTAAATGTGGTGGCTGCATGTGTTTTCTTGTTTCAGGCTTTTTTTTTAATAGTGTATTAAAAGAACTAGCAGATTTAGAAAGCCTCGTTTTCCTTTTGGGATAATGGATATACATAAATAAATAAAAGCTTTTTTTAAGCATCAATCCCAATGTAAATTGTTTGTCTCAACCCTCTTAACTACACTGCATCTGAGCACCACAGACCAAAAAAGCTAGTGAATTCATTTTCATTAATCAAAGCAAACTCACCCATCCACCCATGTCTAAATGCTTTATTTTGCTGAGCAATCATTTTGAAAAACACCCCGTAGCATTTCTGCCTGTGGCCATATTGAATAAGGTCAAAATGATTCATGCAGCATTTACTTCCTGGAATCCATCCGCCCCTAGCTCAGGCATGCAGACAGGAGGATGTGCTTATCTTAGGAGTTATTAAAGAAATTAGTAAAAAAAAACAGATTAAAACAAGTAAATATGATATACTATTATATCTATTACAAATGCTAGCAGCATAAGGATTAAAAATAGTCACTGTTGATTGAGAGAGTGAAGTTCCACTTCAGCTGCCACTTTTTCTGGATAGCTTGGTCTGCTTTAAAATAACAGATGTACTGGCAAGACCAATAGGTGAAACAAAGGGAAAACAAATCCCTGACAATTGGTAAACTGTAATAAAAAAATTGAGTTTAGGTTTAATACTGTTAGAAAATCTGTATATAGCCCCACAGAACAGACAGTGCCCAGCCCACACAAGCTTTTCTGCTTCACTGCAGCAAAGAAACAGGAAGTTTGATTTAGAGAAAAGACAGAGTTTTTTTTACCATAGATGCAACCACAAATTTATCAACGCTGCCATCTACTGGTCGAAGTATATATCTCTACTGAATACTGATGTAGTTGTTGCACAAAGTACATGAGTACTGTATTCATGTACCACTTTAATGTTAACAAGCTTTGAGGACAAAATGTTTAAATAATCCCCAATCCGCATGTTTAATGCTAACTCTATATATAGATCATGCACCCACAAGCACATCTGCTAAGCTTCTATATATATAACTAGGTGGGAGGTGGACTTGGGGAGCATATTAGAAAGCAGAGAGTGGATAGAGAGATGGTAAAATGTCAACAAAAGTTCTGCTAACATTATAGCCGTGGATAGATCCTCACACACTGGTATTTATTACTAGATAGAATCACAAAATAAACATCCTTCTCGGGTCTCCTACACTGTAACCTTACAAGAAACTCCATGGTAAGCTTTATCATACAACAACTTTTATCTTGGATTCAGGGGCGGACGGATAACTCATGGGGCCCCCGGGCAATAGGGGATCACGGGGGCCCCTGTGTCCTTGCCCAAACTCAAAAAAGCCTATGAAAAAGGTACCAGGGGCATCTCATGGGGCCCCCTACTGACCCTGGGCCCTTGGGCAGTGCCCGAGTTTCCAAATGGTCAGTCCGCCCCTGCTTGGATTAAATATGAAGTAAAATTAGCCACCATTGTCTTTGTAGATACATGAACTAAAGTCTCAGTTTAAAAAAAACTGTGAGCAGGCAGGCTGTCTATTGCAGAAGAGACATGCAATATCTCCTCTGCAACACAATATACCTATCTGCCTGTCTACACACTTTTTTATAACGTACACTAAGCTGTGCACGTGCAGTTCAGTTTACATTCTGGCACAGATCTTATGTACGGGGAGGATTGAACTCCTTTGCATGCACAGAAATTGCCACAAGACTAGCACCCAGAAGAAGTTAGGTAGAAAATGCGAAGGGACACCAGACCACTTAAAGAGAGGAAAGCATCGAGGAACTTAGTTCCACTTTAATTTCAAGGAGGTTAAGCAATAGCTCATAGGCACTTTTATAAATGAGAAAGTCATGGTGGTACTTAAAGTGGTATTAAACTACTTGTATTGCAGCTTACCAATTCTTAGATATGATGCCTGTAATAGTTCTCTTTTTAAGGCTTTCTTTCCCTTATTTTCATCTGGTGATCCAGCCAGTAAATTTGTTGTTTTTCTAAAGAACAAGCTATCCTGCTAATGTAACACTTACAGGGATGAGACAAACCATTTGACACTGACAGGGGTGCTTACAGCGATGAGCTTTTATTTATATAAAACCTTTCTCCCAAAAGGCAATAAAAAAAATATTTTCTGTAACTGCTTATAAAGTATTAGCTGCAGTTTAACTTCAATGTGTTCATGTATTTAAATCTACTAGTACATCTAACACTTCCAGGCCCAGATCATCAGGTGAAAATAGAGAGCAAAGCCTAAGAAAAAGAAAACTAATGCAGCCACCACATCTAATGATTGGTAAGCTGCGATATATTACATTTTTGGTTTTGGGTTTAATGTTTTGCTCTAGTGAATAAAAAAAATACTGTTTCAGTGATGCTCCTCCTTGCATTGCGAGGGTTTAAGCCTTATTTTTGCCTAGAATAACCAGAAAAAGGACATTTGTGCTCAAAAATTTGCATACCCTGGCAAAAATTGTGAAATTTGGGCATTGATATTGAAAATATGACTGATCATACCAAAAAATGCTCTTTTATTGAAGGATGATGATCATACAGTCAGGTCCATAAATATTGGGACATTGACACAATTATAACATTTTTGGCTCTATACATCGCCACAATGGATTTGAAATAAAACAAACAAGATGTGCTTTAACTGCAGACTGTCAGCTTTAATTTGAGGGTATTGACATCCAAATCAGGTGAACGGTGTAGGAATTACAACAGTTTGCATATGTGCCTCCCACTTGTTAAGGGACCAAAAGTAATGGGACAGAATAATAATCAGAAATCAAACTTTCACTTTTTAATACTTGGTTGCAAATCCTTTGCAGTCAATTACAGCCTGAAGTCTGGAACGCATAGACATCACCAGACGCTGGGTTTCATCCCTGGTGATGCTCTGCCAGGCCTCTACTGCAACTGTCTTCAGTTCCTGCTTGTTCTTGGGGAATTTTCACTTCAGTTTTGTCTTCAGCAAGTGAAATGCATACTCAATCGGATTCAGATCAGGTGATTGACTTGGCCATTGCATAACATTCCACTTCTTTCCCTTAAAAAACTCTTTGGTTGCTTTTGCAGTATGCTTTGGGTCATTGTCCATCTGCACTGTGAAGCGGCGTCCAATGAGTTCTGAAGCATTTGGCTGAATATGAGCAGATAATATTGCCCAAAACACTTCAGAATTCATCCTGCTGCTTTTGTCGGCAGTCACATCATCAATAAATACAAGAGAACCAGTTCCATTGGCAGCCACACATGCCCACGCCATGACACTACCACCACCATGCTTCACTGATGAGGTGGTATGCTTAGGATCATGAGCAGTTCCTTTCCTTCTCCATACTCTTCTCTTCCCATCACTCTGGTACAAGTTGATCTTGGTCTCATCTGTCCATAGGATATTGTTCCAGAACTGTGAAGGCTTTTTTAGATGTCGTTTGGCAAACTCTAATCTGGCCTTGCTGTTTTTGAGGTCACCAATGGTTTACATCTTGTGGTGAACCCTCTGTATTCACTCTGGTGAAGACTTCTCTTGATTGTTGACTTTGACACTCATACACCTACCTCCTGGAGAGTGTTCTTGATCTGGCCAACTGTTGTGAAGGGTGTTTTCTTCACCAGGGAAAGAATTCTTCGGTCAACCACCACAGTTGTTTTCCGTGGTCTTCCGGGTCTTTTGGTGTTGCTGAGCTCACCAGTGCGTTTCTTCTTTTTAAGAATGTTCCAAACAGTTGTTTTGGCCACGCCTAATGTTTTTGCTATCTCTCTGATGGGTTTGTTTTGTTTTTTCAGCCTAATGATGGCTTGCTTCACTGATAGCGACAGCTCTTTGGATCTCATCTTGAGAGTTGACAGCAACAGATTCCAAATGCAAATAGCACACTTGAAATGAACTCTGGACCATTTATCTGCTCATTGTAATTGGGATAATGAGGAAATAACACACATCTGGCCATGGAACAGCTGAGAAGCCAATTGTCCAATTACTTTTGGTCCCTTAACAAGTGGGAGGCACATATGCAAACTGTTGTAATTCCTACACCGTTCACCTGATTTGGATGTAAATAACCTCAAATTAAAGCTGACAGTCTGCAGTTAAAGCACGTCTTGTTTGTTTCATTTCAAATCTATTGTGGTGGTGTATAGAGCCAAAAATGTTAGAATTGTGTCGATGTCCCAATATTTATGGACCTAACTGTATGAAGCCATTTATTATCAAATAGTTGTTTGGCTCTTTTTTAAATCATAATGATAACAGAAATCACCCAAATGACCATGATCAAAAGTTTACATCCCCTGGAATGTTTGGCCTGGTACAGATACACAAGGTGACACACACGGGTTAAAATGGCAACTAGAGGTTAATGTCCGATGTGGCTTTTTAAATTGCAATTAGTGTCAGTGTATAAATAGTCAATAAGTTTGTTAGCTCTTACATGGAAGCACTGATTAGGCTAGATACTGAGCCATGGGGATCAGAAAAGAACTGTCAAAAGTCCTGTTTAACAAGGTAATGGAATTTTATAAAGATGGAAAAAGACATAAAAGATGTCCAAAGCCTTGAATATGCCAATCAGTACTGTTAAATCACCTATTAAGAAGTAGAAAATTCAGGGACCTCTTGATACCAAGCCAAGTACAGGTAGACCAAGAGAGATTGCAGCCACAACTGCCAGAAGAATTGTTTGGGATACAAAGGGAAACCCATACTGTAGGTAACCACAAGAAAAATACAGGCTGCTCTGGAAAAAGACAGTGTGGTTGTTTTGAAAAAGCACAATATGATGACACTTTAATAAAAATGAGATGCATGGTCAAGGTGCCAGAAAGAAGACTTTACTGCATCAATGACACAAAAAGGCCTGGTTAGGCATATTAAGGTGTTGTCAGGCGTATTGTAACTGGGCTTTTTTGTGGCATTTACTGCACCAGTAAAAGCTTCCTTCTGGCACCTCGACCAAACAGTTCATTTTTGTTCAAGTATCACTGTATTGTACTCCTTAAAAACAACCACACCATCTTTTTCCAGAGCAGCCTGATTTTCTTTTGAGGTTGCCTGTGGGTTTTTCTTTGAATCCCAGACAATTCTTCTGTCAGTTACGGCTGCAATCTTTCTTGGTCTACCTGACCTTTGCTTGGTATCAAGAGATCCCTGAACTTTCCACTTCTTAATATGTGATTTAACAGTACTGATTGGCATATTCAAGACTTTGGACATCTTTTTATGTCTTTTTCCATCTTTATAAAATTCCATTACCTTGTTACGCAGGGCTTTTGACAGTTCTTTTCTGATCCCCATGGCTCAGTATCTAGTCTAATCAGTGCTTTCACGTAAGAGCTAACAAACTCATTGACTATTTATACACTGACACTAATTGCAATTTAAAAAGCCACAGATGTGGGACATTAACCTCTAATTGCCATTTTAACCCGTGTGTGTCACCTTGTGTGTCTGTACCAAGGCCAAACATTCCAGGTTATATAAACCTTTGATCATGGTCATTTGGGTGATTTCTGTTATCATTATGATTTAAAAAGAAGCCAAACAATTATTTGATAATAAATGGCTTCATATGATCATCATCCTTCAATAAAAAAGCGTGGCATGATCAGTCGTATTTTCAATATCAATACCAAAATTTCACAATTTCTGCCAGGGTATGCAAACTTTTGAGCACAACTGTACTTACCTTATCCCTCGCTGCCACTGTACTCAGCCACTTTCCAACTCTTCAGATTGTGGCCCTTTATGTCTTTACTGACAATGCGGGATTGTTGTCCCTGCATTGTAAATAATGACATTACAGTGTAGGACCAGCCAGAATACTGAAGATAAGAGGCTTTGGGGACTAGTTGCATGGAAAGAGCAGGAGCAAGGTAAAAAGTGCTTTAAACAGGTATTTCTGGTAAAAACAAACATTCAACCTGTTGATAAGTTGCAGTGCAGGGCAGTTCTACTGCAAGAGTAGTTTTTTCTGTTCCCAAAAGTTCAGTTTTATTGGCTCCTATATTTATTGCTACCCCCGCAGACTCCTCTGAGTATTTTGGGTTCTCTGTTCATCACTGAGTCCTCTTGTTGACACCACCAAAGTACCGTGGCCAGGTAGTTCCTTGGCTGTCACACAAAGAAAAAAGTATGCACACACTAGTAAAAAAAAATATTAATTGTATTAAGATCAAAGAGTAGTAGGGCAGGCAACAAAACCGTTAACTTAAGTTAAGCAAAGTAATACTGAAAGAGACAATCCAGCACAGTACAATACCTCTTTAAGACATGCCCACCCATCCTGCAGGACTGAAGATGTAATTGATAGCCCTCAGCTGAGAGATTTTCCTCCAAGTGAGAAAAAGAAGGTAACAAATACACAAGGCTTCATCACTTGTAGGCCCTGAGACTGAAGAGACTAAGTTTAAGCTTCAGGAGATTTGCCAAGGCTATCTACCCAACTAGACTATAAATTAAACGATGAAATTGGTGTGGATAGTCAGTTTAAGAATTTGAGTGGCTGGATAAAAGTTACTTTAGTGGTGGTGAGGGAGTGGTTTGTCCGATGTATGTCCCTTTAAATGAAAAGCTTGAGCTGCTAATTCCGTCCTTGGATGGCTTGAATGTAAAGTTCTGCCTAGCAGAGAGTGATAGGGTTGACCTAGATAACCTGCAGGTTGTACTTGGTAGTAACGGGTTAGAAAGGCAGACTGCAGGAATAGATTGCATATGCGCTGATTGCATAAGAATGTCAGACTGAGGCAATAGATGTATAAAAGCAGAGGTCTGTACTATATAGTGTCCTTGAACATTAAGTACCTTGAAACAGCAAACACGCTGATAATGAGGGTAGTGTAAATGGGATAGGAACCTTCTCACCTGGTCCTTATGCAAAGCAGAGTGAAGTCATGATCGTCCTACTGGGAGGCCCCCTTTGTCCTTTGAAGATATGGATGTCATGATGATGCTGACCAGATCAGACTGCAAGCAGATCTCCACCAGTCTGCCTCCTCAGGATATTCGACTCTGCAGTGGCACTCGTGGCTTTCTGACTCAACCCAGTCCAATCCAGGCCCATGTGGCTCCACACAGCTCTCCACACACATTCTCACATCATAAATGTCTCTCCCTCTCTCCCCTCGTGTTCCCGAGCTTTGGCTTTTATATTCTCCTGCCGCCTGGTAATTGTTCCTGGGTGGTGTAGTTTAATCTCATCTAAACTGTATGAAAAGTTGTTCTCCCAGCATACAAGTCTCAGGGGCCTTTGGACTCCTGTATTGGAACTCATGAGTAACAAAGTTGATGGACACAGCCATCTTGTTGTCAAAATAAAGATCTACAAACAGTAATAATGCATAGTGTTACATATACAATGTCCTTCAGAGTCTGGTCACATTGGATTGATTATCTACACTCCGAAGGCCTAGACCAAGATCTTTTGGGAATCTAATGTGATTTAATTTAGGCACCCTATCAATTTTTATCTTCTGGACAATTCATCACCTATATTTCCAATCTTGAGTTATCCATCCTGACTACCCTCAGCATAGTTGTACTTAATGGTTTAAGTTTGCTGAATCTTTATGGTTTCTGGGGCTAGGTGCATTCACTCACATCTATGGCTTCTCTGTAATGTCAGTGATTTCAGAATGTAACACTGTTATTCACTTTACAAAAATATATCAACCTGTTGTACTGCCCTGTACTTTGCACTTATGATACCTTCATTGTGAATGATGTTTCTTTGTTTTAATCCTATGTATAACCTTTTGTAAAACAATAAAACTTGTAAAATAATTCTACACACATTATATAAGGAAGAACATCTTGTTCTAAGTTCTCATGATTTAAAAAAGGCAGATGTTTGCAGGAAGCTGGCAGCAGTGGCAGATATTAACAATAGCTTATGTGGCTGAGAACATCTGAAATAATTTTCCTGGAGCATCTGGCATATCTTGCTCTTACATGGTGTCTAGTTAATAAACGTTCCCTCAACCAAAAGTGACATAGTTACAAGATAAGCTTTCAATTTTATAGATGAAAAAAAAGGCAAAAAGAAAATAAAAAATCAATGTGGACTCAATCAATTTAGACATTTCTATCATATTAAATAGTTCATCCCACAGAAATGGATTGGCACATACTGTGCCATGTCCAGAGTGCTCTGATGCAGTTATCTGTGCCAAGATTAACCGGTTGCTGACCAGCCACAGTACATATACTGTGGCAGGTAGGCACCGCGGCGCAAAATCACACACATATATATATATATATATATATATATGTGATTTTGCATTTCGGGCAGGGAGCATGTGACCACCCTACCCGCACTGCTGATTGCGGCCTCGGGTGTCAATCGCTGGGTCCCGGCTGGTGATTACCCGCCGGAGCCCTTTGATTGTCTCCAAATGTTAACCTCTTCCTCCCCAGTGCCATTAGTATAGAGTCACTGTTTTTTTTGCATTGATCACTGTATTGGTGTCACTGGGGATGTCAGTGACCCCAAGTCAGTTCCCCCCCAGTGTCAGAATGTCTGCCGCAGTCCCACCATAAGTTGATGATCGCCGCCATAAGTCGCTGATCGCCGTCATTATTAGTATAAAAAAAAATTTAAATTCCAGTATATATACCGCCATTTGTAGAAGCTATAACTTTCACGTAAACCAATTAATTTACATGTATTGGGATTTTTTTTAGCAAAGACATGTCGCAGAATACATTTTGGACTAAATTTATGAAGAGATTTGATTTTTAAATTTTTTTACTGGACATGTTTTATAGCAAAAAGTCAAAAATAACTTAAAAAAAAAAAACAACCTTCATCCACCCACATGCACACACCTGTGTGCAGGAGCGTTGACAATGTGCCGCTATGTAAACAGCAGTTGCACCATGCATGTGAGGCATCGCCGTGAACGTCAAATCAAGCGCAGTAATTCTAACACTAGACCTCCTCTGTAAATCTAAAATGGTAGCTTGTAAAGGCTTTTAAATCGTATGCAGTTTGCCGCCATTGCACAGGGCATGCGCAGTTTTATATCATGTCATGTTTGGTATCTATTTATCGACATACCATCATCTTTTATATGTTACCAAATAATTGGCCAATATATTGTGTTTTTGTGCATTAAAAGTAAACAAAATGTGTATTTTTTTTTTAAATTTGCTTTTGAAAAATTGCTGCTCGAATACTATGTGACATAAGTTGTAGCACTCACCATTTTATTCACTAGGGAGTCTGATTTAAAAAAATATATATAATGTTTGGGGGTTTAAATTAAATTCCTTGCAAAAAATACAGATTTTTTTCATGTGAACAAAAAGTGTCAGAAAAGCTTGATCTTTAGGTGGTTAGAAGAGTGAGTGATGTGTGGCATAAACTTCTAATGCTGGGCATAACACCCTAAACTATTTGCTGAGAGGCATGTTGAATCAATAGAAGAATTTATATTTTTACCACAAGTTTTTGGAAAATGACAAAAAATGTTTTTTTTTTTTTTTACACAAAATTGTTACTTAAAAGATTTACTGCTCACACATTCTATCGGTATATGTGGAATTACTCCCCAAAATACATTCTGCTACTTCTTCCGAGTATGGGGGTACCACATGTGAGAGACGTTTTGGCAGTCTAGCCAAGTACAGGACCCCAAAATCCAATAAGCACCTTCAGGCTTTATTTCCTCATTACACTTCCTGACTACCTATCACAGTTTCGGAGGCCCTGAAATGCCAGGATAGCACCAAACCTCCCCAAATGACCTTTTTTTGGAAAGTAGACACCCCAAGGAATTTTAAAAGAATGGTGAGTATTTTGCAGATCTCATTTGTTGCCACAAGTTTTGAAGAAAAAAAACAAAACCATATTTTTTCTTTTCTTTTTTTATATTTCAAAACCTTCTGTGCAAAATACTCACCATGCCTCTTTTTAAATTCCTTGGGGTGTCTACTTTCCAAAAAGGGGTCATTTGGGGGGGGGGGGTTGATGCTATCCTGGCATATCAGGGCCTCTGAAACTGTGATAGGTAGTGAGGAAGTGAAATGAGGAAGTTATGCACCTTCAGGCTTTCAAAGTGGTCATTGGATTTCAGGATCCTGCATGTGGCTAGACTCCCAAAATGTCTCACACATGTGATATCCCCATACTTGGTAGAAGTAGCAGAATGTATATTGGGGTTTAATTCCAGATATACCTATGGCTTGTGCGAGAAATATATAATTTAAATGACAACTTTGTGTAAAAAAAAAAAAAATGTCATTTTCCAGAAACTTGTGGAATAAAAAATAAATCTTCCATGGACTCAATATGCCTCTCAGCAGATAGCTTAGGGTGTCTACTTTCCAAAAAGGGGTCATTTGGGGGTGTTTGTACTATCCTGGTATTTTAGCACCTCAAGAAATGTGATGGGCAGTCAGAAAGTAAATCTGATGGGCAGTCAGATTCCATTATCTATACCATACTTTGTAGATGCTATAACTTTCACAGAAAGCAATCAATATACACTTATTGGGATTTTTTTAAATCAAAAACTTGTAGCAGAATACATTTTGACCTAAATTTATGATGAAATTTTAGTTTTTTTGGATATTTTTTATGACCAAAATGAGAAAATATCATTTTTTTCAAAACTTTTTTTGCTTATAGTGCCAAAAATAAAAAGCACACCATGATCAAATACCACCAAAAGAAAGCTCTATCTGTGTGAAAAAAGGGCATAAATTGAATTTATGTACCGTATTGCATGACCGCGCAATTGTCCGTTAGACTAGTGCAGCACTGTATAGCAAAAAAATGACATAAATTGCAGTATCTATACCATAGTTTGTAGACGCTATAACTTTCACACAAAGCAATCAATATACACTTATTAGGATTTATTTTACCAAAAACATGTAGCAGAATAAATTTTGGTCTAAATTTATAACTAACTTTGAGTTTACTATATATTTTTTATAGCTGAAAGTAAAAAATATCTTTTTTCTTCAAAATGTTCGGTCTTTTTTTGTTTATAGCGCAAAAAAAAAAGCGCACAGGTGATCAAATACCACCGAAAGAAAGCTCTATTTATGTGAATAAAAGGACATAAATTTTGTTTGGGTACATCATTTCATGACCACGCAATTATCAGTTGAATTAGTGCAGCGCCGAGTAGCAAAAAGAGGCCAGGTCATTAAGGGGGATAAATCCTCTGGAGGGCAAGTGGTTAATAATCAAATAAATCACACTAAATACATAAATGTGAAAAAAATTGTCAATAAATGTGACACTCTCAAAACAGAAAAATACACAATGATAATAATAAATAAATGTGAATGTGCCCAAAGCAATTTAGTGCATAAAAAATTATATATAAAGAAATTTGAAAGTCCACAGATCCTTTTCCCAGCCTTCAAAGTCTATAGAAAAAAGAAGAAAAAATCTTCTGTACATATGTGCTTCCACCTTCCACCAGTGCAAACCAACATGAACCGCACCCACCAGATAATGGTGAGTAGTAAGCCTTTTAGGAATTTCAGGGATCCTACACCCCCTCTATAACCTCCGGACCTCCATTCCACCATACAGGGCCAGCGTAGTCCTTCCACTCCTTTCTAAATCAGGACCTTCAAACCAGCTCCAGCGTAGTGTCAAAGAGAACATATCATATAGTGTAATATTGCCAGACTTTCACCAACTCATATAAATGTATATCAAACCACTCACATTTTGCAAATAGAATAAAAACATATTTTATTATCCTCCATCGATTGGAAAGAGACCATAAACTTCCACAAATAGCTCTCAGAGACCTCACAGCTTGACTAGCAGAGGATGACAGTGTGTGATACAGACAGATCCCAATATGGCCACTGGAACGCACCACTCGGCGTGCGCTCCACTCACCGGACGTTGTGCAGGACGTTCAGATACTGGACCGGAAGTGGGTTGACACGTTTCGCCCCTCCCACCGGGCGTTCTCAAGATCTTTATAAATATATATAGAATCCTACAATCAAATGCTGTTAGCACTAATGGGGCCCTGTACAGCCTAGCTGATAACCCCCCCTCCCCACAAAAAAAAAAATCAAAGCAATATTTTTGCTAGTAATTCACAAAAATCATTGTTAGGGCAGCCTATGTTATGCTATGGGGATGCATTGGCTGTACAAACACAGCCGCAAGTCCTAATTTGGCCCCTAACACAGTGTGCATTCAAGGCCACTTAACCACACCTGTACACTTGTGAACTTAGGACCTGCAGCTGTGTTCATATAGCCAGTGCGTCCCTATAGAATAACAGGCCACTCCAGCTGCGCACACAAACAACTCATTTACACTGCATGGGCAGTGTGAATCAGCCCTTAATTACAGGGTTATTTTTTTTATACTTTTTATACTTTTATATTTTTTAATTCTTCTTTTATTATATTGTTATTTTACTTACAATTTTATTTAGTTTTTACATTTTCTTTTAGTAACCTTGTTTGGGGGGGGCTTTAGTAATATATTAGGGATCTAAACAGACCATTGATGTCTCACTTTTGGGACAGAGAAAGTGATTGAGGGCAGTCCTCATTCTTTATTGCAGCCTCATCTGCACAGAATGAATGAAAAGGAATAACTCTGCATAGTTTCCCTTTTCACTCAGAGACTGAAGCATAGTAAACACAGTTTACTATACTTCAGTTATGAATAACCGCAGTGAGCAATCGGTACCAATAACTTGCTCTGTTCATGCAAAAAATGAAGGGGCCAGTAAACATGTCATATTTACTGCCTCTCCCCCCAACCTATCCTAAAAAATCCCCCATATGCCCGCAGCAACCAGCAGGAGGGAGAGGAGACAATCCAGCAGGACTGCGATAGGGGAGGGGGTAAATAGGGGGGCCCAGGGCAGCAGAGGGAAGAGGATCCTAATAAGGGGGGGTGAACCAATCAGCTGTAGTTCCCCCCTGCAGCAGCTGAAAGCAAGGGGGAGGGAGAGAAGAGGAAGCTGGCAGTGCTGCACTGGGGGGAGGGACCAGTGAGGCACTCAGAGGGGCCAGGCAGCAGAAGGAGGGGAACCTGGACAGCAGGGGGGTGACTGGTGCTGCGGGAGCAGCATTTACTGGAACCAATCCCTTTTAGGTTCCTTCCTGAAGCAGCTAAAAGTTGGAGATAGAGAGGAGGAAAAGCTGGCTTTCAGCTGCTGCAGGGTGAAATTACAGAGGATTGGTTCCAGTAAATACCAACCTCACCACAACAATCACAGCCCTCCTGTCTAGGTTCCCCTTCATTATGCTTATCAGCTGCCCGGGCCCCCCCCTGTTAAAGTGATGGGGCCAGGGCCCCTTACAGGAGGACCTATTGGCAGCCCTGCCTACAATCTTTCATTATTATTATACTAAACCCAGGACCCTGCATTCACTATATCTGGTCTCCCACACACACACAACATGGAAATGAAATTATTTTAGTAAATATAAACTGCTAAATACCTTTTCTCATCAGCAGTTAGAGCAGTCTTGTGACTTCAGCAGAGGACTGGTTAAAGCTTGTAGGAGGAGTTTTCTTTCAGCTCTAGGAGGATGTGAAACCTCTGACCTCTGTCTGGACAGTACTGATTAGCCCTGTGCTGATTACATGCACTCTCCCAAGGAAAAAAAAACCCTCTCTAGCAGTACACACCAAACTGAGCATGTATATGTGACTACAGATTCAGTCTGTATCAGGTGGTCATTTCAACAAGAGGAGGGGCAGAAAAGAAAGGTTAAAACAGCCTTTTTACACAATGCAGAGGATTAACCCCTTAGGTTCTGCAGTGAGTATAACAAGCATGTTTTACTGCATATACAGACTGATTTTACTGTTGTGGGTTTAGTAACACTTTAAAGTTGAAGCTTTGAAAAAAAAACATCCATTAAAGTTGTTATTTTTAATGTAAATGAGAGTGCTACAGCTCTTTCTAGCTCTGTTCAGGCATTGCTTGTTTCCAGAGAGCACTGTTCAGACATTGTTAATTTTGAGCCTTGTTCCAGCTCTCTGCTACTAAAGGATGTCCTTGTTACTTTTCCGAAGTTCAGTCTTGGTTTTCCAGGGCACTTGCTTGTTACGGCTTTGTCCAGCTCAAATCAAGCATTGCTCTTTTCCAGCCTTGTTCCAGTTCTATAGGCCCTGCTGCAGCCCAGAATTTTGTTTCAGTTCAATCTCGGCTTTCCAACTTGCATCAGCACATGTTAATGATGGGAGTGTCCTCAAAAGTATTTAACCTCCCTGGCGGTATTCCCGAGTGTAGCTCGGGGTAAAGTTTAGGTACCAAAAGGGGTAATCCTGCACTACACTCGGGAATTGCAGCGCTGCTCCGGAATCTCTTCTTCATTTTCCTTGTCCTGCGCTCCCACGATGTCCCTCCTGCAGTATCCCCTGCAATGTCCTCCGGCCAATGCCGACATCTGTCTTCTGGGTTCCATTCCCTGCGACGTCGGGACGTACGGGGGACGGTACTGGCGGGAAATTTGAAAGTTGTCAAAGTGACATTCTCTAAATTCACTAAAATCACATAGTAAAACATTACTGTACCAAACCATTTCACATACAGTTTGTCCCTAGTGCTTTGTCCTGTGCCCTGCCTGCATTTGTACTGTTCTTTCTTCCTGGAAACTGAGAAATGTCCACGGCGTCCAAAAAGCGTCCCTTTAGGTCAAAAGTGGTTTTAGACCAGCTAGAGAACAGCAATAGTAAATTAGAATGACTTGCAGAATTTAGTGATAATTCGTGGGGAAATTCATCATCAAAAACTGAAAACGATTTTGTGACTTTGCTCAATGATGTGCGAACTTGGCGCTATATTTCAAATTTCAGTGTTTTTGGTTTGATTATATTATTTAATTAAATTTATTATTATTTTTTATGATTATTTATTAAATTATAATTTATGATTTCGTGTTTCAAATTTTAACATACCCGGGATGTTTACTAGACTCTTGTTCGGACAGATTTCAGTGAGTTATTCCTAAAAATTACAGGCCTACCATAAAAAAAAATACGTATTTCCATGGAAAAAAAGTACCGCTTTGAGTACAGAAATATGGACATAATCAGACCACTAGGGAGGCTACGCATCAGCTTTTGAACAGGCTGGTGCTATGTCTCCTTCCTAGCTACCTGAGAGCTATTATACTGAAATCTACTGTAGCGCACCCCCAAAAGGAGCCACCTGTTAGCTAAGCCCTCTGAAACTGCTTTCTTTCTCCAATTAGCTGGACTATTGCCTTTTTCCACCTTGACACACCCCTACTCAATGGAATAAACAACACCAAATTTGAATATCACTGAGTGTTTTAGAATTGGATTGTTCAAATATAGCAAAGTAACTTTGACCACACCTGTTTTTAAGCAATGTACTTTTTCACAGAAATTGCATACTGGGAACAATACCAATGGTAACTGCGAACAGTTTTCCCCATACAACCCCACCAGCTTAAATGGTAACAGAGTCACTAAGAGTGCAGTAAAGGCAGTTTGACTAAGGATGGTTTAAACCCCCAGAGCTAACACTGCCATTTGATCCTGATGTGACCCTGCTAGGTCTTCCTACAGGACTTTATGGAACTAGAAACAATCCCTGGGGGAAGAAAAAAAGTGATTAAGTCTATGCAAAGTACTGTGAGACAGAATGTAATGGTCTCCGAATGGTTATAACTGCCGGCTTTGTTGGGGCTCTCATGGTGATTGTCAGAGGAAAAGACGAGGAAGCCTGGGCAAATGCACCAATACACAGTATGGCTACGCCAATTCGCACAAAGAAGTGCACATGCGCATAGGCGGACGACACGTAATCATGCATTCCTGTGCACGAAAACGCACCAGTACACGTAGGGTGCACTAGTTGCTGACACTCAGTGGCCTTTATAAGGACTTCAGCTCTGCTCAGAGATTGCTGGATTATCGTCAGCCCCTCCTGTTCCTGTGTGCCTTTGTTCCTGAGTTTCCTGCTGATTACCCATTACCGACCCGGCTTGATCCTGACCTTCTTCCTGTCTGCTGCTCTGAGTATGACCCTGGCTTGCTCCTGACCTTGTTCCTGTCTGCTGCTACTCTGTGTATGACCCTGGCAGATCCTGACGTTGCTCTTGTCTGCTGTTCCATATTTATCCTGGCTCTGGCTACTGACTACTCTACCCATCCTCCGGGATCCACATGTTCTCTGGAGAAACTCATCCTGCAACTGGAGCACCCACGGGTTCCATCTCATCAGGCATTTCCAAGCAGCAACACCACTGGCAACCCGTACTTCTTTGGGCACAGCACCTCCTGTTTCCACCTCCAGGGGCACACTGCACTTAGCTGTAAGGTGAGCCCTCTCTGTATTGCAGCCTCTGGTCAGGTACATGACAGTGGTGCAAAAATGGTGATGCTTCCTGGCTTCCATATGTTATCAGTTCAAAAAGAGGTGTTTGATGAAAATACTTTGCAGAAGAACATAAACAGTAGTAAAGAATGCAAGAAGTTCAAAGGAAAGTGATAATAGCTCTGTATCAATGGGACAATCCTGGGTAGGGAATGATGTGGCAGTGCTCAATGGCAGAGTAAGCAGGCAGAACATTGCCTAGGGAACAGGAGGATAAGGCTGTGTTGGCCTAAAGTCTCAATCTCTTCTGTACAGCTGGTTGACAACAAAAATGGAAATTGAAGAGCCAAACCACTGCTAAGAAGTCCAGGTATAACTTTATTCCAATAAACGTCAGGGGGATAGTCCAAAAAGTATCCAACACATTTTGGGGGTCTAAAAACCCCCTCCTTCATGACTGAAAAAACATAAGTACAACTCTATATCAATCCAAAATCAATAAAATATTCCCTCCTCCTCAATCCACAGTATTGGAAATATAATAATTAATGTCAAGTAAAATTGAAGAGATAACCAAAATATAAACATCAATTGGGTAAAAGAAACACAACTACCACTACTACTACTACTAATAAATTCTGATTAAAATATGAACCTAATGACAATGTATAAAGATTAATAAAATGTATCCGAAAAACTGCTGTGTATAACTTGAACCATACACTATACAATCTGATTGTACAATCGCTGAACAATCCTCCTCAGCCTTACCAACATCATGCATTATGAGGATAACCCCAAACAACACAATCCTTTAGTGCTGGATCTAAAGGAAACTGTGCTATTAGATTCTATTGTGTGTGTGTAGCCTAGGTGATCAAATTATTGAATAGCTGCAGGCTGTCCAGTATATCCCCTGGCATTTGTTGATTGCAACAGGGGACTTATTTATGCACCTATATTTGCTATATGTGGTCTAATCAGTAAAACAACAAAACTGAAACTCAACTGAAATGTAATGGTTTATTATTCATGCTTTCACTTATGTCTGAAGTATTTGCAGATTGATTATCTATTCAATGCTTCCTGACAATAATGTTTTACTTCCAATACTATTGGTTATAAGATATCCCCGAGGAGGGGATATGATGTTGATATTTGGTTGATATCTGGTTGATATGCAGATGTCCTTATGTTTTTTCTAGCTCTGATGCAGGTGCTGCTTTTGGTCCCTGGACTTCAACAGCCATGCCGATAAAGCCAGCGACCAAGAAACAGGACGGTGAACTGGTCCTTGGGACAAAAGATTCAGAAAATCCATGATGGCCCATGGAGAGTCTGCCAGGAGCATGAATTTATTTGAATTTATTTGAGCCCAAATGCTCTACGTGAGTACAGTACAGCCTCTCCAGTGAAGAGAACACGGACACTGTAATATTTAGTGCTTTGCCTAACAGCTGTTTTGCTTTAATATGGGTATAGTTCACAGTATGGACCTCTGCCCAACATTTCTAAGCCTCCGCATAAAGTATCAAGTGATTTTGCTAAAAGAGCAAAGAAAGAAAAGAAAATCCTGAATTGTCCAGGTTAACTTGTAAGGAATATGTGATAAGGGTATCACCATGGAATGATTATTATGTGGTCCCTTGCATTGAGAATATTGTCAAGTGGGGCCTGGGCATGAAAAGCAGTAGTCCCTTTCCTAGAGATGGGTCTAACGATAAGTTTAATATGGATATAAGGGCACTGTGTTTGTGAGATAAGGAATCTTTCACATGGTTATCAGGGGACCCTAAATGGGATATGAAGTCCAGTTTCCAGAAAGAATCCAACTGCCTGCATAAATTATTTAAAGAGAGCCACACGAGGCAGACAGTGCTTACAACAGGACATGAAATTAGTAATTAATGGAATTTTGGGATATGACATGGACTCAGGGTTTGACTGGAAAAAGGTGCCTACCATAAATACTCTAGTTGATCCTGGAACCCTGGCCTCCACTCATGTATGGCTGAAGGAAGACACTCAGAAAAAGGTGTGGGAGGAGGTGACAACAGAGATAGAGTGAATATGGAAAGGTAGAAAATATTTAGTAACTGCTATAGCTTTTAAACAAGGACCAAAGGATACAGTGACAGAGTATGTAAAAATATTTAGAGAAGTCTGGAAGGAAGAGGCTGGATGGATGTTACTAGTGCAGAAATGGGCACTATATACTATATTCAAACCTTGATGGCAGGATTCAGACCTGAAATCTCGCTGTTAATAGGACAGCTTATTTCAGAGTGGACAGAGATGGATCGAAGTACATTTCAAAAACGAGTGATGGAGAAGAACGCTGTAGGTTTTGAGATCCCAAAATCTACCAACAAAGCACATTTTCAGCGGTTACAACATAGTAATAATCCTAGAGAAAGAGATTACAACAGAAATAGGGGAAGAGGAGGATAGCACCCATTGTCCCAGATGTGCAATTATGGATTACCTCAATTTCACATGATACACAGTGTTATACTGTGATTGATTTAAGCAATGCTTTTTTGACGAAGAAACACAACTACTGCTAAGTTTCACTCTGGCCGGCAAACAGTTAACAACAGCCCCTGTTGACGAAGAGACACAACTACTGCTAAGTTTCAATCTGGCCAGCAAACAGTTAACCTGGGCCAGATTGCCCCAAGGCTACGTGGATTCTCTGGCTGTATATTCCATTGCCCTCCGAGAATCCTTAAAGTCTTGGGCACCCTACCATGGTTCCACATTGCTCTAGTACGTGGATGACTTATTACTTTGTTCACCCAACAGGGAGGCTTGTAGGCAGGACAGTATATCTCTGTTAGATTTTTTGGGTACAAAGGGACACAAGGTGGCAAAGCACAAGGTACAATATTGTCAAACTACAGTGGATTACTTGGGTTTCACTCTGTAACAAGGCACCAGAATGGTGAGCCAGTCCAGGATCCAAGCCAATACGGGTCTGCCCTGCCTGAAAGCTACAAAGAAAGCGCTCTCCTTCCTTGGTATGGTTAATTATTGTCGCCATTGGATACCTGATTGCTCCCATTATGACAATATACTCAGGCAGCACACTAAAACTGAGGCTCCAGACCTCATTAAGTGGGACCAAGATTCCAACAATGCCTACCAAACCTTGAGGTCCTCACTAGTTTCCTCTCCTGCTCTGGGTTTAGCAAATGTTGATAATTCATGTGTATGCTTGTGACAATTGTAAAACCATGGCGGCTGTGGTCGCTCAGGATCATGGAGCACACATGAGGCCAGTGGCCTATTTTTCAAAAGTAGTATCAAGACCAGTATAGGGCATGCCGGCATGTCTGAGAGCCCTGGCCATCTGTGCCATGGCGGTGGAGGACTCTTACTTAGCAACACATGATAGCACAAAGGGCAAGTGGTTATGAGGTGATTTTGACATCAACTGCTAATTTGGAAGTGAGATATGCAGGGTCTAACTTGGGTCCCTTAGCTATGCTAAATTGTTTGCTAGGGATAAAGGGTGAAACTGATAATCCGCCCTAGGAACATGACTGTGTCCAGGTAATACATGAGAACACCATTCCCAGCATAGGCATGCAACAAACCCCCATTCCGGAGGCTGTGGATACTGTATATTTTTAGATGGTTCTTGTTCCAGACCTTCAGATGATACCTTTTTAACAGGGTATGCAGTGGTTCAGTTACATGATATTGTTCAACAAGCACTACCCCTCCTTACAAGTCAGCACAAGCGGCAGAGCTGATAGCTTTAACCAGAGCTTTCTATGGCTTCTGGTGAACCGTAACACTCCTCAATTCTCTCCCATATCATACTCAGTCCTCTACTTGGGAAGTTAACATTGATGTCTCTGATTCTTCTTGCATATTCTGCTGACTCATTCCCCAGCCATTTGACTAAGAGATCAGCCTCCTCACTTGCAGATAGATCTAGATCTTTTATTGCATTTGTAAAGGACGATCGCCATGCTCTATAGCCTTCAGGTCGGTCATTAAACCTTGTGAGTCCTTTTGTCAATAGCTCACGGTGTGCAAAGAACTTGAGGAAATCCAACATACCTTCATCTTTGTGTGAGTAGTCTGGAGGTGTTCTGTTGTGCGGAGGACTTGGTGGGTATTTGTGGTCATCAGAAATGCTGTCACTGTGATTTCTACCCCATGACCCTTCCACTCTAAAGTGGGCAACTGTATCATAGCGGTTTGATAGCTTGGATGCAGGTTTCACTGAAGGCTCACCCAGTATGGGATTATTTTCTGGCTTGATGTAGGGTGTATGGACTGCAGGAGCTGACCCTGCTCTTGGAGCTGAATGCGGGCAGTCATTTGGCTTGACATGTTGCAGCACATAGTCTGTAGTACGCTGCAAATTGTCAGGATCAGGTTTAATGTCAAGTATGTTGCTGAGTCTCTCACTGGTGGGGTTTGCAAGTTCTTCTAAGATGTCTGCCTCAGCTACTGCTGCCGCTGCTTCCTTCTCTGCAGCCAGTTTCTCTAACACAGCTTCTATGCGTAACTTCTCTAGTTTCATTTGCATCTCTCTTTCGGCAAAGGCAGCCTTTACCTTTACAGCTTCTGCTTTTGCGCAAGCAATAGCGACCATGTCACTGCTCAGTGACCTCCTTGAGCTCCTGGAGCTACCTGAGACTAGGGACCTTCTCTATAATGGCTCTGACTTTTTTTATGACATGATGTCTTGCAATGTGGAAAATTCACTCTTCAAAAGAATAGAGGACTTCCCTAAGATTCCTAACAAAGGCTTCCAGAAGCTGAGAGAGTTAAGCGACCTGATGTCAGAGCTCCAAGTAGCCAAGGAAGAGGAAGATTTGCTAGGCCTTGCCCTTCTAGATACATCCCAAGGTGTTAATCATATCGTGCAAAAACTATCTTACAGCCTTCAAGAAATGTGGGTTACACGAGTCTCCAACTACAAGCAAAAACATAGCGTCCCTTTCCCACCATTCTCTTTCTTTACAGACTTTATTCGCCAACAAACAAAGAAAAATTAAAAATGATCCCAGTTTTGACTTCTCGTCATATGACTTTACTTACCCTAGGACAGGTAAGCCTATTTCAACTCGCAACTTCAAAGACATATCTGTTGCAGTACACAAAACAAGCGTATCACCAACAGAGAATCCAAGCAGAGAGTGTCCCCTTCACAAGAAGCCCCACCCATTGCTAAAGTGCAGAGGTTTCAGAGAAAAAACTCTCCAAGATCACAAAACCTTCCTCAAAGAAATCAGAATTTGCTACAAGTGCTGTGCAACAACTTCACACCTTGCAAAGAACTGCAAAGAAGGCATAAACTGTTTAGAGTGTGACAGCACAGAGCACAATACGGCTCTGCATTCAGGGCCAGCGCCATGGACTCTTACTCCCTCAAACCAGGCTGAAGAGCATTGAGACACAGTACCTCCTGTAGTGACACCCCAGTGGACCCAAGTCTGCGGAGAAGGTCTCTTTGGCAAATCCTGCTCCAAGATTTGTCTTGTCACAGTTTACCCCATAGGTCACAGACAAAAAGCAGTAAAGCTGTACGCAATCTTGGACGATCAAAGCAACAGATCACTTGCTAGCTCAGCCTTCTTCGACACCTTTAAAATCAAGGGAGCCAGCTCTTCCTACTCACTTCAGACTTGTACAGGCATGAGTGAAGAAACTGGGAGAAGGGCCAATGGTTACCAGTTTGAATCTATGGATGGCCAAACATCCCTGCCTTTACCAACCTTAATCGAGTGCAATCAGTTCCCAACTGAAAGAGGGGAGATCCCTACACCTGAGGCGGCATTTCACCACAGACATCTTAAGAGCACAGCACATCTCATCCCTAAGCTTGATCCCCAGGCTCAGATAGCGCTCCTGCTTGGGAGAGATATCATCAGAGTTCACAAGGTGAGAAAACAAATCAATGGCCCCCACAACTCCCCTTACCCTCAGAAGCTGGACCTAGGATGGGTCATTATAGGCAATGTTTGCCTAGGAAATTCTCACAAACCAACCAGCGTGAACTCTCTTTTTACAAAGACATTGGAGAATGGGCATCCATCCCTTTTTCAACCTTGCCCCAACAGATTCCTTGTAAAAGAGAAACCTGCAAGTGTCATACATTCCAACCTTTACACTAGCAATTCTCCCTGCGATGAAGACAATGATCAGTTAGGATGCTCAGTTTTTCAAAAGACAAAAGAAGATCACAAAATTGCCCCATCTATTGAGGATCAGATCTTCTTGAAGATAATGGAACAAGGATTCTACAAAAATGATGCAAACAGCTGGGTAGCTCCCCTGCCTTTCAAAACACAGAGACCGTGCCTTCCTAACAACAGACTACAGGCTCTAAAACGCTTTTCTGCTCTCAGGCACAATTTTCAAAGGAAACCAGAAATGAAAGAGCATTTCTTCTTGTTCATGAGCAAGATGTTTGAAGACAGCCATGCAGAGGTGGCCCAACCTTTGAAAGAGAAAGAAGAGTTCTGGTACCTGCCTATTTTTGGTGTTTACCACCCCAAGAAGCCAGGGAAAATCCGAGTAGTATTTGACTCCAGCTCCCAGTATGAAGGAATCTCTCTCAACTACGTCCTCTTAAAAGGACCAGATCTCAACAACACACTTCTTGGTGTTCTCATCAGATTCCGCAAGGAAGCCATCGCCATAGTTGCTGACATACAACAAATGTTTCACAGTTTTCAAGTCAAGGAAGAACACAGGAACTTTCTGAAATTCTTCTGGTTTAGGGATAGCAACCCCACTGAAGACATTACAGAATACTGCATGAAAGTGCACGTTTTTGGCAACAGCCCATCGCCTGCTGTTGCAATCTATGGACTTAAGCTATCTGCCCAGGACAGTGAAAAAGACTATGGGCAAGATCAGTTCATTGAGAGAGACTTTTATGTAAATGATGGCCTGAAGTCACTTCCATCGCCTAAGGCTGCAATCAGTCTACTTATGATGACCCAAAGCACTCTTGCCTGTTCAAACCTTAGGTTGCATAAGATAGCTTCAAACAGCAAGGCTGTTATGGAGACCTTCCCTTCTCAAGATCACGCCAGTGATCTGAAAGACCTAGACCTGGCAACAGACTTGCTACCCATGCAGCGCAGCCTAAGACTCAGTCGGGATCTCAAGTCTGACACCCTCACCTTCCAGGTCGACCAGGAGCCAAAGCCATTCACAAAGCGAGGTGTTTTGTCTACCATAAACAGTCTGTATGACCCACTTGGGTTTGTAGCACCTGTGACCGTCCAAGACCGTAAAGTACTGTTGAAAGTCAGAGGGCACATTTCCAACGCAAGATTCAAAAGTGTTGAAAGCAATCCAGTAGCAATCCCAAGTCACCATATTGCTTCACTCCTTGTGGAACATTACAATGTACAGATCAAACACCAAGGGCATTTGTTAACAGAGGGAGCCTTATGTGCAGCTGGACTCTGGATAATGGGAGCCAAGAGACTCATGAGTACAATTATTTTCAAATGAATTACTTGCTGTCAGGGCTCCCGGGTATGACCAGAGGTGTGTGACTGACGCAGGGAAACGCAGACTTCAGATATGTTATAAACAATGTCATTTATTAACACTAACCATACAAACATAAACGCAGTGCAATACTAAAACATAACACAGTGCAAACAAACCAACCAACCACCCACAGATAACAGTACATACAATGCAAGCGTCGTCAGGCAGGCCGGGTCAATATCAGTCGGGCAGGTAGGTACAGGGGGAGCAAGCGGAGAATGGTCGGGGTCACAGGCCAGGTTCAGCAGGTAGCGGGCAGCGTGGTACAGAGGGTCAGGCAGAGGAGAATGGTCAGACAAGCCAGGGATCAGAGCAGGGTCAGCAGAGAATCAGACAGGAACAGAGAGCAGGAACAGGATACAGGGCCCAAGAGAAACACAACACCAAGCAGAGTCTCCAGGTCTGAATGTCCCTTAAATACACCAGTATAATTAGTTCCAGGTGTTTGACTGGCTGCAAGGTTGAGTCTCTGATTGCTGGGAGCACCCGCTGGCCAGCCCTGGTACTGCAGCTCATGAGGCAGCTGAGTCCCACTATTGCTGGCCAGTCCATTCCTGACAGTACCCCCCCCTCAAGGAGCGGCCTCAGGACGCTCCAAACAGTCCTAGCTGGGCAAAATGTTCCACCGCCCGGGTCTGGTAACTGGCGGGATATCAAAGACTGACACACTGGGCAGGACTCCGGGCAGCGGCACACCGGGCAGAGGCACACTGGGCAGAGGCACATCGGGCAGGACTCCGGGCAGCGGCACATCGGGCTGGACTCCGGGCAGAGGCACATCGGGCTGGACTCCGGGCAGAGGCACATCGGGCAGGACTCCGGGCAGCGGAACATCGGGCTGGACTCCGGGCAGAGGCACATCGGGCTGGACTCCGGGCAGAGGCACATCGGGCTGGACTCCGGGCAGAGGCACATCGGGCTGGACTCCGGGCAGAGGCACATCGGGCTGGACTCCGGGCAGAGGCACATCGGGCAGAGGCACACCGGGCTGGGCAGCAGGCACCGGGCCCCCAGGCGGGGCAGCAGGCACCGGGCCCCCGGGCGGAGCAGCAGGCAGCTGGCCCCCGGGCAGAGCAGCAGGCACCGGGCCCCCGGGCGGGGCAACAGGCATCGGGCCCCCGGGCGGGGCAACAGGCATCGGGTCCCCAGGCGGGGCAACCGGCATCGGGCCCCCAGGCGGAGCGGCGGGCGCCGGGCCCCCAGGAGGGGCGACAGGCATCGGGCCCCCAGGCGGGGAGACAGGCATCGGGCCCCCAGGCGGGGCGACAGGCATTGGGCCCCCAGACGGGGCGGCGGGCGCCAGGCCCCCAGGAGGGGCGACAGGCATTGGGCCCCCAGGCGGGGCGACAGGCATCGGGCCCCCAGGCGGGGCAACAGGCATCGGGCCCCCAGGCGGGGTGACCGGCATCGGGTCCCCAGGCGGGGCAACAGGCATCGGACCCCCAGATGGAGCGACAGGTCTCGGGCCCTCAGGCGGAGCGGCGGGCGCCGGACCCCCAGGTGGAGCGACAAATCTCGGGCCCTCAGGCGGAGCGGCGGGCGCCGGACCCCCAGGTGGAGCGACAGGTCTCGGGCCCTCAGGCGGAGCGGCGGGCGCCGGACCCCCAGGTGGAGCGACAGGTCTCGGGCCCTCAGGCGGAGCGGCGGGCGCCGGGCCCCCAGGCGGAGCGACAGGTCTCGGGCCCCCAGGCGGAGCGACAGGTCCCGGGCCCTCAGGCGGAGCGGCGGGCGCCGGACCCCCAGGCGGAGCGACAGGTCTCGGGCCCTCTCATCTTTTTAAGTGGGAGAACTTGCACAATTGGTGGCTGACTACATACTTTTTTGCCCCACTGTATTTCTCTCACCTTTGGGGATTTGCTTTATACATCATGCATTATTAATATTTTTGAGAATAATTGTATTTTATGTTATTATATAGTGGAACACTTATTATAGTATATGGGAGATTTTTATGCTGACCAGGAGAAAAGTAAAAGTGCATCCAGAGGAAGCCCATATGGTGTGCACATGCCCAATATGTCTGGGAGTCTAAGGACAAACAGGACACTAGCATTTCCAGTGGCCTTTCCCACTCCATGACCGCAACATTATGTCAGCATAAAAGAATTTGCTTACAAAAGGGAAGGGGACTTCATGGGGTCCAGAAAACCTTGAGCCACTGAAACAAAGTGGGTTATTACAGCAGGCATTATATACACAGTAGAAGCTGCATATCAGAAACATAAAGTGGACAGCTTACCTTTAAAGAATAACTCTACTTTTTTGAGAAAAAAAACGTTGCCCCCCCCAGTGATCTGTGTACAGTACATTGCAGAGATTTTATCAAACTTTGTTGTAGATTCTTACAATTTGTTATTCTGAAGAAATAGCGGTTTGTCTATGTTCATGTACTAAACTAATGAGAATGGGAGTGATTTTTAATACTCAATCAGCTGCTGCACTTGCAGGGTTCTAATGAGGAAAGTGGCATGGTATGCATTTAGACATGATTTACCATTGGGGGTATCTCACCATAAATTACATTTTTGTTGCAGAAGATACCCAAAATCTGTATCCTAGTGCAGACTTCTGGGAAAACCAGTGAGCTAATCACACAAGCAAGAAATGACATTTCCAGGGGATATTCTGTACACCATCTATGTATAGGACACCTCCAGGTTGCCATATTGCACTGCATTTTTACATTACCAATTTTATATACTATATTTCATTTTGTTATTTTTTCCCAATGAAATTGGAGTTACCCTTAAAACTTGTGAGGTTCTCAGTAGACCTAGTGTTAACTGTTTTAGAAATAACTTTTACTCATGATCTACAACATTATACTTTCAATGGTCAGCTCAATTCTTCAACTAATAACATTCTTTAAATATTTGCCAAAAAATATCTTTAAAAGTATAAATCATTTTTACCGTTTTTATTCTTGGACTAGGTAATGTCTAATATTTATGTTCCCAGCAAAAAATTATCTGGTGTCTGTGAGCGAAGGAGATTTCAGCTTAAAATTCACATAACACCAAGGTCTCCCGGGGCACTTTAGCTGGCTGCCATTAACAAAAATGTGATTGACTTTTCAGAGCATATTCACATTTTACCCAATGCTTCTGGAAACCTGATCATTTGATGGAACAAAAGAATGACAAATAGAAGTGCAAGTGCATCTGAAAATAAATCCACTGCAACAAAACATCCGTTAGACACCTTTCCCCAATAAATATATTTAACGCTCGGTTGACCCAATTGTCTTTTCCAGCATGCATGTTTTAAAGGCTTAAAATAGATGCCAGATTTTGCTTTGAAGAAAGATACTGAGGCAATTACTAAATTGCAATTTTTAGGCTATAAAACATACTCTGTGCAGATGGCAAGACATGCTTATTCTACATGAACAGATCATATTGGTGTAATAAATTACCAGAGCAAATCGTGCAACAGTCACAGAGCCTTTTGCAATTACTTGAACGATTACAATACCAGAGGAATCTTAAAAGCATTGACCTTTCCATACAATAATGTTATCATTATGTCTGAGAACTATTTCACCAGTTTAATTCTTGTGTGTAGTAGAGAATTTAGCATAAATTACAGAGTGTCTACAATGTAGAAAATATGACCAGAATAACAGTGAAAGAAAAATAGCCTAAAAATGTGAAATATATTTCCCCTCCTAAATTGTGCCTAATTTATGAACTATAAAGAAAAAGAGCCTGCGTGGAGACTGGTTAAAGCCAGTTTTATTGTCACCTTGTATGGGTATCAAATTGGGCCTCAAGCATTGCAGTTATGAGACTCTATACAATAAATAATTTGTCATATTAGCCAAAGTAGAATTAGAGACACTTCATCACAACACTAACAGCTGCATGCTAAAAGAGACAGTTTATTTTGCATATTGATTCTAGCAGAAGGCTTACAGGTGTAGTGACTAATACAATTGGGGAGGTAGACAATCCCTGAGGTCTTCAGCATATTTAAAAAAGCCTTCTCATTGGCTTGTGCATAGGGTATGATAAGGGGGTACCACCAATCCTCCTGTTTGGAGCTTGGGCCCCATCAATTTAATGGGGGGGGGCAGCCTGGCAGCTTCATGTTACATAAGCCATGCCTCCAAGGTATACCTCTACAAGTGCAAACAATGTGCAGCCATCTATGATACAAAGCTACAGCACTTATCTAACAATGTTTTTGTGATGATTATTATGACGATGATCTCACAGTACTGGTCCTGTACTGTGTGATCATGTTGATGATCACATAAGCACAGTGAGACACTTCCCTTTAAACCTTGCTTACACTTGTGCCTGGAGGCAGCTCTGCCATTCATTTTTACCGACCCCCAACTGCCCCCCCTTATGCTACATTCAGTGGTGGGGGAGGGAGCACATATGGCACATATGCCATTAGCCATGGTGTTTTTTGTGTAAAAAATGTATTCCAGCTGTCATGTTCAGCAGACAGTGCCACCCACAGAGCAAGACCCATTAAGCTGCTAGTGCGGGATTTTTAAGGCCTCCTTTAATCAGTCATTGAATAACAGCTGCATGCAAATAGCGGTGGCCACGCAGCCTGTGTAAGGTATTGACAGGCTGACAGTGGTCATCATTCACCTGTTCTGTAGCTGCATAGCTGCACACCAAGCAGGTCCCTGCAGTTAGGGACAGGCAGTCAGATGCATCCAGGCATTGGTCACCCTCTCTGTCCACAGGTACCCTCTTGGTGTACGACTTAATGCAAACAATCAATACTTTACACAGTCTGAGCAGTTTCTGCTATTTGCAAGCTTCTTTCAGCCACTAGAATCTGCTGATTCTTGTACCTGGAATCTGGTGGATGCAGCTGAACAGAAAAAAAGTGGCTAAAACAGGCAATACAACACCTCTTCACAGCCTGTCAAATCCTCTCTGAAGAGCAATCCAGATGCGACCCGGGGGGCCCTGTCAGGTAAACTGTTTGGGGCCCAATGATTTCTTACAGTGACTCTGGTGCAAATCACAGGTGCTCTGGCTGTATGGCTGCAGACAGTATTTGCACTGTACACCAATCAGCCATAACATTATGACCATATGATAGGTAAATTGAATATATAGAGGCAAGGGTGCTTTCAGACGAATGTGGTGTGTTTTCTAATTCATTTTAAAAAATAAACAAAACAAACATTAATTAGCCAGTGATTGTGTCAAAGACAGCCTAAACATATTTCAGCAACGTGCAAAGAAAAAATGCACAGGAGATAGTTAAAGCTGACAGGTGAAAATGTTACTTTAATAATGCTTGTTATATTTGTTACCCGTGTTTCATCCTAAAGAAACAATTTACAGACAATTAAGGTTGTGAACTCTATGTGCCTTACAAAATGGGACTTTAATTTGATCCCAGGCACCAGAGGATACAATGACACTTTATGTATTTCTAAGACAACCAGCCTGTTGAATTGTTGCCAAAGGTACATGAAGTGATAACTTTATTGACAAGTTGTTTGGCAGAGTGACTAATTTCTTTAATAACGAGGGGAATTAAGGATGAGAGAAAAAAAGATTCTGTATCCACACTGAGTCACAAATCATTAGCAGAATAGGAGACAGTAAAGGCTGTAGCTTCCCTGCTGGCAGTTTGTCAGGCAACAGTCAAAATTCAATGGCAGAAGCCATTAATAGAAAAAAGTATAGAGAAAAAAACAGATTCAAACAGCAATGCAAGCATAACTCCTTAAAACACTAGTTAACACTAGTCATGTTTTCTTTCTTCCTTCCCATTCATCATTACAAAATTATACTATATATATATGTTCTATTCTTTATTATAGATTTAGTATAGAGAAAATAATTTTTTTTATATTCTACAGTCTAACTTTGACTTGTATCTGCTTGTTCTGGGTTTCTGAGCTAAAAACACTCAGCTAAACGTCTAACTAGATTTGATCTCTGATGTTGGTAAATGGGTCGTGTGGATGATAATGGTTGGATGAAACTAGAACTGCTTATTTATTTTTGTATTTTTTTCAAAATGGAAACCCTATTAACCACTTGCCATCCTGAGGATTTACCCCCCTTAATGACCAGGCCTCTTTTTGCTATTCGGCGCTGCACTATTACAACTGATAATTGCGTGGTCATGCAATGCTGTACCCAAACGAAATTACATCTTTTTTTTCACACAAATAGAGCTTTATTTTGGTGGTATTTTATCACCTGTGCTCTTTTTATTGTTCACGCTATAAACAACAAAAGACCAAAAATTTTGAAGAAAAAATATTTATTATGTTCGGCTATAAAAAATACATAGTAAACTCAAAGCTAGTCATAAATTTAGGCCAACATGTATTCTGCTACATGTTTTTGGTAAAAAAAATTCAAATAAGTGTATATTGATTGCTTTGTGTATAAGTTATAGCGTCTACAAACTATGGTATAGATACTGCAATTTACGCCATTTTTTTGCTATACAGCGCTGCACTAGTTTAACTGACAATTGCACGGTCATGCAATACGGTACATAAATTAAATTTATATAAATGAAATTTATGTCCCTTTTTTCACACAAATATAGCTCTCTTTTGGTGGTATTTGATCACCGGTGTGCTTTTTATTTTTGGCACTATAAACAAAAAAGATTTAAAAAAAAAAATAAAAAAAATAATATTTTCTCATTTCTGTCATAAAAAATATCCAAAAAACTAAAATTTTGTCATAAATTTAGCCCAACATGTATTCTGCTATATGTTTTTGGTAAAAAATCCCAATAAGTGTATATTGATTGCTTTGTGTGAAAGTTATAGCATCTACAACTATGGTATAGATAATGGAATTTACACAGCTTTTACATTCTGACTGCTTATCACATTTCTTGAGGTGCTAAAATACCAGGACAGTACAAATACCCCCAAATGACCCCTTTTCGGAAAGTAGACACCCTAAGCTATCTTCTGAGAGGCATATTGAGTCCATGGAAGATTTATTTTTTTCCACAAGTTTTTGGAAAATGACAAAAACATTTTTTTTACACAAAGTTGTCATTTAAATTATATATTTCTCACACAAGCCATGGGTATATGTAGAATTACACCCCAAAATACATTCTGCTACTTCTACTGAGTATGGGGATACCACATGTGTTAGACTTTTTGGGAGCCTAGCCTGAAATCCAGTGACCATTTTGAAAGCCTGAACGTGTGTAACGTCCTCATTTCACTTCCTCACTACCTATCACAGTTTTGGAAGCCCTGAAATGCCAGGATAGCATCAAACCCCCCAAATGATCCCTTTTTGGAAAGTAGACACCAAGGAATTTAAAAAGAGGCATGGTGAGTATTTTGCAGATCTAATTTTTTCTCACAAGGTTTGAAATATAAAAAAAGAAAAGAAAAAATGTTTTGTTTTCTTTCTTCATTTTCCAAAAACTTGTGGCAACAAACAAGAAGTTTTTTTAAAGTTATTTTTACACTGTCCCTTTCATTTTTTTTATCACTTTTAATGCTATCACAGGGAATGCAAATATCCCATATAACTTCAATGGGAATTGTCATATATTCTTTTTTCAGAAATATCAGACTCTAGATATCTCCTCTGCCCTTACATTATCTAATCTCACCAAGATTGGTGAGATCAGATGCTGTCCCAATTTACAAATGTTTATATCCTGTGAAATTGAAGTGCTGAAATGCTCATAGGTTCTGATTTCTTAGACTATAGAGATGATTGGCACCATTCCAGTCTCCAGCTCTATGGTCAGGTTGCAGGAACACAGGCTGCATTCTCAGGCTCCCCCAATGGCACTGGACTGCTCGAGAAAGCCAGCGGTGGAGGGGGTTCATCATATCCTGCTGCTTGTAAAAGCAATCCTGCAGCTAATTAGCCATTAGGATTGCTTTTACATGAAAGCTGATCGCTGACTGAAAAAAATGATTCCAGGATGATGCCTGCTGCTGTAGGCATCATCCTGGTATAACCATTCAAAGTCCAGTGATGTACCAATACGTCGCTGGTCCTTGTTTGGTATATATGCAATCTTATTTGTTTTTTGTATGCAGCCTGTGGCTGAATGAAAAAAAAAGATAAGAAATCTTTGCCAGAAAAAGTGTGTGGTATGCCCACCATTAGAATATACCACCCTACATCCACCCACTTTTAATGGTGGGCACATATTAGGTCACACAGTGCCACATGCACCAATTCCAAGATTGTAGAAATGTCTAAATAGTGGCACATTTGAATAAAAACTGTCTACGTAGAAGTGGTACCCCATATGGAAAAAGAATGACACCAAGTCCCAAACTATCTTGCCACTACTCCCCATGTAGTCTGGGCATCCGGGGGCTCCATGTGCCTATTTTTTCCCTCGTAAATCTGAAACTTATATGTATAGCCTGTTACCCTCCTACAGGTCTTCTATATCTTGGCCCCATATCTGGCATGCTTCCTGGTGAGAAATAGTTTGAATGCAAGGTGGCCAGAAAAATTAATGAGGGACTCATCAACGCAGATTTTTTGCTGGGAAGTATAGACATCTGCAAATTTTTGGTTAAGGTGATTTTCGAGGGGCTGAATTTTCTGGAGCCTGTCAAATTCAGGGCCACCCCAAGGACGACAGAGTGTATAGTCATTGAAATGCATAAAACACATTATACTCTCATATGTATGCCTGGCCATGGCAGCAGAGAACACGGGCATTTGATGAATCAGGTCTGTGGACCAATACAACCCCAATTCATTTTTTTTTAGTAATGCCCATGTTAAGGGTTAGGCCCAAAAAAACTTTAAATTCAGAAACCATAATGGGTTTCCATGCAAATGGTCTGGCAAGGTTTGAATTTGGGTTGGCGGCGATAAATTGTTGTGCATATAAATTGCTTTGATACACAATCAATGCATACAGATCTTCTGTAAAAAACAGCTCTAAAAAATCAAGGGGACTAGTTAAATTTGCTGTTTCCACCTGAATTCTGGGTTGGGCAGTGAATGGGGGAAGTACGGGTGCTGAAGAATTTGTGGGCTGCCAATCGGGATTTGCAAACACATCCAGGAGGATACTAGGGGCTCTACGGGCCTGTGTGCAAATTCTTGGTGGTTGTGGGACAATATTTGTGCTTGCCAGCTTGTACTGAACTTATGGGACTCGCCAAGTCACCAAGTGATACTGCAGTGCTCATATGTGAAAGACCAGGATGTGTGTATATATATATATATATATATATATATATATATATATATATGTGATTTTTCACACCTCTGCAGCCTTGTAGCAGTATTTCTGCTATAGGGCGGTCAGGAAGCAATTAAAGAAGCCGATTGTGTTACGGTGCTGCATTATTTTAACTGACAGTTGCGCAGTCATACAACGCTGCACCCAAATTAAATTTATGTCCTTTTTTCCCCCACAAATTGAGCTTTCTTTCGGTGTTATTTGATTGCCTGTGCATTTTTTATTTTTTGCGCTATCAAAAAAAAAGGCAGACAATTTTGTAAAAAAAACCCCAATATTTTGAACTTTTTGCTATTAAACATGTCCAGTAAATAAATTTAAAAATCAAGTTTCATCATAAATTTAGGCCATAATGTATTGTGCAACATGTTTTTACTATAAAAATCACAATACGTGTAAATTAATTGGTTTACGTGAAAGTTATAGCGTTTACAAATGGCAGTATATATACTGGAATTTTTTTTTATACTAATAATGGTGACGATCAATGACTTATGACGGTGATCAGCGACTTATGGCGGCAATCAGCGACTTATGGCAGGACTATGGGACTATGGCGGACATTCTGACACTAGTGGGGAACTGACTTGGTGTCACTGACATCCCCAGTGACACCAATACAGTGATCAGTGCTAAAAAAAAAGCACTGACACTGTACTAATGGCACTGGGCAGAAAGGGGTTAACATTTGGGGGCGATCAAAGGGTTAACTGTGTGCTTGGAGTGTTTTACTAGGGGGAGGGGGGTGTATGCCTCACTGTAAGCACACTGATCGGGATGGCTGTGCCAGCCATCCCGAGCAGTGTGCCCAAACTGACAGGGTGGAGAGCTGCATTGTAAACAATGTAGCCCTCCTCTCTGTCGGTGATTTCAGGTAATCACTAGGTACCCAAGGGTGGTCACCAGCCGGGACCCGGTGACTGACACCCGGGGCCGTGATCGGCGGCGTGGGTAGGGTGGTCGCGCACCTCACACGTGAAATACAGAATCACATATATATATACGTGATTTTGTACAGAGGGCCCGTCCTGCAGCAGTAAATGTACTGTGGGCAGGCCTTAAGTGGTTAATGGGAATACTGTATATGCAAATCTAGTTATGAAACATTTGCCGAAGGTATGTCACACACCTTCATGCAAGCTGGACAAAGTTTCCCCTTAAAGTGGTTCTAATGACTTAAAACAGAACTCCAGTTACATTTATTATTTTCCCATGCAGGTAACTGCTCGTTTTGTTCAGAGGCTCAGGGTAAAACTATACTTACCTCCTCCTCCAATCCTCTGGAAAACTGTGCTCCCCCATGTTCAGCAGTGGACTGTTCCTGCTGTCCTGACATCTGGAGCTGGTCTATGGGTGTGATGACACCAAGAACAGCCCATTCACAAGACCGCTAGTGCAGAAGAGGGCAGGAGAAGTGGGGACCAGGCTTGCACTTGGAGAATCAGCAGATTACTTAAGTATATCTCTGCTTACCAAACCCCTAAACAAAAACAAGCATTTAACCCATGCAGGGGTTTGTACCTTAATTCTCTGCATTAACGTAAAAACCTTCTGCGTCCAGGATCTCAATTTAAATCCAACACTGTCTCCGAAAGCAGCAGCTCTCTCTACTCTCTCTCTCCTCACAGGGCAGATTGATAGCAGCAGGAAACATTGGCTCCTGCTGCTGTCAATAAAATCCTCTGATGAGGGAGTGGGGGGTCGGGCAAAGTCCTGCTATCTTTGTTAATGAATGCAGGCAGCGGGGCTCAGGAGAGAGCCTGCACAAGTGTCCCCCTCAGCTAGGGAGGGAAAAGCCAGCAGCACCAGCGGGGGATCCTAGAAGAGGAGGATCAGGGCTGCTGTGTGTAAAACCACTGCACAGAGCAGGTAAGTATGACAAGACAAATTTTAGAAAGGCAGATGTGAAATATTGCATATGAACTGATCCTATTTGCATTTCCAGCCAGCACGTGGAGCTCCAGGTTTTTTTATTTGTTTGTTAGTCTATACTAAGGTATGTAAACCCAGTGACTAATATGAACTTTTCTTGACTACAGTAATTTTAAATTTAGCCTTGTATCTTTCATTAAAATAATACCTGGTGATGCTGTCATGAAGGCCATTGCTTGGGCACGTCCTGTTTTGGGGTGAAGCATGTTGGGAATACAACAGCATGTACTATATAGTATTGTGTGTTAATATCACTTGACCAGTAGATGGCACTGTACACTAAGGTTACCAGTTGTGCATATGTGTAAAACTTGTTGGTTCTCTCTCCTCTCTCTCTCTTCTAAACCAAGATGTCTGCTGTTACAGTCTGCTGAAATGTGTTGTATGTTTACAACTTAAGCCACACAAGTAAACCAAGTTCTGCCTCATCACAAGCTACTAGTGTCTTCTCTAACACATAACCAACAGGTTATGGGCCCAGCTCCAGACACTGGAAAAAGGAAAACTACAAGCAAGTGCTGCATTTACAATCCTACCAAATCCTGTGTGAGGAAACAAGAGCTGTATCCAATTCACTGAAAGATGGCAAATGCTTCAGATATGAAGTTTACAAGAGCAAAGCTCAACAATACCAACTACCAGCTATGGAAGTTTAAGCTTGAAATGCTGTTATCCAAAGACGACTCATGGCAGGTACTAGATACACACAGACCCAATGACAACCCAGAGGAATGGGACAGAAAAAATAGGCAAGCAAAAGCAGTCATAAGCATGTTAGTGGAGGACGATCAACTCATTCATATAAGGAAAGAAAACACAGCTAAAGGTATGTGGACTGCATTACAAAAACTGCATGAACGTGCAAACCTAAACAGTAAACTATATCTGCTGCTCAAACTGTATAAGATGAGGCTGGAAAAGGGGCAGGAAATGGGCGAACATGCGAATGCTATGCTAGAAATTGTGGATCAGCTGGGTGCAATAGGTGAAGAAATGAAAGACGATCATGTTGTGGCACTACTGCTATGCAGCCTTCCAGAATCATACAGTGCCCTTATAAATGCTCTAGAAACTAGACCGGAAACTGGACTGATGCTAGAATATGTTAAGGGAAAATTAATTGATGAATACAGCAGAAGAAAGGAAAATTTGCATAGTGAAGAGAACGAGAGACCAGAGGCAGCTCTGAAGGTGCATGAAGGCATAAGACAAAGCAAAGAAACCAGGGTATGTTTTTGCTGCAAAAAGGCCAGTCACCTGAAAAAGAACTGTTCAATCTGGAAAGCTGAGCAGCGAAAGTGGGAGCTACCCACGAGAGAGAGCTAAAGCGGTCATGAAAGAAAATGAAAGTGCATCATGGAGTGGTACTTTTAAAGTGATTCAGAATAGTACCTCACACGGACGGTACATTGATTCAGGGGCAACAAGTCACATGACAAGCGGCGAGACATTCTTCACAGAAATTGATTTTAGTGTAAAAGATAAAGTCTTCCTAGCAAATGGGAAAAGTATTACAGCGGAAGGTAATGGTCAGGGATTTCTGAACTGCAAAAGGCCATCAGGGGGCAAGCAGAGCATCCTTGTAAAGAATGTTCTATATGTTCCAAGCCTAGAAGGAAGCCTCCTATCAGTTGAAACCCTTGCAAGCAATGGACTCACTGTCCAGTTCAGAGGTAATGAATGCACAATTCAAAATGGAAAGCAAATTCTAGCAAGAGGAAAGTTAAATAAACATCTGTACAAAATCGTCACTGAAAGTGAGAAGGCTAATGCGGCAACTCATAATCCACATGACAAGTGCATCCACCTGTGGCATAGAAGATTGGGGCATCGAAACCCAGAAGCTATAAAGGACTTTGCAAAGAGAGGTCTATCAGAAGACGTGAAAATATTGCCTTGCCACACACTCACCAAGTGCACGTGTTGCATCAAAGCAAAGGGCACCTGAACCTCTCTTCCACAGTCCAGTCAGAGTAAAACCATTAAACCCATGGAACTGATACACAGTGATGTGTGTGGACCAATGAAAACCATCACACCTGGCGGGAACAGATATTTACTGACTTTCCTCGACGATTATTCCAGGTACACAATAATGTATGTAATGAAGCACAAAAGTGAGACATTAGAAAAACTTCAAGAGTTTGTAGCTATGAAAAGCAAAAAGTTTCAAAGGAAACCTGGAATAATACGCACTGACAATGGAGGGGAATATATGAATACAGAGATGGAATCATACCTAAAGAAACAAGGTATTATACACCAAACAACTGTACCATACACTCCTGAGCAAAACGGCGTAGCGGAAAGAAAGAATCGCACTCTTGTAGAAATGACCAGATGTATGATTTCGGACGCTGCCTTACCTAACAAATACTGGGGAGAAGCAATAATGACTGCAACGTACCTACAAAACAGGCTCCCATCAAAAGCTATTTAGAGTACATCATATGAAATGTGGAATGGATCAAAACCTAACGTAGGACACATCAGAGTGTTTGGCTGTAAAGCATATTCCCACATTCCAAGTCAGAAACGCTCCAAGTTGGAGAACAAAGCCATAGAAGGCATTCTGGTGGACTACAGTGAGCAGAGTAAGGGATATAGAATCCTTTGTCCAAAGACCAACAAGGTCACAGTAAGCCGCAGTGTTTATTTTGATGAAAGTGAAGCATCAGATAATACAATTCTTGAAAAATGTGGAGAGGATTTACGCCCTGAATCGCCAAGAGACACTGACCCATGCGAAGCAGGACAAGAGCCAGAACAGGAAGTGGAACTTACAATCAATGAGCCAATAGAACCCACTGAACAACAAGAAATCAGAAGATCCTCTCGAATGACAAAAGGGATACCACCCCACAGGTTATCATACGCTGCTAAAACACATCAAACACAGGAGCCAACATCCTGGGAAGACATAGAAACTTTGCCGAGAAGGGAAGCCGATCAGTGGAGAAAAGCAGCTGAAGAAGAAATAAAATCACTTCAAGAAAATAAAACTTGGTCACTAACAGAACTCCCTCCTGGTCGCAAAATCATAGGAAGCAGATGGACTTTTAAAGTGAAATATGATACAGAAGGAAACATCTATAGATACAAAGCAAGATTAGTTGCCAAGAGATACTCCGAGAAATTTGGAGAAGATTACGATGAGACATTTGCTCCAGTTGTGAAACATTCCACCATAAGGACACTCCTTAATATTGCTGCCGGAAAGGGAATGCAAGTAAAGCACCTAGACGTCAAAACTGCCTTTTTGTATGGAGACATCAAGGAGGATCTGTACATGGAACAGCCACCAGGATTTGAGAAAGAAAAGAACCTTGTATGCAAACTGCAAAAGAGCATCTATGGGCTCAAGCAAGCGGCGAGAGCATGAAATGAAAAAGTGAACAAAATACTCAGAAAAGAAGGGTTCTCAAAAAGTAAAGCAGATCCATGTCTGTATTCAAAGAATCAAGAGAACAAATGGACATACATCCTAATATACGCCGATGACATCTTGACGTGTTTTGAACAAGAAGGGGACTATGACCAAATAGTTCACAAACTGAAACAAAATTTTGAAATTAAAGAGTTGGGGAACATTACTCACTACCTAGGAATTCAAATAGAGCGGGAAGAGGATGGAAGCTATCTTCTTAACCAAAGTCAGAAAATTACAGAAATGTTAGAACAGTTTCACATGCAAGATGCAATGGAAGCGAAAACACCAATGAAACCAGATTATCCAAAAAACAATGGAACGGAAAACTTGTTACCTAACAATGATTATTACTGCAGGGCAATTGGAAAATTGCTATACATCGCCACCGTGACAAGACCAGACATCGCCGTAGCAGTGGGAATACTTTGCAGGAAAGTCGCAACACCGTGTCAACGTGACTGGAATGCAGTAAAGAGGGTAATGCAGTACCTAAAGGGAACAAATCAGATGAAGCTGCGACTTCCAGCATCATCAAACCCAAAACTGATTGGATATGTGGACGCCGATTGGGCTGGAGACACCACTGACCGCAAATCTACAAGTGGTTACATCTTCCAGTATGGACAAGGAACCATAAGCTGGTCTAGTTGGAAACAAGTGACTGTTGCACTCTCTTCAACTGAAGCGGAATACATAGCACCAGCACATGCATGTCAAGAAGCCATTTGGATTTGTCAGCTTCTACTAGACATGGGACTGAATATGTCACAACCCACACCCATCTTTGAAGACAATCAGGGATGCATAAAGCTTACACACTCTGAGAAGATTAACCCAAGAACCAAGCACATTGATGTAAGATATCATCTGCTCAGAGATATGCAAGAACAAGGGGTTATAGACATCCAGTACTGCCCATCAGAGGAGATGACTGCAGATGCACTCACCAAACCTTTGCCAAGGGAACGTCATTGTTTTCTACAAAAGAGACTAAATGTCATATAATTATGCACATGCCGTTGAGAAGGGGTGTTGGGAATACAACAGCATGTACTATATAGTATTGTGTGTTAATATCACTTGACCAGTAGATGGCACTGTACGCTAAGGTTACCAGTTGTGCATATGTATAAAACTTGTTGGTTCTCTCTCCTCTCTCTCTTCTAAACCAAGATGTCTGCTGTTACAGTCTGCTGAAATGTGTTGTATGTTTACAACTTAAGCCACACAAGTAAACCAAGTTCTGCCTCATCACAAGCTACTAGTGTCTTCTCTAACACATAACCAACAAAGCATTCAATCTCTGCCTTATAATTGTGCTTTGTACTCCTGCATTTCACCCTATCATATGGGCTTCTGTGCTCCTGCATTTCACCCTGTCATATGGGCTTCTGATTTAAATGGAAGTTACCATTTCAACACCATTTATTCATGCACGGTCCAATGCTGTTACCATCATAAACTCTGCCCCGAAATATGCTGTACAGAGAACATTGGAGTGCATGTAGAAGATCAGCAGCATTGGGTGCAATAATGTATTAAACAGTATGAAAGAATGTGCCCAGGTTTGATTTGCTGAGAGTTCTGTGAATGTGGTTTGAGATTTGACAATATAGTATATCCCAGTGAAGTTTGGGGGGTGAACCTTTTAGTAAACTCGCTTAATAAACTTTGGGCAAGCTATTGCAAAGCCATGGGGAACATGTGCTGATAATGTCAAAAAGCAACACTAGGCATAAATGTGATTAGGACACCACAGATGATACAGTGGTGTAAAATTAGCCAACAGCCGAACAGATTTAATCATGGATAATAGGCCTAAGTGGTGTATTACTAACTTTTATTTTTATTATGTGGATTAAGGTTTGGTGAATATGAGGTTAAAATGTGAGGTAATTTAGGTGTACACTGATCTTGCACTTTCTCTTTTGAACCTTACAGCAGTATGTTGAGAACAAAAGGCAGTTCAGAGAACAATGGTCAGCAATAGTAAATGCTGCAATTGTAGCACTTCAAGGCTAAAAAAAATTCCTCCGCCAACATAAAATAACAACCAATAAACCCTGAAAGCTCCTGAAAACTAAAGGAAAGCAGTTTGCTTAGGACAGAATACCAGATAAAAGTAAATGCTGTCCTTCAAATCAACCACAAACAAAAATTAAACAGAAAAAGCCACAAAAAGATTAGCTCACAGTGTGCAGTAAAATCAGAGTAGGCAATTTCAATATAGGACAGGAGCCTGTACAACTGCACAAGACTGAAGGTAAGGCTGGAGTTCAGCTTTAATCGCTCATCTGTGCTACTGTAGGAGATTGTTGGGCAATTGTTAGGAGATTGGTTTCATAAAATTAACCACAGGAGGTACAGTATACTTGAATGATTAAAATTAACCAAAAATCTATAAAATGAGTGATTAATCTGTAGTCATTATAAATGACCAATATTTTTTCCATTCCATTTAATTTATAAGGGTACATTAAATTCAGCACAAAGAATGGAAGTTTGTACTAGACTTTGGTTTAGAATTTTGTTAAGCAAATCAAAATCATCTTTTACCATGGAAATGTATCCTATATTGATATGTATGTTCCACATTCAGCTAGGAATTCTTCCAAATTTTCTTGTTTAAAATAAAACTAAATACTTCTGTATTTCAGTCTAAGCAAGTATCAAATACAGTTACTATATGATGCACAAACATAAAACATAAACATGTTTCATATCTTCCCTGAGACAAATATTTCTTCATTTGTGTCTCACAGGTCCCCCCCCCCATCAGACACTACAGCACACAGTGGAAAGGTTTCAGTAACAGAAACAGCGCTGTCTAACCGCTAACCATTGGGCAGGACTGGGTGTGGTCAGGTGGTGATAGTTATGCCCTTGCAATATTTTTGAATCTGCATTGCAAGCAGGCACAGTCTACATGAGAGTGGAAACTCTGCTTTGAATTCAGGAGCAGTGCAGCATTGTTTCCACACCATCTGTATTAGTAGGACTTCAGTGGCAGACACAACAGGTATTTGTAGGACTTGGCAGGGGTTCTAAAATAAAACTATAAATTAACTTATAATCAATAATTAACTTTTTTTTAAAGGGATAGGTCTAGTTTTAATTAGCAAATTTATTTTGACCAGCTCTCTAGGAGAGATACTTTCTAAAGAAATTTTGTTCTGCTGCTTGGCAGACTTACTGCACATCTACTTTGGAGTAAAATTCTGAGAAATTACCGCAATGCAATAATATATGCTCATGGTCTAGATACAGTGAGTTGTTTCCCACCCCCATGACCACAACTGTGTGGCTTTACAATTCTATTCACATACTACACATTAAAAACATGTAATCTTCATGGTTTATAAGCATTGATAAAAATCACTAGTGGATGATCATAATATCAGGTTGTTTGCACTTTTTTTTTCAATTGTAAGCAATACCCCCAATGAGTGTCGCAAATCCCCTTACAACACACGAGAACAACCTCTTCTATTCATGGGGAGTGGAAGAGAGAGAATTCAGTATTGAGAGAGAATTCAGTATCAAAATGTACATTTGTAACCCACACAAGCAGTACCATGATACATTTCTAATATGAACTGAAAATGTTATAATTGTTTTCTTCTTTATAGCATAGTACAAAAAAAAAAACAGAACTAAGTATAAGTAGCAGAAACAGAACGAGGTATAGAGTAAACCTGTCATGCACTTGGGCAATGGTTGCCTGCACTGAATACCACATATTGAAACAATTACCAGGTTTAGTGTTATTGACAAAAGATTCTAAATAAATGTAACATTTTTCTGTAATAACTAAACTTGGTCCCATCCTTTCCCCCTCAGAAGCCTTCCTTATGGATAAGGAGGCCACTCATCACATTAAAACCACCAATAGACAGACTCAAGATTTGGGAAGGAGCTGGCCCAATATACTTGCCTATATCTCTGCATCTGCTGGTTGTTATGACATGTAGTTTCTATTGATGGTGTTCCCTACTCAAGTATTTTTTTAAATTTATGCTCAGTTTGAATTGTAAAGGATGCTGACAAGTTCACTCTATTATTTATTGCTAAATTTAATTTTTGTCCAGGATGTTTTTCCTTAACCACTTGCCAACTCTGTAACACATATATGCGGTGGCAAGAATAGTGGGCTTTAATGCCCACTCCTGCACATATGTGTCTATGATGGCCTCTGGTTGTGCGCTGACACAATTTTGACAATTTTCGGTCATGGCTTCTGACTGGGGGCCAGTGCAATGGTCTTCTGATTATGTGACCACTGTAAGAGACAATCACAGTGGTCACATGATAAAGAAGCTGTGTCGCCACCTGGATATTAAAGTCCTCTTAAAGGGTTGCCAAGGAGTAGTCGGAAGGGGTTAAGTTTCTTGTCTCAGCCTTGCTTGTCTACAGAAGAGATATTAAAAAAATATTGGTAAATGTTATGCATTTGCCTTGAAATCTATGGGCAAGTATTTTCATGGGTGTTGACAAATCATGGTCCAACTTCTGGTTTCAGGAAAAAGTACGTTTTTTGTAAATATGTTTTTTTTGTATACTTAAACAAAAAACGGGGGTGTGCATACCCACGTACCAAAGCCATGGAAAAGACAGAATGACCGACTATTAGGATTTGAATATATGGTAGAACTATCTTATGTGTTATCCAATACTCTTAAGCCTCGTACCCACGATGAGAATATTGGATGAATGGTTGTCCGTTCTTTTTTGCATACTAGTCTTGTAGTGAAAATGAAGAGTTATGAAAATTCTTGTGCAACAGTATATAACTTTGGAAGTGATGTACTGTATTTTACTGTAATGTATTCTTTCATTTCTCAGCATGTGTGGTCTTGATTTTCTAATTTTTCTTGGTTGAATACTGTATTGATTAAATAAAAATCATACATTCTGGTAATGTACAAGAAAAATTTTTATGTTTGTACCTTCAGATAATTTGTGATTGAACTATTGTGATCGACTCTTGAAAGCTGTGTAGCAATGATCAGATTATCGTGCGATCGTTTCAAAAGTGGTATTCTGTGTCCGATTTTCTGATCATGTGTGCTAGGCATTAGGATGGGGATTTGAAACTCCATAAATATACCACAACAGGTTGGGTGATTAAGAATTATATGTCAATCACTCCCAACCAATAAATTGTGGCGCCATAAAAAAAAGGTTCAATAATCAAATTCAATAATCAAAATCAGAAAGGGTGATAGCCCTGTGCTATAATTGATACAGATATCTCTCATATAATAGAGAGGTTTTTTTTTTAACCTTACCACGATCATATGACTGCAAAAAACCTTAGTGTAGAACTTCTACATTTGAAGGACACATAGCACACAAGAAAATGGGTTGTGGGCTGGGAATGTTCTTGACCTTTATAAAGCAAAATGTGTTCACTCAGCAGAGCTGACTTGTTCACTTCCTATTTAACATTCACGTGGATATGTGCTCAAAAGGGCTGTTACATAACAGAGAACTTTAAAGAAGAGACATCTTAAAAAGAAAACGAATTAGAGGCAGATTATCTGTGATGATGCAGGTCAATGTAGGTTCACCTAGAGCTACAACTCCAAACACATAATCAATAAAACTGTTTATCTTGTTTTCTCAAAAAATAATAACAGCACCATATCACTGCTAGCAAAGCCCCCAACCTCCACTGTCTCCTGCATTCTCCTCTCTCCATATTGATTTCCCACAATTCCCTGGAAACTTAAGTCAGCCCTGCTACCCCAGGTTATTAATGGCAATCCCTGTTGCACCTAACTTCCATTTTCTCTGAATTACATTAAATACTTGACAGCAGAAAATAAAAAGATTTGGTTCTCCTCCAGCTCTGAAGCAGGTATATGTTACTAGATATATGTTACTTGTAACAATATAAGATGCTGGGAGACTTATAATTGTAGCTCTGAGGAGAAAGAGGACATTTCTCAAGGTTAAATGCATTGAATCAAAACATAGATGTAGGTAAAGTTGAATGCAAGATTAAAATAAAACATGAATTGCCCTATTACTCTGGTGACATTTTGTCACAGAGATGCAGCACTATAGAGAAAATGTAACCAAATGTTTTTTTTTAATATTATTTAAAAAATAATAACGTCACATTTTGTATTGTGTTAACATGTTTTCCATTTTTCTGTAACCACTTGCCCTCCAGAGGATTTACCCCCCTTCCTGACCAGGTAATTTTTTGCTGTTTGGCACTGCACTATTTCAACTGGTAATTGCGCGTTCGTGCAATGCTGTACCCTTTTTCACAGAAAATAGAGCTTTCTTTTGGTGGTATTTGATCACCTCTGTGGTTTTTATTTTTTGTGCTATAAATGAAAAAAGACCAAAAAGTTTGAAAAAAACCCCTATATTTTTCACTTTGGGTTATAAAAAATCCAATAAACTCAAAGTTAGTCATAAATTTAGGCTAAAATGTATTCTGCTAAATGTCTTTGGTAAAAAAAAAATCTCAATACATGTATATTAATTGGTTTGTGTGAAAGTTATAGCATCTACAAACTATGGTATATATATTGGAATTTACGTAGCTTTTACTTTCTGACTGCCTATTACAATTCTTGAGGTGCTAAAATGCCAGGGCAGTACAACCCCCCCCCCCCCGAATGACCCCTTTTTGGAAAGTAGACACCCCAAGGATTTTGCAGAGAGGAATGTTGAGTCCATGGAACATTTTATTTTTTGCCACTAATTTTTTGAATATGGCAATTTTCTAAAATATTTCTTTTTACACAATGTTGTCACTTTAATGGTATATTGCTCATGCATGCCATGGGTATATGAGGAATAACACCCCAAAACACATTCTCCTACTTCTTCCAAGTATGGGGATACCACATGTGAGATACTTTTTGGTAGCCTAGCTACATACAAGCCCCCAAAATCCAATGACCACCTCCACATTTTCAAAGGGCATATTTCCTCATATCACTTCCCCACTACCTATCACAGTTAGCAGGATCTAAAATACCATGATAGTACAAACACCTCCCCCAAATGACCCCTTTTTGGAAAGTAAACATCCCAAGGATTTTGATAAGAGACATGGTGAGTATTTTACAGATATCATTTTTGTCACAAGGTTTTGAAAAAGAATAAAAGAAAAGAAAAAATACATTTATTTGTTTTCTTTCTTCGATTTCCAAAAACGTGGCAACAAATAAGATCTGCAAAACACTCACCATGTCTCTTAGCAAATACCTTGGAGTGTCTACTTTCCAAAAAGGGGTCATTTGGAGGGGTTGCTTCTACTATCCTGGCATTTCAGGGCCAACATTAGAAGCTTATGCCACTCGTCACCCACTCTTGAAAACCAAGCCTTTTCTGACACTTTTTGTTCACATGCATGAAAAAACTGTTTTTTTGCTAGAAAATTACTTTCAACCCCCAAATATAATATATATTTTTTAAAGCCGAGGCCCTAGAGAATAAAATGGTGGGTGTTGAAATTGTTTATGTCGCACAGTATTTGCACAGCGATATTTCTTTTGGGAAAAATTATTATTATTCTTGTACAGGATTTATATAGCGACAACAGTTTGCTCAGCACTTTACGGGAGACAATACAGCAAAAATACAGTTCAATACAAGAGGGTTAGGAGCTAACAATCTAGGAGGGAGAGGCTAGTGGTACAAAAGGTAGTAACTGTGGTGGATGGACTGGTAGGAGGAGTAGAAGATTCCATTATTAGCTGAGGGCAGGATAGGCTTCCCTGAAGAGATAAGTTTTCAGAGATCGCCTAAAAGTGAGCAGAGTAGGCGATTGTCTGATAAATTGGGGTAGAGAGTTCCAGAGGATGGGAGAAGCTTTGGAGAAGTCCTGGAGACAAGCATGGGAGGAGGACACAAGGGAGCTAGAGAGCAGGAGGTCATGGGAGAAGTGGAGAGGACGGTTTGGGTGATATTTGGAGACAAGATTGGTGATGTAATTTGGGGCAGAGTTATACATGACTTTATATGTTATTGTTAATGTTTTGAATTTTATCCGTTGGGCAATGGGAAGCCAGTGGAGGGATTGGCAGAGAGGGGTGGCTGATACAGAACAGTTAGGTGGATGAGTCTGGCAGCAGCATTCAGCATTCAGCTTCATTCATGATAGACTGAAAAGGGGTTAGCCTGCGATGAGGTAGGCCAATGAGGAGGGAGTTACAATAGTCAAGGCGAGAGATAACCAGGGAGTGAATAAGTTGTTTAGTAGTTTCCGAGGTTAAGAACGGGCGTAACTTGGAGATGTTGCGGAGGTGAAGTCTACAAGATTTGGACAGCGATTAGATTTGGGGCTGAAAGGACAGATGGGAGTCTAGGATTACACCTAGCATCCTGGCATGAGGGGAGGAACTGATGGTTGTGTTATTGATCTTGATGGAGAAGTCAGGGGAGGGGGTACGGGCTGGAGGGAATACTAAGAGCTCAGTTTTTGAAAGATTGAGCTTGAGGAAGTGGAGTGACATTCATGCCGATATGTCACTTAGTAGGTTAGTAATGCGAGAGGAGACTGAAGGGGTGAGGTGAGAAATAGAAAGATAGATTTGTCTGTCATCAGCATAGAGATGGTACTTAAAGCCATGGAGTTTATCAAGTGACCAAGGGAGGAGGTGTAGATGGAGAAGAGTAGTGGTCCAAGGACAGAACCTTGAAGGACCCCTAACGCTGAATGAGTGCTGCGATAGGTAGGAGAACCAGGAGAGAGCAGAGTCTCGGAGGCCAAGAGAGTGGAGTTTTTTGAGGAGGAGGGGATGGTCAACAGTATCAAAAGCCACAGAGAGGTCACGTAGTAAGAGTACGGAATAGTGGCCATTTGTTTTAGCAGTTAGTAGATCATTAGTGAGTTTTAGTAGGGCAGTTTCAGTGGAGTATAGTGAGCGAAAGCAAGACTGTAAAGGGTTAAGAAGGTTGTTGTCAGTGAGGTAGGAGCTCAGGCGATTGTAGACTAAGCGTTCTAAGAGTTTAGAGGTAAACGGGAGCAGGGTGATGGTTCTTAAGTTGTTCAGGTTGGTGGGGTCCAGGGAGGGCTTTTTAAGTATGGGAGTGATGTGTGCATGCTTTAGAGGGGAGAGGAAGGCACCGTTAGAGAGGGAGAGATTTAAGATGTGAGTGAGAGAGCATAGGATGGAAGAACAGGGTGACCGTAGTAGTTGTGAGGTAACAGGACCCAGGGGGCAGGTAGTGAGACGGGCTTCTGAGAAAACCTTAGTGACCTCTTCAGTAGTAGCAAGGTCAAAAGAAGAAAGTGTTGAGGGAGGTTTAGTATAAGGTGAAGATGCCCCTACGAATTGCATCAATCTTGTTTTTCAAATGATTTGCAATCTCGTAAGCAGTGAGGGAGGTGCTGGGTGGAGGTGGAGGTGAAGAAAGTAGAGGGTTGAAAGTGGAGAAGAGATGACGAGGAGTGGATGATAAGCTATTGATGAGAATGACAAAGTAGGCTTGTTTGGCAGCATGGAGGGAGGAATTGTATGTTAAGAAAGCAGATTAATATAGGGTGAAAGCTTGGCGAGATTTGGTTTTAAGCCACAATTGCTCCAGCGCATCGTTTAAGATTTCTGGTGTTGTCAGTCTGCCAAGATTGCAATGGTCGGGGCCTGATGCTTTGTGTTGTTAGAGGAGCAAATGAGTCAAGTGGGGATGTAAGCGAACTGTTGTAGACAGCAGTGGCCAGGTCAGGGCAGGACAGGGAGAGATTCTGTCATAGAGGCGGTCAGTTGCAGAGTGGAAAGGAGCAGGGTTCAAGTTGTGAAGGTTTCTGCGGGTAATTGTTTGCTGCTTGGAGGGATAGGTGTTTGAAGATGAGGATACTGCGAAGGTGATGAGATTATGATCAGAGAGAGGAAAGGGGGTGTCTGTGAGGTTATAGGGAGTGCATCGATGGGAGAAAACAAGGTCTAATGTATTCCCATCTGTTATGATCCGCCAGGTGGTGCCTCTGGCAGCCCACTGGACAGACCTACCCAAAGCGTGGAATCTAAGTCCCGGTCTGTGCTTTCACCAGGGCCCCTGATGGTGGGGATGGACTTGTAACAGACCAGGGCCAGGTCACGACCTCCGAGCAGGCCTACCAGTGGCAGAGGCAACCTCCGGGGATGTATAGGTACCGGGAGAGCCAGATGTGAGGAGGATGGCGGGACCTAGCAGGATGGGTCACGAGCAGCGGTCCCGTGGGGTAAGCAAGGTACAGAATCGGCAAGCCAAGAGTAGTCAGGTCACACGCAGGGTCAGCAGGATAAGTCAGTACGCAGATAGGTCAAACAAGCCGAGGATCAGGAGTGGAGAAGGCAGAGTAGTCAGGGCAATCCGAGTCAAATGCAGGAGAAGGCAGCGTAGTCAGGACAATCCGGGTCAAAGCACAGGAGAAGGCAGCGTAGTCAGGGTCAATCAGGGTCAAAATACAGGTACAGGAACTCAGGATCACAGATAGACCTTGCGGCGATTAGTGACAGTGCAGGGCATCTTTAAATATTGCGCCCTGCACTGTCATTGGCCGTCCAGGACACGCCCCCAGGCTGTCATTGGCCGCCCGAGGCACGCCCGCGGCTCCTACTGCGCATGCGCGGCATCCTGTCACCTGCGGCCCGCCGGGACCTGGTGCTTGTGTCCCGGTGTGAGCTGTCGCCAGTGCGCGTGCGCCGGAAGAGGAGACGCCGCGATCCCTGACACCATCAGAGTGAGTGGAGGACTGTGTCCATTGCGCTAAGGCAAAAGATGACGTTAGGTTGAAGATGTAGCCAGGTTGTTGGCTTTGATGGGCATGGTAAAATCTCCAAGAATGATAGTGGGTAGTTCAGAGGAGAGAAAGTATGGTAGCCAGGCAGGGAAATCATCAAGAAAGCAGTACACCGGTCCAGGAGGCCGATAGATCACTGAAATCCTCAGAGAAATGGGAGAAAACAGGCGAAAGAAGAGAAGGATAGAGAGGAAGGGTTAGGGAGGACTTGAAAGGTACTCAGTGGGGATAGAAGCAAACCAACTCCACCACCTTTCTGACCACTGGGTCTGAGTGAGTGGGTTCAGAGAAGGCCTCCATAGGAAAGTGCTGCGGGAGAAGAAGAATCTGATGCTTGGAGCCAGGTTTCTGTAATTGCTAGTAGGTTAAGGAAGCGGGAAACAAAAAGGTCATGGATAGAGGTGAGCTAATTACAGACAGAGCGGGCATTCTAGAGTGCACATGAAAAAGGTAGGGTGGTTTTTGGAAGCACAGGGACTGATATTAAATTGAGCTATTTCTGCTATAGGGTGGTGGGAAAGTGGTTAAAGGACAAGTTCACCTTTCATAACATGTTACATATTACACCCATAGTCAGGGTGTAACATATTATGAATTTACCTGCCCCCGCTCCCCTGCTTTGACAGCTAGCGGGGAATCTCCTCCTCCAGCTAGCTGTCACAATTTTTAAAAAACGCTTCACCCGCTCAGCCACGTCACTCCTTCACATTCCTCTGTGAATGAGAAAGTACAAGTCCCGACAGCCTTAGTGACTGTCAGCTTGTAGTTCTCAATGAAGTACCACAGTGCTGTGGAGCACTGTGGTAGTTCATTGGTTCTTCCTGTCAGTGTATCTGCTTGCCTGTATATCCCATATGGGCAAGCAGATATACTGACAAGCCTGCAGGAGACCTGCAGGGCATGAATAATCTGCTGATCACTGGTGCAATGCTTTACAGGCTCCTGCAACTAAAAATAATAAATGCACATTTTTTTACCTGCAAAAAAATGTGCATTTATTATTTTTAGCAAAAAGTGAATGTATCCTTTAGACCTTAAAATAACAGGTGCATATGAAATGAAGGAAAACTACAATACTCAAAATTGTCCATGGGTGATGCTTTAAACGCTTTTACAGGTAAACTTTTTAGCATTTACAGCGAATGATGGCCCTAGAATTATTGTTAACTGCAATATCTCATTTTTGTGACCCAATTGTTGTTTACATACATGTGCATACTCTATTCATCTGTATGCATGCATGTGTGCTTAGTGACTGGGTTGCTTTTATTTTTTTTTAAATTTTTATTTATTTGTTAGAATTTACATTTTTAACACTTTTTTCAGTTACCTTCATTGCTATCAAAAGGGGGTAAGCAGGCCTGCAGGTGACAGGTACTATGTATGGAGACATCAGGGGTCTATTAGACCCCCAGTGTCACTTCTGTCCTCCACTGCAGCTAACCAAGCACAGATCATGTTTGATTAGCTGCTTCTTCGGCTACAAAAATTAATGCACTGAGACTGGAAAAGATCAGGAAATTGATATCGCTGAGCTTCTCCCACCCTCTATCATGAAGCAAGCTACCATGGTCCAGACCTTCGCAGAGGAAGAGGGAGTTTGGGACCCACCACAGTGGTGAGAATGGTGAGGGGGTGCCCCAATCTCAGTAACATAAAAGGTTATAATTTAAAAATGGTACCAAGTTCTGCAGATATGAGTATATTTTACCCACTTGATAAATAGCATTTGGATGGCAAGTGGTTGAACATAATCTGTTATATGTGTAAGTATTTAATTTGTGTTGTAATGAAGGTGAACTAGACCTGTCCTAAAAAGGGCCTAAATTAACACCAATGCTGAGGTACAGGCACCTTGGCGTGTTACATGTGCTTCTGGTCAGTCCTTTCTCTTCAGCTGAGAGACGAACAAACACCCCACAATGAGAAGAGCTTAGAATACTTTTCCAACACTGGAAACCTACCAATCAGCACAGCTACAGTTGCAAGAAAAAGTATGTGAACCCCTTGGGATTACGTGGAGTTTTGCATGAATTGGGCATAAAATGTGCTCTGAACGTCATCTAAGTCACAACAATAGAAGAACACAGTCTGCTGAACATAATACTACACAAACATTAGATGTTGCCATGGTTTAATTGCACATAACATGTAAACATTCACAGTGCAGGGAGGAAAAAGTATGTGAACCTTTGGACTTAATAACTGGTTGACCCTCCTTTGGCAGCAATAACCTCAACCAAACGTTTCCTGTAGTTGCAGATCAGACCTGCACAACGATCTGGAGTAATTTTGGACCACTCCTCTTCACAAAACTGTTTCAGTGTAGCAATATTCTTGGGATGTCTGGTGTGAATTGCTCTCTTAAGGTCATGCTGGGCCACTCCAGAAGGCGTATTCTGTGCTGTTGCAGCCATTGTTTTGTTGAATTACTTGTATGCTTTGGGTCATTGTCCTGTTGCATCATCCATCCTCTGTGGAGCTTCAGTTGGCGGACAGATGGTCGTACGTTTTCCTGCAAAATGTCTTGATAAACTCTGGAATTCATTTTCCCATCAATGACAACAATCCGTCCAGGTCCTGAGGCAGCAAAGCAGCCCCAGACCATGATGCTCCCTGCGCCATGTTTTACAGTGGGGATGAGGTTTTGATGTTGGTGTGCTGTGCCTTTTTTTCTCCACACATAGTGTTGTGTGTTCTTCCCAAACAACTCAATCTTGGTTTCATCTGTCCACAGTATATTTTGCCAGTAGTGCTGTGGAACATCCAGGTGCTCTTTTGCAAACTTCAAACGTGCTGCAATATTCTTTTTGGACAGCAATGGCTTCCTCTGTGGTGTCCTCCCATGTACTCCATTCTTGTTTAATGTTTTCCTTATTGTGGATGTGTCAACAAAAATGTTAGCATGTGCCAGAGATTTCTGTAGGTCTTTAGCTGACACTCTGGGATTCTTCTTTACCTCATGCAGCATTCTGCGCTGTGCTCTTGCAGTCATTTTTACAGGACAACCACACCTAGGGAGAGTAGCAGCAGTGCTAAACTTTCTCCATTTGTAGACAGTCTGTCTTACCGTGGACACATGAACATCAAAGCTTTTGGAGATACTTTTGTAACCCTTTCCAGCTTCATGCAAGTCAACAATTCTTGATCGTAGGTCTTCTGAGAGCTCTTTTCTGCAAGGCATGGTTCACATCAGACAGTACTTCTTGAAACCAGTAAACCCAAAACAGGTGTGTGTTTTTTAAGGGCAGGACAGCTGTCAGCAACACATCCAATATCTTCACACTGATTGGAGTCAAGGTTGGCTCACTCCTGGCTCCAATTAGCTCTGGGAGAAGTCATTAAGCTAGGGCCTCACATACTTTTTCCTCTCTGCACTGTGAATGTTTACATGTTATGTGCAATTAAACCATGGCAACATCTAATGTTTGTGTAGTATTATGTTCAGCAGACTGTGTTCTTCTATTGTTGTGACTTAAATGACATTCAGAGCACATTTTATGCCCAATTCATGCAAAACTCCACGTAATCCCAAGGGGTTCACATATTTTTCTTGCAACTGTATAATTTTGACCATTGGACAGGCCTGTGCACTCCAGCTTTGTCTTAATGAAAAAAAGTCTGGGTCTAAGTGGTCTTTTTACAGAAAATCTGCATAGTCATTCGACCAGCAAATTTGCATGTACATTCATTCTGTGTGAATTGGGCAAATATTAATGTTCTTTAGGGTCTTTTCTTTTCTGAATGAATATTCTTTTATTATGGGCAGTTGTAAAATACCACATTATGGCCACTAGTCAGAACTGAGAGGACAGGAAATACATACAGTACTTCTTTGTAACAAGAAATACAATGTAATAATTCTAGAGAATGCTAGAGGGAATTAGCAAATACATGTAACCATTGGTCTCTACAGGCTGTTGTCTATAGAGTTCAGTGAAGTGAATTTAATTATTCTTTTTTCTGTTAACTTAAAGTAAAGTAAAAAAAAAGTAAATACTGCAATGTGCTGTCTTTCGCCTGGTCCGAAGTTACTAAAGGGGTGTAATGCAAGTAACTGGCACATTCTATACATAGTCTACGATGTGGGTTGAGTTAAGACACATAGAGGCATGAAGACAGCTGCGTGAGAATTAACACTGTGTGGAGTACAAACAATTGGTTACCAAGGGTAACAAAGATTTCACCTGCAGCCTGTCATAAGTGTGTGCCTGTGATTTATGGGATAGCCTCTGGCAGGAGGGAATTGTTGTCGGCACTTTCTCCGTGAGCGATTCGTCTCCCATAGTACTGGGAGCAGATCAGCTCCACAGAGGTCCTCAGCCTGTGCACAGGTATAGAAGAGGAAGAGTTAAGTGAATGCACACATGGAATCCATGCTAGGTGCTCAGTGGAATTCCATTCCGTTACTGGGAATGAGGTAGTGGAGATACGTTGGACAGGTGGAGAGGGCATAGGCTGTGTGTGTCCCTCCTAAATGCAACAAGTGAAGTAGTAGTGTATAGTAACGTCAAGAGAATCAACTAGAGTTCAATCGTCTGTTTAGGTAAAGGTACCCCATGTGTAAGGCAGTGACCCATCTTAAGTACCTAGCATAGCCCAGAAGAACCCACCTTGAGGTAGGCCTCTAAAGTGACCCACACTTGGCATTTAATGAGGAGGGAAACATGGAGGAAGTACCACCTTCCTACTACCAACCTACCCGTACACACCTTGTACACAATTTCTCTTTAGAGGAAACTGTACTGTCACCTTATTACAGGAAGCAAAATAATGGATCAACTGGCAGGATAAACAAGTAATAAAACTATGTTATGGAGGGTCTCAGAAAAACAAACTACTGCATCAATGCTATGGACAGACTGCATCATATACTGTATGTGTCATTTGTTTTATTTTGTCCATAGTTACCCTTTAGGAGATGATGATATCTGGCTGTTGCTGAGTATGGTGCTTGAGCAGGTGCTAATTTGTGTGCCAATATGGGAGCATTTCTTGCAGAGGCCAAGTTTATAAACCCTGGAAATTGGTACAATGAAAAACATTTTTTTTTTATATTTTACAGTTAGGACCAGTATAGATAGTGTAATGTTCTTCAAAAGCAAAATGATTACATAATAATATTTTTTTATTAAAACGTGACGATACCTCACAAGCCTTTGACAGTTATTATTTGTCACGCAACCTCTTTTTCAGGAGCTCACAGTAAATGTGAGAATAATATATTTTTAAATAAGTATGATTGAATAAGCCCTGGAGTCTCCATAGTTGGATATTGTGGATTATAACATGCATGTTTCGTAAAAATCTTAGCTGGGGGGGTCAATTAGGATGGAGAAGATGGTGTTCTAATAACATGAGAAACCATAAAGATTTTCAGGCTGAATAGGCTTTTGCATAGAATCAAAGCCAGGGGAAAAAAAAAATCAAAAACAGTATGTAGTTAGACTGAACTCTGTATCTAGTTAAATGGCACATTTTAAATTTAGAATGGTGTAACCCAGATCTTGGGAAAACTGTCTAAAATATCAATGTACTCTCCTGCAAATAACAGGTCCTTTAACTATATCTGCTGCATGTATCTGTATTATATTTAGCCAACAGAGCAAGCAAACAATCCCAAAGTTAAATAAATGTCATATTCTCTCTCCAATCTACCTAGGATTTATTAAATCCATCCCTTGACATGAAATTCAATCTCATCTCTCCCCTAGGAATTCTTTATTTCATTTTGTGTAGAATGAAAAGTAAGACAAACAAATCTCAGTAGTAAATTGAAGAATGTTACATTTGCATAGCAAGAAGAAAGAATAAATAAATCCCTTCTAAGTTACAGAGGAGATGAGCAGTAAGACAGCTGTGAAACGGTAATATGATTATATATTTACCTGTTTGTCATATGGAACCAGCCAGCCTCTTCAGTTGATATGAACAGAGATAGAGGTTTTCTGTCAAGATCTTATAGTGATTTGATATGTTGGTTATGCTCAGTAATAAAGGTGTTTAATGTCTGAGCATTGATATGTCTAAAACATACTGTCCATTCAAGGGCGTAACTAAAGCCATTCATAGCAGACTATGCAACATGTATGCGGTTCAACAATACTGGTGGAGAGCAAGTGATTTAGATGTGTAGTGATGCCACTGAGAAATAATTGAAATCAAAATATTACCCATGTCCATACTGGCATGTTTTACCTGTTCAGTACCAGGCCATTCTTCAGTCTTCATCACTGTGATACTTTGACTGACAATAACTCAGTCATGCAACATTGTACCCACGAGTTTATTTATTTTTTTTTTAAACAGATATATCTTCCTTTTGGAGGTATTTAACCACTGGGATTTTTATTTACCATATAAAGAAAAAATAAAATCCAAAAAAACAGTTTCCCTTACTTTCTGTTTAAAAACTAAGCAAATAAAAATGCAAGGACAGCATAGAAACCTCAAAAATTACCCTTTTCTGGAAAGTAGCCATCCTAAAGTGATCTGATTTTTTGCCATAATATTACAAAATGAAGTAAAATGCTGGTATCGAGAGACTTAACACATGGCGTTTTTTTAATGGTAAAAGAGATACATTAAATGTATAGATCATACACAGAGGTATTAGGGGTTGAAGGAGTTACTGCAAAGTCACATGCAATGGGAGGGTGGAGATGAAGCAGCTAGTGTACAGATGTGCAGGGAATGGGAAGTGAGGGGTTAATATACAAGTTAGATCAGAGACAGGATGGAAATTACATATACTCTTGGGGGGTGAATGACATTAGGGGGGTGGATTTTATTATTGTTGGTAATGTACTGGATTGAACTGGTTCTGGCTGCTCAGGAAGCTTTCTTTCCTCTTACACATCGGTTTGTATGAGAGGTTGAGAGAAAAAACTGTTCTCCCTGATCACTGGTGAGAAAGTGACACAAAGCTGCTATCTATTTACATTATGAGGCATTCCCACCACTCTTGTTGGCTCTGTACCTTTTGCCTGCGATCTGCTGTGTACACCCCCTTCTTGGAACATTAGGGGAGCAGATGGGTCATAAATGTATAGTGGCCAGACAACATGAGGTTAAATATAAAGCTGTGATGTTAAAGAAGAATTCCAGGTATGGATATTTTTACAGCTTTCCAGCTTGGACCAATGTAACTCTGTATATACCATACCCATGAGATCCCACTAGAAGCTGCTAATCCAGTGACCTGCACTAGCTTCTGGTTCCTGTACTGAGTGACTGTCCTTCATTGTGAATACGGGAGGTCTTAAGCTTGGCACAGGCATCATTCAGAAATCGCTTTGCATTTTCTCATTGAATGCAAATCATTATCTGATTAGATGGCATGGAGAGCTGGGGTGGTGATGTCACAAACTCTGCTTTATCCAATCAGAGAACACTTTGCATTCACTGAGAAAATGTAAAGTGATCTCTGAATGGCCCTCATGCCAAGTGGGTGTTTAGTAAGCAACAGAGCACATGCTTGGCGTGGGACCTGGAAGCTAGAGGAAAAGAACTGTAGTAGCCTACTACAGTATTTTACAGCTTCCAGGGGTATCGGACATATAAAATTATTCATACACTGATACCTTGGTTCACAAACGCTTCTGTTCACGAACAACTCGGTTCACTAAGAGAAGAGTTTGCAAAAACTTGCTCAGTTCATGAACTTTACTTTGGTTGATAAACACAAGCCGCGGCCATCTTCCCTGCTCTGATGTGTGGTCCTGACTTTCTGTAGGTGAGATCACGGTCGCAGACAGACACTGAAAGTGTACTGTGAAGACACTTACAGTACCGAGTGGCTTTTTGGTGTTTTTGATTCTGTTGGTGATCAAATTCGATTCACGACCACATTTGTAGGGGTCAGAACGGATTAACCTGATTTACATTGTCGTGGAACAAATTAAAATCATGAACCGAGGTATTACTGTACTTGGAACTCCCAAAGTGCCCTTTTACAGAGACGCCAGGTCTGCACTATCCCTCATTTCTCTGTTGCTGACACTACCATCTCCTCCTGGTCTTCTTCCAGGTGCAGAAGCTTCTTTTAACTATCAGCCAACCATGGATAAAGTAACCTTCTGGCCAGGTGTATAGGAGTTACTTCATTCCAGTGCCTGGCACTTACCCCCAGTATCTAATTGCACACTTGAGCTGCACGTGCATGGCAGTGAGTTTGCAATCGGATACAAATTTGATATCAGGAAGGGGAAAATATTTATAGGAGAAGGGAATTTCATGGTTTGTTCTGCCCTAAAATCTACTTGCGAATAGCATTTTAAAATTAAACTTTAGTTCTGCTTTAAGGAAACTGTGTACAATAAAGCATGATGCCAAATGTAATAAAAATAGATTTAGGGCTTACAGTACATACACTTTAAATGTCCTTCTAAAAGAGACCTTGTTGCCAGACCATTCATTTCAACAAAAATCTTCTCATAACACTATATGTGTATTTAATGTATAGTATGCATGGTATTTACCTGTAAAAAACTGCTTTGTGAAGATATCTAAATGTCCTGAGACCGCTGCTGGGTGCCACCATCTTGGATGTGATGTCAGCAGCCCCAGCAAATTTATAGCTGCCACTCCAGTGACACTCTGTAGCATTACCCATCATTCCTCCCCTGACTGTAAATGAAGGGTTATGTGGAGGGGGGGGGGGGGTGAAAGAGCTGTGTCAGCACCAAGAGTAATTAGACACTCTGAGATCAAGAGAGGGCTATAATGAACAAGGAGGGATAGGGCCGTGCTAGGGAATTGATGTTTCCTGGAGTAGTAAAATTTTCTAGCAAATATAAATAAACATTGAAAGTGAATAAATAAGAATTTGTTGAAAGGTAAAGACACAGCATTCAGCATTTAAAATACTACATTTTTTCTGAGCTTTTGCTTTTACTACAATTTTTTAAAGTTGGTGACAGGGTCTCTTTAAATGGAGTAGTCAGCAGTTTAACACCTGACAAGTGTTCACTCCATGATTTATTAGAAACTGCTGCAATTGGTGCATTGATGTGTGTTATCCCTGAGGAAGTCATGTGACTAACGTGACGCAACGTGTAGGCAAGCGGTGACGCACATCCGGCGGGGACGACTGTACTGTACCCAGCAAGTATACCCGTGCAAATATACCCAGAACATGAGGTTTTAAATGCTTGTTGAGCAAGGATTATATCGTGAGAGCAAAATTTGGAAGACTTTGCTTATTTTTGAATACAATAAAAGGTAATACACTATGGGAAGTTCTACCTATGTTTTTTACTGAGATATTGGCTTTCACCACACCTGTATACCTGAAGAGGATATCGCCACCAATACGTACATCCCTTAGAGGGAGATCGTTGCAGGGAGAGGTACGCAGTGACAGACGAATCATGTACATGGAGAATCCAGTTTTGTGATCCTAAAAGTGTTTTGACTCCTGCGGGTCGAAGCAAGGAGGTGAGCAGCTAATTCAGCTACTTACGGATATCCTTCTGTGGTTACCCACATTCACTATCCACGGACACGAGTGTCTTTTTTGGATTGCGTGGTGTTTTTAGCACCAGTTTGGACTTTCTCACATATATTTTGTTCTGTGTCATGCGTTTATGTTGCATGTTCATTTCCATGTAATGTTACATGAACATTTCCACTTTTGTGTTTATTTATTTTTATTTTCATTTTTATTGTCATTTGACATAATTATTTGATTATATTTTTTGTATAGAAACACTATTTAGTGTTTGGGTTGGAATATTTTTCAGTTATTTAGTGTGGGTGCACATTTGGTTTACAGATTTATTCACTTGCATGTATGTGTGTTTTTCTTTGATTGGAGTCCTATGTTTGGACAATATTCACTTATTAGTCCCATTTTGGACTAGTTTATTTTCTGGTTGATTATCCACCATCACGTTAGATCCCACTTAGGATCCATTCACTTTTATACCATACTAGTTGTAAGTATTGGTTCACCTATTTCTGTTATTACCATCACTTTGGTGGTTTACCATTCACTTTGCCCATTTTGGATCCATTGAGGATCAGGTCATAGTCAGACACTTTTAGATCCCATGTGGATAAGGTCACATTTATGATATTTGCACTTTGTGTCACTTTATATATTGTTTTCACATTTATTTATTGATTTAATTATGCATATATGAGTTTATGATATGTGATTTATTCTTTTATCCATCTGAGTAGCGCTACATAATTTTTCCTCATCTTATTTTATTTGATCATTAGGTATATGATTGGATGTTAGCAGCTTCTCTCTGTTATTTGTATTTATTATAGTTAGAAGCGCAGGAGGTTTACACCATTATTTTTCAGATGTTTGTTATGTTGTGCTGTTAAGGCATCCTATTTAGAATAAATGGGCTGCTGATGCACCAAAACATATCAAAAAGGTACCAAAATGTGCATTCACCATTTCTGGCATTGCAACACAATGCAATGCACCACAATACTTGTTCATCAACAGGGGGCGTGTTGGTGTGTTATTCGGGAATGCGTTGCCATACGTGATAGTTTGAATGGACCCTAAAGAAAATCTGTACAGAGAGAAGTTTGTAAACTGCTTTTGCAGACTCCCTCTGAAAATGAAAGATGCTGGTTATCTCTGGATTTAATACTAAGTAACTGTCCTGAAACAAGCATACAGCCAGTGAAATCATAGCTGGAGATCTGCACACTTTTTCCACCACAGCAACTCAGGGATTTAGAAAGAGTTTACATCAGAGGACAGAATGACAACAGGGCAAGTAGAATTTTTTTCAGTGATGGTCAGAATGACAATGGCATGCTGTGTTTCTCAGCACAGGTTTCTTCGAAAAGTTCCTGAATTTAGACACCTCTTCTAAGGAGGCTACTTATTTTACATTAGCAGATATAACACTCATCATAACCTGTTATTTCTTGTTGCATCATTTAACACAATGTATTTTCCCTTGTTCTTTGCTTGTCTCAACAGTGGTGCCATACAATATATATTACTTTTTGTATTTGAAAACTAATAAAAGAGAAAGAAATAATAAATGTTCAGATATTTTAGCAGAGCTGTAGTCATTTTCTTGAGTTTAAAGCTTTGAATTATATATACATATGAAGCTATCTTACCCTACCTTAGTTCAGTTTCAACATTCTTCTTTACAGCTTTCACCCTTATCTTTCACTCATGTTTTTTTTTAGTTCTATCTTGTTCTGTGTGAAACAAAATTTATTCTAAGGTAAGACAAATTCCATGACCACTTATCTTCAATCACAAAGCAATGTACTATACCCACTTTACTTTTACTCATCAGTCCAATTGTCCAGATGGTCTGAACTATCCATCTCCTAGAACATTAGACCTTTTTATATGCTGTTAACCTTTGTCCCTAGTGCTAAAGATGTACAAGGAAGGGCAATGGAAGGGATTTAATAAGCTTTTAATAGGACTGGTCTGGCTTTTACAGTAAGTAGATATGTCTTAAAAGCTTGCTGCTAGTTTCCATGTGATAATACCCGTAAAAGCATTACCACATCTTCACGTGTATACCATACGTAGTTAATATTTATTTGTAATGTAGCTAATGTTAATTTAATAAACAGCAGCAGTACTTAGCAGTAAATTTGATGTAATACCACAAATAGCATTACCGTAGTTCAGTTAGTTCCAGGTGAGCATGAAGAGATTTTGAAGAAAACAGCACTCTAAACAAGTTTTGAAAGAATTTTTTACAAAGTAATTTTATGTAAAACCCAGATGGTCATACTGTATATGGTCTAATTCCATACTGACTAACAATTTGTCACTTAGTAGTATTATTATATGAGTGTTGTATAGTTACACAAAGAGATTTTCTGGACTCAATCCTACCCTTTTTCTCATTGATGAAATAAGCATACACCATTTCAGTTTGTTTATATGTTTCAAGTTAAAGTGATACTAAAGGAAAAAACATGTTTGAAATAACAAACATGGCAATGGTTTTGCATAGAGGCTCCTCCACTTCTTATGAATGCTCCCAGAACAAGCTGCTTCCTAATTGGGCACATGTGTGGGCTCAATCTTGAGCCAGGCTCTGTGTGTCCATTGACACACAGAGCCTGGCTCGGCCCTGCCCCCCACTCCCTTCTCACAGGCTGTGATTGTCAGCAGCAGGAGCCATTGGCTCCCATTGCTGCCTCCATGTCCAGTGAGGGGGGATATAGCAAAGAGAGCCTCTGCACTTGGGCACAGCACTGGATCAAGATTGAGCTCAGATAAATATAGCGGGGCTTGGGGGAGCTGAGCACAGAAGGCTTTTTACTTTGATGCATAGAATGCTTTAAAGTGATTCTAAAGGTTGTAATACAAAACAACAAACATTATACTTACCTGCTCTGTGCAGTGGATTTGCACAGAGCAGTCCTGATCCTATTCATTTTTGGGCACCTCAAAAAGAGATCCAGGCTCCTCCCTGCCAAATGCCCTCAATAGCAAGCCTCTTACTCTGGGGGCACTCAAGCAGGCTCACTCCCTAGTCGCTCTCCTGCGAATGTCCATTCACACACAGAGAGTGGCTGGGCCCTGCCCCCGCTCTCGCCTCAGTGGCTCACTGGCGGTAATTGGCAGCAGCAGAAGCCAATGGCTCCTGCTGCTGTGTGAACAGACAGACTGTATATAAGAAACAAAAAGAGGGGCACAGGCCTGGTGCATTACCTTAAAAATGGGATTTATTTATACATTGTAAAATACTCACAAGAGAAATGTAAAATCAGATCAAAATGAGAAGCATGTCGCAAGGGATGCAGAGTGACTCAGGAACTCCTATGGTTGGTCTGGTGGGGGACAGTCTTTTTGCTTCTTATATACAGTTCTCTTTGGATTTCCCTGGTTCATTGAGGGCAGCAAGGCTTGCATTCCTTTCTTCCTTTCTGTGGGGATACTGACATTGTGGAGTCCACTGTCCAGCTCAGGAACACATGCATTCGGTTGCTTCATTCTTCTTTCCAAATGAAAATACAGACACCCAGGAGAGCCACTGCTCTCATGCAAATTGCTGGGTTGAGATGGGGGTCAGGTAAGTATAAGGGGGGGTGGGCTGAGGGGGGAGCTGCACCCAGAAAGCATTAAGGTAAAAACCTTCTGCCATTGGAACCACTTTAAACTGCTGTGGGAACCACTTTAAATTGGGTAGTGATGGGTTTGACCATTATTTTTGGTGAGATATCCGCCACTCTATTGGCAATAATAGCATGAAAATAGGCGGAGCAGTTTTTGTGAGTGATGCAAATGTTTGATTGAAATAGTGACATATTGGTGTTAATTAGAGATGAGCGAATTATTCAAAAATTCGGTTCGGCTGATTCGCCGAATTCGCCGAATAAATTCGCTTCGAGCCGAATATATTCGCTGCGAATTTAACTTATAAAAAGGGTGTTTCTAGGCTTCAGAGAGCCTTTATATTAGTACAGAACACTGTACCTTTAATTTAAATGCCCTTGGAGTCTGCTGGGGAAGAGAAATAATACTGTCAGTCAGTATGACATGCAGATGAGTGCCGTCGATCTTAGAATCACCGCACACTTCACTCATTTGGGCAGTCACGGGGCCAAAACCAGAGTGTGGAGCCACAGTGTGGCGGTGGAGGCAGCAGCAATGGGAGGCCATACAGCACCCTATGACAAAATGGAACCCACCAGCAGTGTGAGGAGACCTGAAAGTGGCACATGGCAGAGTGTGGCGATGGAGACAGCAGCAATGGGAGGCCGTACAGGGACCCATGACACACTCTGGACCTGGCAGCAGCATGAGGAGGCGGTACAGGGGCCCATGACAGATTACGGGCCTGGCAGCAGCATGAGGAGTCGGTACGGGGGCCCATGGCAGATTACGGGCCTGGCAGCAGCATGAGGAGGCGGTACAGGGGCCCATGGCAGAGTGGCGGAGCGTAAGCAGCTAAAATTGAAGGCCATACAGAGGCCTATGTTAAAAAGTCCCCCCAGCAGCAGCGTGGGGAGACGACTATCAAGAGTCCAATGGCAGAGTGGCGGAGCAGAAGCAGCTTCAATTGAAGGCCATACACAGGCCTAGGTTTAAAAGTCCCTCACAGTTAATTCCAATAACGAACTCTACTCCTCCGTGCAATCTAGTTACGAGACCCTGGGCAGGTCTGGGTCCAATTTGTGGTAGAGACTGGTTTTGTTCAGCCATGCTTGAGCGAGTAATAACAGGTCTGTGCTGCCCTTTGGTGTCTGGCTTAATGCGCACAACACTGAACGTCCCAGCGTTTGTCAACGATTTGCCGTTAAGTGATGCAAACCCGCTGAACCACGTTCATGAGGAGCCGGTACAGCGGGCCATGAATCAGTATGGACCTGGCAGCAGCGTGAGCAGACGACAGAGGCACATGGCGCAGGGTGGCGGTGTAGGCAGCATTATTCTGAAGCCATACACAGGCCTAGGTTAAAAAGCGGAAGCCGTCAGCAGCGTGAGCAGACGACAGAGACACATGGCGCAGGGTGGCGGTGGATGCAGCAGTATTCGGAAGCCAAACACAGGCCTCGGTTAAAAAGCAGAAGCCGTCAGCAGCGTGAGCAGACGACAGAGGCACATGGCGCAGGGTGGCGGTGGAGTCAGCAGCAATGGAAGGCCATACAGCACCCTATCACAAAATGGAACCCACCAACAGTGTAAGGAGAGCTGAAAGTGGCACATGGCAGAGTCTGGCGATGAAGTCAGCAGCAATGGGAGGCCGTACAGGGACCCATGACACACTCTGGACCTGGCAGCAGCAAGAGGAGGCGGTACAGGGGCCCATGGCAGAGTGGCGAAGCGTAAGCAGCTTAAATTGAAGGCCATACAGAGGCCTATGTTAAAAAGTCCCCCCAGCAGCAGTGTGGGGAGACGACTATCAAGAGTCCAATGGCAGAGTGGCGTAGCAGAAGCAGCTTCAATTGAAGGCCATACACAGGCCTAGGTTAAAAAGTCCCCCCAGCAGCAGTGTGGGGAGACGACTATCAAGAGTCCAATGGCTGAGTGGCGATCCGGGAAGTCAGCGTTGTGATTGCAGATGCAATGCAGAGATTCTATGAGGTGATGCCGTGGGTGCGAAGAAGATCATATACCGTCGTACTTCCATCCATAAGACGGAACAACCTGCGAACCGGGAGCTTTATTGCCCTGACCCGCTGAGCAGCTTCTGGGATACCCAAGAGGCCCATGGCAGAGTGGCGGAGCGTAAGCAGCTTCAATTAAAGGCCATACAGAGGCCTATGTTAAAAAGTCCCCCCAGCAGCAGCGTGGGGAGACGACTATCAAGAGTCCAATGGCAGAGTGGCGGAGCGGAAGCAGCTTCAATTGAAGGCCATACACAGGCCTAGGTTAAAAAGTCCCCCCAGCAGCAGTGTGGGGAGACGACTATCAAGAGTCCAATGGCTGAGTGGCGATCCGGGAAGTCAGCGTTGTGATTGCAGATGCAATGCAGAGATTCTATGAGGTGATGCCGTGGGTGCGAAGAAGATCATATACCGTCGTACTTCCATCCATAAGACGGAACAACCTGCGAACCGGGAGCTTTATTGCCCTGACCCGTTGAGCAGCTTCTGGGATACCCAAGAGGCCCATGGCAGAGTGGCGGAGCGTAAGCAGCTTCAATTAAAGGCCATACAGAGGCCTATGTTAAAAAGTCCCCCCAGCAGCAGCGTGGGGAGACGACTATCAAGAGTCCAATGGCAGAGTGGCGGAGCGGAAGCAGCTTCAATTGAAGGCCATACACAGGCCTAGGTAAAAAGTCCCCCCAGCAGCAGTGTGGGGAGACGACTATCAAGAGTCCAATGGCTGAGTGGCGATCCGGGAAGTCAGCGTTGTGATTGCAGATGCAATGCAGAGATTCTATGAGGTGATGCCGTGGGTGCGAAGAAGATCATATACCGTCGTACTTCCATCCATAAGACGGAACAACCTGCGAACCGGGAGCTTTATTGCCCTGACCCGCTGAGCAGCTTCTGGGATACCCAAGAGGCCCATGGCAGAGTGGCGGAGCGTAAGCAGCTTCAATTAAAGGCCATACAGAGGCCTATGTTAAAAAGTCCCCCCAGCAGCAGCGTGGGGAGACGACTATCAAGAGTCCAATGGCAGAGTGGCGGAGCGGAAGCAGCTTCAATTGAAGGCCATACACAGGCCTAGGTTAAAAAGTCCCGCCAGCAGCAGTGTGGGGAGACGACTATCAAGAGTCCAATGGCTGAGTGGCGATCCGGGAAGTCAGCGTTGTGATTGCAGATGCAATGCAGAAATTTTATGAGGTAATGCCGTGGGTGCGAAGAAGATCATATACCGTCGTACTTCCATCCATAAGACGGAACAACCTGCGAACCGGGAGCTTTATTGCCCTGACCCGCTGAGCAGCTTCTGGGATACCCAAGAGTTTGGCTTCTGTGGGGAATATGGTTGAAAACTGAAACTTAAAGGCATGTTGACGGAAGGGCACCAGTGTCAGTGCTCCGGAGGGAATATAGCTTCAAAGCTGACACTTAAAGGTATATCGACGGTCAGAGACCACAGGAAGTGGAGCTTGCGTCTTAAATCGACTGAATGTGGCAGACGTGAAACGTCTACGGGCCGTATATGAAACGGGTTGTTCCTCTTTCTGGAATAAGTGTTGGAAATGGCCACTCTTTTTGGTGTGGCGTTTTGTCTATTTAATTCCGATAACGGACTCTACTCCTCCGTGCAATCTAGTTACGAGACCCTGGGCAGGTCTGGGTCCAATTTGTGGTAGAGACTGGTTTTGTTCAGCCATGCTTGAGCGAGTAATAACAGGTCTGTGCTGCCCTTTGGTGTCTGGCTTAATGCGCACAACACTGAACGTCCCAGCATTTGTCAACGATTTGCCGTTAAGTGATGCAAACCCACTGAACCACGTTCATGAGGAGCCGGTACAGGGGGCCATGAATCAGTATGGACCTGGCAGCAGTGTGAGGAGACCCGAAAGTGGCACATGGCGCAGGGTGGCGGTGGAGGCAGCAGTATTCGGAAGACATACACAGGACTAGTTTAAAAAGCGGAAGCCGTCAGCAGCGTGAGCAGACGACAGAGGCACATGGCGCAGGGTGGCGGTGGAGGCAGCAGTATTCGGAAGCCATACACAGGCCTAGGTTAAAAAGCGGAAGCCGTCAGCAGCGTGAGCAGACGACAGAGGCACATGGCGCAGGGTGGCGGTAGAGGCAGCAGTATTCGGAAGCCATACACAGGCCTAGGTTTAAAACTGGAACCCAGCAGCGTGAGCAGACGACAAAGACGCACATGGCAGAGGATGGATCTGGCAGCAGTATGAGAAGGCGGTACAGGGGCCCGTGGCACAGTGTGATGATGGGGGCTACAGCAACTGGATGCCAGAAAGTGGCCGATAGGGCTATATACTGCATGGAATTATAAAGTTGTAAAGACAGCGGCCTATAAGGCTATACACACTATAACAATCATGACTTGATTGACCATTGGCCTATAAGGCTATACACAGCATGAATATCATGACTTATTCTGAGAGTGGTTTGGAAGGCTATATACAAAAAGTAATTCATGAGCTGTCCGGACAGCGGACAATAAGTACATATATACAAATCAATTCATCAGCTGTCCAGCCAGCGGCCTCAAAGGCGACACATATAGAAAGCAATTCATGAGCTGTTCAGACAGCGGCCTCTAAGGCGACAGATATACAAAGCAATTCCCGAGGTGTTCAGGGAGCGGCCTGAACGGCTAGGTTATTACTAAATATATTTTTGTGGCCAAACATCGGCCTATAAATAGATGTCTACACAGTGACAAAAAATTATGTCGCCAGACAGCGGCCCCTAAGGCGACAGATATACAAAGCAATTCCCGCGAGCGCACAGGGCCCACAGTGTCTGAGGATGGACGTTGGCGCAGAAAGGCAGAGACCAACTGACTACATAGGTGGTTTTTATAGTACTTTATTTTGGCCTCCCTCTCAGCAGGTGTGAAAAAGGCCACCATTTTTGAACGGTAGCGAGGGTCCAACAAGGTGGACAGCCAAAAGTCATCCCTCTGTCTGATGGTTATTATTCGGCTGTCGCTACACAAGCAACCGAGCATGCTATGGGCCATTTGTGCCAAGGAATGCGAGGGACTCCCTGCCTCCATCTCCACAGCATACTGCCACGGTGCGTCTGGGTCCTCTGTCTCCTCCTCCTCCTCTACCAGATGCTCCTGCTCCTCCACTCCTGTCCGCTGAGTGGAAAAACCACCCATTTCACTTAATTCCTGAGCAACAATGTCCTCCTCTACCTCCTCCTCTTCTTCCTGTCCTGCCCCCACAGGGGTCATGTGGCGTTGAGATCTGTGCGCCACGTCTACCGCACCCTGACCAGCCATTGTTAACAGCATTTGTTCCAGGACGTGCAACAGAGGAATGACGTCGTTCATCCCATAGTCTTGCCAACTCACGAATAGCGTGGCCTCCTCAAAGGGCCTGAGCAAGCGGCAGGTGTCACGCATGAGCTGCCAATGGCTGACATCTAAGTTACACAGGGGAGTACCTTTATCCGCTTGTAACATCAGGAAATCTGTGATGGCCTTTCGCTGTTCGTAAAGGCGGTCTAACATATGTAGGGTTGAATTCCACCTTGTTGCAACGTCGCAGATCAGGCGATGCTGTGGAATTCCGTTCTGCCGCTGCAGCTCAAGGAGGGTGTGCTTTGCGGTGTAGGAATGGCTGAAATGCATGCAAAGTTTACGTGACATTTTGTCTTGCAGTGGGATGGTGGATTTTAGGAACCGCTTGACAACCAGATTGAACACGTGAGCCATGCATGGCGCATGGCACAACCTTCCTTGACGCAGAGCAGACACCATGTTCTTTCCGTTGTCGGTCAACATGGTTCCGATTTTCAGTTTGCGCGGAGACAGCCATCTGTCGATTTCTCTGTTCATTACACTCAGAAGTTCCTCCCCTGTGTGACTACGTTCGCCAAGGCATACCAGGTGCAGCACAGCGTGACACCGTTGCGCCCTGCACATGTGATATGCCGGTCGGGTAATGGGACTTGGCACGGGGGTGGCGGCTGAGGACACGGCGGAAGAAGAGGTGGTAGAGGTGGACATCTTTGCTGGACCAAGGACGTGCAAACGTGGAGGCAAAAGCGGTGTGACCTGTCCAAGTTGCTGGTGCGGCTGTGCCGGCACCACGTTCACCCAGTGGGCCGTAAATGACATGTACTGTCCCTGACCGTAGTTACAGCTCCACACGTCGGCGCTGCCGTGCACTTTGGCAGAGACCGACATGCTCAAAGACTGGCCCACCATCTCTTCTACATGTGAATGCAGGGCTGGCACTGCCTTTTTGGCGAAGAAATGCCGGCTTGGCACTCTCCACCGCGGCTCGGAACAAGCCATCATTTCTCGGAAAGGTGCTGAGTCCACCACTTGGAAAGGGAGGGACTGCAGCACCAGCAACTTGGACAGGAGGACGTTCAGCTTCTGCACCGTCGGGTGCGTGCTCGCAAACTGTTGTCTCTTGGAAACGGATTCCAAGAAAGACTGCTGACGGAATCCGTGAAGAGGAGTAGCAGGAGAAGGAGCATCTGAAGATGCCAACGAGCGACAACTCCCCTCAGCAGAGGTGTTGGAGCCTTGACTGGCTGATAGAGGGCGATTGACGTCGGGTGACGGAGCAAGTAACGGAGCGGGTGATGGAGCGGGGGCTGGGGCAGGCAGAACCGCCGTATATTTATCACGGTTTTCCCAGGCCACCGAATGGCGATGCTGCATATGCTGCCGCAACGCTGTAGTCCCAACATGGGCCCCCTGGCCACGCTTGACTTTCTGGCCACATAGTCGACATACGGCTACGTTTACTTCCTCGGGCGGCTTGACGAAAAATTGCCACACCGCCGAGTAGGAAACTTTGCCCCCGCTACTCCTCACTGGCTGACTGCTACTTCCTCCGTGCACACCGGCACCACTACTGGCCGTGGTGGTAGGCTGCAGTGGAGCTGGTGCTCTACTCCGTGGCCGTTTGGCTCCACTGACACTGCTGCGACCCTGCTGCCTCCTGGGCAACCCACCGACTGTTTTGCTCGCTGGCAAGCTGGCACCCTCTTCTCCTGATGATGCGGAAGCAATAGCCTGATGACGACGAGGCTGCCAAGTGCGATCAGCCTCATCATCATCAATTAGGGTCTCCGCGTCACTACTAGCCCCCTCGGCTGCGTGTGGGTCAGGAGACAGACCTGTCTCTAGACCGGCTACCGAGCCACTCTCCTCGCCAGTACTTCTTCGCCTGGCTGCTGAAGAGGCGGATGTCTCCCCCCGTTCCTGACCGCCCTCTGTTAGCTCTTCCTCACTGTACAGTGGGGCTGAGCCCACAGCATGCGATGCTTCGCTTGGTGAGGGAACACCAAAGGACAGGGGCAGGTCGAGGACACGTGATTTCAGTGGGCTTGCTCCCGGGCCATGCCAACTAACGGTTGTGTCTGACGTACCCACCGACCGTTGGCTGTAGGTGTCAGAGGTGACCTGGGAAGAGGAAGACGACCGAGTCATCCAATCGATGACGGCAGGGTTGTCGGTGGAGACAAGACCGCTGGATGACACCGGGAGCACTGGACAATAGTGGTTGTGAAGCAGAAAGTCAGTTTATTTAGCACAATCGGTCAATTGCAGCTTGCCATTGGCTGGAAACTGTACGTTTATGTCACTGGAATGCACTAATCACCCAAAAAATATTACCGCCACCCGGTGTGTAAATGGATCTAACTCTTTGAACGTACAATAGTGGTTGTGAAGCAGAAAGTCAGTTTATTTAGCACAATCGGTCAATTGCAGCTTGCCGTTGGCTGGAAACTGTACGTTTCTGTCACTGGAATGCACTAATCACCCAAAAAATATTACCGCCACCCGGCGTGTATATGGATTTAACTCTTTGAACGTACAATAGTGGTTGTGAAGCAGAAAGTCAGTTTATTTAGCACAATCGGTCAATTGCAGCTTGCCGTTGGCTGGAAACTGTACGTTTATGTCACTGGAATGCACTAATCACCCAAAAAATATAACCGCCACCCGGCGTGTAAATGGATCTAACTCTTTGAACGTACAATAGTGGTTGTGAAGCAGAAAGTCAGTTTATTGTATACAATCGGTCAATTGCAGCTTGCCGTTGGCTGGAAACTGTACGTTTATGTCACTGGAATGCACTAATCACCCAAAAAATATTACCGCCAGCCGGCGTGTAAATGGATTTAACTCTTTGAACGTACAACAGTGGTTGTGAAGCAGAAAGTCAGTTTATTTAGCACAATCGGTCAATTGCAGCTTGCCGTTGGCTGGAAACTGTACGTTTATGTCACTGGAATGCACTAATCACCCAAAAAATATTACCGCCACCCGGCGTGTAAATGGATCTAACTCTTTGAACGTACAATAGTGGTTGTGAAGCAGAAAGTCAGTTTATTTAGCACAATCGGTCAATTGCAGCTTGCCGTTGGCTGGAAACTGTACGTTTATGTCACTGGAATGCACTAATCACCCAAAAAATATTACCGCCACCCGGCGTGTATATGGATTTAACTCTTTGAACGTACAATAGTGGTTGTGAAGCAGAAAGTCAGTTTATTTAGCACAATCGGTCAATTGCAGCTTGCCGTTGGCTGGAAACTGTACGTTTATGTCACTGGAATGCACTAATCACCCAAAAAATATTACCGCCACCCGGCGTGTAAATGGATCTAACTCTTTGAACGTACAATAGTGGTTGTGAAGCAGAAAGTCAGTTTATTTAGCACAATCGGCCAATTGCAGCTTGCCGTTGGCTGGAAACTGTACGTTTATGTCACTGGAATGCACTAATCACCCAAAAAATATTACCGCCACCCGGCGTGTATATGGATTTAACTCTTTGAACGTACAATAGTGGTTGTGAAGCAGAAAGTCAGTTTATTTAGCACAATCGGTCAATTGCAGCTTGCCGTTGGCTGGAAACTGTACGTTTATGTCACTGGAATGCACTAATCACCCAAAAAATATTACCGCCACCCGGCGTGTATATGGATTTAACTCTTTGAACGTACAATAGTGGTTGTGAAGCAGAAAGTCAGTTTATTTAGCACAATCGGTCAATTGCAGCTTGCCGTTGGCTGAAAACTGTACGTTTAGGTCACCGGAATGCACTAATCACCCAAAAAATATTACCGCCAGCCGGCGTGTAAATGGATTTAACTCTTTGAACGTACAATAGTGGTTGTGAAGCAGAAAGTCAGTTTATTGTACACAATCGGTCAATTGCAGCTTGCCGTTGGCTGTAAACTGTACGTTTATGTCACTGGAATGCACTAATCACCCAAAAAATATTACCGCCACCCGGCGTGTAAATGGATTTAACTCTTTGAACGTACAATAGTGGTTGTGAAGCAGAAAGTCAGTTTATTGTACACAATCGGTCAATTGCAGCTTGCCGTTGGCTGGAAACTGTACGTTTAGGTCACTGGAATGCACTAATCACCCAAAAAATATTACCGCCAGCCGGCGTGTAAATGGATTTAACTCTTTGAACGTACAATAGTGGTTGTGAAGCAGAAAGTCAGTTTATTTAGCACAATCGGTCAATTGCAGCTTACCGTTGGCTGGAAACTGTACGTTTATGTCACTGGAATGCACTAATCACCCAAAAAATATTACTGTCACCCGGAGTGTATATGGATTTAACTCTTTGAACGTACAATAGTGGTTGTGAAGCAGAAAGTCAGTTTATTTAGCACAATCGGTCAATTGCAGCTTGCCGTTGGCTGGAAACTGTACGTTTATGTCACTGGAATGCACTAATCACACAAAAAATATTACCGCCAGCCGGCGTGTAAATGGATTTAACTCTTTGAACGTACAATAGTGGTTGTGAAGCAGAAAGTCAGTTTATTGTACACAATCGGTCAATTGCAGCTTGCCGTTGGCTGTAAACTGTACGTTTCTGTCACTGGAATGCACTAATCACCCAAAAAATATTACCGCCAGCCGGCGTGTAAATGGATTTAACTCTTTGAACGTACAATAGTGGTTGTGAAGCAGAAAGTCAGTTTATTTAGCACAATCGGTCAATTGCAGCTTGCCGTTGGCTGGAAACTGTACGTTTATGTCACTGGAATGCACTAATCACCCAAAAAATATTACCGCCACCCGGCGTGTATATGGATTTAATTCTTTGAACGTACAATAGTGGTTGTGAAGCAGAAAGTCAGTTTATTTAGCACAATCGGTCAATTGCAGCTTGCCGTTGGCTGGAAACTGTACGTTTATGTCACTGGAATGCACTAATCACCCAAAAAATATTACCGCCACCCGGCGTGTATATGGATTTAACTCTTTGAATGTACAATAGTGGTTGTGAAGCAGAAAGTCAGTTTATTTAGCACAATCGGTCAATTGCAGCTTGCCGTTGGCTGGAAACTGTACGTTTAGGTCACTGGAATGCACTAATCACCCAAAAAATATTACCGCCAGCCGGCGTGTAAATTGATTTAACTCTTTGAACGTACAATAGTGGTTGTGAAGCAGAAAGTCAGTTTATTGTACACAATCGGTCAATTGCAGCTTGCCGTTGGCTGTAAACTGTACGTTTATGTCACTGGAATGCACTAATCACCCAAAAAATATTACCGCCACCCAGCGTGTAAATGGATTTAACTCTTTGAACGTACAATAGTGGTTGTGAAGCAGAAAGTCAGTTTATTGTACACAATCGGTCAATTGCAGCTTGCCGTTGGCTGGAAACTGTACGTTTCTGTCACTGGAATGCACTAATCACCCAAAAAATATTACCGCCAGCCGGCGTGTAAATGGATTTAACTCTTTGAACGTACAATAGTGGTTGTGAAGCAGAAAGTCCGTTTATTTGGCACAATCGGTCAATTGCAGCTTGCCGTTGGCTGGAAACTGTACGTTTATGTCACTGGAATGCACTAATCACCCAAAAAATATTACCGCCACCCGGCGTGTATATGGATTTAACTCTTTGAACGTACAATAGTGGTTGTGAAGCAGAAAGTCAGTTTATTTAGCACAATCGGTCAATTGCAGCTTGCCGTTGGCTGGAAACTGTACGTTTATGTCACTGGAATGCACTAATCACCCAAAAAATATTACCGCCACCCGGCGTGTAAATGGATCTAACTCTTTGAACGTACAATAGTGGTTGTGAAGCAGAAAGTCAGTTTATTTAGCACAATCGGCCAATTGCAGCTTGCCGTTGGCTGGAAACTGTACGTTTATGTCACTGGAATGCACTAATCACCCAAAAAATATTACCGCCACCCGGCGTGTATATGGATTTAACTCTTTGAACGTACAATAGTGGTTGTGAAGCAGAAAGTCAGTTTATTTAGCACAATCGGTCAATTGCAGCTTGCCGTTGGCTGGAAACTGTACGTTTATGTCACTGGAATGCACTAATCACCCAAAAAATATTACCGCCACCCGGCGTGTATATGGATTTAACTCTTTGAACGTACAATAGTGGTTGTGAAGCAGGAAGTCAGTTTATTTAGCACAATCGGTCAATTGCAGCTTGCCGTTGGCTGAAAACTGTACGTTTAGGTCACCGGAATGCACTAATCACCCAAAAAATATTACCGCCAGCCGGCGTGTAAATGGATTTAACTCTTTGAACGTACAATAGTGGTTGTGAAGCAGAAAGTCAGTTTATTGTACACAATCGGTCAATTGCAGCTTGCCGTTGGCTGTAAACTGTACGTTTATGTCACTGGAATGCACTAATCACCCAAAAAATATTACCGCCACCCGGCGTGTAAATGGATTTAACTCTTTGAACGTACAATAGTGGTTGTGAAGCAGAAAGTCAGTTTATTGTACACAATCGGTCAATTGCAGCTTGCCGTTGGCTGGAAACTGTACGTTTAGGTCACTGAAATGCACTAATCACCCAAAAAATATTACCGCCAGCCGGCATGTAAATGGATTTAACTCTTTGAACGTACAATAGTGGTTGTGAAGCAGAAAGTCAGTTTATTTAGCACAATCGGTCAATTGCAGCTTGCCGTTGGCTGGAAACTGTACGTTTCTGTCACTGGAATGCACTAATCACCCAAAAAATATTACCGCCAGCCGGCGTGTAAATGGATTTAACTCTTTGAACGTACAATAGTGGTTGTGAAGCAGAAAGTCAGTTTATTTAGCACAATCGGTCAATTGCAGCTTGCCGTTGGCTGGAAACTGTACGTTTATGTCACTGGAATGCACTAATCACCCAAAAAATATTACCGCCACCCGGTGTGTAAATGGATCTAACTCTTTGAACGTACAATAGTGGTTGTGAAGCAGAAAGTCAGTTTATTTAGCACAATCGGTCAATTGCAGCTTGCCGTTGGCTGGAAACTGTACGTTTATGTCACTGGAATGCACTAATCACCCAAAAAATATTACCGCCACCCGGCGTGTATATGGATTTAACTCTTTGAACGTACAATAGTGGTTGTGAAGCAGAAAGTCAGTTTATTTAGCACAATCGGTCAATTGCAGCTTGCCGTTGGCTGGAAACTGTACGTTTATGTCACTGGAATGCACTAATCACCCAAAAAATATTACCGCCACCCGGTGTGTAAATGGATCTAACTCTTTGAACGTACAATAGTGGTTGTGAAGCAGAAAGTCAGTTTATTTAGCACAATCGGTCAATTGCAGCTTGCCGTTGGCTGGAAACTGTACGTTTATGTCACTGGAATGCACTAATCACCCAAAAAATATTACCGCCACCCGGCGTGTATATGGATTTAACTCTTTGAACGTACAATAGTGGTTGTGAAGCAGGAAGTCAGTTTATTTAGCACAATCGGTCAATTGCAGCTTGCCGTTGGCTGAAAACTGTACGTTTAGGTCACCGGAATGCACTAATCACCCAAAAAATATTACCGCCAGCCGGCGTGTAAATGGATTTAACTCTTTGAACGTACAATAGTGGTTGTGAAGCAGAAAGTCAGTTTATTGTACACAATCGGTCAATTGCAGCTTGCCGTTGGCTGTAAACTGTACGTTTATGTCACTGGAATGCACTAATCACCCAAAAAATATTACCGCCACCCGGCGTGTAAATGGATTTAACTCTTTGAACGTACAATAGTGGTTGTGAAGCAGAAAGTCAGTTTATTGTACACAATCGGTCAATTGCAGCTTGCCGTTGGCTGGAAACTGTACGTTTAGGTCACTGAAATGCACTAATCACCCAAAAAATATTACCGCCAGCCGGCATGTAAATGGATTTAACTCTTTGAACGTACAATAGTGGTTGTGAAGCAGAAAGTCAGTTTATTTAGCACAATCGGTCAATTGCAGCTTGCCGTTGGCTGGAAACTGTACGTTTCTGTCACTGGAATGCACTAATCACCCAAAAAATATTACCGCCAGCCGGCGTGTAAATGGATTTAACTCTTTGAACGTACAATAGTGGTTGTGAAGCAGAAAGTCAGTTTATTTAGCACAATCGGTCAATTGCAGCTTGCCGTTGGCTGGAAACTGTACGTTTATGTCACTGGAATGCACTAATCACCCAAAAAATATTACCGCCACCCGGTGTGTAAATGGATCTAACTCTTTGAACGTACAATAGTGGTTGTGAAGCAGAAAGTCAGTTTATTTAGCACAATCGGTCAATTGCAGCTTGCCGTTGGCTGGAAACTGTACGTTTATGTCACTGGAATGCACTAATCACCCAAAAAATATTACCGCCACCCGGCGTGTATATGGATTTAACTCTTTGAACGTACAATAGTGGTTGTGAAGCAGAAAGTCAGTTTATTTAGCACAATCGGTCAATTGCAGCTTGCCGTTGGCTGGAAACTGTACGTTTATGTCACTGGAATGCACTAATCACCCAAAAAATATTACCGCCACCCGGTGTGTAAATGGATCTAACTCTTTGAACGTACAATAGTGGTTGTGAAGCAGAAAGTCAGTTTATTTAGCACAATCGGTCAATTGCAGCTTGCCGTTGGCTGGAAACTGTACGTTTATGTCACTGGAATGCACTAATCACCCAAAAAATATTACCGCCACCCGGCGTGTATATGGATTTAACTCTTTGAACGTACAATAGTGGTTGTGAAGCAGAAAGTCAGTTTATTTAGCACAATCGGTCAATTGCAGCTTGCCGTTGGCTGGAAACTGTACGTTTATGTCACTGGAATGCACTAATCACCCAAAAAATATTACCGCCACCCGGCGTGTAAATGGATCTAACTCTTTGAACGTACAATAGTGGTTGTGAAGCAGAAAGTCAGTTTATTTAGCACAATCGGTCATTTGCAGCTTGCCGTTGGCTGGAAACTGTACGTTTCTGTCACTGGAATGCACTAATCACCCAAAAAATATTACCGCCAGCCGGCGTGTAAATGGATTTAACTCTTTGAACGTACAATAGTGGTTGTGAAGCAGAAAGTCAGTTTATTTAGCACAATCGGTCAATTGCAGCTTGCCGTTGGCTGGAAACTGTACGTTTGTGTCACTGGAATGCACTAATCACCCAAAAAATATTACCGCCAGCCGGCGTGTAAATGGATTTACCTCTTTGAACGTACAATAGTGGTTGTGAAGCAGAAAGTCAGTTTATTTTGCACAATCGGCAAACTTCAGCACCAACTGTGCACGACAGCCACCAAAAAAAAAAAGAGTGTATGTCACTTTAATTTTTCGATTCTTTGATAGCTGTGGCCCTAAGTAACGATTCTGTGTCCCTGAGTAACGATTCTGTGTCCCTGAGTAACGATTCTGTGTCCCTGAGTAACAATTCTGTGGCCCTAAAGTCTCTGTGGCCCTAACTCTGTCCCTTAATACACACAGGTCTGTCTCTCTTGAATGACCGGAGGCTAATGGAGAATTCTAAGATGGCCACGATTTATAGTGCTGGCTGGCTGCTGATTGGCTAATGCGATCACATGTCATGAATGCATTATGGGTCAGCGCGCCTTGTCTGCGCGCCTTCCCAGAGATCCCCGCCCCATCTTCTCTGTCCATTTTCTCCGTGGCCACACATGTCGCCGCCATTTTTGGGAAAATTCAATTCGTGCATCCGAAGTTTGCTAATCTTCGGATTCGTCGCGAATAGAATTTTTCCAAATCTTCGGAACGAATTCCACTTCGTCATGTTCGATTCGCTCATCTCTAGTGTTAATAATTGTTACCAAGCATGCACTAAAGTTAAATATCACCTTCCCAAGCTATCCAGCATGTCTGAGATTACTGAAGGATCCTTTGTAATTTGTAAGTGTTCTTTTTACGGAAGTCATTGCGAGATGAAATTAGGAAGAGGCCCAACTAACTCATGCAAATGTAGAGAAAACAGATAAAAACAAATTGAAGACATCACACTTGAAGAAGAGAAAACTCTGTACCCTGTAACATTTTCCTTACATTGGGTATAACAATAATCTTGTGGCTCTATTATTTCTCATGTATTGCATTCTCCTCCTGAAATGCTTAGCCAGAATTAGATCTATGTGTTACAGTAACACATAAGATGTGGAGCAGTACATTGCAGTACCATTCGTTTTGTTTTGTAATTTGTGGTGCTCTCTGCTAAAAATACCACAAGCGCATTAGAATCTGGGTGGTTGAGCATGGGCAGCTCATTTAAAATAGTCTACCTTACTTCAATGCATTTTTAAAATCAGGTTCTGTTTATTGAGTTTTGCAAATAAAAAGGTACAAAATACTGTATAACACAGTACAAACAAAAAAAACAGTTGGCAGTTACAACAGGTGAACTACCAATAAACAGGTTGTGCTCCAACCCAATAAGAACTACAAATTAAGCAATTAACAACAATTAATTATTGACATGCCATACCAGAGAGGAACCTGTACCAAGCATAGCTCTAGAATGATCATAACACCTAAACAAATAGGATCCCAAAAAACAGCTTAACCCAACAACAGCAGAGAATGTGTCTCAAGAATATAAATGTTACATAACAGAAGGGGCCTTTATAAAGAGAGTAAGGATAAGCGCTATAATAAAGAACAGTCGTATCACATGACTAATCCCACAGCAGAGTATCAGTAAGGAGAGTAGTCAGACCTGACTCGCTGTGTCACTTTATCAAGTTTAGTGGGACTACCTCTGCAGTTTGTAGGGGGCCTTATACAATGGGAGGACAAAATGTATTAAAGATTTCCACTTATCAAGAGTTGGTGAGGCAGGGGACCTCTAAAAAATCACAATCACTTTTCTGGCATAATAAAGCAGCAGACCAAGTAGGGTTCAAGTAACCTTTGGGGAGAAGGATCTGACATAAAGCACTGTTAAGCTAACTGTAAAGAGTTCTCCAGCTCTTGCATGACTACAGTGGAATTGGTTCTGGTATGGTTAATGAGAGAAATGTATTCCCCATGAACCAAAGGAAAATATGATTCATCATTTGTTCCTGCATCTGGGTTTTTGAGCCAGCCAGACTGAAGGCATCAAGAAGGACAACCATGAAACCTGTCCACAGTATGTGTAAGCAACAGCAGGGTATGATTTGAAATACTGCCTGGGAGGAACAAGGGTGCAGTGGGTTGGGAGAGGATAGTGGGACACTCAAACGCCACATCAACGAGGATGCATAACTGTGGGTGGAAAGGTAACACAAAAAATGTTTTGTTTTAGAATGTTTCCATCACCAAACATCTGTGAGATTGAGTGCCTCAAGCTAAAACTTTAAGCCAGGACCAGGAACTGGTTGTGGAGTCAAGTTCAACATCAATATAAGTATTGAAGTCCCCACACATTATAGTTTATTATGGATAGTGGGATATGTTCTTGACAAATAATGTAGACAATAGTTTTGAATCAAAGGGAGAAAGCATGTAGAAGTTAATGAATAAATAGGTAATGGAACGTATACGCTTCACCACAGCCACGTACCTGCCTGTTGGATCTGTAACAAAATGTTGACCCGTACATGACAAAAGCATTGCTGATCAGTATCGCTACCCCTCTAGTGTAGACAGAGTAGGATGCATGTATCACATGTTGTAGCCAAGGTCTATGTAAACATAAGACTTCGCTCGAGTTAGATGCATCTCTTGTAGCAAAATCAAATGGGGTTTGTGTTGTGTTGTATTGATATTGGAATGAGAGGCATTGTTTAATTTTGCAGTTCAGGCCCTGGACATTCCAGGACAGAAGCTTAATGGTGTTCATTATCAGAATGAAGGAAGACATCCTGAATGGCCTGAGGTGTCGACAGTAGGGACCAGACCAAAATACGGTCCAGGGAAGTACCTCTCTGGCAGCAGACCACAATTCTATAAACAGGAGATGTGGATTCGATAAATAAAAGATCAACATTCAAGTGGAGCACAACCAAGCAAACACCAGACCAAGTAAACATTCAACTATAGGATAACACCATTAACCCCCAGTCTACACAATGTCACAGCATTTTAATATACAAAATACTGCATGCTAGTGCATTAATGCACCGCAGTGCAGTAGGAAGGTCTAAATCTGGCCTTAGACTTTCTGTATCTAATACACTCCTTCACACCATTTATTGGCCAATATTCAATACGGTGGCATGGTCACATTACAGGTGCACACCCAGCCCTCAATCAGTGCAGCTTAAATTAGGATCAAAACACTTAGTGGAGAGAAAAGTAATTACAGTAGCAGATGTTTTAATGGAAACAAATGCAATTTTTGGCCATTTACTGTAATAATCTGTAATTTACTGTAATAATCCGTTAATGGTATAGGAAATTAGCAGTCCACAGGTGTCTCTTTGAAAGGACCCAAAATATCAGCAGAAAGCTTCTCCCAAGCAGAATCAGGAAATTGCACTGGATGGAATGGTGGAGTGTGTGTGACAGTAGACTTGTCATGACTTTTCATGACTCTGGAAAGTAATGCAAGATTGGATAGCAGTTAGAACTTGGGAATTCCTGCCTGGCAAGCAGAATAGTAAATGTAGTATTTGCTTTGTTTTTACAGTTCTTTAGTGACTCTCATTTGCTAATTGTATAAGGTGCTTTCTGATCCTGTAGTAAGGTCGGAGAACATGGCTCAGATTATTTTCCTGAGTTTGGCCATTTGCTTTGTGGAATGTCCTGTAATGGCACATGCACTGGGTATGCAAGGCAAGTTTGTTTGAACTCATATGCAGTAACTTAATTTATATCAGCAAATACAATAACTTCAAAATCTTAATTCAGTGTACTAGGAGCTGTGGGTAAGGGTAACTATGACAAACAACTAGCAGGAACATTTTTCAAACAGTTTGAATTGTATTGTGTAGTTAAAATTGAGTAGCCTTGCTGATCACCTGTCTTTAAGCATTCCCACTCGCCCTAGTCCCTTTGTGGTAAGCAGCGTAGTTAAAAAACTGTGGTAGGTTCTCAAGGTAAACTGTTGACCCCATAGGTACATTCTCCATTTTGTGTTGCACAAACATATGCTTTTTCTAGAGCAGAACATTTTCATCTTGCTTTTGTAAGGGTTCTGGATGCAAAAGCAGCAGTTTTCTCTACCAGGTCTGCATGGCATTGTGCAGGGGCCACACCAAGGCTAAAGTCTAAAGCTTCTACAGTATATTAATAATAGTTTGTAGGATCAAATAATGCGTGTGCTGGAGTGCTTACAATGGGCTGATTAACTGTTCCAAATTTGTGTTGGGCAATCGCTGACCAGACCACGCTTGCATTTCCATGTAGAAATGTTCTTGAAGGCTCCTCAACTGAGGCATAATTAGAATACCTTGAACTAAGACCAAGGAAAGCACGTACGGTATGAGTAAGCTCTGAAAGTCAGATGGCACAGGTGACTGTATCAAAATTTTCACATGGTCAAGATCAGAAAATAGTTCTTCTTACGATTTAATGTGACCCAGACTGTGTTTGTCTAAAGCAGCATGTAGAAGAATTTTTGTTTCAATCCTGTAGATTTTAAACAATATAGAACATTTTATGATACTTGTTAGGATGATCCAGTTGGACCATATGAAATTATGTGATCCAGATAGCACTGTACATCAGCTATGGTCTTGAGAATTAAAAACAGGAACAGGCCCTCATGAGTAAAAAGTACAGTTCTCTACTTTCCTTACCTAGTAAAACCTGATAATATGCACTTTAAAGATCCAGGGTAGAAAAAAAAAATTAGCTACTTGAGTACAGAAAATACTTCCTCAGTATGTGGCAAGGGGTGACTATCAATAACAACAGCTTTATTTAATTCATGAAGATCAATGTACAATATAATATCTCCTGTTTTCTTTATCGTCACAGTAGATACCCATTTAGATAATTTTTTCAATCACATGTTGTTTTAGTAATTTCTTAAGTTCTTGGGAAAAAGTTTCCTTTACAAAGAATGGTAAGCATTTCTGTCACACTGGATGCACATCCGATTGGACTTTAATTTTGTGTACACTGTGATGATTTGGGGGTTTAATAGCTCATTGATAGCACCAAACAGTGAGTTTGCCTCACACCAGAAGTACTTTTCAGGACTTTTCTACACACTTTTATTTAAAACAAAGCAAAAGTTCACATGAATATCTTCCCACACAGGGGCTTCTCACCATCAGTACGAGAAAAGAACAATATTCAGCCTTGTGGCTCTCTTTGCATCATTACTGCCCCGATTTCAGGCCCTTCAGACCATCAAACACACTTCCCAGTGCTAGTGCACAAAATGTTGTGCCTCTGTCAGCTTGGCTTTCCTGCAGCTTCCCAGCTACTCTCTCTTTCAGAATCTCTCTCTCAAGCTTGTTCCTCAATCTGTCCTGGACAATATAGTACAACGTGCACCTCTCACTGCTCCCTTGCAATCACTGAACCCCTTGGGAGGGTGGGGCCCAGAGCTGTAACTCCAGCACCAATATGAAGGAAGCACACTCATTAATGTGTTGTTTCCTCCAAATTCTGGCCTAAACTGTCTAATCACACAGTGGCAAGGCCTCACCCTGCCTCAACTGGTAGCAGTTCAGATAAGACCTCTCTCTAATTGTAGATTTAGTGCAGCAAATGTTGCCTGCCCAATATAGTGTTGCCTTTCTTTACAATGTAGACAGCTTGCACACTAGTTGATCAAATTTTTACAGACACTGGTAGGCAAACAAGCACAGGAAAAATGTATTTAAAATAATTACCAGTTTCAGAGTAACTGGTTCTTTTGCAAAGTATTTCTGGTAGATATCCTCTGACATTCATGGAGTAGCAGAAACAGCAGTAACAGTTGGAGTTTACAAAAGTTTTACTGAATTGACAGCAACATATTTATCTATTATTAAGAGGATAACTCCTGGGGCAGCAATTTCACAAACCTACCTAGCAGTGGAGGTTTGGCAGATTTTTTTGATGTGTCCCATTTTATTTTTGTATTTAGCACATTGTGCATCTTTTGCAAGTCATGCAGCAGAAATTGCGATGAGCTATATTGAACCACACCTGAAGCAGGACTTCTGTGTATGTGAAGCTCCGTATTGCATCTTTAGATGAATCTCTTGTTGTACCTATGTATTTGGCTTAAACATGTTACTTGTGAGAGGCAGATTCTGATTTCACAGCTTGCATAGTGCCAGTAGTCCCATGACTGATAGTTTTGTGGCAACCATAGCTACTTTTACTGTCACATGAAATTACAGCAGCTTTTGCTGATTTAAATCATGTTCCAAGAGCAATCCTTCTTTAATGAAGGCTGAGTTTATTTGTTCTACTAGTGGGTCCCTTATCATATCATCTCTTACAGCACCAAACTCCCAGCTACAAGCCAAATCTCTCAAAACTGATGTACATTGTAATATGGATTTACCTTTATGCTATCCAAGTTGCCTGAATTCATATTGTTTTACATCCACATTTCATTTAGGCACAAATGGAGTGACATCCATGCCGATATGTCGCTTAGTAGGCGTGTGAAACGGGCGGAGACTGAAGGGGTGAGGTAAGGGGTAGAGAGATAGATTTGTGTGTCGTCAGCATAGAGATGGTAATTGAAGCCGTGGGAATTTATCAATTGGCCAAGGGAGGAGGTGTAGATGGAGAAGAGAAGGGGTCCGAGGACAGAACCTTGAGGGACCCCAACAGAGAGAGGGAGTGAAGAGGAGGTGGCAGCGTTATAGGTAACACTGAAGGAGCGCTGTGATAGATAGGAGGAGAGCCAGGAGAGAGCGGAGTCTCTGAGGCCAAGAGAGTGTAGTTTTTTGAGGAGGAGGGGGTGGTTAACCGTGTCAAAAGCCGCAGAGAGGTCGAGGAGTAGGAGCACTGTATAGTGGCCATTGGTTTTGGCGGTTAGCAGGTCGTTGGTGAGTTTGAGTAGGGCAGTTTCGGTGGAGTGTAGGGGGCGGAAGCCAGACTGTAGGGGATCAAGGAGGTTGTTGTCGGTGAAGTGGGAACTCAGGCGATTATAGACTAAGTGCTCTAGGAGTTTAGATGTAAATGGCAGGGAGCAGGGAGATGGGTCTTAGGTTGTTCAAATCGATTAGATCCAGGGAGGGTCTTTTAAGTATGGGAGTGATGTGCGCATGCTTTAGAGGGGAGGGGAGGGGAGGGGAGGGGAAGGTGCCAGTAGTTTATGGTTATAATAGTTATTTATTAGCTTTATCCATGCATTATTTTGTTGGGAAATCACTTTGAAAAAAAACCCTCCTTCTGGTTGTGGCCATCTAGAGTAACGGCAGATGATTCATGCAGCATTTACTTCCTGGAATCCAACTGCTCTTAGCTCAGGCATACATGGAAAAGGGTGTGCTTAGCTGAGAAAACCCCTCATCCCCTCCTCAAGATTAATGGGATGTATGACATCATTTGCCTAGGCCTGGAAATAAGGAAGTAACTGAATAAATGTAAAAAAAAGTAAAGTAAAGTAAATATAATATACTTTGCTATCTATTTATCAATTCTAGCACCATAAGGATTAAAAATAGTCAATGTTGATCAATAAAAAATAGTAAATTGTACATAAACAAGTACACTTACCTATGTCCACGCTGCCTTTCCTTCTTGTCCCTTCTCAGCCTGTCTCTGTGCAGCTGGTGTCACTGCTCCCATGCCACTATTTTGCAAATGTATGTCACCCTGCACATGTGCGAGACTAAACATATTGGGGAAGATTTACTAAAACTGGTGCAGCTCTGCATACAAACCAATTAGCTTTCAGGCTTTATTGTCAAAACTTAATTGAACAAACTCAAATTAGAAGCTCATTGGTTACTATGCACAACTGCACCAGATTCAATTTTAGTAAATCTCCCCCATTAGGTCATGCACCTTGCCTTGCACATGCTCCTAACATTATTAGCATCTCATTAAGAAAACAAAAAAGCCCCCCCCCCCCCCCTCAGATCTTGAACTGCATACACACTATGAGAATACTGCAAGATCTCATGCGATCTCATAGCTTAGGTATGGGATCTCCTTGAAGGCACTAGTGATGTTGCCACCCCCAGGGATCATCTGTGCAGCTGGGGCTATACCACTAGTGCCTTCAGGGGAACCAAAAAGTTTTAATTTTTAAATCAGTGTTAGAAGAACTTTATTAAAAGGGGGGAAGGTCCGCTTTAACTACTAGCCATTAAGCAAAGCAGTCAGTAAGGTATCATATGGCTGACTGCATATAAGTTATCATACAAATTGAATAGAACGTTTCACAATGAACCAGGAGTGGATGCAAGGTAGGAATGTCTCAAAATATAGCGGTCCAAAGACAGGACCATAACAAACCCACTGCAGAGAAATATGTTTCCTTTGTGATATCTCAGCAAAATAGCATGGACATAACTAATGGACAACAGTGAAAGGCAATGGCACAAAATTGTTTTTCTATTCAAAAAGACCTGTGCATTGTTCATTTGCCGTTTACTGCAACAACTGAAAATGTCTTTAATACTGCATCATACATATCACTGGAAATGAAGTGGAGATGAAAGATTTATTTTCCTTGAAATAAAAGCAATTCCCACTGATGCTGCGAGAGTGGAAAATAAAGGAATTACAGCAACAAAAGCAAATAAAACCTAGGACAAGTTAGAGAGCCTAATCAAATATCACCAAGTTAGCATTTGCATAAGTGGGTTTTTTAATGCATGTCTAATGTTAACAAACAGTGCACCACATCTGACTGCAAATGATTAAGCATTGCTGTTGTTTACACAGGGCAAGCGTTCTTAGCATAATTTTGTTTATTTCCAAGGTATGATTTGCTTTGTGAAAACTTGCATCTCACTAGTCATAACCACTGTATTCATCCAGTTAATTAGCTCACAACATAAGCCTATTGTCTACCATAAATCCATATTTTTTGTTTTGCTATTAATTCTTATCAGTGTTGTTCTGAGAAGCTGGATGAAATAAATCACTTCATAGAAATTATCTGAACGCATCACATCCATTTTGTATAAAGGGATGTATGAAATCCACTTAGCCCATGATATTTTTTTCTATTTTACAGCAGTTAACAAAGGGATTGTTGGTTTAAAATAAAAGTCCTTGCGCCAGTTTTGAAAATGGTAATTTATTTATAATTTATTTACTTTGATTTCAACAGTATGCAATAGCTGTGAAGATCACAGTATCAAAGACGTAGGCAGATACCACGTTCCTGTGTGAATGTAATTTGGTTGCAATTTGCAAAGCATCTTTTCAGACTTTTGTTCTTTGTTTACTTCTCTAGCAATTTGTTTTTGTTTCAGTGTATCAAACATTTGTAATGTCGATTAACCTGGAGACCCAGATTATCAAGCTAACATACTTAGTGTTTTTTCAGAACAGTATTGTGGACTCTCATAATACTTGAAGTACTACTAGTTTCAATAACTATGGTAGTTGCTAAGGCAACAAGTAATGGCAAAGGTAAAACGCAGAAAGATCTTAACCGGCCTAAAATGTCTAGCTTATACAATTCAAGCAAAAACAGACATTAAAAGTATAAACATAGTTTCTGGAATTAAAGCTAAAAGGACCAAAATAAAAATTTAGTTTAATTCTGAGAGACTTTGAAATAAGAGTATTTTGAAGGTCCAACAGCAGTCCTTTTGGATACTAACATGGGAACGGCAAACTAGTTTTGTCAATTTGTCTATTTCCTTACCAGTCCTAAGAAAAAAAATTAAATGAAAAATGATGCCATTTAATCCAGACCAGCCACCAATGACAACAAAGGAGCCTTTAGATTGACCACTTGCTCTCCAGAGAATTTACCCCCCTTCCTGACCAGGCTATTTTTTGTATTATAGCGCTGCGTTATATAACGGTCGTGCAACACTGCACCCAAACACAATTTACATCCTTTTTTCTGCACAAATAGAGCTTTCTTTTGGTGGTATTTGATCGCCTGTGTGGTTTTTATTTTTCACATTATAAACAAAAAAAGACCGACAATTTTGAGAAAATAACTATATTTTAGATTTTTAAAATAAACATGTCCAATAAAAAAATTAAAAAAATTAAATTTCATCATAAATTTAGAGCAAAATGTATTCTGCTACATGTCTTTGTTAAAAAGAAATCCCAATACATGTAAATTAATTGGCTTACGTGAAAGTTATAGCATTTACAAATGGCGGTATATATAATGGTGGTATATACTGTATACTGGAATTTAAAAAAAAAGTTCTTTACTAGTAATGGCGGTGATCAGCGACTTATAGCGGGACTGCGGTGGGCATTCTGACACTGGGGGAAACTGACTTGGTGTCACTGACATCCCCAGTGACACCAATACAGTGATCAGTGTTAATAAAAAGCACTGACACTCTTCTAATGGCACTGGGCAGGAAGCGGTTAACATCTGGGGTAATCAAAGGGTTAACGGTGTGCAGTGTGTGTTTTACTATGGGGCTGGGTCTGTGCTTTCCACTGTAAGGACACTGCATACAAAGCAGTGTGCTGGAGCTGACGGGAGAGAACTATATTGTTTACATACAGTTCTCTCCCCCATCGGTAATACTTGGTGATCACCGGGTGCCAGCAAGTACTCACTGGCTGGGACCTTGTGATTGACAGCGGAGGCTGCAAATAGCTAAAATGCAAAATCATGTATATATATATGTGATTTTGCGCACCCCTGCCACGCTGTAGGAGTATTTCTGCTATAGAGCGGCGGTAAAGCTGTTAAATTGATTCTTTCTGGTGAAAATGTGGATTATTATAACAAATGAACAAATCTTCCTGGCTACAATTCACTGGGGGTTTCACTAATCCCAATGACGTCTATGGTGGGTAGGGAGGTGCATCATTAGTAAATTCTGACCATTTTTAGGTTAATAGACAAGATCTTGTAAAAAAAAATTATGTGAAGCTGAGCAATGTCATAGGATGCATGTACCAATGCCAAAAACAGTTCTCTTTTTAAAAATACTTTACTATGCTGTGAGGTATTTTTAAAAATCTTTGAGGATTTTATGAAAAGAAAGGAATCCTGGAAAATGCCAGCTTAGGAAATGATTTATATGGCCTTTCAGAAAAGAATGATTTTCATGGACAGCCTCCACAACAATATACTCTGGAAGAGTATATTTTGGCTGTGGAATTGATTGTAGATGTGTGAATTTTTAAAAATAATGCCTTAATTATAGCAAACATTAGTGCTTGCTTGTCTTACTATGGAAAATAATTTTGGGAAAAGTGTAGTGCAGTTTTATGTATTTGGTTTGTTTTCAGTAACAAAAATGCTGCTATATTAAAAAGGTAGTCACAAAATATTATGTATGATTTTTTTTTCTTATTTAATTGCAGTCAGAAGTTCTAAACTAGAGCACCATCCCCCCTCCCTTTCCTAGCAAAAACAAAATTCTTCTGGTTTATTCAGCTACACAGAGGCTGTCATCAAGCACAGATGTGGGTTTCTTTAACCATGGTTATATACTTTGAGACACATATGTACACTGTATTAAAGGAAGCCATAACGGCTCTGTGTTGGTTTTTGATGTTTTTAAATTGACACTTCAAATTTTTAACAGTTTATATTAAATATTTTACAAAGAAACTTTATACAGGCACACTCATGACACAAGTGTCACACAACACTATTGCTTTTCTAAAGCAAAAGCACAGCAGAAGCTGTTTTCTTTAAGACTCCGTATCTTGAACTGAAACTCCATAAAGCTTGCAGTACACTAACTGGAGAGATGATGAGTTAGCCCTCACTGACCTCTCTATACAGCTGGCTTTTTTTTGGTAAAGCAGAAATCAAATCCAGTCTGCAGAAGCATACTTTTTACTACATCCTGCATAATGTGCTTTCTTTCTTACCTTAATTTAAAATTAAATGAAGTTTTCTACCTTAAAATATGAAAGGAAGCATGATAATCCTTGGTCTCTTCATCTTGACAATGGCCTCTGAGAGGAGTCAGGTGGAACCAGCATATCACTTCAGTAACAGCCTCACAATACTGATTGAAATCCAGCAGACATCATGCCTATCCAAACCAATACATACAGCTTTGCCTAAATGTGATAAGAAGAAAACATTAAACCAGATAATATCTCACATACAACCACGGTATCAAATAAATCAAGCATTTAAAAAAAAACACTTATAATGTTAAAAGCAGATGCAATTAAATAAATAAAATAGTATAATAATAGACGTTGTAATAATTAGCACAAGATGCTGATTGGAGGACATCTTTCACCATCTCCCACACCCAATCCCCAGTATGAACTTGAACAGAATAAAATACAATGCAATGGGGGATATTGTGGTGTGGAAAAATCTAAACTTCAACACCAATGTACAGCTATAATTGTATTACCTATATATTCCCACTAAAAGCAGAGTTTGCTAAATTTGCAGGTTCCAGCATACATTTGCTGATAAAGTTATGCCATAAGAAGAAAAATATGCTTTATATTCACACTTATTTAAATAATCAGCTTATTGTTCCATGATATTTTATAGATGTTTGCACATAAAGCTGCGTATTCAAAGCCTTTCCCTGAACTTTTTCAAGGATACATGTGCAGATGATAAGACACACCTTATGAAAACAGTGATACATGTACAGTATCATAGACACAGCCAAGCATTTCCCCAGGAACCCTTAAAAATACAAATGACAAAATTACATTACAAATTACAAAATATCATATTGCATAAAATTATATTTTAAATAAATTATAAAATTACATTATGAAGTGTTGAGACTGTTATATGTGCAGGTGTGTACTGTTTGAAATTCTCCTCAAATCACTAACTAAAACTCTGGAACAGCAAGACATTGTTATTTATTGCCTTTGGGTTTGCTCAGAGATTGCTATAATTTTGCAAATATTTATGAATAGTTTTGCATGATTTTTATCGTTTATGTCCACACACATGAAGTGTTGTTGAGATATTATTGTAATTTAAAGGTGAACTCCAGTTGAATGAAAAATCCTCCCTGCACTGCAAGGGTAAATTTTCATATGTGCCTAGGGTACCAGTGACAAGGACTTTTATTTAATTAATTCTTCACTCCTGTAGACTTCATCCACACTATGTGACTCACTCCGCCCTGCAGGATGTCCTCTAAGGTGTCCTGGCAGTCAAAGACAAGCTATCATCAAGTACCAGACAGGACCAAGGCACATAAAGGTCCTTGTTACTGGTACTCTTGGCATAAAGGAGCATTCAACCATTAGAATGTGGGGGAACCCCACCAATAGGGTGTACTTTTCTTTAAGCTTTAATGTATTTTTCACTAATTACTATTGCATCATGCATGCTATCCATTTTATTATGCACACTATTAGTTCATTCAACTATATATACAGTATGTGGTTTCATGAATTAGAGATCTAGACCTTTGAAAAAGCTGGCTACTGCCCTAAATACAGTATGTGTGCTATGGTATTTTATTTAATAACACATTGTTTAATTGTGATGTAGTGGTGTCTCAGGTTTGTGCAAGTTTTAGCATGTGCCATTTAATAGTTATGCAACACCCTGCCATAATACTGTTTGCAGGATGTTAAATGGACACAAGATGGCAGTGTCCTGCAGCCCAGTTATATAGACTCCATCTAGTTATACAGACTTTGTTGAAAAGCTTTGTAGGACTTATAGGCTGACTGCAGGACTTCACTGTTTGACAGAGTTAACAAACTACATCTCCCAGAGGAGCTGGTGGATGGGCAGAGGCAAATAAATATGGAAGCCCGGGAAATTGAGGATGGGAAGTGTATGGAAAGAGCTGGAGAGCAGGGGTAAGGAGAAGACCAAGGTCTAAAGCTGGGCCAGACTTCAGAGAGAGGAGACAGGAGGAATTGCTGACCGCTGACAAGTCTGACAGACAGTCCTGCTTGCAGGCAGGCCAGAGTGCTGCTGTCCGGAGTGATCTCTGAAGGAGGAACCATGAGGAAATGGGGGCACCATCTACAGAGAGACCATCCGCCACCTGACCGAGGCCACGGATCAGGTGAGAGAGTTCCATACTCAAACCATCTAAGCAGGGGCGGACTGACCATTTGGAAACTCGGGCACTGCACGAAGGCCCGGGGTCAGTAGGGGGCCCCATGAGATGCCCCTGGTATCTTTTTCATAGGCTTTTTTGAGTTTGATCATGGACACAGGGGCCCCATGATCCCCTATTACCCAGGGGCCACATGAGTTGTCAGTCCACCCCTGCATCTAAGTTGCACATGACATTACCAAATCCAGTTACTTTCTACTCAGTTTATGTATAAAATGGAGCCTGCACAGTGGACTATATTTAATGAGTAGATATATTGGCTGCTGCTAGCAATACCACAAGTATAAATGTAAACAAATGTGTGAATACAAATATAAATAAATGCTGTGTTGCCACTAGTGAATTAAAAAGTGCCACAATCCGTTCGTGATAGTGGCACACAATTAAATAAATGTGACCTCTGTATGACATATGAACATAAAAATAAAAAATTGGTTGTTTTAAAGTGTACCCCTCTGTGTGTCCCTATGACAGGGGGAAACTATAACATTCCTATATCCCATGCGTGCTTTAACCAATGCTTTAAACCTGTGTTAATTTTAGTGAGATAATGTGCATATGGTGCATCAAACATGAATAACAATACTTCCAAAATGAATCAATGTCAATAAAAACATAATGATAATAAACATAAGTCCAGTGCAATTGCTACTGTGTAGGGGAGAAGACACTGTGGGAACTGGTCTAACAATACAGATAAGTGGAGTATCAGGTAAGTAAACCTACTTTAAGTCCCCTAGACAAAAAAGAGCAATTAACCCTTGCACCCTTGTCTCCCCTGGATCTACTGTATCATCCTTGGCCTGGTATTGCGCTTCTTTGTACTGATATTTTGACTACATGAGGGAGGGAAATGTTTTTGTGTAACATACTTGAGTTTGGTTACAAATATAAAATATGTTAAATTTTTTATGTATTTATAAAAATGTATATTTCATATTTATATTTTAAATCACTGGGTAGCGCTAAGTTGCTCTATTGAGAAAAAAAAACCAGGATGTTCACAGTTCTGTCAGATGAGTGTCTCATTACCCCCTTTCCCACCTGCACTATGCAGATGGGACTGTATGACGATTCAATTAAAGACAGTCTGAAGGCAAACACATTCTGCAGTGCTTACTTTCTAGAAAGCCCCTAATGTTCTGCAAGACCTGTGTCCTTAAGATTTATTATAAATATTTGAAAAATCTTATAAAATGTCAATTTTAAACACATAAATGCTGTTGTGTCCTTTCTTAGGAATACATTTTGAACCCACAACTTTGTTAGAAGGCTGCTAATTGGGGGACTACATTTCCCAGAAGAGAGGTCGTGTGGGTGGAGGGATATAAATGTGGAAGCACAGGAGCAGTTACAAGAAGTGAGAGAGGAGAGAGTGGGAGAGAAGGAATGGAGAGAGTGAGCTGTGCTGGACGCCAGAGTACCGGACCAGGTCGCAGTTTGTCAGAGGAGAGGAGCCAGGAGGGATCATTAACCACCAGCATTGCCAACTCACAGGTTGAGAGGGACATCCTGCCGGCTGGTGATTCTGAGCACTGTGACTGGAGCGGGCGCTGCAGAGTAGGAAGCTAAGGACCTCTGAATGTCTCCATCCGCTGTAGAAAGGAGAAACACTGCCAAGATCTGCTGGAGCCACTGATTGGGTGAGAGAATTCCTTACACCATCCAGAGCAGGGAATACTGACATCTTTATCTAATCCACCAGTTCCTGCACGCAGTGGAGGACACAGACACTAGTGAGCACATGTTGTGGCCTAGACCTCCTGGCCTATGTCTATACATATCCTTCCAAGCCTAACTTAACCCTCAGAGCTGAGCACAGTGCCTCTACAGTGCTGGACAATTTATAGCATCATTTCATTGACTTATCTGTCCACCAGAAAGGATCATTGGTCAACACTGTTAAAGGCCATTGCAAGCCTGGAAAGGAGTTTTCCCATTTTGTTTAACAATTAACAGTTTTACTCCTACCAATCAGGGATACACTTTATTTTCTATTGAGCTGCACCCTGCTTAAAGTACCTAAAGGAACACCAACAAGTTATAGTGCCATTTAAAAGGGACATCACTCAAATTCTTTCTTTGTTGCTTGAATCTGTTAAAAGACGTTTTCTGGCGCCATATGTAGTGGGTGTACAGGACAGCGGCTCTGGTGAGACCTGCATACAAAACCAGCTCTGCAGCCAGGAGACAACATTGAGCAGCATCTTCCACCCCCTACACGCCTGTGGACCCTCAGCGAATGGAGCGGTATCTTGTACAGACCAGCTCTGGTCCCACTCCAGCCATCCGTCCCAAGCCCTCTCCTGCAGGGACACAGACTTCCAAGTTGGCCGACGGCATGGATACAGGAGACTCAGGATCAGTCACACGTACCGCTGACAACACTCCAGCCTTTCCAGAGGATCAGTATGGTAAGATTGCACAGGCTGTAGCAGCCCTGCTCTCTCCCACCATCACAGATGCAGTAGACAGGGCTGTGTCAGCAGGCATTGATCAGATAAGAAAAGAGCTTAGGGACCATGCCAAAAGGATTGCTGAGGCAGAACATCATTTGTCAGATATAGAGGATGAGCTGCAGAGCTCCCAGACAGCTGCACAGCAGGCTACCCAAACACAGCAATACATACTAGAAAAACTGGACAGCCTGGAAAATCATTCCCGCAGGAACAAGTGAAGAATTTTAGGCCTCTCTGAATCTTTCAACTCCAGCTCACTAGCTAAAATCTGTACTGCGCGCATCCCTGAAGCACTGGGGATCACAGCGCCTTGCCTAGTAGAAAGGGCACACCGCTTGGGAGCTCCCTCAAATGATCGCCGCCCCCTCCCCCGACCCATAATAGTCTGCTACCTTAATTATGTGGACAGAGTAGCCATACTGAATGCATTCCGCAACTCCCGCTCATTTCAGCTTGATGGCCATAACATACTTTTGTTTGCCGATTACTTGCAGGATGTCTCCTACAAACGGAAAGTGTTTCAACACTTTGCTCTGCTGAAAGGTATACAATTTACACTGGCTTAACCTGCCATTCTGCGTCTGACAAACCAAACCGGTGAAACTAAATCTTTCTCTCATCCTGAGGAGGCAGCAATATACATGCAAACATACTTAAATATTTCACAGGAGGTGAATTCTCCTGCCCCACATACCTCTCCAGTGGGCCCCAGGGAGCAACGTAGCCCAAGAATAGACCCGCCAAAAAGGCCTCTCTATTCCAACAACCCAAGACACCTCTCTCATAGAAGAAATGGAGACACTTGTTACTATGTCCCTTACAAAATGTAATCTCTGCGTACATCATCTCTTCGTATAACTACAAGCTCTTCTCTCTTCAAGCATTTGCTCACTCCTATGTACAGTAATGCTTTCATATCTTCTCCCTGCTCACAGCCTCCCGGAACAGAGCTGCAATCTAGATCAGCCTTTCTCAACTAGGGTGCCGCCAGAGGTCTTCAGGGGTGCAGTGCGGAGAATGGCTGTCACTTGAGCCCGAGCTCCCGATCCCCAGCCGCACTGTACGTCAGCACTGGGAGCCATCAGACCGCTGAGCAAAGTGAAAGCAAAGGGAAGGGAAGTGTCTACTGTGCTCTCTGCTTCCCCCTAGAATACAGTACCCGGCTGTGTGATGGAAGCTACTGTAACTTTTCATAATGCTGTATACATGTGCCTGTGTGTGTGTACGAGTGTGTGTGTGTATGTGTACATGTATGCGTGTATGTACATGTGTGTGCATGTGTATATATGTGTGCGTACATGTGTGTGTGTACATGTGTATGTGTTAATGTGTGTACATATGTATGTGTGTGTATATGTGTGTGTGTGTACATGTGTAGATGTATGTGTACGAACTTGTGTGTATACGTACGTGTGTGTCTGTGTGTGTGTGTACATGTGTTTGTATGCTTTTATATATGTGTATATGTATTTTACTTTTAATCTCGACCCTCTATTCCTGTCCTATCAGAAATGCTTTTTTAGGACTTGTTTGTACCGTGTTTCCCCGAAAATAAGACACTGTCATATTTTGTTTGGCTCAAAAAAACACACTAGGTCTTATTTTCGGGGTAGGTCTTATTTTTTTAAATGTCAAGGTGTGGACATGGGGGGCAGAGGTGAGCTGCAGGCAGTTGTGGATGAGGGTTACTATGAAGAGGGCCGGCTGATGACAGTTGTGAGCTGCAGTCAGGTATTGCCGGGGTGACTTAACAGGTGAGTTTCAGACAGGGTGCAGATATGAGCCACAGACAGGGTGCAGGGGTGAGTTGCAGATGGGGAATGCAGAGGTGAGCTGTGGCCAGGGGGTGCAGAACTGAGCTGTGGCCAGCGGGTGCAGAACTGAGCTGCGGCCAGGGGGTGCAGAACTGAGCTGCGGCCAGGGGGTGCAGAACTGAGCTGCGGCCAGGTGGTGCAGAACTGAGCTGTGGCCAGGTGGTGCAGACATGAGCTGTGGCCAGGTGGTGCAGAGCTGAGCTGTGGCTTGGGAGTGCAAAGGTCAGTTGCAATTCAGCTCACCTCTGCACCCCCCAAACCGCAGCTCACCTATGCACCCTGTCTGCAACTCACCTGACTCAATTTACCTCTGCAACACCTGACTGCAGTTCACCTTTGCACATCCCCCACTCCTCCCCACTGCCCTCATATGGTTAGCTAGCTTTGCAAAACACAGATGGCAGAAGCCAGCCCCTCTCTATAGTAACTCCCGTTTTGGGTCCTATCTTCCCACACAGTGAACCAAGCGCACTTACTCACCACTGCGCCTCTTCCCCACTGGCTGGTGATCACCCCTGGGGCATCGGCTTCCATGCATTAGACTGCAGGAGGAGATGCCCCACCTCTAAACACACTGCATTCTGCACCCGCAGATATCTGTTCCTTCCCTGTCCCACAGTGAGTACAGAGGTAGGGAGGTTCTGTGGGAGCGGATGGTGCTGTCACTTCAGCCACACTTCTGTGTTTATAAGAGACAGTAGATATGGCTGTGCGCAGGGCCAGTGGCGGAGGTGGCAGAATGGCATTCCGCCATGTTCCAGTTGCGGGGTGGTTGTTGTTCAACTCCATTCACCTGGAGGTATACTTCCAGCTGCGGCAACAGCATGTGTATACCCCCAGCTGCTGTTTCTGCAGCTAAAGGGGGAGCAGTTGGAGGTGGTAGAAGCAGCTCAATTTACCACCCTTCAACCTCACAGGTGAACAGGCCCTTGGTTCACATCTGTGTGACTGTGTGTAGGGCAGCCCATTCATTTCAATGGGCTGCCTTACTTGCAGAAATGCAGGGAAAGTCATCCCTGACCTTAGTTTTAAAATGGCACCACACCAAAAACACTGCAGAACGAAATGAAAACGATAAGCGCACCAACCTTGCGCATTACCTCAATAACCAAAATGTATTAATTATAAAAATATACTCACAAACAGCGAATAAAATCAGGCATGTAAGTCCTCAAAGGGACTTGAAGACAGCGCGAATCCCATCAAGGGGATGGATATTCAGTACAGCTGACGCGTTTCGAAGGGTGTCCCTTCTTCATAAGACCCCTCTATATCACAATTCTAGTATGAGAGTCATCTCATGTTATGTAAAAGGCCTATGGTCACCCAACAAACGTATGGTGATTTTATGCCACCTTAAGCGACTCAAAACTGACATTGCTCTCCTGCAAGAGACATATCTAACAACAGCAGATTTCAAATGCATGGGTTGGTCAAGTTTACGGCTCAGAGTCCAAAAAAGGCAAAGCAGGAGTTTTGATTCTTATTCATAAAAATCTCCCTTGTGAACTAGTGCACACGGTAGGAGATGCTGATGGTCGACTTATAACCCTGCATTTACGAATTGGGCCAAAGGAATTAACCATCAGCAATGTTTATGCCCCCAACGCACCCACTAAGCTATTCTTCCAAAACCTAGCAACTCATCTATCCCCCTACATTCACCTTCCACTATTAGTGGGCGGAGATTTTAACTGAGTCATAAATGTGCTAGAAGATAGATCTCTGAACAAACTTAAACCCACCTGCTCTGCTCATCCAATACTTCATCCTCACAGTTACAGAAGCCCTGCAACTAGTAGACGTCTGGCGTCTAGCGCACCTGGAAGGTAAAGAATATACCTACTATTCCCCCCCTCATCACACCCTCTCCAGAATTGACTACATCCTTTGCAACACTGCTCTCCTGAAATACACGATTGATTCAACCATACACGAGATAGCGATTTTTGACCATAGTCCAATCAAAGTTTCCCTGATAGATCTTATCCCACAGAACTCTGTCAGGATATGGTGCTTTCCCTCATACTTAGCCCACAATTAAGATCAAGGTTTTACTAGCTACCTGAACTGAATATGAAGCCACCAACAAAACCCCAATTTATTCTGGGAAATTGGCAAAGCAGTCATCCGAGGTAGGATCATTGCTTTCTCGGTCACATAAAAAAAAAAAATCACTAAACAATATCGCGATGCGAGCGATCGTTTGCGGGCAGCTCAGATACAACTAACACAGCAAAATTCCCCTGAAAATAGGAAAACCTGGCGAGAGGCGAAATGCCACTTCAATTTATGGGCTGCAGCTCAGGAACGTATCCACAAATCTCATTTAGACTTACAGTACCATAAATATGGCAAAAAGGCGGGTAAACTGCTTGCCCGTATGTGCAGGGGCCCCCATACTCTTACCCACATCTCTTCCCTTAAAGACCCACAGGGGGCACCTCGCCTCCACCCCAAGAGATATAAATCAGCTATTAGAATGTTTTTATGCTAAAATCTATGGTCAGGAACCTATAGACGTAAATAAAGCGGAAGCATTACTAGATCAAATCTCCCTGCCCAAGGTCGATCAATTGCTTTTGTCCATATTAAATGCGCATGTCACCACCCAGGAAGTTACTAAGACAATTTCCTCATTAACCAATGGTAAGGCTCTTGGACCTGATGGGTACACATCTGAATTCTACAAGTTGATTGCATCTACGATCACCCCCACACTAGTATCACTCTACCAGGAAATACAGGGAGGGAGGCAATATCCACCCTCTGGTCTTCAGGTTTATAAGCTTCAGGCTTAAATTAATTACTAAAAAAGGCCAAGATCCCATGGAACCAGGCTCTTACTGCCCAATTTCTCTCTTGAAGCTGGACTGTAAAATTCTATCCAAAATTATAGCCAATAGACTGGCGACCATAATGCCCTTACTGATCCATCCTGCACAGGTTTTACCCAAGGGCATTCAGCAACATCCAACATTTGCAAGGTCCTTGCAGTTCTAGGACATGCAAGGGCCAATCCCTCTAGTAACCTCACCATAATATCCTTAGACACAGAAAAAGCATTCAATAATGTCAGCTTTCAATGGCTTATGCTAGTCCTCCAAAGATTTGGTTTTACAAGCCCCTTCTCACATCTGATTTCTACTATGTACTCTGCCCCCTCAGCCAATATAGTTGCAGCAGGACTCGTTTTGAATAGCATCCAACTACATAAAGGTACCAGGCAGGGCTGCCCCCTTTCACCTCTGCTATTTAATCTGGCATTAGAGCCCTTGTCTAGGTACCTTCTAAAGAATCACAAACTTCATGGAATACAAATAGGCCATCAAGATCTTCGACTAGCACTGTTTAGACATGCTCCACATACAGGACATATTCACACTTTTTCAAACCTGCTCTGGTCTTAGGATCAAATTCTCGAAAAGTTAAATTCTTTCACTATATCATGCCAGAAACCCCTAATGGGCTGAATCCTCTATATTTCAAGTAGCAAAGAACCACATCACATATCTAGATATCAATATAGGGAAAGTACCCTCTTCTCTATATCACCTCAACTTCCCCCCGGTGATTACAAAATATATAGGAGGGTTGGAGACATGGATGGGCCTCCCACTCTTGCCCTTTGGAAGATGCCATTTGTTCAAAATGGTCAGCTTTACTAGACTCCTCTACCCTTTTCAAACCATTCCTCTCTTAATTTGACATACAGACTCACAGGGTCTCTACAAAGCTCTAACAAAATTCTGATGGCGCAAACAACGTCCTCATATTTCTCTACAAAAACTGTGCCTTCCAAAGAGCAAAGGGGGGCCAACCTATGTAACATCAAGGGTTAGAATCTGTCATGTTTATGAAGAGTGTGCTTAGGATTTCTCAGACTTCTAACTATTCTAACTTTGACCTCGAATCCCAAATGGCAGATCCCTATGATTTATCTACCTTGCTACATTGTAAGCTACACTCTCTCCCACCCCACCTAAAGCACAATCCACTATTACAAGACACACTCGTGGCCTGGAGAGAGATTAGAAATTTTGAAGGGCCCTCAGCACACTGGTATATACCCTTTCAAGCAGACTCTGCAATAAATAGGGATATTTAGTTCACACATATTGCAATACATGTTTAAGCTGGCCAACTGCGTCAAAGTAATCCCTCTATGGCCAGTCCTACTCTGCTCTGCCTATTATTGGATCATCAGTAATTCAAAATCTCAGACATACAGTATATAAACCACTAAACTCCTGCCTTTCCAAGCCAATACAATCTTCATCAGCCTGCCTCCTGTGCTTATGTAACCAACGAGTTCTGGAGGGAACAATTCAACTTCGTGCAGCGGGCATACATTCCCCACCTGGCCTCAAAACACCTTCAATATCAAAAAAGATGCCCTCTTTGTGCTGCCCGCAGACCAACGATACTCCACAGGTATTGGCTATGTCCATATATCTCTGCCTTCTGGAACCAACTGGAGACTTTTGCTGTCCACATTATGGGTTACGCTCCCTCTAAGGATCCTCTAATGCTCCTTTGTGGATACTTTCCTACCACTCTCCCAGACCTATCCAGACCTCAGGCTATGGTTCGTCAATGAAATAAGGCATGGCTAGCCAACTGTTTTATGACAGCGAGATGAGCCATCCTCAAAAGATGGACGTCCTTCTCTCCAACTACAATATTAGATGTCAAACAGAACTTATTGAGCCTACTCCGCAAGGAAAAACTAGATACAGATTCATCACACCGCTCCACAACCGCTCGCTTCTACAATAAATGGGGACAGTTCTTCTTTAGGCTGCTGTCACCATCAGAGCAGTACACATACCTTACACGGCCCCAGAAATCTTCTTCTTTATCATACCTTTTACCTCCCAACATCACTGACCTAAAGAAATCTAGCTGGTGACCTGATACTGCATCTCAAGTACAGCCCAAAGGACATTGACCAAGTGTATGCTATTTTAGAACAACATCTCAATCTGTGATTCTCTCTTTATACTTCTCAAGTGAGGAAGTGAAGTTCCAACATAACTCTGCCCCTACCCGCCCTCCCCCATTTATGTTTATGCATTTAAATCGGCTCTTTGTGCTCCGAATTTTGCTTTCTTCTGATCCTTAGTACTGGATAGTTATGTTTAAGAACATCTTCTTGTCTATAATGTGTATGCTCTCAGCTACTCTCAAAACTGTTTACAACTCAGGTTATGGTACTAACCAGTTCAACCGGAGGGTTTTTTTTTTTCCTTTTTTCTTTCTTCGCCTCCTTGTTAAATATCCATGTCTACATTCATCTTAGAGTATCCTATTGTTTCTAACTTGTGGTTCATGGACAAAACCGTAAATGCACACACACCCTAAGATCTATAACCTTTATCTATGTATGTATTGTGGACAATTTATAGAATTCAACAGGCGACACACAATCAAAATATACAACTGTCTGAGTGTCTGAGCCCCCCCTTACACAGTAGACAAGAGTTTGTTCTTCATATTCAATCTTCAGTTACTAACTAGTAACTTATCTTGGTTTATCTCTTACTGGACTCTGTATTAACATTATTTTTCTTTTTTCTGTCTTTTTCAACGTGAAAACTCAATAAAAACATTATTAAAAAAAAGACTGCCACTTCATTAACTTTAACTTCAGAGGTCCAAACTTCCATAGTGCACCAACTGGAACCCAACGAGCGTGCAGAAGTTTTTTTTTGTGTGTATTTCAAGGGACATTTTGTTTTTTCTACCAGTTAAAGAGAGCTCTAGTTCAACTCAGATTTAAATTTTGCCCTCAGGTTCTGAGGGTCCGAAGTGAGCCAGCAACCCTGTTGATTGCTCCCATTGCTCACTTTTCAGGACCCTGAAAGCACACCTCAGACTTGAGGCGTTGGAATAAATTCTCAGTAGCCATCCTGCTGGTATTGTTGAAACAACTTACATGCTATTTTCTCGTTTAGAGTGGTTAAGAGCCTTTAACTGCCATTTTATACACATGCAGTGTTTCTTTATTGTTTATTGCATTTGCAGTCAAGTCTAATCATAAACTACATACCAGTTTACTCTACTTTGTGTGTGAGTTTGTTTTCTGGTCATACTCTACTTTGGTCAGAAGAGTACAGTGGTGTCAGCAGGGGTTGGGCATTCACAGGGAGTTCAGAGAGTCAGGGAACCCAAAACAATAACTCAGCTAAGGGGCCTTAAGGGGGTAGTGCTACATGAAGAAGTTGGCTTTATAGACTGCTTTATACCTGGGTTCACACTGAATTCCACATCACATCACAATCGTACCCCATTCATGCTAACTGCTGCGGGTGTGTATGTTAAGTTGACAACACCCCGAAGTCGGTTCGCAAAATGCAGTGCGTTGTGCAGAATCTGATTGCATCAGTGTGAATACTCATGCAATCCTATTCTAGTGCGGACCAAAAAAAGGGTCCTGCACCTTTTTGGTGTGGGTGCGGTGCGATTTGAGCCATACAAAATGCATGGCTCAAAATGTACCACACAGAATTCACATGTCATTTGCACAGGAATGCGGTACGGTTCCTGTGCTATTCACATGCGATATGCCGCACCGCATCAGTGTGAACCCAGGCTGTATCTGATTACTGCAATTCAAAGCATTGTGACTCAAAGTGTTTGGTCATGACTTTGAAGTTCTAAAAACCATGTGGTAACCGCTACAAAAAAGTGGGGAACTTTTGTTTGGTACCAATCAGATTGCTTTTTTATGTTCCAAAAACTGTACTTTATAAAATAACAATACTATTACGCTTAAATAGCAGTTAATAGCATTGCATAATTGTACAGTTAAGGGGGACCAAGACTTACAGTAGCAACCATATCCTTTAGACAGTGCAAGACAACTCATTTGTGAATGATTAAATCCTTACAGTAAGTATTTTGCATAAAACATCAAAACAGCGCAAATATGTAAAAATTATCAAATACACACTGCAAATAAAAAATATCTAAAATGAAAAAAATAATTATAATAAGTCCCACTCCAATTCAATAGTAAAACTAAAATTAAAAAAATACATAAAAATAAAAAATAAAAATAAATTATATTCTTGGAAGTCCTTTTCCCAAAAAAACCTTTTTGACCCGTGTTTCCACCAAGACAGTGCTCAAATATCACACCGCACTCACCAGATAATGGTGCAAAAAATGCCTTTTAGGGTTTTTTTGGGATCCTAGACCCAGTCAGTGTGCCTTCAATCACCAGAATGTGAGTGGTTTGGTACTTGAAATTGAGTATAACCAAGTGTTGCAGTATTACGCTATATATTTGTTTTTTTCCCTGCATTAGTCCAAACTTTTTCTTGGAGAGTGGTGTCTGATGGTCCTGGAGGTTGGAGGCTGGCTATATTCCTGTCTGGAATGGGGGAAATCTAGGAATATCTGGTGATTGGAGGCATACTGACTGGGTCTAGAATCCCAAAAAAACCCTAAAAAGCGTTTTTTTTCACCATTATCTGGTGAGTGCGGTGTGATATTTGAGCTCTATCTTGGTGGAAACACGGGTCAAAACATTTTTTTTGGGAAAAGAACTTGCAAGAATATAATTCATTTTTATTTCCTACTTTTATGTATTTTTTTTATTTTATTTTTCACTATTGAATTGGAGTGGGACTTATTATAAATATTTTTTTCATTTTATATATTTTTTATTTGGAGTGTGTATTTAATAATTGTTATATATTTGCGCTGTTTTGATGTTTTATGAATTTTTTTGGTGTTTACACTAAATGAGCAGCAGCACTTATTTGTTTATTTGGTATATAATTTTCAAAATTTTTTTGGCGCTGGTGATTTGTGTTAAAATAAAGTAAGTATTTTGCAGCTATCCTGACTAGGGCCACTAGTCCTTTATTCAGTAGAACTTTACAATAGCCATACTGCCAAAAAGGTAAGGCACAAGCTATCACTGGGCAGCTCTCTCTGTTTTAAGACCTGACCCCTTGGCCATCAATGTAACTGGGCAGAAGGAACAGAAAATTAATTTAAGGCCTGTCATTTCTTAAATTTTCTATAGGACAACATAGTGGAAAACAGGAGATTATAACAGGAGTCTACTAACCTGTAAGTGACAACTGATATTTCCTATTAGTAATATTAATATTGTAACTGGGATATGAGTGCTAGCAGGGTTGAAGGTTTTGTGCAGTGCACAGTGTGCTGCGTGTATGCAACAATAGAGCAACAGCTCCAGGATGGATACCACTGCAACAGATGTGAGCAGTTTGCCCTTCTGGAAACTCACGTTAGAGATCTGGAGGAGCAAGTTGCAACACTGGGCAGAACCAACAACCTTGAAAGGGGTCTTCTGCTCTCTGAGCAGGTAGCTAATGGGATTGATGTGGAGGGTGGAGGGGCTAATCAGGATTATCAGGTAGGAAGATGGGTTACTGCAATGAGAGGGAATTGTAGGGGCTCACAGAAAAGGAAGGATGGCCCTGGGTTTGTGCACCCAAACAGATTTGCCAAGCTGGGTGAAGATGTGGGCGTGGCAAGCTCAGGGGTGGCAGCCCTGGATGTCACTGCTATCTCTAACAGCCGGGATGGCAAACCATCTGGGAGGGGTGGTGAGGGTAGTGCAGGAAGGCCTAGAGTGTTGGTGGTAGTAGGGGATTCTATAATCAGAAGGACTAATAGAATAATTTGTTGCCAGGATCACCTCAACCGAATGGTTTGCTGTCTCCCTGGTGCCACGGTTCGGCATGTGGTGGGCCAGGTTGATAAATTATAGGGAGGAGGTGGGCATGACCCAGCTGTCTTGGTCCATGTTGGAACCAATCACAGAATACATGGAAGGTGGAGGCTCCTTAAGAATCAATTTAAAGAACAGGGCTGCAAGTTGAAGGGAAGGACCTCCAACGTTGTATTCTCTGAAATATTACCTGTGCCATGCACAACTCAGGAAACGCAGGGGGAGATTAGAGAACTCAATGCATGGCTAAAGACCTAGTCTAAGAGGGAAGGATTTGGGCTTCTAGAGCACTGGGCTGACTTTTCATTGGGGTATAACCTATATGCTTGAGATGGTTTGCGTCTAAAAGGAATGGGGTCTGCTGTGCTGGGGTGAGGTTTATGGGAAGGCTGGAGGAGTATTTAAACTAGGATCGAGGGAGGAGGGAGAATTAGATTATACCGAGGTGGACAGATCAAACAGGGGTCAGGGGGAAAGATGGGGGGAGGGCTATGGCAGATGATAAGAAGGTTCCTATGTTACAAACAGACAGTGGAATTGGTACCCTTTGTATGAAAATAAAAAATATGCAAAATACGTGTGCACAAGGTGTCACTGGTTTAAAGTGTTTGTTCACCAATGCCAGAAGTCTGCCAAGCAAAATAGGTGAGTTGGAAGCTTTGGTGCATGAACAGAACTATGATTTAATAGGTATTCCTGAATCTTTGCTTCATTCTTCACATGACTGGTCCATTAATATTGCTGGTATGTTCTCTTTCGGAGAGACAGGGTAAAAAGGAAAGGTGGTGGTGTCTGTCTCTATGTGAGAAGTGATTTCAGAGTAAGTGTGAAAGAGGAACTAGTTGATGGACAGTGTGATGAGGCTGAAGCATTATGGGTAGAACTGTACAAGGGGGTGTGTACTACAAAGGTAATCATTGGAGTTTGTTATAGGCCTCCCAGTGTTAATGAGGTGGTGGAGACTCAGCTCCTTGCACAGATCGAAAGGGCTGCAAGGGCTGGGACAGTGATAATAATGGTGGATTTTAACTACCCAGAAATTGATTGGAGTAATGGTACTGCAGGAACAGTTAAAGGCCAAAAATGTATAAACCTTCTACAGGACAATTTTATGGTACAATTCATAGAGGCCCCTACTAGTAATGATGCTCTGCTGGACCTTGTAATCTCAAACCATGCATAGCTTATTACAAATGTCTATATAAAAGAACATCTGGGTAGTAGTGACCATAACATGATTTCATTTTATGTTAGCTGTAAACAATAAGCACATACGGGGAAAATAAAAATGCTCAATTTTAGGAGCGCTAATTTTCTAAGGTTGAGAGCTCCTCTCCAAGACTTAAACTGGGAGGGAATATTGACATCGATGAACACAACACAGAAATGGGAGTTCTTCAAATAAACTGTATGTGAACACACTGCAAAATATATTCCCATGGGCAACAAGTTTAAAAGGCTAAAATTTTAACCTATGTGGCTTATGGCCAAAGTTAAAAAAGCTATAGATAATAAGAAAAGAGCTTTTATTAAATATAAAAATTAATTAACGCTATCATTGTTTAAACACTACAAAGAATATAACAGAACATGCAAAAAGGAAATAAAGGTCGCAAAAATTGAAAACGAACTACAGATTGCAAAAGATAGCAGGACCAACCCCCAAAAATTCTTCAAATATATTAATAGTAAAAAGGTCAGGTGCGAGCATGTAGGCCCTTTACAAAATAATCTAGAGTGGGTGACTGGGGACAAAGAGAAGGCAAATTTATTAAATACCTTCTTTAGCTCTGTGTATACAAAGAAGAATGGGGGAGCTCTTGTCCATAATGAACATGGTATTGTCACAGCTCCAGATGATCCACATTGGCTCACAATTGCTATGATCCACAAATATTTAGAAAGAATAAAGGTTAATAAAAAACTGTCCTGGACTGGATGGCATACACCCACGGGTCCTTAAAGAATTGAGCTCTGTCATTTCAAAGCCATTGTTTCTAACTTGTAGGGGCTCTTTAATGACTGGCATAGTACCACTGGATTGGTGTAAGGCCAATGTGGTGCCAATATTTAAAAAGGGGTCAAAATCCTTACCAAGTAATTACAGACCTGTTAGTTTAACTTCTGTTGGAAAGTTACTGGAGAGTTTAATAAAAGACCACATAAATGAGTTCTTGCTGGAAAAAAATATTTTAAGCAAAAGACAGCATGAATTCATGAAAGAAGGAAGTTGTCAAACAAATCTGATTTCTTTTTATGAGGAAGTGAGCAAAACCTTGGACAGAGGGGTGATGGTGGACGTGGTATACTTGGATTTTGCAGAAGCGTTTGACACAGTTCACCACACATGGATAATGTGTAAGGTAAAGTCTACAGGCTTGGAAAAATCCGTATGTAAATAGACAGAAAACTGGCTAAAAGATCGTATTTAAAGAGTAGTGGTTAATGATTCATACTCTGAATGGTCTAAGGTTGTCAGTGGTGTACCCCAAGGTTCAGTTTTGGGTTCCCTTACTTAATAATATACTTATAAACGATATAGGGTCTGGGATTAAAAATCCCATTTCAGTCTTTGCCGATGACACCAAGCTGTGCAATGGAATAACGTCCTTACAGGATGTCTCCAATTTACAAGCCGACCTCAATGCACTGTTTAATTGGGCAACTATGTGACAAATGAGGTTTAATGTTGATAAATGTAAGGTTATGCACTTGAGGGCTAAGAATATGCATGCATCATACATACTAGGGGGGTACAACTGGGGGAATCAATGGTGGAGAAGGATCTGGGAGTTCTGGTAGACCACAGGCTTAATAATGGAATGCAATGCCAAGCTGCAGTTACTAAAGCGAGCAAAATCCTCTCTTGTATTAAAAGAGGTATAGACTCCAGAGAGAGAGATATCATATTACCCCTGTGCAAATCATTAGTAAGACCTCATCTGGAATATGCAGTTCAATTTTGGGCACCAATTCACAAAAAGAACATTGGGGAACTGCAGAAAGTACAGAGAAGGGCAACTAAACTGATACAAGGCATGAAAGAGATCAGCTACGAGGAAAGATTAGAGGAACTGAAATTATTCTCTCTTGAGAAGAGGAGATTAAGGGGAGATATGATCACCATGTATAAATACATCAGTGGTTCATATAGTGAACTCGGTGTAGAGCTATTCACGCTGAGGTCATGACAGAGGACAAGGGGGCACTCTTTACGTCTGGAGGAAAAGAAATGTAATCTCCAAATACGGAAAGGTTTCTTCACAGTGAGAGCTGTGAAAATGTGGAATAGACTCCCTCAAGAGTTGGTTCTGGCCAACTCAGTGGATTGCTTTAAAAAAAAAAAAGCCGGGATTCTTTCTTGGATACACAGAATATAACTGGTTACTATTTATTGGTAAAGTTGATCCAGGGAATATCTGGTTGCTTCTCAGGGGATCAGGAAGGAATTTTTTCCCTGCAGGAGCAAATTGGATCATGCTTTGCTGCGTTTTTTGCCTTCCTCTGGATCAACTGTGGGTGCAGGATTATAACTTTTTTTATGGTTGAACTGGATGGACTTTTGGCTTTTTTTCAGCCAGACTAACTATGTAACTATGTAACAACTTAATGTGCCAATTGGTGGACGCCCCTATTAGAAATAATGCATTACTAGATCTAGTAATCACAAATAAAACAGATCTGGTCACAGATGTGGAAATACAGGATAGTTTGGGAACCAGCCATCACAGGGTAATTACATTCAGCATAAATCAAAGGAAAATGAGGCACATGGGTAATACAAGAACACTTAATTTCAAAAGAGCCAACTTTCCTAAACTGCGTGCAATAATCCAAGATATTAAGTTACAGTTACTGGTTACAGGGGCGCGTCCAAACGGTAGGGGTTAATAACATTTATTCAGGCTGGTCTGGAGTGGTAAGTGGAGTACCCCAGGGCTCCGTCCTGGTACCAATTCTTTTTAATTTTTTCATAAATGTTATAGTGGTTGGTATAAACAGCTCAATCTCAGTATTTGCTGATGATACAAAGCTAAGTAGGACAATAACATCACAGCAGGTTATAGAAAGCATACAATAATACCTCAATATAATTAAGGAGTGAGCAAATACATGGAAAATGAGGTTTAATGTCGAAAAATGTAAAGTAATGCACTTGGGGGCAAAAATATGAATGCAAGTTACATGCTAGGGACAGAACCTCTGGGGAAAGCCGGGATGTTAAAGGATCTGGGGGTCATAGTAGATGACAGACTCAGCAATTGCATGCAATGCCAAGCTGCAGCAACGATAATCCTGCCACTTTACAACACTCTGGGTCGACTGCTTCTGCATTATGCCATCCAGTTCTGGTCACCTGTCCTCAATAAAGATGTACTAGAACTGGAGCGCGTACAGAGAAGGGCAACAAAGTTATTAAGGGGCCTGGGGGATCTGAGTTACGGGGAAAGGCTACACACACATTAAACATATTCTCTCTGGAGAAGACATGATGCTTGAGAGTAGACATGATAGCAATATACAAATACCTCAATGGTGATTCTACCATATGGAATAAACTATTCTGCCTCAGGGAGTATAAGAAGAAACTCAATAAAATTGGAGGAGAAGCAGTTTAGCCTCAAACGGCGTAGGAGGTTTTCCACTGTCAGGGTGGCAAAGATGTTGAACTCACTTCCACAATCGGTGGTGTCAGCAGTGAGTATTGATAGTTTAAAAAACTCGGGGGGGGGGGGGGCAACTTAGTGAACACAATATACGGGGATATAGGATATGAGTTTTTGACATGAGCACACCCACACAGGTTGAACTGGATGGACTAACGTCTTTATTCAACCTTACCAACTATGGAATATGTATGTAAGGGAATGGAAAAACAGTAATAGGGAGCAGGCATGTGTGGGATATGTCTCTGATGTCATACCCCCAACAGGTTCCTTGGGGCTGCATTGTATGAGATAATGTCACATCTGTGACCACTGCCCAAGCAGTCAAAGAAGAGATGCTGCAGGAGATCAGTCACATAGAAGGAAGTGCCTAAAAAAGTGAGAAATAAGTTAAGTAAATGTGATTTTTGCTAGTACCCTAGGAGAAAAGAGCATTAACCCGTGCAGATAGGAGGGAGCCCCCTTTCTGGGGGATTTTTTTTCAGTTCTCCAGAGTTCAGCTTTAACCACTTGCTGACTGCCCACTGTTCTTTTACTGTGGGTGGCACAAGTATGCTGGATCATGTACATGTATGTCATCTGGCCTGCTCCGGGTTAGTGACTGATAAAATCATAAGCCTAACAGTCACAAAACATCATGGATAGCATACATTTACATGTTCGTACACATATGTGCATCCAAAAATACCCAAAAGTAAACAAACATGCATACATTTAATGAAATGAAGATGAAGAGATGAGGAATTATCAGTAGTAGGTGATAAGGTGCAGTGAGTTCGTTTTCAAAATTAATATCATATTCTACATGGTTAGTAGATGCCATTTCACCATTATACATATAACTGAAATAATATACATGAAGACAAACAATTCAATATAAAGTGAAACTCACGGGCTAAAAGAACTAAGAATTTAAAAACAACAAAACACTAATATAACAGCCAAAGAAAAAAAAAAACAATTCTACATATATAAAAATGCATGTCTAAAAGTGAAACAAAAGTCTAAAACTGAAAATAAATACTTGAAATGTTAAACTGACACACTAATAATGCAGCACATGAAAGCTACACCAAAAAAATGCATATGAAGGCTGTGCCAAAGAAATGCCCATTAAGACTATAAGTGGACAAAACCATGCTACAAGCTCAGGGAGAAAGATGTTGCTAACATTTTGAGACCTTCAGAAACTTTTCCAAAACAGTGATTTGGAACACGAGTGAATCATTAACCTCTTGCCCTCCTGAGGATTTACCCCCCTTAATGACCAGGCCTCTTTTGGCTACTCGGCGCTGCATTAACTCAACTGATAATTGCACGGTCATGCAATGCTGTACCCAAACTAAATTTACGTCCTTTTTTTCACACAAATTGAGCTTTTTTTCAGTGGTATTTGATCACCTGTGCACTTTTTATATTTCCCGCTGTAAACAAAAAAAGACCAAACATTTTGAAGAAAAACAATATTTTTTATTTTCGGCTATAAAAAATATATAGTTAACTCAAAGTTAGTTATAAATTTAGGTCAAAATGTATTCTGCTACATGTTTTTGTTAAAAAAATTCTAATAATATTGTTTGCTTTGTGTGAAAGTTATAGCGTCTACAAACTATGGTATAGATATTGCAATTTATGCCATTTTTTTGCTATACAGCACTGCACTAGTTTAACTGACAATTGCGCAGTCATGCAATACAGTACATAAATTAAATTTATGTCCTTTTTTTTACACAAATAGAGCTTTCTTTTGGTGGTATTTTATCACCTGTACACTTTTTATTTTTGGCGCTATAAACAAAAAACATTTTGAGAAAATGTTTCTTTTTGAAAAAAAACAATATTTTCTCATTTCGGTCATAAAAAATATCCAAAAAAACTAAAATTTCATCATAAATTTAGGCCAAAATGTATTCTGCTACATGTTTTTGGTTAAAAAAAATCCCAAAAAGTGTATATTGATTGTTTTGTGTGAAAGTTATAGCATCTACAAACTATGGTATAGATAATGGAATTTACACAGCTTTTATTTTCTGACTACCCATCACATTCCTTGAGGTGCTAAAATACCAGCACAGTACAAACACCCCCAAATGACCCCTTTTTGGAAAGTAGACAACCTAAGCTTTCTGTTGAGAGGCATATTGAGTCCATGGAAGATTTATTTTATTTCCACAAGTTTCTGGAAATTTACAAAAACATTTTTTTTTTTACACAAAGTTGTCATTTAAATTATATATTTCTCACACAGGCCATGGGTATATGTGGAATTACAACCCAAAATACATTCTGCTACTACCGAGTATGGGGGTACCACATGTGTGAGACTTTTTGGGAGCCTAGCCACATACAGGAGCCTGAAATCCAATGACCACTTTGAAAGCCTGAAGGTGTGTAACTTCCTCATTTCACTTCCTCACTACCTATCACAGTTTTGGAGGCCCTGAAATGCCAGGATAGCACCAAACCCCCCCCCCCCAAATGACCCCTTTTTGGAAAGTAGACACCCCAAGGAATTTAAAAAGAGGCATGATGAGTATTTTGCAGATTTAATTTTTTCTCACAAGGTTTTGAAGTATAAAAAAAAGAAAAGAAAAAGTATGTTTTTTTTTCTTCAATTTTCAAAAACTTGTGGCAACAAATGAGATCTACAAAATACTCACCATGCTTCTGATTAAATTCCTTGGGGTGTCTACTTTCCAAAAAGGGGTCATTTGGGGGGGTTTGGTGCTATCCTGGCATTTCAGGGCCTCCGAAACTGTGATAGGTAGTCAGGAAGTGTAATGAGGAAATAAAGCCCTTTAAAAGCCTGATGGTTCTTATTGGATTTTGGAGTCCTGTACTTGGCTAGACTGCCAAAACGTATCTCACATATGGTAACCCCATACTTGGAAGAAGTAGCAGAAAGTATTTTGGGGAGTAATTCCACATATACCCATGGCATGTGTGAGCAATTTTGTGCAAAAAAAAGAAAAACTTTTTTTGTTTGTCATTTTCCAAAAATTTGTGGTAAAAAATAAATTCTTCTATTGATTCAACATGCCTCTCAGCAAATAGTTTGGGGTGTCTACTTTCCAAAAAGGGGTCGTTTTGGTGAGTGGGGGGCATTTTATGCCCAGCATTAGAAGTTTATGCCACACATCACTCACTCTTCTAACCACCTGAAGACCAAGCCTTTTCTGACACTATTTGTTCACATGAAAAAAAATCTGTATTTTTTGCTAGGAAATTAATTTAAACCCCCAACATTATATATATTTTTTAAAGCAAACACCCTAGTGAATAAAACGGTGGGTGCTGCATGTTTCTATGTCACATAGTACTCGAGCAGCGATTTTTCAAACGCAATTTTTTTTAAAAAATACACCTTTTTACTTTTAATGCACAAAAACACTAAATATTGGCCAATTATTTGGTAAAATATAAAATATGATGGTATGCCAAGTAAATAGATACCAAACATGAAATGCTTTAAAACTGCACATGCCCCGTGCAATGGCGACAAACTGCATACGTTTTTAATATCCATAGGCAACGTTTTAAAAGCCTTTACAAGCTACCATTTTAGATTTACAGAGGAGGTCTAGTGTTAGAATTACTGCCCTTGATCTGACATTCGTGGCAATGCCTCACATACATGGTGCAAGCGCTGTTTCTATACTGGCACAGGGTCAATGCTCACGAACGCAGATGCGTGCATGCGCAGGGGGGCGAGGGTAATTTTTTTTAAGTTATTTTGTTTTTTGTTATTTTTACACTGTCCCCTTCATTTTTTTTCTTTTTTGATCACTTTTAATGCTATCACAGGGAATGCAAATATCCCCTATAATTTCAATGGGCATTGTCATATATTCTTTTTTCAGAAATCTGGGGTCTATCAGACTCTAGATATCTCCTCTGCCCTTACATTATCTAATTAAACCAAGATTGGTGTAATCAGATGCTTTCCCAATTTACAAATGGCGCTGTTTATATCCTGTGAAACTGAAGTGATGAAATGCTCGTAGCTTCCGATTTCTTAGGCTATAGAGATGATTGGCACCATTCTGGTCTCTATGGTCAGCTAGCAGAAACACCGGCTGCATTCTCAGGTTGCCCCGATGGCACAGGACTGCCTGAGAAGGCCGTGGAAGGCAGTGGGGGAAGGGGTAATCGTCTTCCGCTGCTTGTAAAAGCATTCCTGCAGCTAATTAGCCACTAGGATTGCTTTTACATGAAAGCCAATCGCCGGCTGAAAAAAACTATACCAGGATGATGCCGGCAGCTGTAGGCATCATCCTGGTATATCCATTCAAAGTCCAGTGATGTACCAGTACCTCGGTTTTTAATTCGTTCTGCAGGACATTTCATATAGTGAAAACTTCATAAACCGAAACACCCCATGTTTCCCATAGGAATGCATTGAAAACCAGTAAACTGTAAATGCTACTAAAATACCGCATGAGTTATTTTAGTAACTCATGTGGTATTTTAGTAGTGACAACCATATGTTAATGTGTCAGCTGTCAGCGGGGGTTGCCCACTGACAGATGAATGTAAAAGAATTGCTGGTAATTAAAAATTTTTTTTAATTGCAGTCAATTCACTCAGCTGTCAGGTGCCAGTTTTTAAATGTAATTACCATTTTTTTTTCCTTCACTATACAGTAGTTCAGAAATTCAGCAGTCACTTTCCCTCTCTGAAAGAGAGAAAGTTTCTTTTAGTTTATTTCCCCAAGTTAAAAGATACAATGTTTCCTTTCAGTTTCTTAAAATACACAATGTGTCCTTTCAGTTTCTTAAAAGATACAATGTTTCCCTTTAGTTTCTTAAAATATACAAAGTATCCTTTAGCTCCAGGAAACTGACAGCTAATGTTGTGAGCTATACTGAAGAAAAAAAAAGCATGGCAATTGCATTTAAAAATCAGCACTGACATACACTTAGTATTGTGAAAAAAATATGAAAAAATTCATAAACCGAGGCATTATTTTCAATGGATTTTCTTTTACAAAAAGCTTTATTGAATAATAAGCAAAGATGAACAGACAATCGTAACAAAAATTCAATGACCAACATTTACATAGTACAATAAATGAAGGGAAGCTGGTGCAAGGCATGCATCGATAAAGGCAAAATCTGAAAAGTTTACATAGGTGCCCTGAGGGAAGGGATGGGGAGGGAGGTTGGGAGAGAACGGGCAACAGACCTTTGTGGGCAATGATAATGTAAACTCCAAAGGGAAGTATTGCTATATCAACATTATAATAAACAGGAAAGGCCCGAGAAAAGGCCGCATCAAAAAACAGTACATATTCATGACCTAGAATTTAAAAAGAAATCTAGATTGCATAAATAGCCTTACGGATGCAGCGCAGAGAACAGCAGGTACAATCCGTAAATTATGTTTAAGAACAGAGTAAACAGAAGAGTAGAAAAAGACAAATAGTGGAGAGACATGGACAACACACACAGACACACAACAACAAAAAAAAAAAAAAAAAAGGGGGGAGAGGGAGGGGCCCCAGGGGGATCACAGCAGAATCCATCCTCATATCGATAGAAGGGACTGGTCGAATCTCGAGGGCTGGGCTACGTCCAGCCAGGGACGCCATATCTGCAGAAATTTTGTATGGGTATCCAATAATATGGCCGTCAGTTTTTCATTGACCATTATGAAGTTCATCCGATTTTTGACAGCCTCAAAGCTAAGAACAGGAGTCTTCCAAGCCCTCGCAATCGTCAACTTAGTTGCCATAAATAAATGTGATCCCAGTTGCCGTTCAGAGCGGAGAAGGCCCTCTAGTGGTTTAAATAGAAGCGCTTCATATGGATTACGCTTAATGTCTGTATGAAGAATAGTGCGGAGGAGGGCATACACCCTAATCCACAACCTGCTTACCTTAGGACAAGTCCACCAGATATGTGCAATGGTACCTAATTGTTGACATCCCCGAAAACAAACCGGGGAATAGGTAGGAATAAAACTAGCTAGACGGGCAGGCGTATAATACCATCGGTATAGAATTTTGTAGGCATTCTCAAGAATAATAACATTCCTGGAACACTTAGATAATGTTTGGGTCATGAGCTGCCAGTCTTGTTGATCCAGGGTTCCCCCTAATTCCAACTGCCAACGCTGATGGTAGGAACGAACCGGAGGGGTTCTATATGACATAATGGAAGAATAAATCAGGGAGATCAGACCTGGAGCATGAGGTCTATGTCTACACTGGCTTTCAAAAGAGGATAAACGGTATTTTCAATGGATTTTCATTCGTAAACAGAAAATTATGTTAACAGAGGCATTCGTAAACCGAGGTATTACTGTATATGCTATGTTCTTTTTTTTATGCAGCTTGTGGACTGAATGGAAAAAAGAGAAGAAATCTCTTCCAGAAAAAGTGTGTGGTATGCCCACCATTAGAATATACCGCCCTGCATCCACCCACTTCTAATGGTGCACACACATTAGGTCGCAATTTGCCACATGCACCAGTTCCAAGATTGTACAAATGTCTAAATCGTGGCACGTTTGAATAAAAACTGTCCACGTATAAGTGGTACCCCATTTGGAGAAGGATGACACCAAGTCCCAAACTATCTTGCCACTGCTCCCCATGTAGTCTGGGCATCTGACTAAAAATGAGAACCTTGAGAAGATTCAAAGGCTTTCCTGTTTTAATCTGTGTCAGTGGAAAAATGCATGGACATTTACAGTCATGGCTAAACATAATGGCACACTTGCATTTCTGTCAGATAATGCACCACTTCACCCAGAAAATTGTTGCAATTACAAATGTTTAGGCATCCCCATGTTTATTTCTTTTGTTTGTTTGTATTGGTATGACACAAAAAGGTGAAGAAACAAAAGGCAAAACCCAAAAATGGACTGGACAAAATTATTGGCACCTTCTCAAAATTGAAATAATTGCATTCAAAGTTTGTGATCCTCCTGTAATTTGTAATTAAACTCACCTGCATCAATTAACAGATCTTAATGTTCACGTGTCCACTGTGCGCAACATTGTCAAGAAGTTTACAGCCCATGGCACTGTAGCTAATCTACCTGGATGTGATTCAGATGAAATAGAAAAACTTGATCAAAGATTGCAATGATTCTTCAAATGGTGGCTAAAGAACCTCCATCAACTTTCAGACAAATTCAAGCTGACCTTCAGGCACAGGGTACAACTGTGTCAGCTCTCACTATACATCACCATCTGAATGAAAGGGGATGCTATGTTAGGAGACACAGGAGGACCCCACTGCTGACACAAACGTAAAACAGCCAGATTGGAGTTTGCCAAAACTTACCTGAGGAAGCCAAAATCCTTTTGGAAGAATGTGCTGTGGACAGACAAAACAATATTACAGCTTTTTGGTAAAGCCCATCATTTTACTGTTTTCAGAAAAAGCTATGAGACCTTTAAAGAAAATAATGCAGTCACTACAGTCAAACATGGTGGAGGTTCACTGATGTTTTGGGGTTGCTTTGCTGCATCAGGCACTGAATGTCTTGACCATGTGCATGGCATTATGAAATCTGACTACCAAAGAATTCTGGGGTGCAAGGTTGGGCCCAGTGTCAGAAAGATGGGTATCAGTCAGAGGTCATGAGTCTTACAGCAGGACAATGACCCAAAGCACACGTCAAAAGCACCCAGAAATGGATTAAGACAAAGCGCTAGAGAGTACTGAACTGGCCAGAAATGAATCCAGATCTCAATCCCATAGAGCACCTGTGGAGAGATCTCAAAATAGCAGCTGGGAAAAGGAACCCTTCCATTCTCAAAGAACAGAAGCATTTGGTAAAGGAAGAGTGGTCCAAAATTCCAGTAAAGAGGTATAAGAAACTCATTGATGGTTACAGGAAGCTATTGCTTTTGGTTATTTTTTCCAAGGGATGTGCTACCAAATATTAATTTGAGGGTGTCAATAATTTTGTCCAGTCTATTTTTGGGGTTTTGCGTGGAATGTTTCAGATTTGGCTTTTTGTTTCTACACTTTTATGTGTCATACTAATACAAACAAAAATAAATATACATGAGAATGCCAAAACATTTAAAATTGCAACAATTTTCTGGGCAAAGTGGTGCATTATCTGACAGAAATGCAGGGGTGTCAATATTTTTGGCCATGACTGTAAAACCACCTCATAAATACTGTAACAAGTAAACAAACATTCCTTTATTGAGTTAAATACATGTTGTAGGAGTATAATAGTTTTTTCATCATGTTTAAATGCTTGAAATCAACATCTAATTATTATAAATAAAGCTTTGTTGATGCCAACAAGTTGAAAGATAGACTAAATAAGTAATATTTGCAGCATACAGGCTTGATTCCCTTCATTAAAAGAATTGAGATGTCTGTAATTTGTGCCCATTGCAAATGAGCTTTAAAATAGATACATGCAAAGTTATGCATTTGGGAGTATAAATATGCATGCTATATACCCATTAAATGAGATTATAAATACTTCATGTGGAAAGTAATGGGTGTAATTGAAAGCAAGCCATGTCAATCAGTTGCTTAAATATTACTCTCTAAAAACAGCACAGCAACTTTACCAGTGCTTCCTTTGCAGAAATGTACGTTTTTAATTAGTATTGTTTATTAATAGTCTAGCTAAATTGAACCTAGTCCGAAAATGCCAAAATACTTTAGTACTGATGAAGCATGATCTTATGTTACTGACCAAATATGGTCATGTCCACATTTGGTCAATGATGTCACCCAGGAGGCCCTGCTCCTTTGTTTGCATGCAGTGGTGGGGATGAGAACTATCATTGTAGGCAAGTGAGCAACAAAATTGACATGTTGACTTGTCTTTTTTGGGGGGGGTTGGCAAGCATCATTCATCATGATTGACAATGAATTTACATTCTGAGACAATTTTTGAGGATTTTATTTTGTAATAAAGGACTTGCCACAAATGTAGTGTCTTTATCTGGTATTTACATGTTTTTGTGAATGAGTAGGGGTACTATGTACACTAATGTACATTGGGAATAAGGGGGTGGTATCTGGGAGACCCCATTTTATAAAGGGGGCTTCCATACCCCAGAAAGATCCCCACCTGCAGACCCCCACAACCACTAGGCTAGAGTTGTGGGAAAGAGGCCATTGCCCTCATCAACTTGAGGACAAGGTGGATCATAACATGCTCAGTCCTGGCATTGCAATGGTATATAGCAAACTCTCTGCTTTTCCATGATATTTGTACATTTTGAGGTATCTTGCTGATGCCAGTTTTTTACCTCTGAGCTCCCGGTATAATGGTAGAGAAAATAAATTAGGCTTCATTTGTGTAGTAGCTTTAAAAAAAACAAAAACAGAAGGTGTATACCATTACACTGCTGGAGCTGAGGATAGAGTGTGAGCATGTTATGACTTACCTAAGTGTGGTCATACACCTACACTGGGGTTGAATTACTAAAGGAAGATAGACTTGCAATGAGCAAGTGCAGTGGCACTCTGCAAGGGAATAGCTGGAGAACTTAGTAAAAGATGGGAAGCTCTCCTGAATTCCATCATCCAATCATGTGCAAGAAAAAAATGCTGTTTTTCTCATTTTTCTTGCATGTGATTGGGTATTCTTTGATTGATAATTATGTATCTATCTATGTTATATAAATTATAACACACTATATTGCCTAAAGTATTGGGATGCCTGCCTTTACATGGACATGAACTAATGGCGTCCCAGTCTTAGTACGTAGGGTTCAATATTGAGTTGGCCCACCCTTTGCAGCTATAACAGCTTCAAATCTTCTGGAAAGGCTGTCCACAAGGTTTAGGAGTGTGCCTATAGGAATCTTTGACCATTCTTTTAGAAGCGCATTTGTTAGGTCAGGCACTGATGTTGGACGAGAAGGCCTGGTTTGCAGTCTCCGTTCTAATTCATCCCAAAGGAGTTCTATCGGGTTGAGGTCAGGACTCTGTGCAGGCCAGTCAAGTTCCTCCATCCCAAATTCGCTCATCCATGTCTTTATGGACCTTGCTTTGTGCACTTGTGGGCAATCATGTTGGAATAGGAAGGGGCCATCCCCAAACTGTTCGCACAAAGTTGGGTGCATGAAATTGTCCAAAATGTCTTGGTATGCTAACAGGATGTGCCTGTACAACAACCTTATTGCAGGATTAAAATTTTTCAAAAGTGCTGGAAATTTTGCTGCCTGTCCAGGAGTGCTTTGAGATGACACCTTGGCTCAGTGGCTCCAGCTCCTGAGCTTCCAGACCAAGCCCTTTCTGGAACATTGTGTTTACATGTAACAATCAATGTTTTTTGCTAAAAGATTACTTAGAACCCCCACACATATATTTTTAAGGTAGAGGCCCTAGAGATTAAATTGGAGAGTTTTGCATTTTTTTATGTCGGGTTATGTTTTATCAAACACAATTTTTTGGGGAAAAAAACACAATTTTCGGACTTTTAATGCAAAAAAACCCCACACTACATAACTTATTTTTTTATATAAAGATGATGTTAAGCTGAGTAAATGCTTTTAAATTGCACCTGCCTGTACAACCACAACAAACAACATAAATTTTACTATCTATAGGTGACAGTTTAAAAGTCTTTACAGGTTACCACTTTAGATTTACAAAGAAGGTCTGGTGCTAGAATTACTGCCCATGATCTGATGTTCGAGGTGATACCTCACATGTGTGGGATGAGCGCTGCTTGTATGCAAGCTGGACTGATATGTGTGTTTGCCTTTGTGTGCAAGCACAGGGGGATGGGAGCATTTTTAATTCATTCATTCATTAATTTTTTTAACTCACTTTTATTGTTGTCCTAAGGAATGTAGACATCCCTTGACAGGTACCTTTTTATGGAGGGATCTGGGATCAAAGACACCACAAATCCCTCTTCTGCCTTTAAAAGCATTCAATCACACCAAGATCGGTGTGAGTGCTTTTATTTTTTTAAAATGGCTCTGTGTATTTATGAGTAAGCTGGAAGTAATGTCAGGTCAATGCTTTCGGTTTACCATTTAACTGAGCTGAACAAAGCTGATCCAGTCTTTGTTCCACTCCCTGACCAGCCGTCAGAAGCACTAGCTTGTCAATCAGGACTCCTGGCTCCCGTTAATGCCACGGAAGGCGGCAGGAAGGGGAGATGTCCCCTTCTGCTGCTTGTAACAGCGGTCGATTGGCTAGCTAGCTGCTCTGATATGTTATTACAAGAAAGCTGACCATTGATTATAAATAAAGTACCAGGACGATGTCTGAAACTGCAGGCATCATCCAGGTCCAACGGCTCAAACTGATGCTGAAGCTCACAGCTGGAGCTGAAGTGGGTAAGAGAGCTCTGTAGACAGAGGAAGTGAACTTCCAGGCTCGTGGTTAGAACTTGTCTCATCCACCTCTTTCCTGCCTACCCCTGCAGTGATAGATTACTACAGATGAACAAATGTTCCTGGGTTCAGGTTGTTAACAGATTCATTCATCTTGCTCAAATTTCACAAACCTTACCACAAATCCCACTGACATCTACAGGGGGCACATCTTTTTATGTAATTCCCTCAATTTGTATGCTAATAATCAAGATATTGCAAAATGGCATCAGAAGCCACAAGGGACATGTACCAAGTTCAAAATTAAAATAAAAAGCTCTCTTTTCCTACAAAGAATTGTCAGCTACAAAACATACTGATAATATGGCTGCTGTGAGCATACCCTTATGGAAGATGGCTTGGTTATCCATACCTTTAAATTATTGGCTCATGTGACTCAGTTCATAGGTGGTTCTTTGTTTTTGCAAGGAATCTGCAAAATGTTTGCAATTCGTAAGTCCTAGGGCTTGGTCAAGATAGTGGTGAACCTAAAACTCATACCTATAAATCACTGTTTCCCTCTGTGTGCAGCTGGGAGCTATTGGGCACCAGTTGGAATGGCAGCGGGTTGCCAGGCACTGGATTGTTTCCGTGTTCTAGCAGCTGGCACTGAAAGAAAGAGTGTACTGTGAGAAGGAGTTATCTCCAGCCTATCTCTGACAGTACTAGTGAAAATCTTGGAGAGAGAATATTGCAGGAGTGATCAGGTGAGTAATCACCAATGAGGGGGAGGGATGGGGGTTACTTTTCACTGCCATGGCCACCAAATTGAGGAGTTAACTTTCACTGACATGGCCACCAATGAAGGAGGGGGAAGGGGTGGTTAACATTCACTGCAACTGACCACCAAGGTAGGGGAGTTAAATTTTACTTCCAAGACCACCAATGCAGTGGGGAGGGGGTTAACTTTCACCGCCACTGATTACAATGCAGGGCAGTGGGGGAATTTGATTTCACTACCAGCAAACATCAGTGTGGGAGGGTTAATAGTACTAACACCAGTGCTGAAGGCTATTATTGCATCTATTGACACACATTTTTGGGGTTATTATTGTGTTCACTGACACCAATGATAGGGTTTATAACTGCACTCACTGACACCAGTTTTGGATATTGTTATTGCACTCACTGACATCAGTGCTAGTGGTTATTATCATGCCCACTGACACCAATGTTGGGGGTTATAATTGCACCCACTGACACCAATGTTGGGGGTTATAATTGCACCCACTGACACCAATGTTTCATTGTTATTATTGTGTCCACTGACACCAATGTTGGGGATTATTATTACCTCAACTGACACCAATGCTGGAGGTTATTATTACTACCATTGACATCAATGCTGGGGTTATTGTACTCCTTCACTGTGCATTGCAATATGCTGAATAAAATATAGCAGTACTGGAATTTGGGGCCATTAGATGCATTATAGTCCATGGCCTGCCTAACCTGAGTCAATGCTCAAAAATGTGCTGCTAGTGAGTGGCCCTCTGGAAGTGTCAGGGGCTCACACTTGAGGTGACAACCACTGTTATAGATTAACAACATCGTGATCCATTGAGTGCTTATTACAGATAGTCATATATCAGTATTTTTTAACTAACGTTTAGGGGCATCAGGCATTTTTGTTTTTTTTTAAGACTTGTAAATGCCCCTCCATGTTATCCTAAGTATCCATGCATACCTATTTTAATAAGCTTTTAGTGGCAGGGGCTTTTATAAGCATGAAAAAATCCAGTGCCATTGCATCCAGGAGCAGCAGTGTTTTGGCAGAAAAAACACTTGACACGTTAAACGCCCCTATACGTATGTACGGCTTAGCACTTGAAATTCATTTCAATGGGCAGAAAAAATTATTATTACCATCATCAGATACTTTTACAAGCATCAGGCATTTTTTTCTGCTGCTACCAAGAGGAGGAGCATTTTTAAAATGTCCTGTATGCATGAGGCCTTAGAAGTAGTCTGTTGCTGAATACGTGCTGTATATATAGAGTATGTAAGTGTTGATAGTGAAGTATAGTGGAGGTTCCTCGCAGGTCTGGGGCTGCATTTCTGCCAAAGGAGTGGGGGATTTGGTCAGGATCAATGGTGTCCTCAATGCTGAGAAATACTTATTTATCATGCCATACCATTAGGGAGGCATGTTATTGGCCCTAAATGTATTGTGCAACAGGATGACCCCAATCATACAGCCAAAGTCATGAAGAACTATCTTCAACGTAAAGTAGAACAAGGAGTTCTGGAAGGGATGGTTTGTCCACACAGAGGACTGAGCTCAACATCATACAGTCTGCCTGGGATTACATGTAGAGACAGAAGGATTTGAGGAAGCCCACACCCACAGAAAATTTGTGGTTAGTTCACCAAGATGTTTGGAACAACCTACCTGCCATGTTCCTTCAAAAACTGTGTTCAAGTGTACTTAGAAGGATTAATGCTGTTTTGAAAGCAAAGGGTAGGCACATCAAATATTAATTTTGGGGGCTATATTAAAAAAGTCATTGTACCTATACCCAATATTAAATACTAATACCAGTAAAATAGTGCAAATGCATCCCATACACATAAACCAACTGGTGTAGCATAAAAATCAGATACATAATTGCAAATATATACTGTAAGTTATTTAATGTAAACAGTCCTTAAATATATAAACAGTTCATTCCAGCCAGTGTCCTCTGTTTTTCAGCTTGTTACAATAATTGTCCTACACCTTGTACATGCAGTGCACCTAGTGTAATTTATAAGTAAATTACTCACCAGACCATTATGACCTCTTTAGTGTAAAGAAGGTCATTCAGAGCTTGTATCTGAGATCCATTGCCACCCAAGGGGGATATGGTATCTCTGCCCAGTAGTTACTCCTTCCACTCCATCATTCCACCACAGAAAACCAAGGAAAAATACTAATATAGTGTAATACTTTATTTATATATTTAAGGACTGTTTACATGAAATCACCTCTTTACTTGCACTTATGTATTTTAAGGATATTTATTATTATTATACAGCATTTATATAGCGCCAGAAGGTTTGCTCAGTGCTGTACATTATAGTGGGGGACAGAACATGAGACAATACAGTAACAAAACAATACATGAGGGGTTCGAGGGCCCTGCTCTTTCGAGCTTACAATCTAGGAGGGAGGGGATAGTGGTACAGGAGGAAGTGGCTGTGGGGGATGGAGTGGTAGGAGGAGTGGAGGAGATCGGCTGTTAAGTGAGGGTGGGGTAGTCTTCCCTGAAGAGATGGGTTTTCAGGGTACGCCTAAAGGTGAGGAGGGTAGGTGACAGTCTGATGGATTGGGGTAGTGAGTTCCAGAGGATGGGGGAAGTCCTGGAGAAGTCCTGCAGTCGGGTGTGGGAGGAGGAGACCAGGGAGCTAGAAAGTAGGAGGTCTTGTGAGGAGCGAAGAGTACCAGTTGGGTGGTATTTGGGTATCAGGTCGATGAGATAGTTTGGGGCAGCGTTATGGATGGCTTTGTATGTCAGTGTTAGTATTTTGAATCTAATGCGTTGGGCAATCGGAAGCCAGTGGATGGAATGACAGAGGGGGGTGGCAGAAGTGGAGCGGTTGGTAAGGTGGATGAGTCTGGCCGCTGAGTTCAGGATAGTCTGAAGCGGGGATAGCCTGTGTTGGGGTAGGCCGGTGAGAAGGGAGTTGCAGTAGTCCAGACGTGAGATAATGAGGGAGTGAAGGAGTGGTTTAGTATTGTCTGGGGTTAGGAACGTACGTATTTTGGAGATGGTGCGGAGGTGGAGCCTGCATGAGTTTGCCAGTGATTGGACATGGGGTTGGAAGGACAGGTTTGAGTCTAGAATGACACCTAGGACTTTGGCTTGCGGGGTGGGACTGATGGTGGCGTTGTTGGTCATGATGGAGAGGATGGGGGGAGGTGCGGGCTAGGGGGAAAATTAGGAGCTCGGTTTTGGAAAGGTTCAATTTTAGGAAATGGAGCGACATCCAGTCTGATATGTCGTTCGGTGGGTGGGCGATACAGGCGGAGACTGAAGGGGTGAGGCGTGGGGTGGAGAGGTAAATTTATCAGCGTAGAGGTGATAGTTGAAGCCGTGGGAGTGTATCAGTTTGCTGAGGGAAGAGGTGTAGATGGAGAAGAGAAGGGGCCCGAGGACAGAGCCTTGGGGGACCCCAACAGAGAGGGAGAGAGAGGGGGAGGTGGTAGCATTATAGGTAATGCTGAAGGAGCGTTGGGATAGATAGGAGGAGAGCCAGGAGAGAGTGGAGTCTCTGATGCCATGGGAGTGTAGTTTATTAAGGAGGAGGGGGTGGTTAACTGTGTGGAAGGCCGCGGAAAGGTCGAGGAGTAGGAGGAATGAGTAGTGGCCATTAGCTTTGGCGGTTAGCAGGTCGTTAGTGATTTTTTGTAGGGCGGTTTCGGTGGAGTGTAGGGGACGGAAGCCTGACTGTAGTGGATTGAGGAGGTTGTTGTCAGTGAGGTGGGAGCTTAGGCGATTGTAGACTAAGCGCTCAAGGAGCTTGGATGTAAATGGCAGCAGGGAGATGGGTCTAAGGTTGTTCAGGTCGGTGGGGTCCAAGGAGGGTTTTTTGAGTATGGGGGTGATGTGTGCATGCTTTAGGAAGGAGGGGAATGCGACAGTAGAAAGGGAAAGATTGAAGATGTGGGTGAGGGAGCGTAGGATGGAGGAGGAGGGTGACCGGAGGAGTTGTGTGGGGACAGGGTCAAGGGGGCACGTGGTGAGGCAGACTTCTGAGAAGACCTTAGTGACCTCCTTAGTGGTTGCAAGGCTGAAGGAGCGGAGTGTTGGGGAGGTTATAGTGTGCGGGGTGTTAGGTGTGGTGGGGGGCTGGGCAGTTGCGAGATCAGGGGAGGGGAGAGTTGATGGGGTTATAGTGGGAGGGAGGCTAGGTGGGGAGGTAGATTGAGCATTGGCGATATCCTTACGGATTGCGTCAATCTTATTTTGGAAGTGATTGGCAATCTCGTGGGCGGTGAGTGAGGTACTGGGTGGAGGTGGGGGAGGGGAGAGTAGGGAGTTGAAAGTGGAGAAGAGCCGGTGAGGACAGGTGGAGAGGGTGTTGATGAGGGTTATGAAGTAGGCTTATTTGGTGGCGTGAAGGGAGGAGGTGTAGGTGAGGAACGCATATTTGTAGAGGGAGAATGCTCGAGGGGATCTGGTTTTGCGCCATAATCGCTCCAGCGTGCGACTGCGTCATTTAAGATTTTTAGTGTGGTCGTTCTGCCAGGGTTGAAGCGGTCGGAGTCTAATGCTACGTGTGGTTAGGGGTGCTAAGGAGTCTAAGGCAGCTGACAGTGAGTCGTTATACGCAGTAGTGGCCAGGTCAGGGCATGACAGTGGAAGGATACTGTCATACAGACCAGGGGCGCACTGACCATTTGGAAACTCGGGCATGAGATGCCCCTGGTACCCTTTTCATAGGTTTTTTTGAGTTTGGGCAAGGACACAGGGGCCCCATGATCCCCTATTGCCCGGGGGCCCCATGAGTTGTCAGTCTGCCCTTGGTACAGGCAGTCAGCTGCAGAGTAGAGAGGGGCCGGGGGCCAGGTTCAGGTTGTGAAGGTTACGGCTGGTGATGGTTTGACGTTTGGGAGGGGAGGTGTTAGAGGACGGGGAGACAGAGAACATAATGAGGTTGTGGTCAGAGAGAGGGAAAGAGGTGTTTGTGAGGTTGTGGAGGGTGCTGAAATGGGAGAAAACGAGGTCCAGGGTGTTCCTGTCAGTGTGGGTGGAGGACTGTGTGCACTGTGTGAGTGCAAAAGAAGAGGTTAAGTGGAGGAGTTGGGATGTAGCCGGGTTGTTGACCAATTGATTTCTTTTCGTATGTGAAGCATTTGCACTATTATACTGGTATTAGATACATTATTGGGTATAGGTACAATAAAAAATTTTATATAGCGCCCCCCCACACTTTTTTTCTACTTATTTTGTTTTCAGTGTAAACATACACATTGGGAGGTAGCATTTTATTGTTTAGCATTTACACTGTGGCACAGTTTTTTCCTTAATTAATAAACTATAAAACACATCTATTTCTGAAAAGCATTGTTAATATACAGCGCATGTGTGTGTGTATATATATATATCTCAAGTCAGTTAAACTCCTGGGATATTGATCTGGTTAGTTAAGTAGCAGAGGGAGTTGTTAATCAGTTTCAGCTGTTTTGGAGTTAATTAAATTAACAACAGGCGCACTAGATGGGCAACAATGAGATGACCCCCAAAACAGAAATGGTTTTACAGGTGGAGGCAACTGACATTTTTTTTTCTCTACTCAACTATTTTTCACTAGTTTTGCATTTGGCTAGGGTCAGCGTCACTACAGGTAACATGAGGCAATACCTGGACCCTACAGAGGTTGCACAGGCAGTTCAACTCCTCCAGGATGACACATCAATATTTGTCATTGCCAGAAGATTTGTGGTGTCTCCCAGCACAGTGTCAAGAGCATGAAGGAAATTCCAGGAGACAGGCAGTTACTCTAGAAGAGCTGGACAGGGCTGTAGAAGGTCCTTAACCCATCAACAGGACCGGTATCTGCTCCTTTGTGCAAGGAGGAACAGGATGAGCACTGCCATAGCCCTACAAAATGACCTCCAGCAGGCCCCTGGTGTGAATGTCTCTGACTAAACAATCAGAAACAGACTTCATGAGGGTGGCCTAAGGGCCCGACATACTCTAGTGGGCCCTGTGCTCACTGCCTGGCACCATACAGCTTGATTGGCATTTTCCATTGAACACCAGAATGGGCAGGTCCACTACTGGCACCCTGTGCTTTTCACAGATGAGAGCAGGTTGTCCCTGAGCACATGTGACAGACATGAATGTGTCTGGAGAAGCCGTGCAGAATGTTATGCTGCCTGTAATGTGGTTCAGCATGACTGTTTTGATGGTGGGTCAGAGATGGTCTGGGGAGGCATATCCATGGAGGGATACACATACCTCTACAGGCTAAACAAGAGCACCCTGACTGCCATTAGGTATCGGGATGAAATCCTTGGACACATTGTCAGACCCTATGCTGGTGCAGTGTGTACTGGGTTCCTCCTGGTGCAAGACAATGCCCGGTCTCGTGGCAAGAGTATGCAGGCAGTTCCTGGAGGATGAAGGAATTGATACCATTGAATGGCCCCCATGCTCACCTGACCTAAATCCAATAGAACACTTTTGGGATATCATGTTTCGGTCCATCCGACGCCACCAGGTTGCATCTCAGACTGTCCAGGAGCTCAGTGATACCCTGGTCTAGATCTGGGAGGAAATACCCCAGAATACCATCCGTCATCTCATTAGGAGCATCCCCAACATTGTCAGGCATGCATAAAAGCCATACAAACTACTAAGTAACATTTTGAGTTGCTGCAATGAAATTTCAGCAAAATGGACTAGCCTGCTGTATAATTTTTCACTTTGATTTTCAGGGTGTCTTTGAATTCAGTCCTCTGTAGGTTGATAATTTTCATTTCCATCAAACGATGGAGCATCCTTATGTTCCTAACACATTACCCAGTCCATATCAGTATAGATATCCAGCATGATATTTTTCCCCATTGAGATCTGATGTGTTTTCAAAGTGTCCCTTTAATTTTTTTGAGCAGTGTATATATATATATATATATATATATATATATACACACACATACATACACACTTCATTCTATATTTTTATAGCATTTTTACATTTGTGCATTGCAGCCCTGAAAGTAGAAAAATTGAAACACACATTTTTAGATTTACCATTCTTACACAAAAAATTAACTTGGTAACGTGATATCCTTTTAATCAGAAGACTTTGTTAATAATATTTTGGGTAAATATCTGAGTATGCACAAATATGTAAAATTTACTTAGGAAAATATTCCAAAAAATACTTTTTCCCCAATTTTTCTATATTTCTTCCTAATTATAACTTTCAAAATAAACATGGGTTAACCCTTCGTACCCTCTGAAAACTATCACGAAAACTATGTTCAAACTTGTAAATACAGTATACTGTATTTCACAGGTGAACTTTTGCTAAATGGTAAAGTTACATAGTTAGTCTGGCTGAAAAAAGACAAAAGTTCATCTAGTTCAACCATAAAAAAAAAAAAAGTTATAATCCTTTACCCACATTTGATCCAGAGGAAGGCAAAAAAAAACCCAGCAAAGCATGATCCAATTTGCTCCTGCAGGGAAAAAAATTCTCTCCTGATCCCTCGAGAGGCAATCGGATATTCCCTGGATCAACTTCACCTATACATGTTAGCATCCAGTTATATTTTGTGTGTCTAAGAAAGAATCCAGGCCTTTTTAAAAGCAATCTACTGAGCTAGCCAGAACCAACTCTTGAGGGAGTCTATTCCACATTTTCACAGCTCTCACTGTGAAGAAACCTTTCTGTGTTTGTAGATTAAATTTCTTTTCCTCCAGACGTAAAGAGTTCCCCCTTGTCCTCAGTGATGATCTCAGGGTGAATAGCTCTACACCAAGTTCACTATATGAACCACTGATGTATTTATATATGTTGATCATATCCTCCCTTAATCTCCTCTTCTCTAGAGAGAATAAATTCAGTTCCTCTCATCTTTCCTCATAGCTGAGCTCTTCCATGCCTCTTATCAGTTTGGTTGCCCTTCTCTGTACTTTCTCCAGTTCCCCAATGTTCTTTTTGTGAATTGGTGCCCAAAACTGAACTGCATATTTCAGATGAGGTCTTACTAATGATTTGTACCGGGGTAATATGATATCTCTCTCTCTGGAGTCTATACCTCTTTTACTACAAGAGAGGATTTTGCTCCCCAGACCATGCAGAGCATGAATCATTAACCATTAATCTTTGAATACGATCTTTTAGCCAGTTTTCTCTCCATTTACATACAGATTTTTCCAAGCCTGAAGACTTTACCTTACACATTAGCCATGTGTGGGGAACTGTGTCAAACTCTTTTGCAAAATCCAAGTATACCACGTCCACCGCAACCCCTCTGTCCAAGGTTTTGCTTATCTCCTCATAAAAAGAAATTAGATTTGTTTGACAACTTCTGTCTATCACGAATCCATGCTGTCTGTTGCTTAAAATATTTTTTATCAGCAAGAACTCATCTATGTGGTCCTTTATTACACTCTCCAGTATCTTCCCATCTATAGAAGGTAAACTAACAGGTCTATAATTACTTGGTAAAGATTTTGACCTCTTTTTAAATATTGGCACCACATTGGCCTTACGCCAAAACAGTGGTACTATGCCAGTCATTAAAGAGTCCCTAAAAATGAGAAACAATGGCTTTGAAATGACAGAGCTCAATTCTGTAAGGACCCGTGTGTGTGTGTGCCATCCGGTCCAGGTGCTTTATTCACCTTTATTCTGTCTAAATTAGTAAAGCCATAGCAGTTAATGTTTTTCCTACCACAAGAAAACAAAATCACAGTTCTTCCAAAAGAGTACTTGCAAACTGCTGATTATACTCAGTTTCCCCACAAATGGGGATACAGTGCTTTCTCACTGTAGAACTTTGCATCATAAACAATGTTTTCTCTCCACACTGTAATAATTGAATAGGCAACCAGAACTAATTTGATGGCATACTGCCCAAACATGCCCCTTAGGCATGCTCTGCCTTCCCACAGCAGGATGGACCTCATTCAAATTGCTATTCACCTCCAGACTCTTCTTCCATTGTGTAACACACAGTCGTTCACCCAGGAGTATACTATGAACACAGGGGTTTATTTTACTAAAGGCAATTAGATTGTGGCCTTTGCAAAGTGCAATTGCAAAAGCAGTTGCTCCAGAGCTTAGTAAATGAGCAGAAGCTCTGCTGACTTCCATCATCCAATCATGTGCAAGCAAAATGCTGTTTTTTTTTCTTTGCATGTGAGTGGGTATTCTTGGCAAAGGGAATCTTTACCTCATTTACTAAGCTCTGAAGCAACTGCACTTGCAAAGTGCACACTCTATTTGCCTTTAGTAAATCAAACCCTCAGTGTTAAACATAGTATAAATAGTAATATTCTGACCTGAGTTTCATCCCAAAAGACTTCCTCCAGTTACAGTATATTTCACAAAATATGCCATCATCTTTAAAATCCACATAACCAGCACTTCTCTTTCCTTCCCATCCATTAATCCTACATTCACCAAATTATAACATTTGGAACACTATTAAAACATGTTACATTTATAACTACCATATAATGAGACATCAAAAGGCACAGCGTGAGTCGCACATGCACAGTAGGAGACTAGCCGTGAAGCTGCTAGGCTTCACTTCCATTTTCCCTTACTTGCAATGCCAGCACCGGGAGCCATAGGCTAGTGAAGAACTAGCTCAGGCGACAACAGCACTGCACCCCTGGACAGTTAAGTGTACTTATATTAAAAGTCAGCAGTTACAGTATTTGTAGTTGCTGACTTATTATTTTGGGGGGAGCCTGGAGCTCCTGGAGCTTCATGGTCCGTGGATATAAAAAAAACGTGAGATTAACTTTACGTATTTCTAGGTACAAAAACTAAACTCTCTTTACTAAATTAGGCTTCAAACTCTAATTTCTACTTATAAATAACCAATAAATTCCTCTAGAGAATATTAATTTAACTTTTGATTAAAAATGAAAATGTCTATAAACCTCCAAAGCAGAAGGTTTTCCTTAAGGTTTTTTTACGTATACTGAAGATGATCCCATCTTCAAACAAAAAGTTTTGCAAAACCAGGAGAATATTTTTATGCAGTAAATTAATATTGCTATCTGTTGCTAAATCAAATTATTTGCCTCCTATCATCTGTCATGTAGTTTCCTCCGTCATGTGATATAATCATGTACAATGTCCACAGTGCACAAACATATTTCCAATTTTTGCCAAATACAAACCAGTACCAGTGGTGAGCACTGGACAGCCCATGTTTGTCAGATATGGTGATCCACCATATAGAGAGCTACCTGCTCTCACCTAAGTCTGCAGTTTAAAAGTAGAACTATGGTCCCCCATTAAACATGTTCCAGCACTTAATTTTAGTGCACTTACACTTGCAATTAGTCTTCTTAAAGTCCCACAAATATATGTTGATTCTGCTAGTAAAGTCGACCTAATGCAGCTTCCTGTAATGGTGTGGCAACATTCTGCACTGCTCCTGAATTCAGAGCAGAGTTGCCATGCTTATGAAGCCTGCTTGCATTACAGTGGGATGAAAAAATGTTGCCAGGGGTGTGGCTATCAGCATTGTCACTGCTGATTCACATGGCTGTAGCCTGCCACTCAGCAACTGGCCACACCAGGTTGTTTACTAAACCTGGAAAGTGCAAAAGCTGGTGCAGCTCTGCAGAGAAACCAATCAGCTTTTCCTCCTACAAGCTTCAACCAGTGCTTGGCTGGACACTGATAGAAGTCACAAAACTGCTGTAACTGCTGATGAAAAAAGAACTGCATGGAGACGAAAAAATAGAGGAATCGCACCCTATGAGAGGAGATTTATTCCATAGTATATGTCGCATTCCATGGATATCTTGTAACAGGAGTTCTTAACAAGCAGGTTCCAAAGGAGGTGAACCGCAAGCTTTAATAGCCTAATTGCAGGCTACCTATGAGGTGAGCGCATATCTTCACTTGAGGGAGGAGTCACAAGCAGTCACCGATTTAATGCTATTGAAGATTTTTCCAGCACAAAGTCACTTTTTGGGACATTAATTTCATATATTATATATAATTATATATATATACATATATTATTTTTATATATTTTTTTTATATTCTTGTTTATTTATCACTGCCCTATGCACATGGTTTATCTGAGTTGATTCAGAAGATTCAAAAGTATAAGTATTTATGTTTATTAATACACATTAATAATTCTTTTTATATATATTGATTGAAGGGTTGAGAGCGCAACACTATATATATATTTTCAACTGGCCACACCTGCCCACTACTTTCTGAATTGACAGCACTAAGTCTATTATTGAAACCTTCCCACTGTAGACTGTGGTGTCTGGAATTGGCAGTGTATGTGACACAAATGAAGATTTTTTGAAGATGTTTTGAGGCTTGGCAACACATAGTAACTGGATTTGGTACTTCAATAGACTTTCATACAGGAGCCTTAGGCTGGCCATACGTGGATCAATTTTTTTTTTTGATAAATCAACTGATTTGATTTCCCCATCCACAAAAACTAGATGGATGGAGGAATCCTCCCCTCTGTGTTATTGTATTCTGACAGTGAGGATTGCTCATTGTCAGAATACACTGATCAGCGCTAATCAAAGGAAAATTTTCCAATAAGCCGGTTTGAGAGAATTTGATCATTAGATCAACTTCTCTGTAATGAGAACGGCCATAGATGGATCAAAATTAGTCTGGTCCCTGCTGAACCAGCCAAATTTTGATCCATCTGTGGCAAACTTTAGTTGCACTTTAAGTATTGGTTGCCTTGTAAAAAAAAATATAAAGTCACTGTAATTGCTATACTTTAGCTGTAGTGATAAAAGTATGTCCCTGGGTTGCACTAAAGACAGAACAATTCCCTTCAGGCAATTGTATTGTGATTTTGTTTTAGGAAGGTTTATCATTTAAGGGTTCAGTCGGGTAGCAAGATTACTGGAACTCCGTTGCTTATGAAAACTTACAGTTAGGTCACAGGCTGCATACAAAAGACCAAAGCCAATGGCTTATTTAATGGCAAGTAATTTTTTTTTCAGGCCATTACATACAATCTCCAGTTCACTGCAAAAGCTGTCATTCTCAATCTGAGCTTAGTTTCTCTGAACAAATACAAGTATAACACAGTAATGTTTTGCTGTTGGCCTATATCATTTTGTCTTGTTTGGTGCTGAGATTGGGCTATCATTTACAGCAGGTAAAATACACTATTGATTTTCACTACATGGGGTGGAAAAAACATATTGGGTCTCAACAACAGGAACCATATAAATTAGTTAGAGACCTAATGGAAAGAAAAACAATAAACAAAAGAGTTAACAATACTGAGAGGCTTTCCCCTGGAAAATTCATCTTTATACTCTTGCTATAAGACATAACAGCTTTTTCATGAGAAAAAACATCAGATTTGGACTTCTTTAAACTAAGACATTATTTGGTAAGTATTTAGAATATACAAAATAATTCCTCTGTGTTCATCCATCTCTTACATCTTTATAGGGGGTTGTATTAGTCTCTTCTGTGCAAATATATTGATATTATTTTTCCAGTACTCCTTTTACATAGGCACTACTAAACTCAGAAAGATACGGCTAATATTACAAGTGTTATTCACTTGCACTAATCTGTATTTGCAGCAACTGTGGATACAACAGGAGCACTATGCTTTGAAAAAATCTATATAGGATACTCCACTTGAGCTTTGCTAAAAGCAGGAGGATGATGTGGTGCATCAGGTACTTCAATGACACACGTGAACATGTGACCATTGGAAGTTTTCTCATTGAGAAATGCAAAAAACGTTCTGACTCATTCAGCATTTTGTGAAATAGATAAAAGTACTCCTTAATGGGGTCTTCTTTATTGCCCATTGACATTTGGCATGCTAGAAAACTCCCACACTTCAACTGGTTAATTTATTCCTAGAAAACATTGTAAGCAAGACTTTACTTCTCAAACTTCCCTAAGCCCCGCACTCACTCCTAGGGCATCAAAAGTACAGAATAGTCAAGAGCACTAGTTTGTTGTTTTGATAAAGGGCCCTTTTACAGTATGTCTTGTTAGGTCTGTCCCTAATAAAACATAGCAAATTCTGATGCGAAGCAGTCCCTTGCTATAATAATACTATACTATAGGTTATGTGTGTGTGTATGTGGGTGGGGGCATCACTTTTTAATCACTAGGGGACCGCCCACAGTACATATACGCACCTTCAGGCTTTCAAAGTGGTCATTGGATTTCAGGCTCCTGTATGTGGCTAGGCTCCCAAAAAAACTAACAAAAGTGGTATCCCAATACTAAGTAAAAGTAGCAGCATGTGTTTTGGGGTGTAACTCCACATATACCCAAGGCTAATGCGAGAAATATATAATTTAAATGACAACTTTGTGTAAAAAAAAATGTTTTTGTCATTTTCCAGAAACGTATGGAAAAAAAAAAAATCTTCCATGGACTCAAGATGCCTCTCAGCAAATAGCTTAGGGTGTCTACTTTCTGAAAAGGGGTCATTTGGGGTTGTTTGTACTATCCTGGTATTTTAGCACCTCAAGAAATGTGATGGGCAGTCAGAAAATAAAAGCTGTGTAAATTCCATTATCTATACTATAGTTTGTAGATGCTATAACTTTTACACAAAGCAATCAATATACACTTATTGGGATCTTTTTTAACCAAAAACATGTAGGAGAATACATTTTGGCCTACATTTATGATGCAATATTAGTTTTTTTGGATCTTTTTTATGACAGAAATGAGAAAATATCGTTTTTTAAAAAAAAAAAAATTTTTTTTCTCAAAATTGTTTTGTTTATAGCGCCAAAAATAAAAAGCGCACAGGTGATCAAATACTACCAAAAGAAAGCACTATTTATGTGAAAAAAAGAACATACATTTCATTTATGTACCGTATTGCATAACTGCGCAATTGTCAGTTAAACTAGTGCAGCACTGTATAGCAAAAAAATGGCGTAAATTGCAATATCTATACCATAGTTTGTCGACGCTATAACTTTCACAGAAAGAAATCAATATACACTTATTAGGATTTTTTTTTGCCAAAAACAGGTAGAAGAATACATTTAAATATTGTTATTCTTCAAAATTTTTGGTCTTTTTTGTTTATAGCTTGAAAAATAAAAAGCGCACAGGTGCCCAATTACCACCAAAAGAAAGCTCTATTTGTGTGAAGAAAAGGACGTACATTTTGTTTGGGTACAGCATGCATGATCACGCAATTATCAAATGAATTAGTGCAGTGCCGAGTAGCAAAAAGAGGCCTGGTCATTAAGGGGGGTATATCCTCTAGAGAGCAAGTGGTTAAAATATTTTGTCTTAAACCATAACAAAGGAACCAGGCACAATGGGACAAACTTTAAATGCAAAAAAAAGCTATTTTGATATTCAGGTCCAGGTGAGATATAAATCTGGATGTTAATAACTTGTCTTAAGTTCCTCTACTGGCTTATTTATGCTTTCTGGAACTGTAATGTGGTTTAATTGGAGGGTTACAACAGGCAAGTAGATTAAAAACACTGTGGAGTGGAGAATTTTCCAGTGACAGCTCCAACCTGGAATACGTACTTTGATTCTGGCTTAACATTATACAGTGCCTTTAAAAAGTATTCATACCCTTGAAATTTTTTCATGTTACAGCCAAAAACGTAAATGTATTTTATTGGGATTTTATGTGATAGACCAACACAAAGTGGCACATAATTGTGAAGTGGAAGGAAAAGGATATATGGTTTACAAATTATTTTACAAATAAATATCTGAAGAGTGTGGCGTGCATTTGTATTCAGCCCACCGAGTCAATACTTTGTAGAACCACCTTTCGCTGCAATTACAGCTGCAAGTCTTTTTGGGTATGCCTCCCAGCTTTGCACATCTAGAGAGTGAAATTTTTGCCCATTCTTATTTGCAAAATAGCTCAAGCTCTGTCAGATATAATGAAGAGCATCTGTGAACAGCAATTTTCAAGTCTTGCCACAGATTCTCAATTGGATTTAAGTCTGGACTTTGACTGGACCATTCTAACACATGAATATGCTTTGATCTAAACCATTTAATTGTAGCTCTGGCTGTATGTTTAGGGTCATTGTCCTGTTGGAAGGTGAACCTCCGCCCCAGTATTAAGTCTTTTGAAGAAAAGCATCCCCACAACATGATCCCGCCACCATGTTTCACGATGGGGATGGTGTGTTCAGGGTGATGTGCAGTGTTAGTTTTCACATTGCATTTTGCTTACAGGCAAAAAGTTCAATTTTCATCTCATCTGACCAGACCATCTTCTTCCACATGTTTGCTGTGTCCCCCACATAGCTTCTTGCAAACTGCAAGTGGGACTTCTTATGGCTTTCTTTCAACAATGGCTTTCCTCTTGTCTCTCTACCGTAAAGGCCAGATTTGTGGAGTGCACGACTAATAGTTGTCCTGTGGACAGATTCTCCCACCTGAGCTATGGATCTATGCAGCTCCTCCAGAGTTACCATGGGCCTCTCGACTGCTTCTCTGATTAATGCTCTCCTTGCCCAGCCTGTCAGTTTAGGTGGATGACCATGTCTTGGTAGGTTTACAGTTGTGCCATACTCTTTCCAGTTTCAGATGATGGATTGAACAGTGCTCCATAAGATGTTCAAAGCTTGGAATATTTTTTTAGAAACTAACCCTGCTTTAAACTTATTCACAACTTTATCCCTGCCTTGTCTGGTGTGTTCCTTGGCCTTCATGATGCTGCTTGTTCACTAATGTTCTCTAACAAACCTCTGAAAGGCTTCACAGAACAGCTGTATTTAAGTGGATTCTATTTACTAATTAGGTGACATCTGAAGGCAATTGGTGCCACTAGATTTTAGTTGGGGGTATCAGAGTAAAGGATTTTTTTTAAACTCCAGGAGTGTTAGAGTATAAGTCACCCAAAAATGAGCAAAAATACAGTTTCAGACTTCTCTTTTGGTAAAGTATACAGTTGGCCCTTTAAAATTAGCTAAACAAAACCCAGGCCCTTTGAAATTTATCACATGTACCTTAATGTTCACCTACATTAGCATCTACTCAGCACCCTAGGTCACTCTTCAGCACAGAAGCCTTCTCCTAAGATGCTCCTTTCTTCATGCTCTGCTCTCTTTGGATGTACCATCCAGTGGGACAGCAAAAACCCTTCAGGCCTAAAAGCACAGGCAAATCTCTTTTTCCTCAGACCCAAATTCATCCTTTAGCATCACCTCTCCAGGCATCAGGCCTGGGTGACCAGGAGGCAAAGATTTTCAAAAAATCCTTCAGAAAAAGAAAGAAAATAAATATTTATAACTCGTGACCTTCTTTGTCCTTGCTCTGTCTACCAGAGAACACTCTCTAATTGTAGGCAGAGGCAAACAATAGTCTGAATTTAGGGGAAACCAAATTAACCCAGAAACAACAATCATAGCCCTGGCTGACTTCAACCTAGCATACCCACTAAATTTAAACTAGGGACACGCCAGCGTATCCACTGATGGGTGCTTTGATGCCAGGATAAAATGTGATGGCTGTTTGAATGTATAAGCATGAATTGTAAGATGTTTAGAGTGTACTAGAATGATTGAAAGGGTGTTCTCTCTGAACAACTGCTGTGTGCCACACATTTAGGATTGCTACATTCTATATATCTGTTACATCTTCCACACAGCTCCAATCTGAACAATGCACTCAGTGTTATATAACACATACTGCTAATCATGGCAGTGCTGTCAGGCAGAACAAACCAAAGTTCCTCATATTACTGGGTATTCTAAATAGCACCTTTTTCCCGGAGGAACTGGGTTGACGTGGCTACACCCCTTTAGCACCTGATAGATAAATGCATGTACAAGCTATTGTACAGGTATATCTTTTTTTTATATAATATCATCATGTAGTCAGGTGCCTGGCTAAGCATGGAGAGTGATATAAACACTGGCTGCAGCTGCTCTTTGTAGCTGCTGCCCTGCAATGCTATACTGGTTAACATCAATATCAGCAAGAAGAGAGAGCTACTGAGCAGGAAAAGTTCAGTAAACTGAGTGAGGCAGCACTGCACTGTGGGAAATGTAGACCAGAGGAACCTTATTGCTGCCTGCATACTTAAATGGGACTATTTTCATGTAAACCAATGGTACAATAGGGACCCAATGCTAGCTGGCTGAAGAGTTGGGACTAAAGACTGTCCCTTTACAGCTGGGGAAGGAAAGAACAGAATGCTGGACTCCTAGAAAGCAGCTTGGGTATCAGAGAGCAAAAGTGGCTTCAGCCTGGCCCCACCTAGGCTTTGCTCCCTGACATGCCCTGCATTGCAGACAGGGTTCATTCAAAAGGAGGGACATGCCAGAGAGCATAGCCTGGATGTGGAGCTAGGCTGAAGCCACTTATAGTATCTGATACCCGGTCTGCTTTCTAGGAGTGCGGCATACTGTTCTTTCCTCCCCCATGTGTGCATTGAGCCAAGATGGGCTTTTCTGATGCCAGCATCCTACCAAAGTGTGAGTACTGGTCTTATGACTATTTCCTGGTACTAACTCACAACCAAGGTAAAGGTATCTGCAAATATGTTCCTGTAAGTGCTTGCAGTCACTTTCACTCAACCAGGTGTGTCAGAGGGGCCAAGGTTGTTCTTGGATCTAAGTGCATAACAGAAACAAGACATCCCTGTGCTGAAATCCCAATAGCTTGTACATGCATTTATATATCAGGTGCTAAAGGGGTGTAGCCACATGTTAACATTAGAAATCATGGAGGAACCCTCTGCACGCTGCTAATTGCCCTTCCCAGAAAATATTGCAATAAAAAATAGGGATTTTTAGTTCACACATATTGCAATGTATGTTTAAGCTGGGCAACTGCATCAAAGTACTACCTCTATGGCCAGTCTTACTCTGCTCTGCCAACGCAAATGCTACTTTGGACAAAATGCCAACCTGGGGCAAAGAGACACAAAGTGGAGGAGAGCTACTAGGTTTACATCTGTCTTCTAACCTACTATGCAACAGAAACAAGATATACCTGTGCTCTATTCCCAATAGCTTGTACATGCATTTAACTATAAGGTGCTAAAGGGGCGTTGCCACATATTAACACTGGAAATCCTAGAGGAACCGGTTGACATGTGGATACACCCCTTTAGCACCTGATAGATAAATTAAGGTACAAGCTATTGTACAGGTATATCTTGTTTCTGTTCGATAGTAAGTCAGTAGCCAGACCTAAACCTAAAACAATGGCTGCAGCCACTGGATTGTGTGTAAAACCCCCCGCTGTAAGTTCTGTATGACGAATGGACCTGACAGCAAAAGGGTTAAATTAGACATGGAAACATGGACCCTTCCAAGGAGCAGCCACTACCCTCTTCCATTCTCATACATAGTAACTGATACTAAATATTGGAGGGTCCATTCACTTCACCTTTTCAGACAGGAATATGTATTTCAGGATTAGTGAATATGTTAAGGCCACACGTGGTTGTGAATAGCATTGACTATGCTCTGGATTTTGTTTGCTGCCTTAACAAATGAACAGAAGCTTTCAGTTTCAGAGAAAGGGAGAAAAAATGTTGAGGATCTGGGTACCAGAACTTATTGTTCCCTTTGCCCCCAGACTGAATTCCTTTCAAATAAAGTCTGTAGCTTCTCTCCAGCAGGGATTCTAATCTGCTCATGTTTACATCCACATTTACAGCTGTTACCAGAATTATATATTTGTTATGCTCATTCATGCTGCGAGGCATTGTATACATGAATGGTAAGATATTATAAAATAAACATATATACGCATACATGCATAATGCTATTGAAAACTAATAGCTGTAGCTTAATAACACAGGCAACCTGCTGATACCACTTACAAACAGAAGTGCTTCAAAAGTAACCTGAACTTTAATGTGTTTTATAAATCTGAAAACACATTTATATGTAATAATAAAAACAGTTGACAAACTAGAATAGAAAGACACCCAGAATATAATTTCTTCATGAAATGCAAATAACATTGCTATATGCTGTATATAGCGGGATGTAACATATTAGAGTGTAAAACGTAGAATGGATGTACATATTAAAAACAAGCTATGTTATTCTGGCACCATTAGTCCAGTCTCATGTAAAATGTCTGTTTTGAGCTGAGAAAAGCATATAAATACTTTCTAGCCTAAGGGCTCATGGACATGGCTGATTAGGGGTGTACACCACCTAGAATTGCAGATAAAGCAATTACCTGCTGTTAGGAACAGATGTGCAGCCCCTGGACACAAACAGGTCAGGTCCAGGAACACACACTAGTCCCTGGTCTCAGGCAATTGCTCCATGTGCAATTACATGTGAATAGTTATGGAAAGCAGGAGACAACATCAGCCTGTCATTGATTTGTACATGCTTCCTGTCCATGGCTATTTGGAAACACCTGGCTGTACCTGCTGCAGAAATAACCTGATCTGGGTCATGTACACCCTAATCAGCCATGTGCATGAGCCCTATTTGATAACCATTTTGATTTTTGACCCTTCAATAAAGTTAGATTTTTAAAATAAGAAAAAATAAAAACTAGTTTGAGTCCTGCCCATAACGCAATCTCCAGCCACAAAGATTGCTAAGCATGTATAAAACTATGTATGTGGATTGAAGTGTGCAAGCATGGTGTTGGAAAATGTTCATGTTGGCTACAGATCAAACAATAGAAAACTATGTTAGCCCCTAAGCCCCAATTGATCATGAGCAGCTCTGTGGCCTTTACCGTAGGGTGATTGACATTTAGCAGACATCATACCTATCTAAACAAATACTGGATATAAATCATTTTCGGAATGTAAACATAGGAGATAGTAAACCAATGCTGTGTGCTACATGTGTTTGTAGACTAGATCACACTGTACACTCGTTCCCCTTTCATACTTGCTGCTTTTGTGAAAGTGGGTTATACAGAACACATTATAACCTAACAATAAGGAACATAGCAAGTTAGTTATATTTACTAAAAACACTGCACTCAAGCAAAGAAAGCAACACAACCATTTACAGTACACTGTTAACTACAATTTCTCAGTTATAGGATTTAGTACGATGGAATAATTTTTCTTGTCCAGATGAAACTGGTTCTTTTGAAGTTGTGTGCATCACATAGCACACTGCAGCTGTGACTTACACACCCTGAAGCCCATGAAAGGTGTCAAGGCAATCTAAAGCAGCCAGTGGATCTTGTGTGAGACTGGGCATCAGCAGACAGGGAGCGTGGTTGCTGCAATGCCCTCCAATGGAAATTCAGGAGCACACAGTGGAATAGGGGGTAGGGGGGTGGGGTAAGAAAATTTCAGAGCAACACTGGTTTCCACCAAGCATCAGAATAAGAAGATGGGGTAGTAACAGCTGAGGCTGGAGTTCTTCTTTATCTGCACAGCAATAATGGGACTTGTTTCAATCCAGCAAGAGTGGTTGTTGCTTCCTGATTTGATTGGATCAGGCACATCACAGTTGGCTAAAGTCAGTGGAAATAATCTTCAGTGGACCATATTAGATCTTCTGGGGCAACATCTACTTAAATTCATGAACAACATTACAGCACATTGGTACATGATATTATAGCAAAAATTGCAATTATTTATTTATTGCAGGTATTTATATAGCATTGTCAATATACGCAGCGCTTTACATATATATTGTACATTCACATGAAAGAATATACATTATTTTCCCAAAGAAAAGGGCCTTAAAACATGTCATGTATTATTGTACTGCAGAAACCATTTAGGAAGTGAAGCATTTATCAACTAGAAAACAGACAGGGCACATTAGGTATGCATTCTTTAAATACTGAGGGCCACAAAGAACAAGCTTCTTTGTGGATCGCGACCAGGGGCGGACTGGGCCACAGGGCAAGTGCCCCCAAAGCCTCTCTAATGCCCCTACCATCACCCCAGACTTTGAGACAATTATCAAAGACAAGAAGCATCCCCGGTTTTCCAATTAGTTCTAATTTATTTCATATGTTTCAATTACCATTTATTTTATTGGGTTTTGTATTAACAGCACTTTAATTTTCACTAGCACTGTGATTACTGCACTATCCATTTTGGAAGGAAGCCATTTGTTTACGGTTTATAAAGTGCATATACATTGTAGAGTACTGCACAAGTTGTTTTGTGGGATAAATTAATAAAAAAAAAATTTAATTATTTTTGATTCGTGACTTAATGATCAAGGACAAATGTGGGTCCTGAAGTTCCACAGGTTGAGAACCACTGGTTTAAACAATATCAGGGTAATATGCCTGGATTAGATTCATTGTGGTGATAAGTACAGTAAGTCTTTATTGAGACTTATCACTATACCACTTACAAAGCACAACAAAACTGCTACATTCAGCTATTTAGGAGAACAGCATAGTACCAACACAGAGGTGAAAATAATCCCATTCATGAACATGGGTGAAAGTTTAAATGCACTTTCCTAAAACCATTTAGGAAAATGCAGAGACATCAAAAAGCCAATGTCAAGTGAAGGGTTAGAAAAAAAATATATATATTAAGACAGGACAGAAGGACAATGTAGGAGTATAAAATATAGAATATTTTTCTTATGCTACCTACTTCCAGATATTACAATTTGAATGAAGGGCTTAACAGAACCATTTTATTAACAAGAGGTTTAAGATATAATAAAGGTGTCTACATGTAATCATTGCAGTGGATATGTGGTTCTAAAGCACTGAGCATTAAGCCATTATGAGCTTCAATTTACTTTGATCTCACATAAACACTGTCTTGATCCAAAGAGATACGTTTCATGACTGCAATTCCAGTCATCAGTACAACATGGCTTTAAGGCGATCCAAAAAAATTCATCAATAAGGCTTAACAAAATTTGCATTATCAAATTGCCTTTTTTGCTTCATACTTGCTTCATGGTGTAGGCAAATGATTTGTAAACTCCATCTTCAGCATACAAAAAGGAGCAGTGTACATTATACAGTCCTCACAATATCTTTCTCACTTGTGTTCATTCATACAAATACAATGCAGAAAATGAAACTTATACATTCTCTTTTTCTACGCTTCACTGTAGCTTAGATTCTTTGCATACAAATGACCAAAAAGAAAACCGCAATGAATATTTCTCATTTTCTACTTTTTTATAACCTCTGCTGTCACTCTAAAAAGATCTGGATCTGTGAAATGAACTACTATAAAGTGCCAGCGGGAAGCTCAGTCCAGACTGATAAATAAGCCATTTTGGTTTTAGTGGAATATTTTGCCTATAAACTGCATCTAATCACAGGTGATTACAAATATCTACCCCAATAAATGTCTTTTTAATATGCTGACAGATGTTTATAATAAGCAGTAAACATTTCAAGTTGATGAATGTTCTACTGAACCAGTTAGACAAGCAGTCTTATTTATACAGACATTTAGGTCACAAAGCCTACATAGAGTCCTTTTTAACTAGTAGTGGGCCAATTGAATGTTTTATTTTTAGATCTTGACATTAACTAGAACAATATATTTAACAGAAAAAATTCAGATTTTTTCCCCACTGCCACTCAAACCTCAGGTGCTAGAGGCAAGCTGAACTGTCCATGCTCATCAACCAGAAGCAAAGAGAGAGGCCACTGCACACTGAATTTATCTCAAAAGTCTTTATTATATAAAACCTCCACAAGCATGACAATAAAAGTCTCCAATCTAGGACCGCCCCTCTGATGCATCAGTGGGTGAAATGCATCAGAGGCGGTCCTAGGTCAGGGACTGGTATTGTCATGCTTGTGGAGGATTTATACAATAATTAGTGCTTTTGTGATACATCAAGTGCGCTGCGGCTTCTCTTTGCTTCTGGAACAATATAATGCTTGTTTTGTTGTAGGAAGTTCACTGTATATGTTGCAATATGTTGTGCTCACTCAACAAATTAGCTTGTATTAATCGATTCCCTTACAGCGATGTACCAGTATGTCACTGGATTGCAAGGGTGATATCTTGGTCATTTTTTAGCTCCAGTGATTCTGCGCAAAGTAAAAGCACTGGATTACATTTGTGGGCGGTGGAAGGGGTCCAACCCCACTCCTGCCACCTCCTTTACTGGGCTTCTCCGTGCAATCAGAAAGTCTAAAGATGTGACTAGCCACATCCTGTTCCTGAGACACAGTGAGAGGAACAGATGTTGTTCTTCCCACTGTGTGACGTCAGAAACCGAAAGTGATGAGGGCTTAATCACTTATGGTTTTGGTCTCATGTAAGCAAGTCATTACCAGCTCAAACAAGCATCTGATCAAACTGATCTTGGTTGGATCAGATACTTTGAAGTCCAGAGGAGAAATATGGGGTCTAATAGACTGCAGATCTCTTCATAAACAGTAGCTGTCATGGCCCATGCTATCACAAGGGATGTTGTTCACCCCCTTCTAATAGCAATAAACGAGATGAAAAAATGTAAAGATACAATGTAAAAAAAAGTTTTTAAATGTAATATAAGTAGTAATAATTTTTTTTTTAAGTGCTCCAGTTTCCTCATGCTCACACTCAAACAAGAATGCACATGTCAGTCCTGCACACATGTAAATGGTAAATGGTCATCGCACCACATGTGAAGTATTGCCACCAACATCAGAGCGGGAGCAATAATTCTAACTTCAGACCTCCTGCATAGCTCTAAACTGGTAACCTATAAAGGCTTTTAAAGCGTTGATTTTTATGTACTGTAGTCTGGCAGCATTTCACGAGTGGATATTTGGTATCTATTTACTTAGCATAACATAATCTTTCATATTTTACCAAAAATGTGGGTATCATTTTTTTGTGCATTAAAATTCATGATTTTAATGATTCAATTTTCCTAAAAAAATGTGTTTTTGAATAACCATTGCGCAAATATCATATGACATAAATATGCAACCCTCAGTTTTATTCCCTGAAGCACCACATTCCTTGAGATGCATCTTGATTTCTCTGAGACTCTTTCACGTCCAAAACAGGCTCCCTCTATAACTTGCTAATTGCATAGGTTTTGGGGCACTTGAGGGCAGGGGCAAACTGACAACTCATGGGGCCCCCGGGCAATAGGGGATCATGGGGCCCCTGTGTCCTTGCCCACACTAAAAGCACACCCAAAAAAGCCCTTTAAAAAAGGTACCAGGGGCATTTGATGGGGCCCCCTACTGACCCCGGGCCCTCGGGCAGTGCCAGAGAGCTCAAATGGTCAGTCCGCCCCTGCTTGAGGGTGGAAGGGGGACTGGTGGTTCTGAGGAGTTACCACCTGAGGAGGTGGGAGAGAGGTGATTAAAGTGCAAGATATGGAGTAGCACCACCAGCGTGTTCTGTCCTGCATTCTTTCAAGCCACCACACTATATGTCTGGTGTGCAGTAATGGCAATATACTGTTACTGACCATGCTTACTGGACCACATATCTCTGTGGTCATGTAGACTTTGAAATTTAAAATTACAACAGCACAGGATGGTGGAGGGCAGGCCCTCTGGGCAAAAATGGCATCCGGGTGCCTACCTTTTCGTGTGGCACAGGTCATAAACTAGCAGAGAGGGCATGGTTGCAAAATAAAAAGCAGGATCAGAATCCTAAGTCGCTGAATTAACTTACAACTCATGGAGAGGACGTGCTTTGGCCTTTTCACCTGGGTGCTCAAGGACCTTTTCCTGACACAGAGTGAGGGCTTGTCCTGACACTGAGTACAAGGCTTTTGCTGCCATGGTCGATACAGGTTGAAGCTCCAGACCATGGCAGTGCTGTTGGTAAATGATAAGTTAAAAAGGCCCACACTGTAGAACTGTGCCAACAAATATAAAATATATATGCCGAAGCATAGGGGCCATCCACCCACTGGCCACCTCAGACCCCCATGCTTCAGCATATATGCTCTTTTTTTAAACTGTGGATGAAAAATATCATCTGACAGCGCTGCCCACACTGATTTATGTATATTCTGAGAGCAAGTTCCTGTTGTTGTCAGAATAAACAGGTCAGTGCTGCGCAGCTGAAAGCATTCCTGCAAAGAAAACAGCAATGGTTAACAATAAAACAGTAACAATAAAACAGTAAGTAGAACAATAACAAAAATGACAAAAAAAAAACTATAACTATTTTTGGTTTTTAAAATTTTTTATTTTTGGGGGGATTTGTACTTTTTATTTATTTAACTTTTTTTTTTTTAAAAAACTTTAACGTTTTAAAAACAGATGGTAGGGTCTCTCCAAATGTAATAGCCAGTTTCCTGACTACCTAACATCTTTCGAGACCCTGTGTAAATGTGCCCTGAACTGTGCCGTGCTGTACCCTATACTAATACTCCACTACTGTATGGTAGCGACGGAAGCAGTCCTTGATGCAGAGACCAGGTTGGTCAGGACAGGAGGGACAAAGAAAGCGGCTGTCATACCTAATTCCATGTCTGCTACAGACACAACATCTTTTTTGGGGGTTCCTTTGGGTTGGGGTACCAGGAATGGCATCAGGAAAATGCCTCTCATGCTGCCGGCTAACTGCATCTGGGTTGGGGCCACAGCACCTTCTGGATACAAAAGGGCCGTGATGATCTCTTCTTGGAATTTTAGTAAGGATACACTATGTCCAGTTGCTTTGTAAAGAACAAAAGCTTTATATAAAGCCAATTGAAATAAATAAACAGGCACTTTTTTGTACCAGCGTTTGGATTTTTGGGAAACTAAGTATGGCTTCATCATCTGGTCGTTGAAGTCCACCCCTGCCATGTTAAGGTTATAATCGCGGACACAGAGGGGCTTCTCAACAATACCAGCTGCCGTGGTAATTTGGATGGTCATATCTGCGTAAATGAAAGACAGGAAGAAAACATCCCGTTTGTCCTTCCACTTCACTGCGAGCAATTCTTCGTTTCTCAAGCAGGCTTTTTCCTCCTTTCTAAGATGGGTATTTACAAGCTTTTGAGGGAAACCCCTGCGATTAGGTCGCACGGTGCCACATTCACCAATTCCAAGATTGTACAAATGTCTAAATAGTGGCACGCTTGAATAAAAATTGTCCACGTATAAGTGGTACCCCATATGGAAAAAGGATGACGCCAAATCCTAAACTATCTTGCCACTGCTCCCCATGTAGTCTGGGCATCCGGGGGGCTCCACATGACTATCAATTGCCTCGTAAATCTGAAACTTATATGTGTAGCCTGTTGTCCTCTCACAGGTCTTATATGCCTTGACCCTATAACTGGCACGTTTGCTGGGGATAAACTGTTTGAATGCAAGGCGGGCAGAAAAATTAATGAGCGACTGATCAACGCAGATGTTTTGCTGAGGAGTATACACATCTGCAAATTTTTGTTTAAAGTGATTTATGAGGCGCCAAATTTTGTGGAGCTGGTCAAATTCAGGGTCACCCCGAGGACGACTGAGTGTGTTGTCGTTGAAGTGCATAAAACCCAATATCGTCTCATATCTAAACCTGGCCATGGCAGAAGAGAACACGGGCATATGATGAATTGGGTCTGTGGACCAATACAACCAAAACTAATTTTTTTTAGTACTGGGTTAGGCCCAAAAAAAACTTTAAAATTTGGAAACCGTAATGGGTTTCCATGCGAATGGTCTGGCAAGGTTTGAATTTGGGTTGGCGGCGATAACTTTTCGTGCATAAAAATTGCTTTGATCCACAATCAATGCATAAAGATCATCTGTGAAAAACAGCTCCAAAAAATCAAGGGGAGTATTAGCTGTTTCCACCTGAATTCCGGGTTGGGCAGTGAATGGAGAAAGTATGGGTGCTGCCAAATTTGTGGGCTGCCAATCGGGATTTGCAAGCACATCTGGAAGGATACTAGGGGCTCTACAGGCCTGTGTGGGAATTCTTGGTGGCCGTGGGACACCAGCTTGTACTGCATTTATGGGACTCGCCACATCACCAAGTGATACTGCAGTGCTGGTATCTATAAGACCAGGACGTACTAAGCCACCGGTGCTCGCCAGTTCACCAAAAGGTAGCGTGGTACTAATACTAGCACTCTGCTGCATATGAGAGTCATCATACAATTGTACCACCTCAGCAACCTGGACATGGGGTCGGGTACGCATGATCTTAGCAGGGACCTCTTCTCCGTCGTCTAAGCTGTCAGGGTGCTGCTGCTGTCTACAGGTTCCTATTCTGAGGCAGATTCTGTCAGCGAGTCTTTCGCTCTCACTTGACATGCTCAGAATCCTGTAGGTCTCTTCACTAGTGTACCTTTGGTTGGACATTTTGGCCACTAAATTTATAGGTACCTAGTGCAACTCACGGGAAAAAGAGCGCCTGGCTGTCAGGGACTGCTTGAACCACTACAAAAAATTTACCGACAAGTGCTAACAGAGATCAGGCCTGACTCTGTGAACACTGCGGTTTTCTGTGTAATGTATCAAGTGACAGTTCTAACTGACACTGCACTTGCTGGGGGAGAAGGAGGGGGGTAGGGGCTAAACGCAGGTGCTGGCAGGTGCCGGGGCTGATCCCACTAACACTGCGTTTTTTGAGGACACTATACTAATGTAAATGCTGGTATAGTGCTGATTTGATCAAAGATATTGATCCGTTCAGACACTATACTAGCAATGAAGGTTTAGTGTGCAAGTGAATGTGTTCCTGGCAATCAAGGAGTAAAATGTGATTATTGGTGTACTAGTGGGCAATCTGACGCTATCTGGGAGGGGTGCTAACTGGCGCTAACACTATCGGAAGTCGCCAGCGATACTAATACAGTGATCAGCAAAAAATATGCACACTGTAAATAATGACACTGGTGACAGGGCAGTGAAGGGGTTAACGGGGGGAAATCAATGGGTTAAATGTGACTTAGGTGTGTTCTAACTGAAAGTGTAGTGCTTTGTACTCACGTTTTGTATGTCTCCTTCTCTCTCTGGGATGGAATGTACCCAGGCAGAGAAGATTGACATCATATCCTGTCCTGTGTAACTGTCAACAAAGGACAGGATAGGACAGGGACCGATCATCCGACTTCAGCTGGACATCACTTGCTGAAATTGAATGATTGATCCCTCGGATTTTTTAAATTTTTTTTTATTTTTTATCACTTTTTTTTAATCATACACTGTGACCAGAGTAGTACCATACTAACATTGTACTACTCTGGGAAGTGATCAGAATTTTTTTTTTCCTTACACATTATGATTGCTTTTAGCAAAGATGTTCTTTGCTATAAACAAGCATTTAACTGAATGAAATCGATTAATTCAGGTTTTTTTGTTGTGATTAGCTGTGATTGGCCACAGCTAATCACATGACACAGATGGGCTGTGATTGGCCCAGCCTGTACATATGATCACTGCGACCAATCACAGCTAGTGACACAATTGTATACAATGGATGGCATGAAAGAAAGCCATCCATTGTTTACAATTGTCATTTGACCTGCTGTGATTGATCATGTTACTGCCAATGGACCGGTACACAGACCTGTCATCGGCTGTGTCTGAGGTACACAGTCGCTGACAGATCTCGCCACAGCCTGGCCTCACAGGAAGTACATCATATGATGCCCACCAGGACCAGCAAGAGTCTCGTTCGGCCGTCATTCTACTATTGGCCAGGTGGGAACAGGTTAATAGGGTTTAGAATACATTTTTGGGAATTTATGATGGGTTTGATGAATTGCCCACATATCAAGCCCAGGCACATTCACTCATCATTAGTCTAAATAAAAGAGAGGTAGCAATAGAACATAGTTAGTACAATTCAAGAGACTAGTGATAGGGGCACAATTTTTCAGAGGGGTCAGTAGTGTACAGAATAATATTATTAATACATTTTCCAGGTAGCCACTCTGTCCTGAGTAGCTCACCAGTATACATCTGCAGAACAAAAAAAATAATTTTGTTTCGGATGGCTTTGTTAAGCTAACAATTTTGTTTAGTTGCATTTGTTAAATTTGGATGATTCGTTTCCATAATTTGTTTTATTTTGTTTATTCGTTTTCAAACGATTTTACATTTTCTGAAGTATTTGAATAGAAAATTTTGATTCGAATCGAATATCCAAAATTTAGTACTACTTGTTCATATAGTGTGTACATACTGTATTTGTGATTTTATCAGATAAAAAGAAGTTTTCACAACATGAAAGCCTCCATTATGGCCCCCAGAGAACGTGTTACATACAATTATAGGTAAGTTTTCATCATTATCACATTGTGGAACTACAGGAGTATCAACATGTGTCGGACCCCAAACACCTTGATCCTATTCAAGGCATATCACTAAATTCTTCTACAGGAAATTATGGCTGCAACTTTATGCGAAGTATAAAAATGTAATTACCAGTCTATTGCTCACATGAAACTCATTTGATCGAGGATACTATCTTTTTGTATACCTTAAAGTGTTACTAAACCCACAACAGTAAAATCAGTATGTATATGCAGTAAAGCATGCTTGTTATACTCACTGTGGAACCTAAGGGGTTGATCCTCTGCATTGTGTAAAAAGGTAGTTTGATCCTTTCTTCTCTGCTCCTCCTCTTGTTCAAATGTCCACGTTTTATCTCCTGATAGGACAGACTGAATCCTAGTCATTCTGCACATGCTCAGTTTAGCTGGAGAGGTTTTTTTTGTGGGGGGGGGGGAGTGCATGAGATCAGAACAGGGTCAATAAACACTGTCCAGACAGAGGTCAGGGGTGCTGCATCCTGCTAGAGCAGAAAGAAAACTCTGCCTACAAACTTTAACCAGTGCTCTGCTGAAGTCACAAGACTGCTCTAATTGTTGATGAGAAGAGGTATTTAGCAGTTTATATTTACTAAAACAATTGCATTTGCATGTTCTGTGTACTGTGGGAGACCATATATAGTGAATGCAGGGTCCTGGGTTTAGTAACACATTAAACACACATTCATAACAATTATGTTCTGTATAGTCATTAAAAGTATGTTATGCCTTCACTTGTGCACACCATCTACTGCTGCCAGATAGCGGTGACTCTGGGAACAATATATAGGGGAGCGCATAAAATAGCACAGTAAAAACTGGAGGGCATTAATAATTTTCACCAGTAAATCATACCACTGATAAAAACAAAAATAAGAGTATATATATATATATATATATATATATATATATATATATATATATATATTGTTTTTTTCTACTCTGTATGTAATGTCAATATACTGTACCTGTGAAATACTATAGTAGATGGTCAGAGACTGCAGAAATACTACAGGAGATGGGCAGAGACTACAGACGCCACAAGAGATGGTTAGAGACTGCAGAAATACTACAGCAGATGGTCAGAGACTGCAGAAATACCATAGGAGATGGTTAGAGACTGCAGAAATTCTACAGGAAATGGTCAGAGACTGCAGACATAATACAGGTACTGTGGATGGTGTGGTGATGGATGGTTTCCCCCCATATCTCAGTGGAGGGAGTGGTGTTGCAGATCAGTGTACACAGCTCTAGGACCTGGGGGAGCATGTCTTCCCTCCCCCCTCTATAATACACCTTCAGTGTCATCCCTTTCCCCTCCCCTCCCCCCTCCTCTCTGTGCAGGTATGGCCAGACCCGGACTCGTCTGCTCACTCCCTCCAGACCCTCACTCACATCAACAGCAGTGTTACGACCTGGACAGCATGCAGGTCCCCTCATACTCCCGGCCAGTCAGCTCTGCAGTGTCCCAGTCTAGACAGCAAGTCCTCTCCTGTCCCTTTCTGTTGTCAGCAGGAAGCCGGGAAATACAGCACTTGAGGCAGAGCAGCTCTGAAGAAGGAAGTTACAGGTGTCGGGTCCTCCAAGCACCTGATTGGGTGTTAGGATGCTAGGCGGGTCTAGCAACCAATAGTTTAGAGAGGCGGGACTTGGGAGACTGGTGAATTTACAGGGGGAAGCCAGTTAATCCCATTCTGTTGGTAGTTCTTCCCGGTAGCCTAATTTATTTAGCAGGGGGGGCACAAGGGGGGGCAAGGAATAACCACGGAGGGGGGATTTCTAAAACTGGTGCACTCAGAATCTGGCACAGCTTTCACGGTAGCCAATCAGCTTCTAATTTCAGCTTGTTCAATTAGGCTTTGACAATAAAATCTTAAAGCTGATTGGTTTCTGTGCTGAGTAGCACTAGATTTTCCCCCACACTCTTTGAAGGAAATCAGCAATAGTCAGCAATATGTTTACATTTCGAATTTGTTTTCGAATACAGTTTAGTTTTTAATTTGATTTGAATTCAGATCATTTGTTAATTTGGATTAAATTTAATTTCATTCTTTTGGATTAATTTAAAATCATTACTATTGTAATTTTGAAATTTGGATACAGCCGAATCTCCGAATACTGAAAATTGCGTCTGAATTTTTATTTGGAACAAAACAAACCATACGTCTACTCACCAGTATTTTCAGAATCTTAAATCTCAGAGCCTTGATGTAAATTCCAAGCCCTCGCACCCTTTATATTATCATAGCAAGCAAGTGTTGGAAGAGGTAGTGCAGTAGTCTGTAAAAAAAAAAAGAAATTTTCAACAGCAATAATAATGATCATAATTATTTTACATTATGACATAATTGTTAGTACTCTTGCACACAATTACTAGTCTGTAACCCTGAAACGAACTTCTTTTTTTTATTCAGAACTGCAAATAGTTGTCAGTTGTCCCAGAGGATAATCTGGGATTGTTTCAACCTGAGAAAGACTGTTTTAGGCATGAGGGAAATGTTTTAGGGATGACCAGAAGCTATGAGAGCAGTAAACCTATGCTACTAAGATAGCTAAACAAATTCTCCTTACTGCACAGCCTGTAAAGAGGATCTGTGACTAGCGATGTTTCTGAAGTCTCTTTCTTTATGTAAGTTCTTCTTGATATGAAATGTAATGGTTAGGGATGAGATTTTTGTTAGTGACCATATAGTGTTCAACCTGATCTTTACATGTTTCCAGTTTATCTACCCACTGCTGCAGCTGGAGGCCATTATTTAATGGTAGTACTGTCCTGACATTTTTGGGCCTCAAGAAATTAGATTTCCCATCAGTACTTTAGGATTGATCGATTTTCAGATATATAGCATAGTGTGTGGACTATAAATTTCCTACAAACTAAATAATAAATACTGATTTTGGGTTATTTTCACCAAAGAAATTTAGCAGAATACATCTCGGCCTAAATTTATGTACTGTATTTAATACAGTTATTTATTTGCAAAATTCTATAACAGAAACAAAGGAAAACGTGTCTTTTTTTCAAAATGTTTGGTCTTTTTTTTGTTAATTTAGCAAAAGTAAAAAACTCAGTGGTAATTAAATAACACCAAAAGAAAGCTCTAGTTGTGTGAACAAAATGATAAACATTTAACCTGGGCAGGAAGGGAATAAAAGTGCCTGGTATTGAAGAGGTTAAAAAATGTTTTTGCATTGGTATATGTGCCCATGGCAGTGCCCAGCTATCCATGACCTTTTTTTCTTGCAAATCTTTTTCCCTCAAAAATGGCCAGAAAAAAATGACAAGATTTAGCTTCCATACTTCTGTGAGGTTTGCCACGATGTTTGGGGTTTGTGCATTTTTTCAATTGTTGAGAAAACATCCAATGAACTGAACTGTGCTTGGTTTGCTCATCATGAATAGCAGGAAATATACAGTAAGTGTCAACCTCTGCAATCCCTAATGATACAGCTTTGGATTTATGTTACTTCAAATGCACACAGATTTTCTTTGTTTAAGATGCCTCAACAGCCCCCTATAGGGTTTGCCTTTACACATGGCCCCATAGCTGTGTGGGCTGCTATAACTATTGTCATGCCACTGTATTTAACTGCTTGCTCTGGAATGGGCACTACTGCATGAAAGGATATTGGCATTGTTTACTAAAATATGCTAAGGAATGATAACCCTTTATATCACACTTTTCCATACAGTCTTCCAAGAAATGTATATTATTAATATTGTGGATGGACTCTATGATTGAATACAATCAACAGCCAATGTGTGCTATATAAGCATACCTACAGTGTTTTCCCACAGTAAGGGCTAGCTTAACAGAGAATCAATCACTGACCCTGCACATGGCCCTTCTACTGTCTGTATTCACTTAAAATCAGTTTGAGCGATAAAATATGTGTGACAGGCCTGCTCTAGTGAAAATTCTTTCATAATGAAACCTTGTTGAAAATCTCAATGAGAAAATGCATTGGTCTTCAAGTAGCTGAACCCTCAGAGGAGCTCAGGCTACAATATCTAGATTAGCAATGTCACATTACAGAACTGCTCTCACATCTGATGATGGCCTGGATGGCAGATAGCTCATTATTCATATTTCAGTGATCTCCTTGCTAAAGGTTTGATTTTTCTGCAAGCAGCATGCAATGAATCAATTCATTACAAGGCTAATAGCTAGGAAGAGCTAAATGGTTTGGACAAGCCAAACCACGTTCATCAAAAAGTCAAATGTGTTATAAGTGAAGGAAAAATAAGAAAGATGACATTGTTCTTGTGCCACTGAGATACAGCTAGGAAATTATACAAGTTGGAAATCTTCTTGTCAAAATGGGAAAAAGGGGAAGATACATAAATCACCTGACAAATGTGTTGTCTTTCTCAAAAGAAGAACATGGATGATACGTGCAAAGTTATTGATGTGGCACATGGGAACCAGAAATATAGAGCAATTACTTTTATTGCTGAGTGTTTAATAGATCAAGTTAGGTTGGTTTCAGACATGCTGTATAAAAACTGTATAAGAAAATAAGATAAAATAACAAAAAGGAAAGACAATAATTAAGTTTTTGAGTGAACAGACAGCCCCGTTACCCAGGAAAATGACTGACCCATACTTGTTGGTTCCCTCAATATGGCAGTGCCTATTGGCCATAAGAAAACTATGATCACTGCTGTCATAGTGTGCTCCCTCTCCCATCCCTATTCTGCCCATCACATTAGTAAGCATTTGTTTGAATGTGCTGGCTCACTTACATTTCTTATTTGTACCACCAAAGTTGCAAGATCTGAGTGTTTTTTTCAAAGTCGCCCATTCTTAAAATTGATATGGCACCTGTGGATTTTTTTTTCATTTTTAAATTCAGACATTAGTTTGCATACATCTGGGTATGTTTTTTTTTTTCTACACAGCTTACTCCCCCTAGCGTCATCAGTAACATTTGAGTCTAGTCCTGCCTCTATCCTGGAAGATCAGTGTGCAATGGTTCCTAATCGCATGAGTGTAGGGATAAGCCAGACATTGGTTAGGTTCATGATGATTCAATGCCAAAACCAAACCCTATTGAAGTCAATGGGAGCTGAATAGAATATAAAGTTGATGCAGCGCTAAAAAACTAAATGTAATATATAACCAGATAGTAAATGAGAATAATAACATGACCCAGGACCACCTAGAGATACACAGAGAAACAATAGCCCTTAATAGACTAGTAACAGTGGTTAAGTGGTTAAGTGCAGGATAAAGTGTCCATAGTTCATACAGAGGTGTAAGTGAATCACAGCACACTTCAAGGAACGTGACCCCGGGCAGTCTTGCTGCAGTGGCCTCTCACCTCCACTCCACGACCCTACAGGGCCATAAAGCGTAATGTAGATCACCACGGAATCCTCCAATTCAGGGACTCTTTAGATGAGTGAATAACCAGGGACAGAATTCCTCCAGGCCAGTGGATGAATAGAAGGCACTCTCCTCCGATATCACAGCCGCTCATATGCCCATAAATGAGGAGATAAACACAATCCTCATAGTGTGTTACCGCTTTATTTGAATAAAGGCAACAAACAAAGAGGGAAGGTAATCCACTTACATAGCAAACGGCTTGTATGGAGATGCAATGCTGGGTGTACAGCAGGATCAAAAAGGTGCACCAAGATGGCGTCACGCCGGAAGTGCGTCACCACGCTATTGCCGTCGACGCGTTGCGTCACGTACCTCGTGACTTCATCAGGACAGCGTGATTGGCCGGCGGCACTTCCTTATAAAGGCCGAGAACCGCACCCATCAAAACCACAGTGGGCGGTGCGATCGCGGCCATATTCTGATAGTCCAGCATGCCAAGAAAGACCCAGGCAGCCATATAACTGTAGTCTAATAGGGACAGACCTTCTCCCATTAGGTCTAGCAATCCCAGTGAAGCAATACACTACAAAAAAGTACCACACATCAATGTCTCTCTATAATCACCACATAGAGAGACTAATATATAAAAAAAATTTTTAAATAAAAAATGTATACGAATAAAAAACCCATAATAAAATTTAATGGAAATAAATAAAAAACGAGCATAGTCAGAATATACTAAAAAATATATATGAAATAAAAAATATATATATATAAAAAATATATATATATTAAATAAAATAATGAAAAAACGCTCCTCTGTAATCCTGCATAAACTCTATACATCAAATACTACAACACACATGATATCTACATGAAAGAGGTTATCGATCACTGATAAAACAGTTCAAATCGAACTCAATATTAAGTCCCATCGGGGCAAATGTATCCATAAGGAAAATATATTTTGATTCTATCTGACTTAGAGATCTCACTTTGTGGGACCCTCTCCAGTGTTTCTTGTATTTCTCGACTCCCCAAAATTTAAGACCAGAAGGGTCCTGATTATGGTATAGCCGAAAATGATTAGATAGACAGTGTTTTGGAAAGCCCTTTTTTATCTAATAAACCCAAGACAGAAGATTTGAGGGATCACACGGCGATTATTCTGGATTTTACCAGTAATTATAAACAGGTAGAGAGTGTATTCAGACGGTATTGGCCCATTCTAATAACCGACCCCATTTTTTCTAAATTGTTACCGGCTACACCTAAATTCATATATAGGAAGGCCCCTACTCTTAGGTCCAAATTGGTTCGTAGTGTATTGAACCCCCCTATTAAAAGTCCAAAGGCTACGTTTCTTGACCATAAAGGGTTTTTCCTGTGTAAGACCTGTTATGCCTGTAGAGCCACCAGGGGTTCTAACACTAGATTGAGCTCTTTTTCAGCTACTAGTAATGGTAGGTCTTTTCAAGTTAAGGACTTTATATCGTGTAGAACGGAGGGGGTTGTGTATGTTCTCCAATGCGGATGTGGTTTGCAATATGTGGGAAGGACAAAAAGACCTTTATGGGTCCGGTTGAGAGAACATGTCCAGAAGATAAAAAAGGGCTTTCCAAAACACTGTCTATCTAATCATTTTCGGCTATACCATAATCAGGACCCTTCTGGTCTTAAATTTTGGGGAGTCGAGAAATACAAGAAACACTGGAGAGGGTCCCACAAAGTGAGATCTCTAAGTCAGATAGAATCAAAATATATTTTCCTTATGGATACATTTGCCCCGATGGGACTTAATATTGAGTTCGATTTGAACTGTTTTATCAGTGATCGATAACCTCTTTCATGTAGATATCATGTGTGTTGTAGTATTTGATGTATAGAGTTTATGCAGGATTACAGAGGAGCGTTTTTTCATTATTTTATTTAATATATATATATTTTTTATATATATATATTTTTTATTTCATATATATTTTTTAGTATATTCTGACTATGCTCGTTTTTTATTTATTTCCATTAAATTTTATTATGGGTTTTTTATTCGTATACATTTTTTATTTAAAAAATTTTTTTATATATTAGTCTCTCTATGTGGTGATTATAGAGAGACATTGATGTGTGGTACTTTTTTGTAGTGTATTGCTTCACTGGGATTGCTAGACCTAATGGGAGAAGGTCTGTCCCTATTAGACTACAGTTATATGGCTGCCTGGGTCTTTCTTGGCATGCTGGACTATCAGAATATGGCCGCGATCGCACCGCCCACTGTGGTTTTGATGGGTGCGGTTCTCGGCCTTTATAAGGAAGTGCCGCCGGCCAATCACGCTGTCCTGATGAAGTCACGAGGTACGTGACGCAACGCGTCGACGGCAATAGCGTGGTGACGCACTTCCGCCGTGACGCCATCTTGGTGCACCTTTTTGATCCTGCTGTACACCCAGCATTGCATCTCCATACAAGCCGTTTGCTATGTAAGTGGATTACCTTCCCTCTTTGTTTGTTGCCTTTATTCAAATAAAGCGGTAATACACTATGAGGATTGTGTTTATCTCCTCATTTATGGGCATATGAGCGGCTGTGATATCGGAGGAGAGTGCCTTCTATTCATCCACTGGCCTGGAGGAATTCTGTCCCTGGTTATTCACTCATCTAAAGAGTCCCTGAATTGGAGGATTCCGTGGTGATCTACATTACGCTTTATGGCCCTGTAGGGTCGTGGAGTGGAGGTGAGAGGCCACTGCAGCAAGACTGCCCGGGGTCACGTTCCTTGAAGTGTGCTGTGATTCACTTACACCTCTGTATGAACTATGGACACTTTATCCTGCACTTAACCACTTAACCACTGTTACTAGTCTATTAAGGGCTATTGTTTCTCTGTGTATCTCTAGGTGGTCCTGGGTCATGTTATTATTCTCATTTACTATCTGGTTATATATTACATTTAGTTTTTTAGCGCTGCATCAACTTTATATTCTATTCATATTGCCCTTATTTGGTGTGGGACAGATGCTGGCTGCTTTTTAGTTTCTTTATTCACCATTTGCCATAAGAGCGCAGGAGGATTTTTATGTTATTTAGTCTATTATTCTTACCAGTTCACTTTCTGCTGCAGATTATGGATGTATTTGGTTTCATTGATAGTAGACCCATTAATATTGATGAGGTTTTTTCTAAACCTCCGGTTGATCCTAATAGTGACTTAGATGCTCAGTTCAGGAGACTGGGTCACCTTATGGAGAAAAAAGTTACCACTTGGTGGGACATGATTACGCATGAGAGGTATCTCAAGGACAAATTAGTCCCGAGACGTCTCAGATGGGATGTCCCCATTAGTGATGGGTTACTAGACACGGAAGACAAAGATGAGTGGTTTAATTTTTTCCAAGAAAGAGGATTGGAACTGGTTAAATTCCTCCTTAAGAGGAAACAAAAGAAAATGAAACATCTAGAAACCTTGATCTCTGATATTAAGTGTAAACTAGATCCCCTCAAGGATAACCCAGAAGTTATCAATCTTACTAATAGATTATATAAAGACTTGGAAAAAGTGGACCAGGAGGTGAAATGTAGGAAAATCAAGAAGTACCACAGGGATCTTAATGACTTCCATATAGATCAGGTCTTTAAGTGGCAAAGTACTATAGCTGAGACTGATGCAGCATCTATTAGGACTACACCAGTGAAGGAAATTAGATTTTCAACTAATCCTGGATCGTTTAAACCTTCAGATAATGGTCCAAAATCTCTTTACAACTTTCACCCTATGAACCATTCCCCCAAAAAAGGCTGGCAACCACGTAGTGGGGGACAGCCTAAGAAAAAGCCTTTTAAAAAGGGGAAACAATGGAAAAATACTAACTACACACAGGGAAATAATTATCAACAACCCCACCAGAATTATGCTAGACGGGATAATATATCCCAGAGATACAATCAATATCCATATGAAGTTCCATCACGACCATACTATGGTCCTTCACAAGGCAGAAGCCCTGGGCCTTCACATGGCAGAAGCCCTGTTCCATACTATGGCCATAGGGACTATCATCAACCTTATACCAGCAGCCCTGTATCCACTCACAATAGATATGAACCCTTGAGAACACAACATACTGAGTTTCAACAGAATGAAGGTTTTTTAGAGAGGGGCAGAACCATTCTCAGCCCAGTTCGGAGAAGCTTCGACAGAGGAGGGGATGCAGAGGGGGTTGGAAGGCCAAAAAGAAAAAGAGAGTTGTAGGGGAAGGAGTGTTCAATCTCAGCCCAGTCACACTTACTACTGAAGAACTTTTGGTGTTAGACAAAGGCCTCAAATATGCCCCCCCCGTAACTGCAAATGGATTTAATATGTATATAGATACCCTCAAATATGTGAGAAAACTTAACATTAAGAAATACTTCCATAGCCAGCCAGGAGCTAAGAATGTGATATCTAATGCAAGTAGTGATGTTTTTGCCCATACGGGATTAAGGAATAAATCTCTATTTAATCCTCAAGTAACTAACAATAATCAGTTAGAGGTTTTTAAGAAAATGGTCACTAGTGATATGAAAAAACTTGATTTTGGTAAAATGAGGCAAAATAAAGCATTGTACATTGGACAGAAGCGACTGTCCAAAAGGGACAATATAGTTATCAGACCTGCTGATAAAGGGGGGAGTATAGTGATACTCTCTAAAGAGTATTACGAAAAAGAATTGGAGTCACAATTAGGTGACACCAATACATATCTCCCCTTATCAAAAGATCCGACCAGTCAATTTAAAAAGGATCTTGTTGCATTAGTCAAGAAGGGAAAGGACACTAAGGTACTTAATAAAAAAGAAGCATTATATCTGGTTCCAGATGTATGTAGATTACCAGTTATCTATACCCTACCGAAGATGCATAAAGATCCCTTAAATCCACCAGGGCGACCCATCGTCAATGGGATACAATCAGTAATGTCTAGGATGGGTCAATACATCGATACTTTCCTCCAACCCCTGGTTATACGAACTAAGGCCTACCTGAGAGACACTAAACACCTTATACAATTGTTAGATGGTATCCATATCAAGGATGGTACCTTGCTTGCGAGTGCAGACGTGTCTGCTTTATATACCATCATTGATCATAAGGATGCTATGGACTCGGTGGGCTGGGGTATTAGATCATTTAGTGACCTTTTATGGCCACAGAGGAAATTTATTCTGGAAAGTTTGGATTATTGCCTCTCCCCTAACTACTTCTGGTACAACAAACAGTTTTACAACCAAATGAAGGGAGTGGCTATGGGAGCTAGGTTTGCTCCCAGTGTGGCCAACCTTTTCATGGCCCACTGGGAGGAAGAGGCAGTGTATCAGAATCCCCCTGAACAACTACTCCTTTATAAAAGGTTTATTGACGATGTTATTATCATCTGGGATGGATTGGAATCTGATTTATTATTCTTTCTAAATCAGTTAAACAGTAATGATAAATGCATTAAGCTCTCGTGGGAAATAAGTGGCACTTCCATTAATTACCTGGATTTGTGCATTTCGGTAAAGGATAATAATCTTCATACTAAAACTTTTTTCAAAAAAGTCGATCGGAATGGATACATTCCACTAGACAGTTGCCACTTCCCCCCTTGGCTGATGAATATCCCAAAAGGACAGCTGGTCAGACTTAGAAGGAATTGCACAGATATCAAGGAATATTATGAGCAGGCCAATATTATGGAAGAGAGATTCTGTAGCAAAGGTTATTCTAGAGAAATGATTAAAAATAAGATCGTAGAAGTGGGAACAACGATGAGGAGTAACCTTCTTGTTGATAAACCCAAGACAGAAGATTTGAGGGATCACACGGCGATTATTCTGGATTTTACCAGTAATTATAAACAGGTAGAGAGTGTATTCAGACGGTATTGGCCCATTCTAATAACCGACCCCATTTTTTCTAAATTGTTACCGGCTACACCTAAATTCATATATAGGAAGGCCCCTACTCTTAGGTCCAAATTGGTTCGTAGTGTATTGAACCCCCCTATTAAAAGTCCAAAGGCTACGTTTCTTGACCATAAAGGGTTTTTCCCGTGTAAGACCTGTTATGCCTGTAGAGCCACCAGGGGTTCTAACACTAGATTGAGCTCTTTTTCAGCTACTAGTAATGGTAGGTCTTTTCAAGTTAAGGACTTTATATCGTGTAGAACGGAGGGGGTTGTGTATGTTCTCCAATGTGGATGTGGTTTGCAATATGTGGGAAGGACAAAAAGACCTTTATGGGTCCGGTTGAGAGAACATGTCCAGAAGATAAAAAAAGGGCTTTCCAAAACACTGTCTATCTAATCATTTTCGGCTATACCATAATCAGGACCCTTCTGGTCTTAAATTTTGGGGAGTCGAGAAATACAAGAAACACTGGAGAGGGTCCCACAAAGTGAGATCTCTAAGTCAGATAGAATCAAAATATATTTTCCTTATGGATACATTTGCCCCGATGGGACTTAATATTGAGTTCGATTTGAACTGTTTTATCAGTGATCGATAACCTCTTTCATGTAGATATCATGTGTGTTGTAGTATTTGATGTATAGAGTTTATGCAGGATTACAGAGGAGCGTTTTTTCATTATTTTATTTAATATATATATATTTTTTATATATATATATTTTTTATTTCATATATATTTTTTAGTATATTCTGACTATGCTCGTTTTTTATTTATTTCCATTAAATTTTATTATGGGTTTTTTATTCGTATACATTTTTTATTTAAAAATTTTTTTTATATATTAGTCTCTCTATGTGGTGATTATAGAGAGACATTGATGTGTGGTACTTTTTTGTAGTGTATTGCTTCACTGGGATTGCTAGACCTAATGGGAGAAGGTCTGTCCCTATTAGACTACAGTTATATGGCTGCCTGGGTCTTTCTTGGCATGCTGGACTATCAGAATATGGCCGCGATCGCACCGCCCACTGTGGTTTTGATGGGTGCGGTTCTCGGCCTTTATAAGGAAGTGCCGCCGGCCAATCACGCTGTCCTGATGAAGTCACGAGGTACGTGACGCAACGCGTCGACGGCAATAGCGTGGTGATGCACTTCCGGCGTGACGCCATCTTGGTGCACCTTTTTGATCCTGCTGTACACCCAGCATTGCATCTCCATACAAGCCGTTTGCTATGTAAGTGGATTACCTTCCCTCTTTGTTTGTTGCCTTTATTCAAATAAAGCGGTAATACACTATGAGGATTGTGTTTATCTCCTCATTTATGGGCATATGAGCGGCTGTGATATCGGAGGAGAGTGCCTTCTATTCATCCACTGGCCTGGAGGAATTCTGTCCCTGGTTATTCACTCATCTAAAGAGTCCCTGAATTGGAGGATTCCGTGGTGATCTACATTACGCTTTATGGCCCTGTAGGGTCGTGGAGTGGAGGTGAGAGGCCACTGCAGCAAGACTGCCCGGGGTCACGTTCCTTGAAGTGTGCTGTGATTCACTTACACCTCTGTATGAACTATGGACACTTTATCCTGCACTTAACCACTTAACCACTGTTACTAGTCTATTAAGGGCTATTGTTTCTCTGTGTATCTCTAGGTGGTCCTGGGTCATGTTATTATTCTCATTTACTATCTGGTTATATATTACATTTAGTTTTTTAGCGCTGCATCAACTTTATATTCTATTCATATTGCCCTTATTTGGTGTGGGACAGATGCTGGCTGCTTTTTAGTTTCTTTATTCACCATTTGCCATAAGAGCGCAGGAGGATTTTTATGTTATTTAATGGGAGCTGAAACTGTCAAATCAATTTTCTCCATTTCTAAGGCTAATATGCAACTGATTGGCAAAAATGCACTGTCCCAGGGTAGATGTACCAATGCAAATAAAAATGCTAAAATGGCAGCATTAACCACTTGCTCTCCAGAGGATTTACTCCCCTTCCTGACCAGGCTATTTTTTGCATTATGGCGCTGCGTTACTTTAACTATTGTGCAGTCATGCAAGGCTGCACCTAAATGAAATTTACGTCCTTTTTTTCCCATGAATTGAGCTTTTTTTCAGTGGTATTTCATCACCTGTGCGTTTTTTATTTTTTGCGATATAAAAAAAAAGCTGGACAATTTTTGCTATTAAACATGTCTAATAAAAATATTTTAAAAACCAAATTTTATCATAAATTTATGCCAAAATGTATTCAGCTACATGTCTCTGCTAAAAAAAATCCCAATGCGTGTAAATTAATTGGTTTGCGTAAATGTTATAGCGTTTACAAATGGCGGTATATATGCTGGGATTTTTTTAAATTTTTACTAGTAATGGCGGTGATCAGCGACTTATAGCAGGGCTGTGGCAGGCATTCTGACACTGGGGGGGGAATTGACTTGGTGTCACTGGCATCCCCAGTGACACCAATACAGTGTTCAGTGCTAAAAAAAAAGCACTAACATTGTACTAATGGCACTGGATAGGAAGGGGTTAACATCTGGGGCGACTAAAGGGTTAACTGTGTGCTAGGGGTGTTTTACTAGTGGGCAGTGTTTACGTGATTCACTGTAATCACACTGCTGTGGATGGCTGTGCTATGAGAGGTCAAATTCTTTGTTTAGACCATTTGGAGCTAGACAATTCATTTTGTAAATCCAGTGTGATTCCTTTTTACTAACTTCTCTGACTAAATTGTCTCCTCTCAAATGTGCATTATGTTTTTCAATACCCCAGAATTCCAAACCTTCAACTTGTTGCTTATGGAATTGTGGAAAATGCAACGGTACATTATGGTATTTATATCCTTTGATGATATTACGGACATTGTCTTTAATGCGTTCTTTTAATGGTCTTTTAGTTCTCCCAATATAGATTTTGTTACATGGGCATTTGAGAGCATAAACCACTCCTTTCGTGTCACATGATATGAACTGTTTGATCTTATATATATTACCATTAATAGGATTTACAAATTCCATTCTGTGTTTTGGATTACTTTTTACTCTTATACAGCTGTAACATCTGCCGCATTTATAAAATCCTATTCCTTGAAAAAACATATAATTTTGGTTTGTATCTGGTGGGTTTAATATATTCTTGACAACTTTGTCCCGAATATTGGGGGCCTTTTTATATATATATATCTAGGTTTATCTGCTACTGCATTTTTCAAATCCTTATCTAATTTCAATACATCCCAGTGTTTGTTCACTATTTTTTGTATATCTCTATATTGCTTGTTATATGGCATTATCATGGCTATATCACTATCCTCAATATTTTTCTTAGATTTTATATCTCTCAGCAAATGAATTCTGTCTAGTGCCTCAATTTGATTTCTTTCTTCTTCTATAATTTCTTTCTTATACCCTTTTTCAATAAATCTTTTCACCAAGATCTTGCTTTGTTCTTGGGCACTTTTCCTCATCAACATGGGTACCCCCCATGTTAAGGGCATGTGACTTGATATGATTTGGAAGGGGAGACTCCATGCTTTTTCTTTCCCTGTTTTTGTATGTAAGCCCCGACAGACATCTGAATGTGCTGGACAGATATGAGCCACTGATTAGGACACCAGCAGGTGCTGGCTCACTAAGAACCAAGAGGTTCACTTGACTGAATACCCATTAGTTTGGCTGTTTACAAAGGAATTTCTGTAGACAGTGTACACAGTGCAGAGGGCTCCCACATGTTATTTCCCTTTCTGGTTGAATGTTCTTATCCTATAGTATAAATATATTTTCTCTGTTGATAAATGTTCTTAAACTCAACTATTGGAATGTTATTAAGCACTTTTTTCTCTTAAGATTGGATGATAAAGGGAATGTTACAGTCACCAAGTGGAAAGCAACAAATATTATTTGATACTTTTGCGTGAATAATGAGATGTTTGAAAAGCAAATTTTGTATACATTGACCCCTTGAAGTAGAGTGCATTTTGTAAATGATAAACATTATGCAGATTTTCAGTAAAAAAAATCAATTTTAAAGTGTACAGTACATATTTCACTGAAAAAAGGAAGGAATATTGTACGGACTCCATAGACAGTGTTTTAACCACTTGCCCTCCAGAGGATTTACCCTCCTTCCTGACCAGATGGGTCTGCATTACTTTAACTGACAATTGCCTGGTCATTTTCACACAAATAGAGCTTTCTTTCAGTGGTATTTGATCACCTGTGCGTTATTTTTTTGAGCTATAAACAAAAAAATCCCCGACAATTTAAAAAAAAAAAAAACCTCCAATATTTTTGACTTTGTGCTATAAAACATAACCAGTAAAACATAAAAAAAATCAAATTTCTTCATAAATTTATTCTGCTACATGCTTTTGCTAAAAAAATCCCAATACATGTAAATTAATTGGTTTATGTGAAAGTTATAGCATCTTCAAATGGCGGTATACATACTGGAATTTGTATTTTTTTATACTTGTAATGTCGGCAATTGACGACTTATAGCAGGACGGCAGTTGGCATTCTGACACTGGGTGGGAACTGAATGCCACTGACATCCCAATGACACTGATACAGTGATCAGTGCTAATAAAAAGCACCGACACCGTACTAATGACACTGGGAAGGAAGGGGTTAACATTTGGGGCGATGAATGGGTTAACTTGTGCTGTTTTACATAATGTGATGTATGTGTTTTACTAAGGAAACATGCTGCTGTGTAGTTCTCTGCTGTGCAGAGAACTACACAGCAGCATGTGTTTGCTGGCAGGAGAGAGACCTGTGTTGTTTGCACACAGGTCTCTCCCCTGTCAGTTTTACTTGCCGATTGCCAGGTGTTGGCGGGCAATCTCCGGCCGGGACCCAGTGATTGATATCCATAGCCACCAATGGCACCATGGGTAGGGTGGCATGCACCCCATACCCGACAATGAAAATCACGTATATATATGTGATTATGCACAGCCCTGCTGCCCTGTAGCAGTACTTCTACTATAGGGCAGCGGGCAAGCGGTTAACACTTGCAGTGCGCAGCATTTTCAAAATGACACATTGCATGCAGCTTTGCAGCAACAAAATCAACACTAAAGTGTATATATTTCACAGAAAGAAAGGACAGGTAGTAATTTTTCTTTTCCAAAGAAATGCCAGCAAAGTATTGTACTGACTCCATGCGCAATATGTATACAGATAGAAGGGGTGATGTGCTTGTGAATAACATCCGTCGAACAATATTTGAAGACAACAAAAACATCTCCCCTGGGACGTTCACGCAGCAACAAATAAATACATATCAAAATGTATATAAAAAAGGAAAAAAAAATCAATAAAAATTGGATTTTTATTGTATTTCCATACAAAACATTTGCTTGATTAAAAACAAAAGACTCTGGTCTTAGCAGCTAGATTAGTGTATACACCTTCTTCCATGTGCCATTGCATCATCTGGTTAACATGATTTACATAACATTGTGCATTTAGGAAGAACAGCATCAAAATTACAGTACAACATAACTTTCCCCAGTGATCTTTACAAACGCGTTTCAACTACAAACAAGTCTTCATCAGGGAAACTGGAGAAATACCTACATATATAAACAAGAAAGTACATATGGATAGTAAAAATACCAACATCATAAAGAGTCAAGGCAAGTAGGCAAGCGCAATAAGGGCAGTATATTAAAACAGCTTACAATTATCATTGAGGTATAGAGACCATAAACGGTGTTTAGAAGGTCAAACATTTGTCTTGGGGTGCTCATCTCCTCCTGGGCAACCTGGACCAACAGGGAACCGGACCAGGGGCTGAATACGACCATCATTGAACCTCCACAGCCCACCTTTAGGAATTCAAAAATATAGAGAGCAGGAAACTAATGCACTATTAAATTCTATGGAAATCTAAATGCAAAGTCCAAGGGAGCATTAATTACCTCTGTTGTTGCTTATTCTGAGAGTACAAGGAAAATTGGCAATAGATAGAAGATAGATATGCCCCAGAGCTGTAAGTGAAATCCAATGCCTAAGTGTAATTAAAAAGGGGAACAATGACAAAAATCTTTCCAGGTAATATAAGAACAAACAGCAACAGGGCAATTTTCAGTAGTTTGCCTCAACGACAGCTTACCATAAAGCACCCTTGGGGAGAGGTAGAAAAGTCATGCTGTTATTCCCACAGAGGGAAATTCAATGTTGTCTAAAGCCTTAAATAGACCCTGCATTAACGATGTCAGCTGTGGAGGGAGCTGTACCCCCCTCCGCCCGTCAACATGGCTCCCTTAGCGCCCTCAACGGATAGTACTGTGAGTGCGTGGAATGGTGTTGTGAAGTCAAGCGCATAGCAGTTCACCTGCCCACCTCCTTGAGGAGACCAGGACCGATGTGGTGACATCACGCTGTTAGTCTGGCTTCCCCAATAAAAATCCTTTTATGAAATGCTTAAAGGTAATTGCATCTTTTAATCCTGGAGGGCACGTAGCCTTCAATTTAAATATCCATTTCTGTTCTAACTGCAAAAGGAATTTGCTCCAATCACCTTTTCTCTGTGAAATGTGGACTCGGTCAATAGCTGCAAATTTAATTCTAGGAGGTTTATGTTCATGTAGTAAGGCTGCATCTCTTCCCACAGGGAGATCTGGGTTGCAGAATTTTGTACTGTGAATGTGCCTGTACATTCAACATCAACATTTTTGCTTGGTCCTCCCTATGTAAAAAGCTCCACATTTGCATGCGAGCATACAAACTACACCCTTTGTCTGGCAGTTTGCAAAATGTTGTAATTGAAACTGTTACTTGCTTGGCAACATTATATTTTTTTTTGCCTAACATATATGGATGAAAAGAACATCTGCCACAGGCAAAGGTCCCAGGATAGGGACAGGGTCAGTGGAGTTGTCCCTCTAAATTCACTTCTTAATAATCTGTCACTCAGGGAGGTAGCTCGTCTAAATGTAATGGCTGGTGTTTTGCTTATGAACTATTGAAATACGAGGTCTTGTGTTAGGAGAGACCAATGTTTTTTTAAGATTTTTTTTTAATGTTTGGTTGTTGGTTAGTATAACAAAAAATAATTTGCATAGCTCCTTGTTAGTTTCATAGCTCTATTAAAGGTTTTTTGAAGACAAATCTTACTATAGCCTCTTTCCAATAATCTATTTTTCAAATTGCTGGCCTCTACTTTAAAAGTGGATTCCTGGGAACAGTTGTGTTGCAGTTTAAGATATTGACTGTGTGGAATCAAATTAATATGAGGCTGAGGGTGGAAACTGTCCAGATGGAGAATTGTATTGCCGGAGGTACTTTTGTGGTATAAGCTGCTAATAAGGCATTCCTTGGAAATGGTAGTATCCAAAAAATTGACTGCCTTAGAGCTGTGAGACTGTAAATTTTAAGTTAGGACTGTAAAGCTGTAAATTTTAGGTTCAAATCATTGTCATTCAGAGTATTAAACCACTGAAACAAAAGATCTTCTGGCCTCTCCCATACGAGAGAGATGTCATCAATGTACCTCTGCCATGTAGAAATATTGCTGGTGTACATTGTGAGGCCCTTGGTAGAGAGAAGAGATTGCTCTGACTCCCCCAGGTACAGATTGGCATAGGATGGGGCACAACACATCCCAATCGCTACGCCCTGCACCTGAAGGAAATGGGAGCCATCAAATAGAAAGAAATTGTGATTAAGAATGAATTCCAAACCTGAAATGATAAATTCATTAAAACGCCAATCCTGAATACCTCTCTGAGCAAGTATCTTTCTGATCATAGACAATCATAAATTGTGGGGTATAGAACTGTACAGTGCTTCAGCATCAGTAGTTACTAAAAAAAGCCTCAGTGGGAACCATTAGATTCTATATTAATTGCAAAAACTAATTGTATTTTTCACAAAAGATGGCAAAGCATGAACATGAGGTTGGAGATTTGCCCATCTCGGAGCGTGGGTGTGGCGGCGTGCCGTATGCAGTGTGATGATATCACCACGTTGGTTCTGGTCTCAAGGTAGTGGGCAGGTGAACCACTATGCACGTGACATCACGATGCCACATCGTGCACGTGAAATATGATCCAGTGAGGGCACTGCAGCAGCCATGTTGATGGGCGGGGGGTGCAGCCGGAAACCCCTCCACAGCTGATACCGTTAATGCAGGGTCTATTTAAGGCTTTAGACAACATTGGATTTCTCTCTGTCTGTGGGAATAGGGTATGACTTTTCTACCTCTCCCCAAGGGTGATTTATGGTAAGCTGTCATTGAGGCAAACTACTAAAAATTACCTAGTTCCTGTCTGGAAGTCTGTATATTTGTTCTTATATTACCTGAAAGGATTTTTGCCATTTTTCCCTTTTTTACTTACACCTATGCATAGGATTTCACTTACAGCTCTTGGGCATATCTATCTTCTAACTATTGTCAATTTTCCTTGTACTCTCAGAATAAGCACCAACAGAGGTAATTAATGCTCCCTTGGACCTTGCATTTAGAATTCCATATTTGAATAGTGCATTTGTTTCCTGCTCTGCGGGATGAGATGGCCCCCCCAAGACAACTTTTGACCTACTAGACACCGTTTATGGTCTCTATACCTCAATGATAATTGTAAGCTGTTTTGATATACTACTCTCATTGTGCTTGCCTACTTCTGTTAACTCTTTATGATGTATTGTCATTATCCATATGTACTTTCTTGTTTATATATACAGGTTTTTCTCTAGTTTTTTCCTGATGAAGACTTGTTTGTAGTGGAAATGCATTGGGAAAGATCACTGGGGAAAGTTATGTTGCTGATACTGTTCTTTATAAATGCACAAATGTTTTGTAAATCGTGTTAAGTAGATGACATTGCAATTGCGCATGGAAAAAGGTGCATACACTAATCTAGCTGCTAAAACCAGAGTCTTTTGTTTTTCAAGCAAATGTTTTATATGGAATTACAATAAAAATCTTTTTTTTTTTACATTTGTGAACCTTTTTGATATACATTTTGATATGTATTTCTTTGTTGTTGCAATGTGTAAGCACTTTTACTAGACTGCAGTTTAACTGGGAAAAACCAGGCAGATTTTAATCAAGAAATCACAATTAGAGTGAACTATTTAAGAAAGACAATAGCCACAAATATTTTTGATTTCTGAAGAAATGGAATGGGCTTTAAACCAGGGGACACAGAACATAATTTATCCCACAGCAAATACTAACTATACATTTTGCAAGATCCAGATGCAACTGGAAAATAAGGTGCAATGTAGGACTTGCCCTGCAGAAAAAAAAAATCAACTGATATGTACCACCTTCACAGTGTCTGAGCACTGGAATAGGGAAGTAGAGGCAGCATAAGATGGCAAATGTGGCAGGTCAGCAGCAGTGTCCAGAACTGGTGATGAAAGGAACCGGTACAGGTAGGAGATGATAATGGTGGCAGACAAGCATCAGTGGCAAGAGCTGGTAGTGGTGTCAGGCCAACAGCAGTGGAAAAAAATGGTAATGGTGGCAGGAGTTGGTAATGCTGGCAGGCCAGCAGCAGTGACAGGAGTAATGTTGGCAGGCCAGCAGTGATGAAAGGTGCTGGTAATGCTGGTAGGCCAGCAGTAGTTACAGGAGTAATGGTGTAAGGCCAGAAACGGTAGAAGGAGATGGCAAAGGCAGTAAGAGATGATAATGGTGGCATACCAGCAGCAGTGGTGGCAAATTATGGTGTGGGGAAAAAAGCTGAAAGGGAGGATGGCTGTAGGTTGTTTTCTTCCAACTGCTATCATTCATATGCTGCTTCTGCCAAGCTTTGAGGTGCAGAATATTGCATCACTTCACGCATGTTTTTACCAAAAAGACTGGCAAACAGCTATGGTCCTGTCAGCAGTAGATGCATTAAAAAAGACCAAAATTGTTTGGCTTTGTGGAGAGGTCCAGGGGATAGCAGTGGCCTGCGGCCAATGAGTAGTGCCCTGCAGCCATGGGGCAGTGCCATCCAGTGGAATAGGATGGATGCTTTCTCCACTTTGTAATCCCCATCCTCCTCATTGCTTGAGCCCACTTGGCAGTAAGCTGCAGGAACATCAGCGCTAATTGCTGCTCCTTGTCTGTTGTCACCTCCACCCTATACTCCTGGTTCACTTTCCCACAACATACAATAGCACGAGTTTCTGAGCAACTTTCTGCAGCACATGACTCATGCTGTGCTGAAATAATTCAGCTGACTCTTCCATGCCAGTTTGCAGGGAAATGGCAGGATTAGCTGTAGATGAGGACTTTAGTTTGAGTCAAACTCATGGTTGACTTGTACGTGAAGGTCATCCCTAGTCTTTTGACTTTATAGCTATTTGAAAAAAACAGTCCACAAGACTCTGATCATCAGGACATGCTTGGAATTGTGACTTTACAACATATTGAATGTTGTTTTAAAATGTTGGTATACTTTTACTGTTTAAAAAAAATTCTGAATATTGTTCAGTCCTTATTACATCGATCCACATTATTATTATTATTATACAGTATTTATATAGCGCCAGAAGGTTTGCTCAGCGCTGTACATTATAGTGGGGGACAGAACATGAGACAATACAGTAACAAAACAATATACGAGGGGTTTGAGGGCCCTGCTCTTTCGAGCTTACAATCTAGGAGGGAGGGGATAGTGGTAAAGGAGGAAGTGGCTGTGGGGGATGGAGTGGTAGGAGGAGTGGAGGAGATCGGCTGTTAAGTGAGGGTGGGGTAGGCTTCCCCAAAGAGATGGGTTTTCAGGGTGTGCCTAAAGGTGAGGAGGGTAGGTGACAGTCTGATGAATTGGGGTAGTGAGTTCCAGAGTATGGGGGAAGTCCTGGAGAAGTCCTGCAGTCGGGCGTGGGAGGAGGAGACCAGGGAGCTAGAAAGTAGGAGGTCTTGTGAGGAGCGAAGAGTACCGGTTGGCTGGTATTTGGGTATCAGGTCAGTGAGGTAGTTTGGGGCAGTGTTATGGATAGCTTTGTATGTTAGTGTTAGTATTTTGCATTTAATGCGTTGGGCAATCAGAAGCCAGTGGAGGGAATGACAGAGGGGGGTGGCAAAAGCAGAGCGGTTGGTAAGGTGGATGAGTCTGGCCGCTGAGTTCAGGATTGACTGAAGCGGGGATAGCCTATGTTGGGGTAGGCCGGTGAGAAGGGAGTTGCAGTAGTCCAGACGTGAGATAATGAGGGAGTGTACGAGTTGTTTAGTAGTGTCTAGGGTTAGGAACATACGTATTTTGGAGATGTTGCGGAGGTGGAGCCTGCATGAGTTTGCCAGCGATTGGACATGGGGTGGGAAGGACAAGTTTGAGTCTAGAATGACACCTAGCACTTTGGCATGCGGGGTGGGACTGATGGTGGCGTTATTGGTCGTGATGGAGGGGATGGGGGGGAGCGCGGGCTGGGGGGAAAATTAGGAGCTGGGTTTTAGAAAGGTTCAATTTGAGGAAATGGAGCATCATCCAGTCTGATATGTCGTTCAGTAGGTGGGCGATACGGGCAGAGACTGAAGGGGTGAGGTGAGGGGTGGAGAGGTAAATTTGCTTGTCATTGGCGTAGAGGTGATAGTTGAAGCCGTGGGAGTGTATCAGTTTGCCGAGGGAGGAGGTGTAGATGGAGAAGAGAAGGGGCCCAAGGACAGAGCCTTGGGGGACCCCAACAGAGAGGGGGAGAGAGGGGGAGATGGTAGCGTTATAGGTAACGCTGAAGGAGCGTTGGGATAGAAAGGAGGAGAGCCAGGAGAGAGCTGAGTCTCTGATGCCAAGGGAGTGTAGTTTATTAAGGAGGAGGGGTGGTCAACTGTGTCGAAGGCTGCGGAAAGGTCGAGGAGTAGGAGGACTGAGTAGTGGCCATTAACTTTGGCAGTTAGCAGGTCATTAATGATTTTGAGTAGGGCAGTTTCAGTGGAGTGTAGAGGACGGAAGCCAGACTGTAGGGGATCGAGGAGGTTGTTGTCAGTGAGGTGGGAGCTTAGGCAATTGTAGACTAAGTGCTCAAGGAGCTTGGATGTAAATGGTGGCAGGGAGATGCGTCTAAGGTTGTTCAGGTTGGTGGGGTCCAGAGAGGGTTTTTTGAGTATGGGGGTGATGTACGTGTGCTTTAGGGGTGAGGGGAATTCACCAGTAGAAAGGGAGAGATTGAAGATGTGAGTGAGGGAGCATAGGATGGAGGAGGAGGGTGACTGGAGGAGTTGTGTGGGGACAGGGTCAAGGGGGCAAGTGGTGAGGTGGGCTTCTGAGAAGACCTTAGTGACCTCCTTTGTGGTAGCAAGGCTGAGGGAGCGGAGTGTTGGAGAGGTTATAGTGTGTGGGGTGTTAGGTGTGGTGGGGGGCAGGGCAATTGCGAGGTCAGGGGAGGGGACAGTTGATGGGGTTATAGTGGGAGGGAGGCTAGGTGGGGAGGTAGATTGAGCATTGGTGATGTCCTTACGGATTGCGTCGATCTTATTTTGGAAGTGATTGCAATCTCGTGGGCGGTGAGTGAAGTACTGGGTGGAGGTGGGGGGGGGGGGGGAGAGAATAGGGAGTTGAAAGTGTAGAAGAGCCGGCGAGGACAGGTGGAGAGGGTGTTGATGAAGGTTATGAAGTAGGCTTGTTTGGCGGCGTGAAGGGAGGAGGTGTAGGTGAGGAAGGAAGATTTGTAGAGGGAGAACGCTCGAGGGGATCTGGTTTTGCACCATAATCGCTCCAGCGCGCGACTGCGTCGTTTAAGATTTTTAGTGTGGACGTTCTGCCAGGGTTGAAGCGGTCGGGGTCAAATGCTACGTGTGGTTAGGGGTGCTAAGGAGTCTAAGGCAGCTGACAGCAAGTCATTATATGCAGTAGTGGCCAGGTCAGAGCATGACAGTGGAAGGATACTGTCATACAGACGGTCAGCTGCAGAGTGGAGAGGGGCCGGGTTCAGGTTGCGGAGGTTACGGCTGGTGATGGTTTGACGTTTGGGGGGGAGGTGTTAGAGGACAGGGAGACAGAGAACGTAATGAGGTTGTGGTCAGAGAGAGGGAAAGGGGTGTTTGTGAGGTTGTCGAGGGTGCAGAGATGGGAGAAAATGAGGTCCAGGGTGTTCCCATCGGTGTGGGTGGAGGACTGTGTGCACTGTGTGAGTGCAAAAGAAGAGGTTAAGTGGAGGAGTTGGGATGTAGCCGGGTTGTTGACACTGATAGGGATATTGAAGTCTCCAAGGATGATAGTGGGTAGCTCAGAGGAGAGGAAAAAGGGTAGCCAGGCAGAAAAGTCGTCGAGGAAGTGGGATACGGGTCCAGGAGGCCGATAGATTACTGCAATCCTCAGAGGGGTGGGAGAGAAGAGCCAGATGCAGTGGGCCTCGAAGGAGGAGAAGGATAGAGAGGGAGGTTAGGGAGGACCTGGAAGGTGCTCAGCGGTGATAAGAGCATGCCGACCCTACCACCTCTACGACCGCTCGGTCTGGGTTAATGGGACCAGATGAGACCTCCATAGGAGAGTGCCGTAATGTATAAGGAACCTATACAACCTGTAAATAGCCTGGAACTTGTTAAGAACCTAGGTCTTGCAGAATGATGGGTGCATGCAGGAAGCACGATCAACTAGGAGTTGCAGCTAAAAGTGGTGCCACTGGACAACATATTTTGGGACTTTCCTTTTGTCAGACCATGTTGCCAAGAAAAAAATGCTATACCAAGCCACGAAGTGTTATACTATACACATTTCTTATCATGTAAAAATAAAGAGACGCTTTCACATTGCCCATTCATTTGTAATGTCCCCTCTCCTAAAAGACAATACCAAGTGCTTCTTGGTAAGGGAATGTATGCAATTTCCATGTGACACTGTCCAAATCTAGCAGCCAATCACTATATCCAAGCACTGTCACATGACTAGGTGAGTGACGTCACCCTGCCCCATAATGTCCCAACACCAGTCAACCATAGTGTTTTTGGTGCCTGCTGCAAAGGAGACAGGGATAGCAAGGAAATACTGGCAAGGTGAATATCAGGGGTTTGGGAAGGCCCTTAACAAGGACACTGTCACTTTTACAGGGTTTACATACCCTGAAATGTTTGGTCTTGGTACAAACACACAGGTATCATTGATGCAGTAAAGGCTTCTTTCTGGCACCTCGACCATGCAGATCATTTTTGTTCAAGTGTCATCATATTGTGCTCCTTCAAAACAACCACACTGTCTTTTTCCAGAGCAGTCTATTTTTTTGTGGTTACCTATGTATCCCGAACAATTCTTTTGGCAGTTGTGGCTGCAATCTTTCTTGGTCTACCTGACCTTGGCTTGGTATCAAGAGATCCCTGAACTTTCCACTTCTTAATAGGTGATTTAACAGTACTGACTGGCATATTCAAGGCTTTGGACATCTTTATATGTCCTTTTCCATCTTTATAAAGTTCCATTACCTTGATACGCAGGACTTTTGACAGTTCTTTTCTGATCCTCATGGCTCAGTATCTAGCCCAGTCAGTGCTTCCATGTAAGAGCTAACAAACTCATTGACTATTTATACACTGACACTAATTGCAATTTAAAAAGCCACATATGTGGGGCATTAACCTCAAATTGGCATTTTAACCCGTGTGTGTCACCTTGCATATCTGTACCAAGGCCAAACATTCCAGGGTATGTAAACTTTTGATCATGGCCATTTGGGTGATTTCTGTTATCATTATGATTTAAAAAGGAGCGAAACAACTATTTGATAATAAATGGCTTCATATGATCATCATCCTTCAATAAAAGAGCATTTTTTGGCATGATCAGTCATATTTTCAATATCAATGCCAAACTTTCACAATTTCTGCCAGGGTAAGCAAACTTTTGAGCACAACTGTAGAGGCAGTGGAATTACATTACATTGGTCAGTTTCTGCATCTTGCAAACATATTTAGTCCTACAGCAAAATCATTGTTTTTTTTTAGGATAACTTCTCAGGTTCTTCCTATGTTCTGGACCAAAAAGACAATTTCCCTAGATGGATGTTCACAGCTGCTAACATAGCATATCACGCCCCATACATAAAGTACAGTGTCGACCCAATTAGCAACCTCCTCCCACTCATTCTGCACAGCTTCTTGTGTCCAGTTAATACTAAGGTGATGCATATTAGAGTGTGCAGATTGTATCTCAACAGTATCCCATTTCATGTGCTGTTAGTGACACCACGGTTGACTGTTAACATTCAGAGCACATGTATATAGTGCATTGTTCCCCCATTAACCAACACTTTGCCAACATTTTTCTTGGTAGGAATCCTGGGTATTTCCATTTTCAGTGTCCGTGGTTCATGCTGCTTTGTCCTCTTTCTTCATTATCTCCAAGGTTGCTCTTCTGTTTTAAATACTGCTTTATGCATTGACATACCTCAATAGAGCTTCACCTGTCCAGATGGTCACTTGCTGATTCAGCAGAATTTACAGACAGTTTAACTCTCCAATAAGACACAAAAGTTGAATCCAATGCAGTTGAACTTTTTTAGAGTACAGTATAAGGGATGTTTTTCCAGTCTCTTGAAGTGTAAAAAGACAATGATCTTTATAGTCTGCTATGAAGACATAAGACTAACTGAGGGAACATAGAGAAAAAAGGAGAATCCATCTAGGGCTGGAACCAGTGGCGTAGCATGCGTTGCCAGCGCCTGGGGCAAGGTCAGTAATTTGCACCCTTAACCCATGGACCTTTAGCTCCACTCTGATCACACCCCCCACATACCCCCACTGCGATCACACCCCCCACATTCCCCTCCACCATGATCACACCCCTAGATACCCTACCATTCTGATCACACCCCCAGAAATCCCCACCTTGATCACACCCCCAAGATACCCCCACTCTGATAATATCCCCAGATACCCCACCCTAATTACACCCCTCAGATTCCCCCACCCTGATCATACCCTTCAGATACCCCTCCACTCTGATCACAACCCCCAGATACCCCCACCCTGATCACACCCCCAGATACCCCCCTACTCAGATCATAACCCCAAATTACCCCCCTGCTCTGATTACACCCCACAGATACCCTCACCCTGATCACACCTGTTAGATATCCCCACCATGATCACACACCCCCAGATACCCCCCCACTCTGATCACACATTACCAGACCCCCTTTATCTTGCAGTATTCCTTTACTGTGCTATGGACACATACAGGCTAGAAGACGAGCTGCATCTAGTTTGTGTTCAGCCAAAACACCAACTGTCTACGTACAGGGCTGCTCAGATGCCCCATTCACATGTAAGCACTGAGATGATCTGTGATACCGGCCACTGATGTGTATAGGGCACAGATCTGGCTGTGACTGAGCGCCCACAAGGTGTACTTGGGACTTTTTCTGGCAGATTCCCGCATGTGAATGAGCCCCAAGTAAGTAGACTCCTGAGGACTTGTTCACACCAGAATGCAATGAAAAACGCAATTGTGTTTACTTGCATTTTGTAATACGCTGCATTGCCTAGGTCTACATTCAGTCTTTGATTCTGACAAGGGCTGAAACTGGAAGTTTGATATCAGAGGACAAAAGAAATATGCTATTTTTGAAGTTGCTGAAAAGTGCTTAGGCAGCTGGATACATTTTGTACACCTTTATGGTAAATTACCTTCTCTCTACTTTTACACCATGCTAACAGTTTGCTTATACACATTTTTCTTAATGCCACATTGCCATTTTCCAGGCTTCACTGTAGAAGAGCTATTAATGTCCTAAAGCAGGGGTCTCCAAATTTTCTAAACAAAGGGCCAGGTTACTGTCCTTCAGACTTTAGGGGTGCCAGACTGTTCCCAGTGGGAGGGAACAATGTCCCATCTTTTGTATTGTAGGGAGGAACAGTTCCCCATCATTGGTGTCAGTTGGAGGAATAGTGCCTGCTCATTGATGTCAGTAGGAGGAAAAGTACCTGATTGTTGGTCACAGCGAAAGGAATTATGTCCCATGGTTGGTGTCATTGGGGGTACTGGTGCCCTATGGTTGATCCAGCAAACACAAATGCTCCTGCGCTTGGGGATGGACTCGATGCAGGCTACAACCACATTAAGAATGTCATGGAACATGCACACCTTGCTGCCCTCAATAAACCGGGGAAATCCAAACATACTGAATGAGGAAAGAACAAACAGAGGGCGCACAGCCCTAGTGCAGTACCATAAAAAATGTTTAATAAGAAATAAAGTAGGTGTTGTACTCACAAACAACAATAAAGTCAAGGCACGTCATAAAATAACAGGTGGGTCAACACCACGCTGAGTAACAGTCCGCAATATGGAGTGTAGACATCTAATAAACTGACGCAATTCGAGGACTTGCCTCTTCCTCAGAGCCAACTGACCAAATGTCTGCTCCCTCTTTTATATGCTTACTACTAGTTGAACCAAAGGTCACATGAGCCGTTTACAAAAAACTTCTTAATATGGTTTACAAAGTTTAAATAAAATAAAATGAAATAAGTATTGTTACAATATAGTAAAAAAGCTGGTAAAATTGGTATAATGTATGGTATACGTGTATCACGTACCTGGTGATAGAGGCCAATGGAGAGAGGGCTTCCCTTGCGGCTAAGTTCCAGACTCCCCTGAGAGTGGGACAGCAGGAGTCAGGCCCAAAGTTGCACAGGTTGCCTGTAGGAGTGCTGGTTGGTGGTCCACTCAGAAGCACAGCTGGTGCACGGAGATATGTCTGCAGGCAGGAGGCGCCTGTGCGTGGTATGCAAGCCCTTCCGGGATTTAGATGTTTACTGGGCAGTCGGTTGAAGCCAAGGTCAGGTACCAGATGGGAATCAGAGCAGACGTAGTCAGATGGAATCGCCAAGGTCATACACAGGGAAACAAGAGAGAGAGAGAGTATCCGTGAGCCAGGCCGAGGTCAGATCAGGGGTAAGGCAGAGTAGACAGGTCCAGGAGCAAGCCGAGTCGGTAACAGGAAATCACGGGTCAAAGTCACAGGAAACAGGAACAGGGCACGGGGAGCTAGAGATCATCCAACAACTTGAGGAAGTGATGAGCCTCCTTATAAAGGCCGTCTGGCACCAAACTGAGGCTGATGTGTCCTTGTGCGGCCATACAGAGTGCTTGCAAAAATGCCAGATCTTCCAGAACTTCTGCCTTGGACAGGACCCTGACAGTGCCCCCCCTAAAGGGCAGCCTCTGGATGCCCACCTCGGCCATCTTTTCAGGATACTTAGAACGAAATTGTTGGAGAAGTCTGGAGGAATGTACATTGCCTTTTGGTTCCCAGGAACTTTCTTCAGATGGTACCCCTTCCATCTGACCAGGTACTGGATTTGTCTTCCCCGCCTTCTGCAGTCCAGAATTGCTTCAACCTCGTATTCCGTCTCCTCTCCAACTGTTATCGGCAGAGGAGGTGGTTCTACTCTCCCTGGAAAAGGATCAGGAACAGCTGGCTTGAGTAGGGAGACGTGGAAAACTGGGTGGATCTTGTATGATTCCGGAAGGCACAGCTCAAAACGCCACTGGCTTGATTTCCCTCTTGATCCAGAAAGGGCCAATGTACCTTGGACCCAAGTTACGTGACGGGACTGGGAGTTTTAGATTGGCAGTTGATAGCCAAACTTTGTCTCCAATCTTCAGAGGAGGGTTTCCTCTCCGTTTTCTGTCGTAGTGTTTCTTATAATCAGCCTGGGATTTCAGTATAGACTCTCGGAGGACTTTACAGATGTTCTGTAGCATGGAGAGTCTGTCCAGTACTGCGGGTACCGAAGCTTCAGGAATGGTGTCAGGTATGGAGGAAGGGTGAAATCCATAATTGGCCCAAAATGGTGACTGGTTTGTAGCAGAAGGGACTGAGTTGTTGTAGGCAAATTCTGCCAATGGGAGTAGAGATGCCCAATCATCCTGAGAAAAAGCACCGTAAAGATTGCTCCAAAGTCTGGCTCGTTCGCACCGTTTGCCCATTACTCTGGGGATGGTAGGCGGACGATAAGCAGAGTTCCACCTTCAGGGCTTTGCAGTGGGCTCTCCAGAACCTGGACGTAAAATGCACCCCTCAGTCTGAGACGATATTACTGGGCAGACCATGTAACCTGACAATCTCTTTGATGAAGGTTAGTGCAGTCTCTGGTGAGGATGGAGTACTCACCATTGGTAAAAAGTGGGCCATCTTGGATTGCCAATCCACTACTACCAGAATGGTAGTAAACCCCTCTGAGGGCGGCAAATCCACAATGAGGTCCATTGTGACCATCTCCCAGGGATGATCAGGAATGGGCAGGGGCCTCAGCAACCCCCAAGCCTTGGCTTTGTCTCCCTTGTTCCACAAACACACTGTGCATGACTTCACATAAGTCATGATTCAAGTTGGGCCACCAGAAGGATTGCTGAATTAGTTCCATTGTCTTACAGGTTCCAAAGTGTCCAGCCAGTTGATGGTCATGGAAAGCCCTGAAAACCTGAGACCTCACTTCTTGGGGTTCAAAGATTTTATCCTTGTGCCACAGAAGACCATCCTGCCTTCTAAGCGAATTTTGTTTGGGTTCAGGACATAGTGCAGAGGCTTGCTTGATCAAAGACTTTAGGCTGGGTTGGATCAGCAAAACATTTTGGTCCGACAAAATGGTGTTGGGGGGAGAAGGCTCCTTTGGGTCCGGGAACATGTGGGAAAGGGCATCTGCCTTCCCGTTCTTGGATCCTGGGCGGTAGGTTATGTGGAAGTTAAACTTGGAGAAGTATAAAGCCCATCTAAGCATGTCGAGGTCTTAGGCACTTGGCGGACCTTAGATACTCCAGATTTTTATGATCTGTGAAAATCATAATTGGGTGGCTGGCTCCTTCCAAGAGATATCTCCATTCTTCGAATGCTATCTTATTCGCTAAAAGTTCCCTATCTCCCACATTGTAGTTCCTCTCGGCTTGGCTCAGTTTTCTAGAACAAAAGGCTATTGGGTGAAGCAGAGCCTTTGGGTCCTGGCGCTGGGAGAGTACGGCTCCTGTAGCAACTTCAGGTGCTTCTACCTCCAGGATGAAGGAGAGTGTTGGCTCTGGATGCTGTAACACAGGAGCGGAGGTGAATTTATCTTTTATTTTTTTCTTTTTATTTAAATATTTATTAATTTTTCATAAAGATAACAATACACTTTCATCTTTTTCATAATAAATACACAATTCCTTCTTATCCTTTATTTTTCCCTTCTTAAAACATTACCCCCTTCCTCCTCCCCCCCCAAACAACCCCCCCACTCTGCGTTCTTCCCTACTTTCTGTCTAAAGCAAGCGTATCCTACCCCTCTTCTCATTTCTACTGCTTCATATATATTCGTTTGAAGTACAAAATCCTCCCATTTCTCCCATCTCCTATTATATATCTCCATCTTACCCTCTTGGATATAGTATAATTTCTCCATCTTACTAATCTGATTTACTCTCTCTACCCAATCTTTTTCTCTCGGGACCTCTAAACTATGCCAGAATATAGGTATCAACCCCTTTGCTGCATTTACATAGTACCATATACCCGAATCCTTGTATTTATTCACTGGTATATCTGTCTTATGTAACAAACACACTTCTGGATCTAATCCTATCTTTATCCCTGAGATTTTCTCTATTAAGTTGACCATTTTCTCCCAAAAACTTTGAATCCTTGGGCATTCCCACCAAATATGAAACCACGTACCAATCCCTCCACACCCACGCCAGCACTCTTGTGTTCTCTCTATACCCATTTTATGTTCTACCTTTGGTGTGATGTGCCATCTTACCAAACTTTTATAATTTACCTCCACTTCTCTCATGCTGATATTTTCATGTGTGAGTCTATATATTTTCCTCTGTTTATCCTCATCTATCTCTGTCCCCAAGTCCTTTTCCCATTTTTCTATATACATTGGTTTTACCTCTGTGACTAATTCAGTGAGAATTTTATATATTTTTGCCGTGCCCCGTTTCCCCTCTCCCCGTGATTCCAACAACTTCTCAAATAAGTTCCAATCCTTTCTCCCTCTCATAGGTTTCGGAAAGTGTTTTAATTGGTGGTATTTCCATTCATCGATCTTAATAAAAAGTTCCCCTCCACCTTTCTTTAAATCTTTTAATGTTTTCAATTTCTGTCCATCCATAATATCCCTTAATTGAATGTCTTCCTTTTTAATCCATTTTCCCATAATCCCCTCTATACCTGGTGGAAAATATTCCATATTTCTTAGTGACATTAATTGTGAATTAAAATCCCACTTCATACGTTTATGTAAATTATCCCAAACCTTTAGAACATTCAGTGTATATACACTCGTGGTATTTTTTAAACCTCTATATTGTATTGGTGCCCATATGCTTCTACTCAGGTCAACTCCACTCAGTTCGTTCTCTATCTTAACCCACCTTTTTCCCCTTATATTGTGTGTCCAGTCATAAATTCTTGTTAAAACTACAGCGTTATAGTATCTCCTAAAATCTGGCACTCCCAATCCCCCTCTCTCTTTACCTCTACTCATCAGGTCATAGGATATTCTAGGTTTTTTATTTTTCCATATAAATTTTGTTATCATCTTTTTAATTTCTTTAAAAAAGGCCTCTGGGAGACTTATTGGGATCATCTGAAATTTATACAAGACTTTGGGTACAATTATCATTTTTATCAGATTTATTCGTCCTAACCAAGAGGGAATTCCTCTTCCCATTATCTTCAGTTCCTCTTTGATCTCATTTAGAAGAGCAATATAATTTAATTTATACAATTTTGTATATGAAGCAGTAAGTTTAACCCCTAAATATTTTATCTCTGTATCTCTCCATATAAAAGGGAATTCTCTTTGTATCTTTTCTTTCTCACCATTTGGAAGATTTACGTTTAAGATCTCAGTTTTTGTCGGGTTGATTTTTAAGTTTGATATTTCCCCATACTCTTTTAAACTTCTTATTAAATTCGGGAGTGTTATCCTAGGATTTCCCACATAAAACAACAGGTCATCTGCAAAAGCTGCCACTTTATGTTCAGTTTCCCCTGTTTGTATTCCCTTTATATCTACGTTCTTCCTAATTGTTTCCAACAAGGGTTCCAATGATAATACATACAACAATGGGGACAGTGGGCATCCCTGTCTTGTCCCGTTTGACATCCCAATGGGCTCAGACTTTTCACCATTTACCAAAATAACCGCGGATGGCATTTTATACAACTTTCCTATCCACTCCCTCATTCTACCACCTACTCCCATGATCTCTAGGGTATCCATCATAAAGCTCCAGTTTACTCTATCAAAAGCTTTTTCGGCATCGATCGAGAGCACCACTGCTGGGGTTTTCCCTTTTTTAGCTTTCTGGATCAGCAACAAAGTTCTGATTCCGTTGTCCCTACCCTCTCTCCCTGATACAAAACCAACCTGATCTCCCTGAATCCATTCCGGCATCAAGTCTTTCATCCTATTTGCTAAGACCTTTGCATATAGTTTTGTATCTATATTTAGGAGTGCAATTGGCCTATAACTAGAGCATTGAGTAGCGTCCTTCCCTTCCTTATGTATAAGTGTTATATGGGCTTGTAGGGATTCCTGTCTAATCTCCATTTCTCCACCCAGGGCATTCATATACTCCTTCAATTTAGGTATTAACAGTTCACTATATTTTTTATAATACCTCACGGTATATCCATCTGGGCCAGGGCTTTTCCCCACCTTAGTATCTTTCAACGCTATCTTTATTTCCTCCTGTGTAATTTCCAACTCCAGGGATTTCAATAGATCTTCATCTATCTTTGGTAGTCCTGCATTTTTTAAATATGCCCTTCTTTTTTCTCTGTTTTTATTTTCACTATTATTTGCTAAATTCTGGGAATTAATATTATACAGCTTGCTATAATATTCCTTGAATACCTTCCCAATCTCTTTAGTAGAGTGAGCCATTTCTCCCTTGGGATTTCTTATTTTTTCTATATAATTTCTATTTTTATTTTTTCTCAGGGTTCTCATTAAGTGTTTTCCTGGTCGATCTCCCCATCTATACCTCTCTACTGCTACTTTATTGAGTACTCTCCTCCTTTCTTCTTCCATTAATATCTCCAACTCCTTCTTCTTTCCTAATACCTTCTGCCTTATCTCACTTGTTATTCTATTTTTATGGATCTGTTCCAGGTCGTATATTTCTTTTAAGAGCCCTGTCAGTTTCTTACTCCTTTCCTTTTTCTTTTTTGTCCCTAGCGCGATCAATATACCCCTAATATATACCTTATGGGATTCCCAGACAGTGGCCACTGATACATCCCCTGTTTCATTCTCTTGAAAGTATCTTTCCATCTCTTTTCTGATCTGCTGATCGATCTCTTGATCTAATAAAAGGGCCTCATTTAACCTCCATCCTACCCCCCTTGTCAACTGCCTCCCCCATCTTACCTTCATTATAACTGGGGCATGGTCTGAGATAGTCATTGTCTCTATTTCTACGTTAACCACCCTCTCAATAAGTTGATGATCTACCATTATATAATCCAATCTCGAGTAAGTCTCGTGTGCATTAGAGAAGAAGGTATAGTCTCTTTCCTTTCCATGCGTTATTCTCCATATGTCCACTAGTTGGCCCTCATGTATCTCCTTCTTTAAGATTTTCATAGACCTACCTCCCTCTTGTTGCACACGAGAAGTTGTATCCATCTGTGGGTCTAAACATAAGTTCAGATCTCCCGCCACTATCAATCTTCCCTTTTTAAAATCCATCAGCTTTCTTAGTATCCCTTTCAGGTATACTTCAGGTCTCTTATTTGGGCAGTATATATTCGCTATTGTACACTCTATTTCCTGCAACCTACCTTTCAAAAACAAAAATCTCCCCTCAGGATCCGTCACTCTATCCTCTACCTCCACCTTACATTTTTAGCAAACCCAATTGCCACCCCCTTAGCTCTCTTAATTGGGGAGTCTGCATAAAACCATGTTGGATAGTTTCTAGTGATTAATTTAATATTTGACTTAATCTCAAAATGCGTCTCCTGTAAAAAAACTACCGAAGCTTCTCTATGTTGCAACTCCTTAAATAGCTTAAATCTCTTCCCAGGACTGTTCAACCCCTTTACATTGTAGGTTATAAACTTTATATCTTCCATATGTCTTGTATACATCTCCTCACTATGCAGAGTATTTTTAAAAATTTCCCGCTATACCATCCTTCTCCCCCTCCCTCACCATATCCCTCCCCTTTCCCCTCCCCCCTTCCCAACCTCCTCCCCCTCCTAGGCCTCCTTTGCCTATGGATCATGTTCCACCTTTGATCCCTCTACAGGGGTTCGACTCCAACTATGACCGCTCACCTTCCCCCCCTCCTCCCCAATGTCTCCTTATCTATTGTCTCTCTATTTCCTCTTTTAACCAACTGCCATCTACCCGTGTCCAACTCTCCCTCTTCCACTTCCCAACCCGGTATCGCTTGTCTCTGCAGTCCAAGTTTATCACAGAAGTCTTCTAAATCTTCCGGAAATTTTAAGATAGCTGTAATTCCATCCCTCCACCCGATTAAACTTGTATCGCGGCCCCATCTGTATTTCACATTATGATTTTTCATCACTTCTAATAGGGGTTTCAGTGATCTCTTCCTTCTCAGAGTCTCTGGTGTTAAATCTGCAAAAATTTGAATAATTTTCTCTCCGTATATAATATTTGTTTTTCCTTTAATCTTTTTCCATATCTCTTCTCTATCTCCGTAGTTATGGAATTTAACAATTATATCTCTTGGTTTTTCTATCCCTGTCTTGTTGATACTTTCCAATCCTGTATACTCCGTCCAATTTAAACATCTCCTCATCCACTTTGTCCATTATGGAGTTCAAAATTTTGCCAATTAGCTCTTTTAAGTCTTTTATATCTTCCCTCTGTGATAGTTCTGGGACTCCTCTTACTCTGAGATTATTTCTCCTTTCTCTATTTTCTTGTTCTTCCATCTTATAGAGCAATCTCCTTTGTTCTTTTCTATCTTCTAATAGCCTTTTTTCTAATTTTGGGATGGTTTGGGTATAATTTTGCACTTTTTCCTCCATTTCTTCCACTCTAGTTAACAATTGTCCCATTTCTTCCTGAATCATCCCCATTTCATGCTTCATTGATTTTTCCAAGCCTTTAAACATCTCCGCCATTTCTTTTTTATTAGGTATTTGCATATCTCTTTCACAATCTCTCAGATCCTGGCTTTCCATTAATTGTTGGCTATTATATACCGGGCCCAGGGAGAGTCTCGGGCTATTATCCAGACTTATTTCCAATTCACTTTTTTCATTTATTGCCTGAGATCTTTCTGGGGTAACATTTCCTTGTGACACATACTTCTTGATCGTACCAGTTTGTGAGTTCTTAGGCCCACTCCCTTTGATGTTTTTACCTTTCATTTTATTTTTAAAGCCTTTACTCTTGTTTCTTGCTCTCCTGGACACCTACTCCTCCCGATCTTCAGACCCGCCCTAGGAATCCCCTCTTTTATTTTCAGATTTTATAATTAATGCAAAGTCTTACCATAGTCATCTGAAATTCTAATACGAGGAATGAATGTATATAAGGCTCCACTGTATAGGTCCAATATATAATATAGAATAAGACCTGCAGGAAGGCCCACGGTCCTCACTCACCCTTCACGTTGGGATATCACTCCAGAAGCAGTCCTCTTTTCTCATTATAAGTTCTTAGGGGGATTCCTGTGGGTCCAATATAGCTCAAGTCACTTATCTTTCTCATCCGATACGTCCTTATTTTGGAGGCGATGTACTGATATATATTAGATTATAGATTGGGAAAGATATAGAAGTTTAGAGGGTTAGCCTTATTATAGCAGTGGTGTCAGGCAATAGGAATAGTATGATGCAGGAGTGGTATGGCAGCAGGGAGATTTTGAGGTCTTAGGAAGACAGGGTGGAGATGATGTAATGTGAAAGGAGTGTGTTGATTTACCTCCTCCACTTCTCCTACTTGTTTGTATGTCAGGCAAGCTCTCCCACACCCGGATCTCCCAAGGCTGCCCACGTGTCGGTGCCGCTCCACTGCCTCGTCCGTCTCAGTATTGTCTCCCTGACAACCTCACTCCCCCTCCGAAGCCGGCTTTCTCCTGGCTCCTAGGCTATCTGACTGACAGCCCGACCGTCTCCCCGGCAACTCCACTCCTCCTCCACCGGACGTCAGAGGAGAGCCCCAAGGCGTTCCTCTCCCAACTCTCTGCCAGATCTCTCTCTCTCAGGTCCAGGAAGCCGACCGTCTCCAGGGACACGGACACCACGCACCGTCTCCAGTCGGGTGAGTCACCGCTCACCCTCGATGCAGCTGTTCTCTCTATCGGAGACTCCTGGGGAGGATAAACCAGGGAAGGCTAACGGAGAGTGCTTACTGCACGCTCTCCCGTGCTGTCATAGTCAGCTGAATTTATCTTTTAATTGCTCAAACGCTTTTTGAGCTTCCTGGCTCCAGCAAAATCATGTATGCTGGTACGTGAGTTGAGTAATAGGGGCGATGACTGTGGAAAAGCCCTTAATAAATTTACGATAAAAGTTGGCGAAACCCACAAATCTTTGGACCCCTTTCCTGTCTGAAGGTGCAGGCCAATCCAGGATAGCAGATATTTTCTGAAGATCCATGGAGATCCCCTCAGTGGAAATTATAAGCCCCAGGAACTGAATGGACTGCTTTTTAAACTCACACTTCTCCGCCTTGGCGTACAAGTCATGCATCCTTAGAGTGTTTAGCACTTTCCTAACATGATCACGATGGAGTTCCAGTGAGGTAATGAAAATTAGGATATCGTCCAGGTAGACGATCACAAAAAGGTCAAGGTATTCTCTAAAGATGTCGTTCACAAAATGTTGAAATGTAGCAGGGGCATTACATAGCCCAAATGGCATCACTAAGTATTCAAAATGTCCGAAGCGTGTTCTGAAGACGGTCTTCCACTCATCGCCCTGTCTTATACAGACTAAATTGTAGGCCCCCCGTAAGTCCAATTTAGTGAACACTCGGGCTGTTTGAAATCTCTGAAATAACTCGGGCACCAGAGGAAGAGGATACCGGTTTTTGATGGTAATTTTATTAAGTTCCCTGTAGTCAATGCAAGGTCTCAGAGACTAATCTTTTTTTTCTACAAAGAAAATACCATCCCCGGCAGGAGAGGAAGAGGGGCGGATGAATCCTTTAGCAAGATTCTTGTCTAGATAGTGCCGGGGAGCTTCCAGTTCAAGTTCGGATAATGGGAAAATTCGCCCAAATGGTATTTCTGCTCCTGGGAGTAACTCAATTGGGCAATCGTAAGACCGATGAGAAGGCAATGTGTCGGCCTTCTTTTTATCAAATACATCGAGGAAGTCATGGCAGGTAGAGGGAACAGATTGATTGGCCTCTGGGGAAGGTTGGACTGAGAGACATACGGAAGAATTGGTGGGTGTAGGGGCACCACAGTGTTGTAGACAATATTCTGAAGAAAAGATGATTTCCTTCTTGGGCCAATTGATCTGTGGGTTGTGGGCTTGCAACCAGGGTATTCCTAGGATGGCTGGAAATATGGGGGATTTGATCACATCAAAACAAATAAACTCCCGATGGCCAGAGTCGGTGGTTGCAAGAATAGGAATGGTTTCCTGGGTAACAGGTCCGGAACTTGGAGTAGTGCCACCCGCAAGTAAGACGTCAAGTCTCTGTTTCTTAGGCAGAAGAGGGATGTGTAAGTCCTTGGCCAATTGGATGTCTAAGAAACAGCTACAAGCTCCCGAGTCAACGACTGCCCACAACTTGAAGTCCCTTCCAGCCACCTGCAATGACATGGGGAGAATGACATGGGTGGTTAAAATCCCGGATAGCTGAAGGTACAAAGGATGGGGCTGGCTGGACTTACTTGGGTGAACTGGGCAGTTACGCAGGAAGTGGCCCGTGGCCCCACAGTAATGACAGAGGTTGCCTTGCTGTCTGCGTAGCCTTTCTTCCGGAGTTAGAAGTTAGGGCAGGTCGGAGAAGGCCGATTTGCATAGGTCTTACCTCCGAATTGTTGATGGGTTGCGGAGCAAGGGCAAGAGCTGTTGGCCCTGGAACATTTGGCAGAACCCAAGTGGGCCGAAAGGTCTGAGTACGCTCAGCACGTCTTTCCTGTAGATGCCGATCCAACCGAGTAGCGAGCAGGATAAGGTTCTCCAAGGAGGAGGGAGCTTCCACCCTAGCTAACTCCTCCTTGAGGGACTTGGACAGGTCTAGGCGGAACTGGTACTTCAATGCTGCATCGTTCCAACAGGTGTCTGCAGACCATTTACGGAACTCCACTATGTAGTCCTCCACAGGCCGTCGACCTTGTAGTAGAGCATGGAGGGCAGATTCAGCAGTGGAGGTCTTCTGGGGATCATCGTGGAGGGCAGCCATGGCTTCAAAGAATTCACTCACTGAATTGCGTGCTCTTTTGTTCCAGAAGACTATGTGCCCAAAACTGAGGTTCTTCAGACAAGAGGGATATGATGAACCCGACCTTGACCGCTTCCAGAGAAAAGGTCCTGGGTTGCAGAGCAAAATATAATTCACAGGCATTCTTGAAAGCTCTGAACTTACGTCGATCCCTGAGAAAACGTTCCGGAGTAGGAACTCTGGGTTACGGAGCTGGTAACACGATAGCAGGAGTGGTGGCAGGAGACTGACTGGCAGGTGCAGCTACTGGGTTGGAACTGGCGGAGGGATTATGGCCCACGGAAGTAGAGAGGGAGTGAAGATGCCCTTCTAGCCGGAAGTATCCTTGCTGTAGATCTTTCACCACTTGGGTAAGTGCCGTCATCTGTTGGCACAGGACCTCTAGTGCTGAAGCACCTCTCTCGGCCTCGGACATACTGCCTGGATGATACTATCACGTACTTGGTAATGGAGGCCAATGGAGAGAGGGCTTTCCTTGTGGCTAAGTTCCAGACATCCCTGAGAGTGGGGCAGCGGGAGTCAGGCCCAAAGTTGCACAGGTCGCCTGTAGGAGTGCTGGTTGGTGGTCCACTCAGAAGCACAGCTGGTGCATGGAGATAGGTCTGCAGACAGGAGGCGCCTGTGCGTGGTATGCAAGCCTTTCCGGGATTTAGATGTTTACTGGGTAGCCGGTTCAAGCCAAGGTCAGGTACCAGATTGGAATCAGAGCAGACGTAGTCAGATGGGATAGCCGAGGTCATACACAGGGGAGCGAGAGAGAGAGAGTATCCGTAAGCCAGGCCGAGGTCAGATCAGGGGTAAGGCAGAGTAGACAGGTCCAGGAGCAAGCCGAGTCGGTAACAGGAAATCACGGGTCAAAGTCACAGGAAACAGGAACAGGGCACGGGGAGCTAGAGATCATCCAGCAACTTGAGGAAGTGATGAGCCTCCTTATAAAGGCTGTCTGGCACCAAACTGAGACTGATGTGTCCTTCTGCAGTCATGCAGAGTGCTGGCAGAAATGCCAGATCTTCTAGGACTTCTGCTGTGGACAGGACCCTGACAACGTGTGTATGCATAAACATGGAAGCATAAGAAATATAAAATATATAGGAAATAAATTAAAAAAAATGAAAAATATATATATAAAAATGTGTAAAATATATATATGTGTGTGTTTTATTTTAATATATATATATATGTGTAATTTTGTACTTATTTATTTTTTATTTGCACACTTTTTATAGTTCTTATGATTTTATGATTGTCACTAGTTTCAATGATTTTATTTATACATATATATTTATATATATTTTTATATATCTTTTGTGTTTACTTATACTATGTCAATTGCCCCTGTGACCCCTCCACCTGCATAAAGGAGTGTCCAGGACAGCCCATGTGACCTTTGGTTCAACTAGTAGTGAGCATATAAAAGAGGGAGCAGACATTTGGTCAGTTGGCTCTGAGGAAGAGGCAAGTCCTTGAAACGCATCAGCTTATTGGATGTCTACACTCCCTATTGCGGACTGTTACTCAGCGTGCTGTTGACCCAGCTGTTCTTTTATGATGTGCATTGACTTTATTGTCGTTTGTGAGTACAACACCTACTTTATTTCTTATTAAACATTTTTTATGGTAATGCACTAGGCCTGTGCGCCCTCTGTTTGTTCTTTCCTCATGCCCTATGGTTGATGTCATTGGCAGGAATTATGCCCCATCATTGATGTCAGTGGCAGGAAAAATGCCTCAAGGGCCAGATAAAGGGAAGCAAAGGGCCACATCCAGCCCCAGGGCCGCAGTTTAGAGACCACTGTCCTAAAGATATATAGAAGATGAGATAGCAGTGCCTGGTCTGTCTGGTTTTGGCTGGCTTAAGCCGGCCATACACTGTTTGAATTTTAGCCTGTTCCTGATAAACTGAAAATTGCTCAGCATGGCCATGTCAACCGCCTCCCACCCAGCACAACGCGGTAAAAAATAAATAGTCAAAGGAGCCAGGTGGAAAATTGTCAGCTGAACAGTGACTACATTTCATTGTTCAGGTATTTTGACAGCTGTCAGAGCAAGCTGTCAAAATACAGTAGCCACATCTATTGCCCATCCTTGCTGTGTAGGGTAGATAGATTTATCTATTAATCTACAGTGGGGCAAAAAAGTATTTAGTCAGCCACCAATTGTGCAAGTTCTCCCACTTGAAAAAAATGAGAGAGGCCTGTAATTGGCATCATAGGTAGACCTCAACTATGAGAGACAAAATGAGGAAAAAAATCCAGACAATCATATTGGCTGATTTGGAAAGAATTTATTTGCAAATTATGGTGGAAAATAAGTATTTGGTCAATATCAAAGGTTCATCTCAATACTTTGTTATATATCCTTTGTTGGCAATGACAGAGGTCAAACGTTTCCTGTAAGTCTTCACAAGGTTGGCACACACTGTTGCTGGTATGTTGGCCCATTCCTCCATGCAGATCTCCTCTAGAGCAGTGATGTTTTGGGGCTGTCGCTGGGCAACACGGACTTTCAACTCCCTCCAAAGGTTTTCTATGGGGTTGAGATCTGGAGACTGGCTAGGCCACTCCAGGACCTTGAAATGCTTCTTACGAAGCCACTCCTTCGTTGCCCGAGCAGTATGTTTGGGATCATTGTCATGTTGGAAGACCCAGCCATGTTTCATCTTCAATGCCCTTGCTGATGGAAGGAGGTTTGCACTCAAAATCTCACGATACATGGCCCCATTCATTCTGTCCTGTACATGGATCAGTCGCCCTGGTCCCTTTGTGGAGAAACAGCCCCAAAGCATGATTTTGCCACCCCCATGCTTCACTGTAGGTTTGGTGTTCTTAGGATGCAACTCAGCATTCTCTCTCCTCCAAACACGACGAGTTGTGTTTCTACCAAACAGTTCTATTTTGGTTTCATCTGACCATATGACATTCTCCCAGTCCTCTTCTGGATCATCCAAATGCTCTCTAGCAAACTTCAGATGGGTCTGGACATGTACTGGCTTAAGCAGGGGGACACGTCTGGCACTGCAGGATCTGAGTCCCTGGTGGTGTAGTGTGTTACTGATGGTAGCCTTTTTTATGTTGGTCCCAGCTCTCTGCAGGTCATTCACTAGGTCCCCCCGTGTGGTCCTGGGATTTTTACTCACCGTTTTTGCGATCATTTTGACCCCACAGGGTGAGATCTTGCGTGGAGCCCCAGATCGAGGGAGATTATCAGTGGTCTTGTATGTCTTCCATTTTCTAATTATTGCTCCCACCGTTGATTTGTTCACACCAAGCTTCTTGCCTATTGCAGATTCAGTCTTCCCAGCCTGGTGTAGGTCTACAATTTTGTTTCTGGTGTCCTTCACCAGCTCTTTGGTCTTCACCATAGTGGAGTTTGGAGTGTGACTGTTTGAGGTTGTGGACATGTGTCTTTTATACTGATAACAAGTTCAAACAGGTGCCATTGATACAGGTAATGAGTGAAGGACAGGGGCACCTCTTAAAGAAGAAGGTACAGGTCTATGAGAGCCAGAAATCTTGCTTGTTTGTAGGTGACCAAATACTTATTTTCCACCATAATTTGCAAATAAATTCTTTCCAAATCAGCCAATGTGATTGTCTGGATTTTTTTTCTCATTTTGTCTCTCATAGTTGAGGTCTACCTATGATGCCAATTACAGGCCTCTCTCATCTTTTTAAGTGGGAGAACTTGCACAATTGGTGGCTGACTAAATACTTTTTTGCCCCACTGTATATACACATGCACTGTATATATATATTGAAATTTACACAGCTTTTACTTTCTGACTGCATATCACATTTCTTGAGGTGCCAGAATACCAGGGCAGTACAAAATCCCTTCAAATGACCCCTTTTTTATTATTTATTTTGCTTTTTTTTTATTTGTCTTTTTCAGTTTTTTTAATCACTTTTATTGTGATCACAGGGAATATTTATATATACTAATCAGTGACAGGCACTCATTTCTGAGAAATCTGGGGTTTATTAGACTCTAGATCTCTCCTCTGACCTTAAAGCATCTGATCTCACCAAGATCGGTGTGATCAGATTCCTTCCCGATTTAAAAATGGCACTGTTCATATCTGGCGAAAAACAAAATGATGAATGCTCCTAGCTTCCGGTTTCTTAGACCATAGAGACGATTGGAGCCATTCCAGTTTCCGATCAGCTCTATGGTCAGCCAACGGAACCGCTGGCTGCATTTTCGGATTCTCTAGTCGGACGGCAGAGCCCTAGAAAGCTGTGAAAGGTGGTGGGGTTGTCCCATCTTACTGCTTGTAAAAGTTATCCAGCGATGAATTAGCTGCTAAGATTGCTTTTACATGAAGGCCGATTTCCAGTTAAAAAAAACGATAGCAGGATGATGACTGTAGCTGCAGGCATCATCCTTGTATAACCACTCAAAGTACCAGTACGTTGTTGGTCCTTGATGAGCATATACTGTCTGTAACACCAGAGAACATGGGCATATGATGAGTTAGGTGTGTAGACCAATATGACAATTCATTCTTTCTTGTAATGCCCATGTTGAGGGTTAGGCCCAAAAAAGTTTTAAATTTGGAAACCATGATAGGTTTCCATGCAATTTGTCTGGCAAGAGCTGAATTTGGGTGGGTGTTATTCCCAAGCCTCTATTTTGAAGGACAGACTTGTGGAAAAAGGCTATGATGAATCCACACTTGCATGCACTTTAAAAACAGTGGCAAATATGAACAGAGATCTGATGCGGAGTGATATTACGAAGCAGAGACAACCTAAAGTGTGCCCATTCATTACCACTTTTTCTACGTAGCACAAAACCATCACAAGGATCATTAATAATAATTGGAAAATCCTCAAAGCAGATCCTGTTCTAGCGAAGATCCTACCAGATAGGCCTGAAATTACTTTTAGAAGGGCTATGCCTTTAAGGAACAAAATAGCACCAAATGTAATTAATCCCCCACCCAGGGATTACTTTTTTAACAATCTAACAAGTATGTGTAATTTGCACGTGTAATAAACATAGGAAAAGGAAGGTGAATAACTGTACCTCCTCCACTACTGGGAAATCTTACGACATTGATAGTTTTATATCCTGCAATAGCAAATATGTTGTTTATCTGTTGCAATGCCCGTGCAAAAAACAGTATATAGCCCGTACAACAAGGAGGTTGAGGGACCGCCTATGTGAGCACGTGTATAATATTAGACGGGGCTACAAGGAACATTCCCTCTCTAAGCATTATCGGCTATGCTATAATAGGGATCCATCCTCTTTGACTTTCATGGGTATAGATATTGTACAAACCCAGGGTAGGGCTACCAACAAAAGGAAAGCGGTGTCACAATTGGAGTCCATGTGGATTTTTGAGATGGGATCTATGTACCCTAGAGGACTCAATGTAGACATGGACATTAATTGTTTTATTGACAATAGCTAAATAATCCCCTCCATTTTATATTTATTTTTATTTTTGCTTTTCACACTGATTTTATATCTTTCGACATTTTGCAGTTGTTATTCATTTATGAGCGTCCACTTACAGTCTTACAACATCCACATCCTCCTTTATTGTCTTCTTAGCTTATTTTTACTCCTATTCTTCCCATTGTGAATTTTAACATTTTAGGATTTATTTATTTTTTATTCTATTTTATTTTTGACGTATTTGAATAAAGTATATTCTATACATTTTATGTATTATAATAATTACTGTATGTATATATGTGGATTTTTTTAAATTTTTTATTCTTTGTATATCTGACCTATACTTATACGTTTACAGCTGTGCGTTTATATGGACTTTGGTTACTGTGTCATGTACTGTGTTATTTATTTTGTGCCATCGCTTACACCAGTCGCCAGCATTGCTTATGTAATCATTAACACCTGTATGCAGCCGTTCTAATGCAAGAGCCATTAATTTAATTTATGAAATACATGCAATGCATTTGATTTGTCTATAGCCTTGCATGTGTGGGTATGGGGATTCAGGCACCTATGCGTTGTTATTTGCGGTTTTTGACTGGCCTCTATAAATAAACCCATTCATCTTCAGATTGTCATCAGTATTAATTACAACATTCCCAATATCTGGGAATTCTTTTCCGTGGCTGTAATAAGTTACTATATTCCCTGGTGATTTAGATGGCACTGACTGTATTTTGTTCTCCATATAAATGGCACTCGCGCATGCGCCGTTAGTCGCCTACAACAATAAGGCGCTTGACACGGAGACATTGATCTTCAACAAAATGGCATGCGCGTAATGCACATGCGCCATTTTTACTATATATTAACACTGTAAGACACCAGGCACTGTAGGCACACCCCCTATGATTATGTACAATAGCACGAAGCGCATCAGGGAGGAGCTACAGCGTTGTGACGTCACGCCGCCGGCACCACGTGGGTCCCGGCAGCCATCTTAGTTTCTCTTTTTGCTTTACCTCATATCTGCTTGCTTGATGTTAAAATAAATGCACATCTTTAAAAGCAATATTACGCTATTGGCCTCCTCTTTCTGGGGCTCCCTGTGAACTTCTCACTACCCACAGAGCTACATGAGAGAAAGGCAGAGCCATTGCTGACAGCGGAGTGAGCAGTGAGGGATATCATACCAGACCATACCTTAAAGGGCCTCCAGTTTACCACTGAGAGTGTTATCTCTAAATGTGCTTATTGATTGCGCATCTGGTGAGTGCGCAGTCTTTATACGTTTGGTCACATCACCACCTTACTGGATTAGACCACCAGTTATTGGAAATCTTCATGATCTTCCATGCACTTGATCTTCCAGGATCTTCCACGCACTTGTTTTTGGACTATATGTTTTGATTACTGTTTTCCAGCACTTTATATATGCACTTTTGGTCACGCAATAGTGACAAAGTTATTTTGACACATTGGGGTTTATTTACTAAACCTGGTTGACTCAGAATCTTGTCTACTTCTGCATAAAAACCAATCAGCTTCTAGGTTTTATTGCTGAAGCTTAACTGAACATGCTGAGGTTAGAAGCTGATTGGCTACCATGCACAGGTGCCCAAGATTCTGAGTCAACCAGGTTTTGTAAATAAACCCCATTGAGTCACTTTATTTATTGATAAGCACTTTATCACGGGTCACTTTTATAGATATTTTCATTTTATGTTCGTTTTTATATATGCATATTTTACACGTGGTTATGTTTACTGTAGCACTGTACCCTATTTTATATTGATGCTTTGGAGGTTTTTGTTACATTTTGGTGTTTCAGCAGCTTTCACTTACAAGCGGTCACTTACCTCTCTGTGCACATAAGCAAGCTGTTTCTATGATTCAAACCCCCTGACATGCACTCTCTGTCCCCTGATGCAGTAGCTCTGAGCTCAGCTTTTGAGAGCTCACAGCTGTGATGGTGAAGGTGAACAGTAAAAGCTAGGAGTGCTTAGCAATGTCCTAGCAACAAGTCAGGACAGGATGATGCAATCTCTGAGTTTTTCAACCTGATACCAGGCTTCATGAGGTACATAAACCTATAGCAAGGACATTGTTCAACTTTGTAAGTAAAAACAAATTGCGCAGCTTTGACCAGACACTCCTTACCAGCATACGCAGTTTTTTTGTAAAGGTGAACAAATTGCATTGACATGACAAGCAGTTTCTGGGAGAACTCACATAGGTAGAGCAAAGTAAAAATGCTGCCAATACATACATTTCAATTCTTTTTTGTTTGGGGGGGGGGGGTTTATAAGGTTTTCCAAAGCCATTTTAACTTGCATGCATAAGATGCACTTCACATTGTGCTGGACACTACTGGTACATTTGATGTGTCCCGAGGAGGGGTTGTATAGATCTATCTACTTGCTTACGTTAATGTTCACATGCTGCTTTACCTCAGAGTGACATCTCATGTTGGTATTCATACGTTCATATGTTGAAGACATGGTTGCAACATCTCGAATGAGTAATGGGATGTAGGTACAGACATCCGAGTAAAATTAAAGAATTTCAAGGGATAAAATCAAATCCCTCATAGGGCCTCTTCAGCAGCATGGGATGTGACCAATAGCTGCAACGTTTTCTCTCTCATGTCTTCCTCCTCTGGCTCTCCACTCTCCTCACATAATCCATCATGACAAAGCATGTCACATCATCCCAAAATCGGGAACAAGCCATCACTCTCAAACTCAAGATCACAGGAAAGACACAGGAAGAACACTGTGATGTACACTGAGCCATTCACTGGGACTGCAAAGCGGCATGGATAGCACAATACCAAATTAAAAAAGAAAAAAGCGCCATTTAAAAAAAACACCAAAGTGTCAGCAGCATATCCCACCCAAAATAAATTTTGGCAACAATAATCCTAATTAAAAAGGTATGCGCTAATAACATACTTATACAAAAAGTGTATATCATCATCCAAAAAAACATTTAGTGTTTTAAATAAATTATAGTGACCAAACATAAATTAGTGTCCAAAAAATATATATATTAGTGTCCAAAAAAAAAAAAAAAAAAATATATATATATATATATATAGATCTTCAGTGACTTGAACCAATTGTGAAAAATCCACCACCAAAGGAGATTAAATGAACTCACCAGAGCTAATGGCTGGTCAGATTATAAACCAGCAACAGCACTTGTGCTCTGGGAGCAATGAACCCGATGTCCAAATAGATATGGTGATGTTTCAGATACTTCCGGATAGTAATAATCACAGACAAACAACTTTGCAGCCCAAGCTCTTATGATGAACTTCTCCACTCTCTCATATCTCCATGAGAGCATACAGTACACTCAGGGACAAAAAAAGAGAACATAATGGTGCAATACGTTTTTTCATTTATTTCTTTAATAAAAAAGGTATAAGGAAACTCACAAACAAGGTGTCCAACAGACACCAGCTTCAATCGCAAAAAAGGTGAGATACAATTACCGCTCACCGCGGATCTCTCCCATACAGCACAGAACAGCAAGGGTCTCTAACGTCCACATCGTGTAGGCCACGCCCAACCGGTTTCGTCACACCGACGTCATCAAGGGGCGGTACAAATGGGAACGTCAGACAGCTCTTATAAATACCACCCTTCATCTACATAATTTTAACACCCAGCCAATCACTGCATTCCTAGTCTCCTTAATCACGCCGGCTTGAACAGGTGTTTCCCAATTTAATTATACATATACACTCTACTACATAAAAAAGCTAAATATATATACCCTGCAGGTTTAAGTCAGCGCAATACCGTTCTCCTTCAAAGATCCCCACAAAAAAAAAATATAAAATTATAAAAACATAAATATATGCAAAAAAGCAATATATACTCCATCCTGTGCATGGCTCTTCAAACCACAGAAAACCCTTAAAGGGCCATGCACAGAAACTTAAAGCACAACTCCTCTCAAAATCAAATTACAAACATTTATAAAAAATATAAACCAAATTAAAATACATTTATATATAACAACCATTAAATGTATATCAATATTTAAAGCAGATAATATCTATGTTTAAACCTCTTGAGACTAAAGATTCCAATTAATATATCCAAAAAGTCTCCTTTTTTGATATTTCTTTAATCAGATATACGTGATTTTGCGCATCCCTGCCACCAACACTGCCATCAGTATTTCTGCTTTAGGGTGGCGGGCAAGCTGTAAAGTATAAGTGCTGCAAATTTAAAATTGGGGCTCAGAGCTCTCCTCACTTCAGAACCCCACCCCCCGCTGAGAGGTGTGGTTTAAAATATGTTTTGGAAGGCTGTAGAGACTAGAGTGCTACAGGAAAACAGGTGCAACACATGTAGGAGGATTTGTTTCGTCCCTGTGTATCACCTGATGCCAATCACTTCACTGGGTAAATGTAAGGGCTTTCAACCATTTTAACCTTTTGTTTACCACATAACACATACTGTATAGGTAGCGACATGAAACATGGACTTAATATCCAGTTGGCACGCAAATGCATCCACAGTAGTCTGAGGTTCTGTGCCGAGCAGGGGCGGACTGACCATTTGGAAACTTGGGCACTGCCCGAGGGCCTGGGGTCAGTAGGGGGCCCTATGAGATGCCCCTGGTACCTTTTTCATAGGCTTTTTTGAGTTTGGGCAAGGACACAGGGGCCCCATGATCCCCTATTGCCCAGGGGCCCCATGAGTTGTCAGTCCACCCCTGGTGCCAAGTGCGCTCCTAGCACACTGACTGAGCTGTTTTGGACAGATCTCAGTCACGGCTACTGATTGGGAGCCAATCTTGTAACCACAGTGATCAAGTGATACAGAAGGGGTTAGATGGTACCTTAATTTGTCTCCTTAAAGGATAAGTTCACCTTTGAGAACATGTTACACGTTCCACCCTTTCTTAGGGGGAGCATGTAACATGATCCCAATGCTGCAGCCGCTGCCCGATCCCCCCCTTCCTGTGACAGCAGTACAGGGAGAAGTTCACTATACTAGCTGTCACTTTTTAAAAACAGCTTTATACAGTCACATCATTCATTTACAAGTTCCTCAGCGGCTGTAGGCTTGTAGTTCTCAATGAGCTCCACAGGTCTGCAGGAGACCTGCATGGCGCAAGCGATCTGTTGATCCCTGGTGCAATGCTTTACAGGCTCCTGCAACAAAAAAATAATATATGCATTTATTATAATTTGTCAAAAGGTGAACTTTTCCTTTTAAGGTGCTGGCTTCTTGTAGTGTTCTGTAAGGCTCTGTACATTAGAATTCAGGCTTTGAAAGAAAGGGACATTACTATAAGTCAATCAAGGTTTACTGCATTGCAAATTGTGGCAAATCTAACAATTGCAGCTTGCTGAGAGGAGTTGAGGCACTAAAGTGACCTAGTACATCCTCATCATGAACCGTCACAATCTAATCATTGCTTTCACCAAGCTGTATATCTTTAACTGCAAAAGAGAATAGGAACGAGTCAGGTCCTAGTTATCGTATCTAACAGGAGTGTCTGGATTAGAAAACTGGCTAAACAGAATTACATACAGTACAGTATTTCTCAACAGGTAAGGCAGTTTACTATATATATTGCAACTATGTATTTAGCAGCTTGTGTACACTCACAAATGTATTTATTTTGCAGTTTGTGTATATTGGAATTATTGGACAGTTTTGATGTTGTTTTATATCTCCTATATTATACATACACACACTGTCTGTTTCACAAATAATATACTACCTGATAAAAGGTATTGTGAAAATGAAACCATTAGTGTCCTTTCACACAGGATTTCTGATCAGGTCTGCCTGTTCCTTTTTCATGCTGGCCAGATCGGAGGCTTCATGTGAGTCCATAGAAAGACTGATGTAAATAGACTTGTGCCCATTTACTCCCACCTATCAGTCCATCAGGGCCTGCATTCTTTTCTTTTTCTGGACTTAAACATGATGGATCGAAGATAGCCTGATGTAAACAGATACAACTCCATTTATATCCGGCCACCCATAGAGCTATCATGGGTCTGCTGTGTAAATGCAGACACACGCTGACATCCATACCATTCAGCTCTGATTCATCAGAGGATATGCTCATGGATCCCCTACTGAGCAGAGCAGGAGCAGCTCCTTGTGAAAGGAGCCTTAGTGCTTCTAAAGAAAACATCTTGCAATATTTAGTCAATGTCTGGAGTGAAAGTCTATAAAGCACTCATCATTAAAGCAAAGAGCACACTCATAGAAGACACCTTGACGTGCATGTATGCTTTATTTTATCAGTTGTGATCGTTTGAGAATAGTTAGTACCAGGGCTTTCTTTCTGCCGGAACGCGGCGGTACTGCGTTCCGCCACCTTTTTCTTCTTGTCCCCGCTCACCGACTGCCTCTGCAGAGCTGACAAGCTATGCAGAGCAGCGAAAGTGACAGGTGCCGGACGCGGCTTGTTTATGTCATGCTTGCGCGTGCCCGGCACCTGTCACTGCCGCTGCTCACAGCCGGTGAGCGGGGACATGCACGCTTCACCCCCCCCCCTCTACCGCCAGCGTGTAAACATCGGGGGCGCGCGGCCACCCCCATAGGAAAGGTGTATCTTAGTACACCCGGCGGTGCGCGCTGACGTCATCACGCCCTCTGCTCGTCGATCCTACCATAGCGCGGATCGTCAGCATCAGGTAAGGAGCGGCGATACAATTTTTCTCGCTTTTCTTGCTAATGTGGGGGGGGGCAGTGTTACTCGCTATTCTTACTAATGTGGGGGGGGGGCGGTGTTAATTCCATACATTTACTTTTATAGCCCCTCCCAAATTTTACTTGCATTCCTGTTCTCTAAAGGGGTGGTCCTAGGGTTTGATGGGGGCGTGGCCAGGTTTGGGTGGGGGAGTTCCACCACCTTTCCTCTGAGAAAAAAAGCCCTGGTTAGTACATTAAGGTGACCAAATTTTCAAATTTTAACCACACCCACAAAATTATGCCCCCATTTTAACATATCCTCAAACAACTGGTCACAAACTTTTGGAGCAAGAGGCAGACGTTCAAGGTAATACAAAACAAACTGATTTTAAATACGAGGCAGCAAGATAGGCACGCATAGTTTGATGGGATGCCTTGAAGGTATCAAGAACAGCAATGCAGAGCACATAGCACACCACCCACCAAACGCCTGAAGGTTTGGCTAATAAAGAGGTTGTTGCTTTAGTGTGTGTCTTGTAGTGTGAAGTAAAATAAGCCCTAGTCCTCTGCAGACATACCATCATGAAAAATGCTTAGTCATAAAATAATGAAAAATTGTAAAGGTGAGTTTCTTGTACAGCTCGAAGGTTTGTGCCATGTCTGCTACAGCATGCTTGTCACAGAGGCTATGGCGCCATAATCTTCCTGTCTCGCTGTGCTCAGTGGTTTGGTTCATCTCTGCATGTACAAGCATGTCTAAGAAAATAACCTTTAATTTTTCATAAGCAAATAACGGTACGATACAGGCACTGCTCAAATCATTGATACAGGGAGGAACACTTTCATCAATTATGCAAGTTGGGGGGGGGGGCGTGTTGGGGGAGTGGTATTTATTTTTATGGTTTTCCACAGAAACTGCGCAATTCTCTTAGTGGCAAATTAGCGTCCAGAGTCACTAGACGTCAGTCACAAGACAGATGGGTCACTGTAATGTAAGAGCAATGCTGCTGATCATACATCCATATCTGTCCTATGTCCAAATGTTATGGTAAAGTACTGTTCAGACTCAAGCCATAAACTGACAGTGCACTATAATGTAAATTGTAAGAGCAAAGCAGCTGATTAGCATTATCATCTTAGCAGTACCTAGGGATGCCAGCAACATACATGTAAACTCTCTGCCCAGGTTCAGGAGCAATGTGGCATCTCCTCCTCATTGCCACTTGTAAGTCCATACAAGATGGAAGGCAAAAGGGTGGGTCATATAAATATCCACTGACCATTGACTAGCAGGCTGATGTCATAAAACCTGGACACAGCAAGGGAGCTTGTGCATGCACCCCCCTCCTCTCTCCTCCACCTCCAGGAAGCAAATGAGAGAACTAGTACTCCTGAAAGACATTCAAAGACCCAGGTAGAATAGATTACAGAGCAGCTAAACAGGCTGGGAATTGTTTAAAGTGGAACAAAATCAGAGACCCTTGTTTTAAGGGACCATTTCCTGAAAACCGGGACTGTCCCTGGAAACTGGGGAAGTCTGGTTACACACTGCATGTGTCCTGTTGCAATGTCCAAATCCTCTTGAAGCATATCTAAACCCAAAAATGTATTACACTGAAACTTACCACTCTGAAAACTAGGTGATTGCTTTTCTTTCTCAGGAGTTTTATTACCTTTATTTTCACTGAGTAATTCTGTGAATAATACACCCTATCCTTGAGTTGCTGCATTCTCTTCTCTATTATAGCTATGAAAGAAACCACAATTGGCACCAGGCTCAACTTCAAACATGCCTGAATTTGCTCCTCTCCATTACTCTAGGGCTGATGTGTGTAGTGTACAGAAGAAAGACACCTGGAGTTATTTACTAAAACTGCATGGTGCAAAATCGGGTACAGCTCTGCATAGAAACAAATCAGCTTCCAGGTTTTTTTGGCAAAGCATAATTAAGAAAGCTGAAGTTAGAAGCTGATTGGCTACCATGCACAGCTGCACTAGGTTCTAAATGCACCAGCTTTTTCTTTTTATAAATCTTCCCCATTGCATTTCTAGCAAGATCAACCTTTTTTTCTGCACTAGCTTACCCTGAAAAAAATAAAAAACTAATGCACCTACCACATCTAAGGACTAGGAAGCTGCAATTTGTTTTTTTAGGAGTTTAATACCCCTTTAAGCCTAATGCCAGGATTACTGAATGTCATTGATGACTAGTGTGCATGTAAACGATGTGGGTCTCCAGTTTACAGAAGACTCAATCATAGCCAAGTGTTTCAATATGTAACTTATTAAAATGAATGTACTGTATATCTATTTAGTTTGCTTCTGAGTCGACTCCTCTGTTCATGCCCTGCTAAATGGCATAAAAAGTGTATCTAAACTCACAAAGAAAAAGGTAATATATTACATCTTACCAATCCTTAGATATGGTGGCTGTATTAGTTTTACTTTTTTCAGGCTTCTTTCCTTTATTTCACCAGGTAGATCTGTGAATAACACAATCTCTGAATTGCTAGGCTAGTTTCTCCACTGTATCTTTAGAGGGAGTCAAGATTATCATACTAGTGGTTTTTTTGTTCATCTCCATTTTATGGGAGATGCAGAGATTAGTAGTTTATAGAAAAAGGATACTTTTTTATTATGTTTTTTCTTACGGTACAGCTCTCAGGAAGTAACAAAGACACTGCATTTTGTGCAACATCTATGATTACAGTTAGGTCCATGTACATTTGGCACAATTTTAGATTTTCAGGTATTTACCAAAACATATTCAAGCTATAGTTATATAATGGATATGGGCTGAAAGTGCACACTCTCGGGTTTAATTTGAAGGTATGTACATCCAAATTGAAGGAAGGGTTTAGGAATTACAGCTCTTAAGAGTAGCTATCCCCACCTTTTTAAGGGACCAAAAGTAATTGGACAGTTGAATCAAAAGCTGTTTCATGACCAGGTGTGGGCTATGCCTTCATTATTTCTTCCTCAATTAAGCAGGTAATAGGTCTGGAGTTGATTCTAAGTGTGGTATTTGCATTTGGAATCTATTGCTGTGAACTTACATCATGCATTCAAAGGAACTGTCCATGCAAGTGAAACAAGCCATTGTAAGGCTTCAAGAATGAAACAAATCCATCAGAGAGATAGCAGCAACATTAGGAGTGGCCAAATCAACAGTTTGGTACATTCTGAGGAAAGAAGAATGCTCTGGTGAGCTCAGCAACATAAAAAGGCATGGATGTCCACAGAAGACAACAGTGGTGAATGATCACAGGATCCTCTCTATGGTAAAGAAAAACCCATTCACAACATCCAGACAAGTGAAGGACACTCTGCAGGAGGTGGGCGTATCATTGTCAAAGTCTATAATCAAGAGAAGACTTCACAAGAGCAAATACCAGGGTTCACCACAAACCATTCATAAGCCTGAAGAATAGAAAAGCCAGATTAGACTTGGCCAAAAAACATCTAAAAAAGCCAGACCAGTTCTGGAAAAGCATTCTTTGGACGGATCAAACTAAGATTAATCTGTAACCAGAATGACGAGAAGAAAAAAGTGTGGAGAAGGCTTGGAACAGCTCGTGGTCCAACGCACATAATGTCATCTGTAAAACATGGTGGAGGCAGTGTGATGGCATGGGCATGCATGGCTTCCAGTGGCACTGGATCATTGGTGTTTATTGATCATATGACAGAAGACAGAAGCAGCTGGATGAATTCTGCAGTGTTTAGATATTTACTAAAAAAGTGTAAAAAATATGTAGTGAGCGCAAAGAAAAAGAACTAGTGAATGAGCAGCTAGCACAAAGTGGTAAACCCTCCTAGTCTACTAAAAACAGAAACATATACATAAAGTGCAGCGCTTATGTTCAAAGCATATGACGAACACACAATGATTTATCTGTGAACTTATATAGGAAGTAATTACAGTATACAAATATATATATAAGATTAACTTAAATCATAAATAAAGTCCAAAAAGTGCAGTGTCCAATGGTGTTCTAGAGATCAATCATGACCTGTGACATAATTTGATATCTATGAAGAGTGCATTTGTGACAATCTTGCACCACTATGCACTCACCAGAAATAGGAGGCAACTAGGCTCTGTACAAATATCCCTCCAAAAGATGTAACCTTTCCAATGAAGGGGTAGATGGCCAAATATCCAGTGCGGCTGGGCTCTATATAGGGATCCCTCTAAGGCAGATGTATCACCTCCAGTCCATGGATAAGCAATCAATCCGGAGACAGCAAATCCTAGATAAAAGAGCTATTAGAGTTCATTAAAGACCCCCCAAAGCATTAATTTCCTCAAAGCAAATGACTTGCAACAAGGAAAGTTTTTGCTCTGTCCACCTCACAGATCAGCTCTTGTACAAAATCTCTGTATCACACCCTGAGACTGTTGTTACCTGGGATATACTGTCAGCCCAGATTTAGCCTAATGCAGCAAAGTTAATTGGACGTCGCTTCACAGTACAGATGGACAATGATCCAAAACACACTGCAAAAGCAATCCAGGAGTTTTGAAGGAAAAGAAGTGGATTATTCTGAAAGAGTCAATCACCTATTCTCAACCCAATTGAGCATGCATTTCACTTGCTAAGGCAAACTAAAGGCAGAAAGACCCACAAAGAACAACTGAAGACAACCGAAGACAGCTGCATTTAGAGCCTGGCAAAGCATCAGCAAGGAGGAAACTCAGTCTTTGGTAATGCCCATTCAGTCAGTCATTGCCAGTAAAGGATTATCAGCAAAATATTAAAAATGAACATTTTATTTATGATTATATTCATTTGTCCAATTACATTTGAGCCCCTGAAAATGGAGGGACTGTGTATAAAAAGGCTGCAGTTCCTTAAATTTGTACTTGATATTTATGTTCGACCCCTTGAATTAAACCTGAAAGTCTGCACTTCAGTTTTCATTTGGATTGTTTCGTTGTAATTTATTCTAGTGGCATACAGAGCCAAAATTTTGAAAATTGTGCCTGTGTCCAAATCTATATGGACCTAACTGTATCTTCTGTTACTTGCTTGCTCAGCACAACAGATAGAATGCTCAACCAATTTAATATTGCACCCACCAACTAACTGCATGCAAGCATGCGTGGCAACATCACTTTGCTTTGTAAGTGACATTGCTTGTTCTATACTAATATTTTTACACTATGCGTTCTTCTTTTTATCTCTACTTATGGGATATATTCCATGAATCGCTTTTTGACTTATTTATGTTATAAGGGGTCACTGGAATCTAGTGAGATTACCTGAATAAGGAAAGCAGGGAGAACACCTCGGGAGCTCTTTGGAAAGGAGGTTTCATATACCACTGGGCAGGAATAGGTTAAAGCAAACTGTTTTTACATGATAATTTTGTGTAGTACTTTTCTTATAATGACTTCTACTCTATCATCCATATTTCCAGAGATGATATCAGTAGAATGCAAAATCATTATAATCCTGAAGTGGGAAATTACATTTTTATCAATTCAGTGACAATGAAAACTGTGTGGTGTTTCTTTGTTTTTGCTACCATGTATGCAGATTCAAAGGATGCTTTGAGCCTGTTTCATTGTTGTACAAAATACTTCATAGCACCATTTGATTCTATTTTCTTTCTGAAAAAACAGGCTGGTTTGTCCTTCACTTCAACATATTTAGTAATGAGGGTCCTTTTTAGCAAAGATGGTTTTACTGATTTATTAGATAGCATTTCACTGTAAATCAAATGGATAGCTAATGGAGGAACACTCTAGCTGATGTGAATCCAAATTGTGAGAACACTTGGTCATAACTGCCTGTGTTCTGTGGCATCAAAACATTTGTTTATTTTCTTTTGAAACAAAAAAAATCAAATTTCTTCATAAATTTAGGCCAAAATATAATCTGCTACATGTTTTTGCTAAAAAAAAAATCCCAAAAAGTGTATATTGATTGCTTTGTGTGAAAGCTATAGCATCTACAAACTATGGTATAGATAATGGAATTTACACAGCTTTAACTTTCTGACTGCCCATCACATTCCATCACAATTATTGGTTTCAGTAAAAGTTATATTGTCTACAAATGGCGTTATACATACTGGAAGTTTTATTTATTTATTTTTTTATACTAGTAATGGCGGTGATCAGTGACTTATAGTCGACTGCGGGACTGCAGTGGGCATTCTGACACTGGGTGAGAATTGATTAACTGCCACTGACATCCCAATGACACTAATATAGTGATCAGTGCTAATAAAAAGCATTGACACTGTACTAATGACACTGGGCAAGAAGGGGTTAACATCTGGGGTGATTAAAGGGTTAACTGTGTGCTGTTTTACATGATGTGCTGAGTGTTTTTATTAGGGAAACATGCTGCTTTGTATTTCTCTGCTGTGTAGATAAATACAAAGCAGCATGTCCTTGCTGGCAGGAGAGAGACCTGTGTTGTTTACACACAGGTCTCTCCCCTGTCAGCTTTACATGGCGATCGCGGGGAATCTCTGGCCGGAACCTAGTGATTGACAACCCCAGCCACCAATGAGCGGGCGCAGGCACCCCCTACCTGGAAATACAAATCACGTTTATATAAGTGACTTTGCGCAGCCCTGCCGCCCTGTAGTAGTAGTTCTACTATAGGGCAGCTGTCACATACCTGATAGAAGTCTGAATTGACGAGGTCAGCCTCTCTTGTATCTTCAACCCAGGCCCCACTGAAGGTGGAACAGATGGTGCCGAGGGACAGGGGAAATACGAGTGCCTGTGGATATTGATTGCAGAACTTGCAGCTGGAGGTGTAATCTTGGTAAATCAAGCAGGGCATCCAGTCAGGAACAGAAGAGATGCCGGAACGGCCAGCTGAGGTTAAGGAAGCACTCCACTGGAACTGTAAGATCTGGGTACATGGCTTGCATGAACTTCTGATAAGCGTGAGGCCGGAACACACCTTGACAACCGGAGCTGATATGATAGATAGCCAGGACTAGCATTCAGCAGGACTGTAGAGCCAAACTGGAGCTGGAAGCATAGTCAGAGTAATAGCCAGGGTCAGGAAGGAAGGAAGGGAGGGAGGGGAGGAAGAGAGGGAAGGAAGAGGGGGAGGTAATAGATGAAAGAAGGAAGGAAAGGAAGAGAGGGAGGAAATAGATGGAGAAAGAAAGAAAGAAAGAAAGAAAGAGAAAGAAAGAAAGAAAGAAAGAAAAAAGAAGGAAGAGGAAGGAAGAGAGGGAGGGAATAGATTGAGGGAGGAATGAAGGGAAAGGAAGGAGTGGGATAGAAAGAAGGAGGGAAGGAAATAAGAAGGATAGAAGGAAGGTAGGGGATGGAGGGAAGGAAAGAAGAAAGAAAAAAGAAAGAAAGGGAGGGGAGGAAGGAAAGAAGGAATGGAAAATAGAAGGGAAGGGAGGGAAGGAAGAGAGGGAGAGAATGGAGGAAGGAAGGAAGGACAGAAGGGAATGGATGGATGGATGGAAGGAAAGAAAGCACGGAAGGAGAGAGAATGGATGGAGGAAGGAAGAAAAAAAGGGAGGGAGAGAAGGAAGGAAGGAAAGGAAGAGAGGGAGGGAATAGATGGAGGGAGGAAGGAAGGAAGGAAAGAAATTTATGGAGGGAGACAAGGAAGGAAGCAAGGAAGTGGAGGGATGGAAAAAAGGAAGGGGAGGGAGGGAAGGAGGGGCGGATTGAAGGAAGAAAAAGGGAAGGAATTAAAAGGGAAGGAAGGAAAAAGGAACGAAGGAGAAGGATAGAAGGGAGGAAGGGGATGGAGGGAAGGAAGAGAGTGAGGGAATGGAGGAAGGAAGGAAGGAAGGAGGGAAGGGAAGGAAGAAAGGGAGGGAATAGATGGAGAGAGGAAGGAAGAACAGAAGGGAAAGAATGGATAGAGGAAAGAAGAAAGAAAGGGAGGGAGAGAAGGAAGGATGGAAGGGATGAAGAAAGGGATGGAAGGGAAGGGAAAGGAAGGAAATGAACGGAAGGAAAGATGGAGAGAGAATGGATGGAGGAAAGAAGAAAGAAAGGGAGGGAGAGAAGGAAGGGAGGGAGGAAGAAAGGGAAGGAATGGAAGGAAGGAAAGGGAGGGAGGGAAGGAAGGAGAGAATGGATAAAGGAAGGGAGGAAGGGAACAAAGGGAAAGAAGGAAGGAAGGAAGGAAGGAAGGAAGGAAGGAAGGAAGGAAGGAAGGAAGGAAAAGGAAGGGATAGAGGGAGGATGGAAGGATGGAGGGAGGAAGGGAAGGAATGGATGGAGGAAGGAAGGAAGGAAGGGTGGGAGGGAGGGAAGAGAGGGAGGGAGGGAGGGAAGGAAGAGAGGAAGGGAATGGATGGAGGGAGGCAAGGAAGGAAGCAAGAAAGGAGAGGGATGGAAAAAAGGAAGGGGAGAGAGGGATGCAGGAAGGGTTGGATGGTGGGAAGGAGGGGTGGAATGAAGGAAGGAAAAGGGAAGGAAAGAAAAGGAAAGGAGAGTAGAGGAAAAGAAGGGAAGAAAAGAAAGGAGGGAAGAAAGGGAAGGTAAAGGGGAAGGTAAAGGGAAAGGAAAGTAGAGAATGGATGGAGGAAGGGAATGGAGAAAGGGAAAGAAGGAAGGAAGGGAAGCGATGGAGGGAAAGAGGAAGGAAGTAAACGGATGGAGGGAGGTAGGAAAGAAGGCTGTGAGGGAAAAAAGGAAGGAAGGGAAGGGAGAGAAAGAGGGAATGGAGAAAGGAAGGAAGGACAGAAGGGAATGGTTGGAAGGAATGAAAGGAAGCAAGGAAGGAGAGAGAATGGATGGAGGAAGGAAGAAAGAAAGGGAGGGAGAGAAGGAAAGAAGGAAGAAAGGAAAAGGAAGAGAGGGAGTGAATAGATGGAGGGAGGAAGGAAGCACAGAAGGGAAAGGAAGGAAGGAAGAAAGGAAGGGAGAGAGGGAAGGGAATGCAAGGAAAGAAGGAAGGAAGGAAGGGAGTAAGGGAAAGAAAGGAATGGAAAGAAAGCAAGGGAGGGAGAAAGGGAGGGAGGGAGGGAGGGAGGGAGGGAGGGAGGGAGGAAGGAAGGAAGGAAGGAAGGAAGGAAGGAAGGAAGGAAGGAAGGAAATGGATGGAGGGGGGAAGGAAATGGATGGAGGGAGGAAGGTAGAGTGGGATGAAAAAAAGGAAGGGAGGGAGGGAATGGATGGAGGTAGACAAGAAAGGAAGCAAGGAAAGGGAGGGATGGAAAAAAGGGAGGGTAGGCATGGAAAAAAGGAAGGGGAGGGGTGGAGGGAAGGAGGGGTGGATTGAAGGAAGGAAAGGGAAGGGAAAGAAAAGGGAAGGTGTAATAGGGATGCTGGGTGCAATAACTAAAAGCAAGTCATATACATGCACACAATCAACATCATGCAGGTACCTTTTAATCAGCATTTAAACCATTACATAATTTACACATGTGAAAGACCATCTACCAAATGAACACTTGCCCTGGCACATCATAGCATTCACCCGGCACTCCAAGACATAACAGAATCCAACTGAAATATTCTTGCACTGTCAAAACCTCCACTTTTATTATCATACGACACACAGGAGGATATATCTTATAGTCATCACAATCTGCATAATAACACACACCAGTAAGAGTGCGAGCATTACAGCATGAAATAGACACATCATTCGACAGTGTCACAGCATAGACTTAATACATTACCAAAGCTAAGTTAGAAGCTGGGAGGAACAAATCCCATCAGAAACAAACTGCCCAGGGGGTCACGGGGAAGCCAGAGGCACGACCAGTCAATAAGCATATATAGCCTTGGCAAAAATCCAAGTGTCAGAGTGTCCTCTGGCCACTAAGGTTGGCTTCTACTGGTCTCACCCGGACCTCAACCTTATAAACCAATTTTCTGGAAGCTGTCCAATAGTGGGTGGCACCACATCCACTTCAGGAGGACCTAGCAGAAGGGTTCCACAAGGATAACAGAGTCACGTTCAACCACCATATTCATTATCTGAAAAGTCACACTTTTGCTTATCTATCTCAAAACCTCTTCTCATCTCCCCCAGACTTAAGGATTTATAACTTAGACATCTTTAAACAGGTTTTTATCTCCTAATGTGAGGTTGCTAGATGTCATAAACACGTTTCATTCCATAAACAAGTTTTTATCTTGCTCTCAGCAAAATATCTTGTGACTTTGTTCCTTTGACCTAGAGAAATGACACATCAGTCACCTCTCATGCCCCTGGCATTTTGGCAACAATGCTTTATTGTAAAAATTACCCAAGAAACAAAGGGTTCAAGGCCAACACATTTCATAGGCATTACATAAGAGAAAGAAGGAGAAGGATAGAAGTGAGAAAGGGGTTGGAGGGAAGGAAGGAAAGAAGAAAGGAAGGGGAGGAAGGAAGGAAAGAAGGAATAAAAAAATTGAAGTGGAGGGAGCAAAGGAAGAGAGGGAGGGAATAGATGGAGGGAGAATGGAAAGACAGAAGGGAAAGGAAGGAAGGGAAGGAAAGGAAAGGGAAGGGAAGCAAAGGAAAGGAAAGGAAGGGAAGGGAAGGAAGGAAAGGAAGGGAAGGAAGGAAGGAGAGAGAATGGATGGCGGAAGGAAGAAAGAAAGAGAGGGAGAGAAGGAAAGAAAAGGAGAGAAGGAAGGGAGGGAGGAAGGAAGGTAGGGAGGAAAAAAGGGAAGGAAAGGAAGAGATAGAGGGAGGAAGGAAGCATGGAGGGAAGAAGGGAAGGAAGGGTGGGAGGGAAAGAAGAGAGGGAGGGAATGGATGGAAGGAGACAAGGAAGGGGGGGGATGTAAAAAAGGAAGGGGGGAAAGGGATGAAGGAAGGGTTGGATGGAGGGAAGGAGGGGTGGAATGAAGGAAGGAAAGGGAAGGGAAGGAAAAGGGAAGGGAAGGAAAAGGGAAGGTGTAATAAAGATGCTAGGTGCAATAACTAACAAGTAATATACACGCACACAATCAACATCATGCAGGTACCTTTTAATCAGCATTTAAACCATTACATAATTTACACATGTGAAAGACCATCTACCAAATGAACACTTGCCCTGGCACATCATAGCATTCACCCAGCACTCCAAGACATAAGGGAAGAAAGGAAGGAAAGAAAAAGGAAGGAAAGGAGAGGAAAAGAGGGGAAGAAAGGGAAGGGAGGGAAGAAAGGGAAGGGAAAGGTAAAGAGAAAGGAGAGAATGGATGGAGGAAGGGAATGGAGAAAAGGAAGGAAGGAAAGGGATTGAGGGAGAGAGGAAGTAAGGAAGGAAAGAAGGAAATTGATGGAGGGAGGAAGGAAAGAAGGCTGTGAGGGAAGAAAGGAAGGAAGGGAGGGAAGGGAGAGAGGGAGGGAAGGAAAGTGAGGAAGCAAAAAGGAAGCAAGGAAGGGAGGGATGGAAAAAAGGAAGGAGAAAGGGATAGAAGGAAGAGAAGGAGGGAGAGAGGAAGGAAGGAAGGAAGGAAATGGATGGAGAGAGGAAGGAAAGAAGGCAGTAAGGGAAGAAAGATAGGGAGTGAAGAAAGGAGGGAAGAAAGGAGGGAAGAAAGGGAGGGAAGGAAAGGGAGGGAAGGAAAGGGAGGAAGCAAGGAAGGGAGGGATGGAAAAAAGGAAGGGGAGAGAGGGGTGGAAGTAAGGGGAGGGAATGAAGGGAGGGAAGGAAGGGGAGGAAGAGGAGGGAGGAAGGAAAGGAAAGGAAAGAAAGAGAGAGAGAGAAAAGAGAGAGAGAGAGAGAGAGAGAAAGGAGAGAGAGAGAGAAAGGAGAGAGAGGGGGGGGGGGAGGAAGGGAAGGGAGGGAACAGAAAGAAATGAAAGAAGGTCGGACTCACATGGATGGCTCCCGGTTCACTGGCTCAGTCAGAAGCATTACAGAGCTGCTGGCTGCTCTGTATACAATTTCCCACCCACACATTTCCTTAGAAGCTGCACAGACTGGAGTGTGGCCGGGCGCAGGGGGTGGCAGAGCAGATCCAGCCTCTCTCTCTCTATTGGTGCTGAAGATGGGGGGAGGGGCTGGGCACGCTGGGGGCCTGGAAAGAAGCTGAAATCCAACAGACAGTTGGATCAGTGCAGCGGTGGGGACAGCTAGAACCACTGAACTCCCTCTATGGCTTTCAATGAAGCAGCTGGAAGCCGCTTCTCCTAGTCTCCCTCCCGCTGCTTTCAGCTGCTTTATTGAAAGCCATACAGGGGGATCGGTGCTTGTAACTGTCCTCACCACTGCACTCATCATCTCTGACTGTCAATTTCACCTTCTGCAATCTAGACACACTTGCCTCCACCATATTTCTACTCGCCAATGTGGGACAGGAAGACTCAATGAACCACCACAGTGCTCACAGCACCGTGGTAGTTCATTGAGAACTATAAGCCAACAGCCCGAAAGGCTATCAGAGCTTGTATTCATTAGTTCACATTACACTATGAATGAATGATGTGGCCATCTGGGCGGATCCCCGCACAGCTGCGCTTTTTAAAAAGTGACAGCTAGTACAGCTGCTGTCACAGGGAGGAGGGGGAAGGGGGTTGGGCAGCGGCTACAGGATCCAGAGCATGTTACATGTTCCCAAAGGTAAACTTATCATTTAAAGATTTATTTTTAGTCTATTGCTTCAAGCCAGTGAACTTGGGTGCACCCTTTAGAGCAGGGGTATTGAACTAAAATTCAAGGAGGTCCGGTCACTAAAATTTTCTTCTGGCTGAGGTCTGAATAGGGTGTGCCCATCATTGTGACTCCTTACATGTTGCCATTTGTGTGCAAATTTACATCAGGTATCCCATTCCCATTGCCACCTTACATCAGGTATTCCCACCAGAGTGCCCCCTTACACTAAAAGTACCCCTTTCTATCATATTTCCCCTTCAGAGTGCCCCTTCAAATCATATTCCCCATCAGAGTGCCCCTTTCCATCACATGTGCCCATCAGAGTGCCCCTTTCCATTGCATGTGCCCATCAAGGTGCCCCTTTCCACAGTATGTGCCCATTTGTGCCCCCTTAACATAAAATGGGCCCATAAGAGTGCCCCTTAACATAAAATCAGGGGCATGCTGATGAGCACATTTATATTAAGGGGCACTCTGATGGATACATTTTATGTTAAGGGGCACTCTGATGAGCATATTCTATGTTGTGCTCATCAGAGTGCACCACAACATTAAATGTGCACGTCAGAGTGCCCCTTAACATAAAATGTGCCCATCAGAGTGCCCCTTAACACAAATAAGGGGTGTGCTGATGGGCACATTTTATGTTAAGGCTCACTCTGATGGGCACATTTACAAAGCTGAAAGGGGCGTGATGTCATGTTGCTGTGACGACCGCCTTGCTCAGTGGTGGATCTGTCATTGTGGACTGGTGGGCTGGCGGTTTGTTTGGATCCACTTGGTCCAAATGAACTATTTAAAGATAAATGAAGCCCAAAGATCAACTTTAAACTTCAACAGCCACTAACCTTGGACATTCTTGTGGCCACTGAAGCTTGTCTCTCTCCCCCCACCATGATAGGACAATATGTCAAGCAAAGTATGTTCCTTTGGCTTGATCTTGGCCTTGCCCCTTCAGCATAGGAAGAAAGGTGAATGATTGGCAGAATTGATAGGGCAGGGAGCTTGGAAGAAAAGAATCTAAGCAGCAAGGAGCCTCAGAGACAAAGTAACTAAATGGCTGGGGATTAAGTCCAGCACTAAAAGCAGGCAGCAGAGACCCAAAGCAGTTATATAACTAGGGGGGAGCCTGCCAACAGAGGAGAATGAGGTGTGACTCTTCGAGACAGTTTGAATCTGGGAGAGTGGCATGAAGATTCCCTATATTTGTGGCCTACTTCTAGATCTTCCCTCTGCATTATTATTGATACGAGGGAGAGAGGGAGATAGATGGGTCCAGTTAAGTTCAGATCAACACTGGGGCAGCTGGAGGACCAATCTATCCAGCAGCTCCTTAAGGGAATCAATGCTACACCTAATAATGCATTTTGACCTTGCAACTTACAAAGGGTTAAAGACGATCTAAATCCAATCGATCTAAATATGTTACAGCTTACCAGTCCTTAGAGGAGGTGATTGCTAAGTCAATGAGCCAATGCATCTGGGTTTGGTCATGGAGGTTTATTGAACTCTGTGGGAATTGTGAAGATTCTGAATTTTAAATCAAACCCAATTAAAGTCTATGTGGGTAGGAAATCTTGATAATCAGCTATGGCCAGTTTTAAACCTAATAGTCTGGTAATGTCAAAAAAAGACATGGTAAGCTGGGCACTGCCATGGTGGACATGTATGAATGCAAAAAAGGAAGAAATGTAAAAATAGCATACACCCTCAAATTAGTGCTATCTTCAAGAATGGCATTTAAAAAACATTTTTTCATTAACAATGACATGCCTGCCTGACAAAAAAACATGACAATGACATCCTTGGGAATGTCTTTAAACTGTTTATGGTTTTACAGAATAGTACAATATCCATAAACATAGACACCATATTTTTGCATCACATATTTTAGATGTGTAAATTATTTTTTAACTTAAACGTTTAGCTTGGCATAAATACAGCAGCACCCCAATCTGCTTTAATACAACTTGATAAAAGGCAATTTTAGGAAATTTTGGATGTGACTTGGGCAACCCAGCAAATCACCAGAAAACAACGTGCATGTATGGAAGGAGCGCCAGACCAAAAGATAAAAGAGTCCCATTTGATATTGTGTTAAAAGCCAGCCAACACATTTTGAGGGTCAAAGGAACTCCCCTTTCATCAGGGCTAGGAAAAAAAAATAATATAATGTAAACATAACTGTGACTGATAAAATCATGAGCCTAATAACAATAAAACATAATGAATAGCATACACGTGTGTACACGCACATCTATCCAAAAATATCCGCATATACACACAGAAATGAAGAGATGAGGAAATATCAAATAGTAAGTGATGAGGTGCAATGGGTTCATTTTCTGAATTAATATTATCAGATTCTACATGGTTAGTAGAGGCCATTGCACCATTATACATATAATTTAACCACTTGCCCTTATCAATTTTTTGCTTTTCAGCACTGCGCTATTTCAGCTGGTAATTGCACGGTCATGCAATGCTGTACCCAAATTCAAGTTCCTTTTTTACACAAATAGAACTTTTTTTTGGAGGTATGTGATCACCACTGGGTTTTTTATTTTTGTGATATAAACAAAAAAAACACTGAAAAGTTAAAAAAAATTACCCTTTCTACTTTCTGCATTAAAAATTATCCACTAAACTCAAATTTAGTCAAAATTTAGGCCAAAATGTATTCTGCTACGTCTTTGGAAAAAAAATTCCAATACGTGTATATTAGCTGGTGTGTACAAAAGTTATAGCGTCTACAAACTATGGAATATATTGGAATTGACACAGCTTTTACTTTCTGACTGCATATCACATTTCTTGAGGTGCCAGAATACCAGGGCAGTACAAAATCCCTCCAAATGACCCCTTTTATATTATTTATTTTGCTTTTTTTTTTTTTTAGACTGTCCTTTTCAATTTTTTTTATCACTTTTATTGTTATCACAGGGAATATAAATATTCCCTGTGATAGCACTAGGCAGTGACAGGCACTCCTTTCTGAGAAATCTGGGGAATATTAGACTCTAGATCTCTCCTCTGACATTAAAGCATCTGATCTCACCAAGATCGGTGTGATCAGATTCCTTCCCGATTTAAAAATGGCACTGTTCATATCTGGTGAAAAACAAAATGATGAATGCTCCTAGCTTCCAGTTTCTTAGACCATAGAGATGATTGGAGCCATTCCAGTCTCCGATCAGCTCTATGGTCAGCCAACGGAACCGCTGGCTGCATTCTAGGATTCCCCGGCGGGACTGCAGATCACATTTCCTGATGTGCTAAATTGCCAGGGCAGTACAAACCCCCCCCCCCCAAAATTACCCCTTTTTGGAAAGTAGACACCCAAAGGAATTTGCTGAGAGGTATGTTGAGTCCATGGAAGATTACATTTTTTTGTCCAAAATGTTTGGAAAATGACAGTTTTCTTTCCACATAAAGTTGTCACTTAAGTGATATATTGCTCACACATGCCTTGTGCATATGTGGAACAACACGCAAAACACATTCTGCTACTTCTCCTGGGTATGGGAAAACCAGATATGATATACTTTTTGGCAGCCTAGCCACATACAGTCCCCCCAAAATCCAATGACCACCTTCAGGCTGTCAAATGGCATATTTCCTCATTACCTACCACAGTTTCAGAGGTTCTAAAATGTCAGGATAGTACAACCCCCACCCCAAATAACCCCTTTTTGAAAAGACACCTCAAGGAATGTGATAAAAGGCACATTGAGTATTTTTCAGATATTTTTTCTCACAGGGGTTTGAAAAAGAAAAGAAAAAAATACATTTTCATTATGTTTCTTGATTTTCTAAAAACCTGTGGTAACAAATGAGATCTGCAAAATACTCACTAAGCCTCTTAGCAAATACCTTGGAGTGTCTACTTTACATAAAAAAAGGAGGAAGAAGCAGATGCTTTACGGGATAGATTGTTGGAGAGGGGATATACTAAGTCTTGTTTAAAAAGGCATAAAACGGGCAATATTGAACACTAGACGTGACCTGTTATATAAGGATACAAAAAAGAGGGAATTGGATCAGTGTACAAGAATTATTATGAAATATTTCAGCCAACACAGTCACAGGCACTTACTTACTATAGATTCTGTAATAGGAAAATTTGTACCTTCAGCCCCCCAAATTATATTTAGGTGGGCTACATCTATAAAAGATCAAATAACATACAGTGAGTACAAAGGTGATATGTTTAGAGACCCATGCAAACTTAAAGGCACCTTTATCTGTGGTTCTTGTAACTACTGTAAATACATGTATACTGAGGTGAAACCGAGATTGCCCAATGGGGATTTTTTTAAACCTAAACACTTTGTCAACTGTAAAACATTTGGGGTTGTTTATCTCTTGATGTGTGAATGTGGATGTTTTTATGTGGGTAAGACCAAGTTGGAATTTTGGAGACGAGCCTATAGACACATAAAAAGTATTAAAAAGTGTGCATTGTGGCAGGTTTCTGAGAACTCAATGTTTTATCCTTGATCAGATACATCCAAGCCCTAAGAGAGGAGATTGGAACAAACTGCTGCTACAGTTGGAACTCTGATGGATTTTCCAACTATGCTTGACATCCCCTCCAGGCTTGAATGAATCTGCTAGCTATAAACCCTTTTTACAAGGTTTTTTGTCTGGTAGCATGGAAAAATAGTCAACCTGTTCTCTCTTTTTTCCATCATGTTCTGTATGCTGGCTTGTATCATTGGCATGCAATTTGATGTCCTGTTCATAGACTTTGTATTACAAAATTAACTTTGAGGATTGGTGTATCCCCTCTTCTATGTATGTATGTGTATACATCAATAAATCTCTATAGATGTTCTTTAAATATTGTTGTTCCAAACACTATGTAGCAAATTCGGTGGCTCCTTGGAAGTGTAGAGGTGGGATGAATGTCTGTATGACAATTACAGTCAGGTCCATAAATATTGGGACATTGACACAATTCTAACATTTTTGGCTCTATACACCACCACAAAGTATTTGAAATGAAACTAACAAGATGGGCTTTAACTGCAGACTGTCAGCTTTAATTTGAGGTTATTTACATCCAAATCAGGTGAACGGTGTAGGAATGACAACAGTTTGCATATGTGCCTCCCACTTGTTAAGGGACCAAAAGTAATGGGACAATTGGCTTCTCAGCTGTTCCATGGCCAGGTGTGTGTTATTCCCTCATTATCCCAATTACAATGAGCAGATAAAGGGTCCAGAGTTCATTTCAAGTGTGCTATTTGCATTTGGAATCTGTTGCTGTCAACTCTCAAGATGAGATCCAAAAAACTGTCACTATCAGTGAAGCAAGCCATCATTAGGCTGAAAAAAACAAAACAAACCCATCAGAGAGATAGCAAAAACATTAGGCGTGGCCAAAACAACTGTTTGGAACATTCTTAAAAAGAAGGAACGCACCGGTGAGCTCAGCAACACCAAAAGACCCGGAAGACCACGGAAAACAACTGTGGTGGATGACCGAAGAATTCTTTCCCTGGTGAAGAAAACACCCTTCACAACAGTTGGCCAGATCAAGAACACTCTCCAGGAGGTAGGTGTATGTGTGTCAAAGTCAACAATCAAGAGAAGACTTCACCAGAGTTAATACAGAGGGTTCACCACAAGATGTAAACCATTGGTGAGCCTCAAAAACAGGAAGGCCAGATTACAGTTTGCCAAACGACATCTAAAAAAGCCTTCACACTTCTGGAACAACATCTTATGGACAGATGAGACCAAGATCAACTTGTACCAGAGTGATGGGAAGAGAAGAGTATGGAGAAGGAAAGGAACTACTCATGATCCTAAGCATACCACCTCATCAGTGAAGCATGGTGGTGGTAGTGTCATGGCGTGGGCATGTATGGCTGCCAATGGAACTGGTTCTCTTGTATTTATTGATGATGTGACTGCTGACAAAAGCAGCAGGATGAATTCTGAAGTGTTTTGGGCAATATTATCTGCTCATATTCAGCCAAATGCTTTAGAACTCATTGGACGCCGCTTCACAGTGCAGATGGACAATGACTCAAAGCATACTGCAAAAGCAATCAAAGAGGTTTTTAAGGGAAAGAAGTGGAATGGTATGCAATGGCCAAGTCAATCACCTGACCTGAATCTGATTGAGCATGCATTTCACTTGCTGAAGACAAAACTGAAGGGAAAATGCCCCAAGAACAATCAGGAACTGAAGACAGTTGCAGTAGAGGCCTGGCAGAGCATCACCAGGGATGAAACCCAGCGTCTGGTGATGTCTATGGGTTCCAGACTTCAGGCTGTAATTGACTGCAAAGGATTTGCAACCAAGTATTAAAAAGTGAAAGTTTGATTTATGATTATTCTGTCCCATTACTTTTGATCCCTTAACAAGTGGGAGGCACATATGCAAACTGTTGTAATTCCTGCACCGTTCACCTGATTTGGATGTAAATACCCTCAAATTAAAGCTGACAGTCTTCAGTTAAAGCACATCTTGTTTGTTTCATTTCAAATCTATTGTGGTGGTGTATAGAGCCAAAAATGTTAGAATTGTGTCGATGTCCCAATATTTATGGACCTGACTGTATATCATTATCCTGTTAACAATGTAGAATTGTGCAATTTTCCCCTCTAATGTCCTTTCCTATAAATGAATTCAATATTATATAATTGATGATGCTTTTTGTATATTGTACTGTTATGCACTGGTGTGTGCCCTGCTCCGCTGTTTTCTTTTTGACTTGTGTAGTGGTGGGGATCGAACCGGGTTAATATGGGTTCCTCCAAGTGGCTCCCGCAACACACAGGCCGAGCCACCACTTTTTTGGTGGGTACGGCCTTGTGTTATGGTTCCTGGATCTTGGGATGCCTCCCCTTTCAGGGCCTTGTCTATCATTCTCCTGCCCGGCGGCCATTTTTGTGCGTGTTGGCGGACTGCCAATGCGTGACGTCATCCCGTACTATGCCCGGAGGAGGACGAGTGGAAGCATTTTGGTGTTCGGCACCATTTTTGACTGGGATATATAAATTGATCTCCTACATTTGATCTCATTTCTCTTTCCCTATACTTGGTGCACAAGGCTGACCTATCACTGTGAGGTTCTGTAACTATCTCTCTACATAGGTAAGCCGGCTCCTTTTTCTTTGATTACCCCCCATTGGGTTTGGATATGTGATTATACCCATATATTTTTCCACCATTTATACGGGGGTTTTCTTTTTTATATTTCTTCCAGGTGTTTTCTGGATGTCTTTTTTAAAAAAAAAAAGCTGGAGGACCTTTCTATGTATGGAGCTGTGTTCCCCTATTAGTTCTCAAATAATATTTGCTACAATAGAACCTGCACCTGTACTAGCAACGATGGGTGTTTTATTAGACCTATTGGCTACTCTTTATATAGGAAACGATATAACATTTTTTGTTTGCTTGGTTGCAATTATAAAAATAATTATTGTTACTATTTTTGTTACCTAGTTCCCCTCTGTGGCTATCAGTGCTGCCTTAGTGCCTTTTTGGAGGGGTCTTGTCTGGTTGGTGCCTGCCTGGATGTGGTCTGGGGAGGATTGGTGGACTCGGCTACACACTAGATGCTTTTAAATGTGGCTTACACTTTTTTCCTTTCTTGTGGCTCTCACTGTATTATGTTGTGAGTATTGTATTTTTGATGTTTACACAATGATGCTGTATACAATTGCTGATAGAATTACAGTATAATCTAAATATGTATGTTTCAGCTATTAGAGGCTATATCATCTATGCACAGTCTTGTCCTTGAAGAAGGAGTAGACTTACTCTGAAACACATCAGATGTTATTCAGGAACTCTCTAATGTTGATATACTTTTGTATGGTGATATTGTACTTACCTTCAGGTAACCGTCCATATAATATTTTATGGCTGATGTTTTTAAACAAATCTATGTTCAATAAAGATTGATATTTTTTACCCATTTACTGATGCCTTTAATGTCCCAACCATGGGGGTTTTCCTTTGATACAATGATATACTTTAGGGATGTTGGCATTCATTAGAAGTACCTCAGAATCTTTTTTTCACTTTCCAAAAAAAGAGTCATTTGGGGGGGTGATTCTACTGTCCTGCAGTTTTATGCCCGACATTAGAAGCTTCTGCCACACATCACCCACTCTTCTAACCACTTGAAGACCAAGCCTTTTCTGACACTTTTTCTTTAAACCAAAAAAACATTTTTTTTGCTAGACAATTACTTTCATCTCCCAAGCATTATATATTTTTTAAAGCAGAGGCCCTAGAAAACAAAACAGAGGGCGTTGCAATTTTTTCTGTCTCACAGTGTTTGTGCAGCGATTTTTCAAATGCAGATTTTTTTTTTAAAATACATTTTAATTTTTTAATTTTAATGCACAAAAACACAATATATTGCTCAATTGTTTTGCTAAAATATAAAAGAGTATGTTATGCCAAGTAATTAGATACCAAACATGACATGTTTTAAAATTGCACATGCCCGTGCAACGGCGACAAACTACGTAAATCTTTAACATCCACAGTTGATGTTTTAAAAGCCTTTACAGGTTACAACTTTAGATTTACACAGGCTAGTGTTAGAATTACTTCCCTCAATCTGAGAATCACGCTGCATGCATGGCAAAATTGCTTGGCATGCATGCTTGTAAAAGTGATCCAGTGACTAATTAGCCGCTAGGATTGATTTTAAATGAAAGCCAACTGCCAACTGAAAAAAATCTATACCAGGATGATGCCTGTAGCTACATGTATATTCCTGGTATAAGCACTCAAAGTCCAGTGACCTACCAGTATGTTGCTGGGTATATATGGGTATATATGGGTATATATGGGCAGCACAGTGGCTAAATGGTTAGCACTTCTGCCTGGCAGTACTAGGGTCGTTGGTTCGAATCCCAGCCACGGCACCTCCTGCCTGGAGTTTGCATGTTCTCCCTGTGCCTGCGTGGGTTTCCTCCGGGTACTCCGGTTTTCTCCCACTCTCCAAAGACATGCTGGTAGGTTAATTGGATCCTGTCTAAATTGGCCCTTGTATATGAATGTGAGTTAAGGACCTTAGCTTGTACACCCCTTGAGGGTTAGGGACTGATGTGAATGTACAATATATAAGTAAAGCGCTGCGTAAATTGACAGCGCTATATAAGTACCTGAAATAAATAAAATAAATAAATATATGTAACAGCAGAAAACATGACCATATGAAGAATCAGGTCTGTTCCCAAGAGTATGTTTGAAGCACTTGCAAGGGGTGTATACCATTCCTTATATATGAGGGGATATTTTGAACTAGAGGTTGCAGGAAGTGATCTACGTATTTAGAAAAGCAACTAGCGGCACTTCCCATGGCAGCGACAATAGGGCGATCTGGTGGATTTTGGGAGGCCAGCAGCATGAGGAGTCGGTACGGGGGCCCATGGCAGATTACGGGCCTGGCAGCAGCAATGGGAGGCCCGTAATCTGCCAGCACCCTATGACAAAATGGAACCCACCAGCAGTGTGAGGAGACCTGAAAGTGGCACATGGCAGAGTGTGGCGATGGAGACAGCAGCAATGGGAGGCCGTACAGGGACCCATGAGACACTCTGGACCTGGCAGTAGCATGAGGAGGCGGTACAGGGGCCCATGACAGATTACGGGCCTGGCAGCAGCATGAGGAGTCGGTACAGGGGCCCATGGCAGATTACGGTCCTGGCAGCAGCAATGGGAGGCCCGTAATCTGCCAGCACCCTATGACAAAATGGAACCCACCAGCAGTGTGAGGAGACCTGAAAGTGGTACATGGCAGAGTGTGGCGATGGAGACAGCAGCAATGGGAGGCCGTACAGGGACCCATGAGACACTCTGGACCTGGCAGCAGCATGAGGAGGCGGTACAGGGGCCCATGACAGATTACGGGCCTGGCAGCAGCATGAGGAGTCGGTACGGGGGCCCATGGCAGATTACGGGCCTGGCAGCAGCAATGGGAGGCCCGTAATCTGCCAGCACCCTATGACAAAATGGAACCCACCAGCAGTGTGAGGAGACCTGAAAGTGGCACATGGCAGAGTGTGGCGATGGAGACAGCAGCAATGGGAGGCCGTACAGGGACCCATGAGACACTCTGGACCTGGCAGCAGCATGAGGAGGCGGTACAGGGGTCCATGACAGATTACGGGCCTGGCAGCAGCATGAGGAGTCGGTACGGGGGCCCATGGCAGATTACGGGCCTGGCAGCAGCAATGGGAGGCCCGTAATCTGCCAGCACCCTATGACAAAATGGAACCCACCAGCAGTGTGAGGAGACCTGAAAGTGGCACATGGCAGAGTGTGGCGATGGAGACAGCAGCAATGGGAGGCCGTACAGGGACCCATGAGACACTCTGGACCTGGCAGTAGCATGAGGAGGCGGTACAGGGGCCCATGACAGATTACGGGCCTGGCAGCAGCATGAGGAGTCGGTACAGGGGCCCATGGCAGATTACGGTCCTGGCAGCAGCAATGGGAGGCCCGTAATCTGCCAGCACCCTATGACAAAATGGAACCCACCAGCAGTGTGAGGAGACCTGAAAGTGGTACATGGCAGAGTGTGGCGATGGAGACAGCAGCAATGGGAGGCCGTACAGGGACCCATGAGACACTCTGGACCTGGCAGCAGCATGAGGAGGTGGTACAGGGGCCCATGACAGATTACGGGCCTGGCAGCAGCATGAGGAGTCGGTACGGGGGCCCATGGCAGATTACGGGCCTGGAAGCAGCAATGGGAGGCCCGTAATCTGCCAGCACCCTATGACAAAATGGAACCCACCAGCAGTGTGAGGAGACCTGAAAGTGGTACATGGCAGAGTGTGGCGATGGAGACAGCAGCAATGGGAGGCCGTACAGGGACCCATGAGACACTCTGGACCTGGCAGCAGCATGAGGAGGCGGTACAGGGGCCCATGACAGATTACGGGCCTGGCAGCAGCATGAGGAGTCGGTACGGGGGCCCATGGCAGATTACGGGCCTGGCAGCAGCAATGGGAGGCCCGTAATCTGCCAGCACCCTATGACAAAATGGAACCCACCAGCAGTGTGAGGAGACCTGAAAGTGGCACATGGCAGAGTGTGGCGATGGAGACAGCAGCAATGGGAGGCCGTACAGGGACCCATGAGACACTCTGGACCTGGCAGCAGCATGAGGAGGCGGTACAAGGGCCCATGACAGATTACGGGCCTGGCAGCAGCATGAGGAGTCGGTACGGGGGCCCATGGCAGATTACGGGCCTGGCAGCAGCAATGGGAGGCCCGTAATCTGCCAGCACCCTATGACAAAATGGAACCCACCAGCAGTGTGAGGAGACCTGAAAGTGGCACATGGCAGAGTGTGGCGATGGAGACAGCAGCAATGGGAGGCCGTACAGGGACCCATGAGACACTCTGGACCTGGCAGCAGCATGAGGAGTTGGTACGGGGGCCCATGGCAGATTACGGGCCTGGCAGCAGCAATGGGAGGCCCGTAATCTGCCAGCACCCTATGACAAAATGGAACCCACCAGCAGTGTGAGGAGACCTGAAAGTGGCACATGGCAGAGTGTGGCGATGGAGACAGCAGCAATGGGAGGCCGTACAGGGACCCATGAGACACTCTGGACCTGGCAGCAGCATGAGGAGGCGGTACAGGGGTCCATGACAGATTACGGGCCTGGCAGCAGCATGAGGAGTCGGTACGGGGGCCCATGGCAGATTACGGGCCTGGCAGCAGCAATGGGAGGCCCGTAATCTGCCAGCACCCTATGACAAAATGGAACCCACCAGCAGTGTGAGGAGACCTGAAAGTGGTACATGGCAGAGTGTGGCGATGGAGACAGCAGCAATGGGAGGCCGTACAGGGACCCATGAGACACTCTGGACCTGGCAGCAGCATGAGGAGGCGGTACAGGGGCCCATGACAGATTACGGGCCTGGCAGCAGCATGAGGAGTCGGTACGGGGGCCCATGGCAGATTACGGGCCTGGCAGCAGCAATGGGAGGCCCGTAATCTGCCAGCACCCTATGACAAAATGGAACCCACCAGCAGTGTGAGGAGACCTGAAAGTGGCACATGGCAGAGTGTGGCGATGGAGACAGCAGCAATGGGAGGCCGTACAGGGACCCATGAGACACTCTGGACCTGGCAGCAGCATGAGGAGGCGGTACAGGGGCCCATGACAGATTACGGGCCTGGCAGCAGCATGAGGAGTCGGTACGGGGGCCCATGGCAGATTACGGGCCTGGCAGCAGCAATGGGAGGCCCGTAATCTGCCAGCACCCTATGACAAAATGGAACCCACCAGCAGTGTGAGGAGACCTGAAAGTGGCACATGGCAGAGTGTGGCGATGGAGACAGCAGCAATGGGAGGCCGTACAGGGACCCATGAGACACTCTGGACCTGGCAGCAGCATGAGGAGGCGGTACAAGGGCCCATGACAGATTACGGGCCTGGCAGCAGCATGAGGAGTCGGTACGGGGGCCCATGGCAGATTACGGGCCTGGCAGCAGCAATGGGAGGCCCGTAATCTGCCAGCACCCTATGACAAAATGGAACCCACCAGCAGTGTGAGGAGACCTGAAAGTGGCACATGGCAGAGTGTGGCGATGGAGACAGCAGCAATGGGAGGCCGTACAGGGACCCATGAGACACTCTGGACCTGGCAGCAGCATGAGGAGTTGGTACGGGGGCCCATGGCAGATTACGGGCCTGGCAGCAGCAATGGGAGGCCCGTAATCTGCCAGCACCCTATGACAAAATGGAACCCACCAGCAGTGTGAGGAGACCTGAAAGTGGCACATGGCAGAGTGTGGCGATGGAGACAGCAGCAATGGGAGGCCGTACAGGGACCCATGAGACACTCTGGACCTGGCAGCAGCATGAGGAGGCGGTACAGGGGCCCATGACAGATTACGGGCCTGGCAGCAGCATGAGGAGTCGGTACGGGGGCCCATGGCAGATTACGGGCCTGGCAGCAGCAATGGGAGGCCCGTAATCTGCCAGCACCCTATGACAAAATGGAACCCACCAGCAGTGTGAGGAGACCTGAAAGTGGCACATGGCAGAGTGTGGCGATGGAGACAGCAGCAATGGGAGGCCGTACAGGGACCCATGAGACACTCTGGACCTGGCAGCAGCATGAGGAGGCGGTACGGGGGCCCATGGCAGATTACGGGCCTGGCTGCAGCAATGGGAGGCCCGTAATCTGCCAGCACCCTATGACAAAATGGAACCCACCAGCAGTGTGAGGAGACCTGAAAGTGGCACATGGCAGAGTGTGGCGATGGAGACAGCAGCAATGGGAGGCCGTACAGGGACCCATGAGAGACTCTGGACCTGGCAGCAGCATGAGGAGGCGGTACGGGGGCCCATGGCAGATTACGGGCCTGGCAGCAGCAATGGGAGGCCCGTAATCTGCCAGCACCCTATGACAAAATGGAACCCACCAGCAGTGTGAGGAGACCTGAAAGTGGCACATGGCAGAGTGTGGCGATGGAGACAGCAGCAATGGGAGGCCGTACAGGGATCCATGAGACACTCTGGACCTGGCAGCAGCATGAGGAGTCGGTACGGGGGCCCATGGCAGATTACGGGCCTGGCAGCAGCAATGGGAGGCCCGTAATCTGCCAGCACCCTATGACAAAATGGAAACCAACAGCAGTGTGAGGAGACCTGAAAGTGGCACATGGCAGAGTGTGGCGATGGAGACAGCAGCAATGGGAGGCCGTACAGGGACCCATGACAGATTACGGGCCTGGCAGCAGCATGAGGAGGCGGTACAGGGGCCCATGACAGATTACGGGCCTGGCAGCAGCAATGGGAGGCCCGTAATCTGCCAGCACCCTATGACAAAATGGAACCCACCAGCAGTGTGAGGAGACCTGAAAGTGGCACATGGCAGAGTGTGGCGATGGAGACAGCAGCAATGGGAGGCCGTACAGGGACCCATGAGACACTCTGGACCTGGCAGCAGCATGAGGAGTCGGTACGGGGGCCCATGGCAGATTACGGGCCTGGCAGCAGCAATGGGAGGCCCGTAATCTGCCAGCACCCTATGACAAAATGGAACCCACCAGCAGTGTGAGGAGACCTGAAAGTGGCACATGGCAGAGTGTGGCGATGGAGACAGCAGCAATGGGAGGCCGTACAGGGACCAATGAGACACTCTTGACCTGGCAGCAGCATGTGGAGTCGGTACGGGGGCCCATGGCAGATTACGGGCCTGGCAGCAGCAATGGGAGGCCCGTAATCTGCCAGCACCCTATGACAAAATGGAACCCACCAGCAGTGTGAGGAGACCTGAAAGTGGCACATGGCAGAGTGTGGCGATGGAGACATGGGCCCCCTGGCCACGCTTGACTTTCTGGCCACATAGTCGACATACGGCTACGTTTACTTCCTCGGGCGGCTTGACGAAAAATTGCCACACCGCCGAGTAGGAAACTTTGCCCCCGCTACTCCACACTGGCTGACTGCTACTTCCTCCGTGCACACCGGCACCACTACTGGCCGTGGTGGTAGGCTGCAGTGGAGCTGGTGCTCTACTCCGTGGCCGTTTGCCTCCACTGACACTGCTGCGACCCTGCTGCCTCCTGGGCAACCCACCGACTGTTTTGCTCGCTGCCAAGCTGGCACCCTCTTCTCCTGATGATGCGGAAGCAATAGCCTGATGACGACGAGGCTGCCAAGTGCGATCAGCCTCATCATCATCAATTAGGGTCTCCGCCTCACTACTAGCCCCCTCGGCTGCGTGTGGGTCAGGAGACAGACCTGTCTCTAGACCGGCTACCGAGCCACTCTCCTCGCCACTACTTCTTCGCCTGGCTGCTGAAGAGGCGGATTTCTCCCCCCGTTCCTGACCGCCCTCTGTTAGCTCTTCCTCACTGTACAGTGGGGCTGAGCCCACAGCATGCGATACTTCGCTTGGTGAGGGAACACCAAAGGACAGGGGCAGGTAGAGGACACGTGATTTCAGTGGGCTTGCTCCCGGGCCATGCCAACTAACGGTTGTGTCTGAGGTACCCATCGACCGTTGGCTGTAGGTGTCAGAGGTGACCTGGGAAGAGGAAGACGACCGAGCCAACCAATCGATGACGGCAGGGTTGTCAGTGGAGACACGACCGCTGGATGACACCGGGAGCACTGGCCTTTGGCTGCGACTAGTGCTGCCTCGACCCCTTCCTCTGCTGCCACGTCTGCTTGCTCCTGAAACATTGCCTCCTCTGCCACTCCTCTGCGTGTTGTCTGACATACTCTTTAATTCAACGATTCTGTGTCCCTGAGTAACGATTCTGTGTCCCTGAGTAACAATTCTGTGTCTGTCCCTGAGTAACAATTCTGTGTCCCTTAGTAACAATTCTGTATCTTTCCCTGAGTAACAATTCTGTGTCCCTCAGCAACAATTCTGTGTCTGTCCCTGAGTAACAATTCTGTGTCTGTCCCTGAGTAACAATTCTGTGTCCCTGAGTAACAGTTCTGTGTCCCTGAGTAACAATTCTGTGTCCCTGAGTAACAGTTCTGTGTCCCTGAGTAACAATTCTGTGTCCCTGAGTAACAATTCTGTGTCCCTCAGTAACAATTCTGTGTCCCTCAGTAACAATTCTGTGTCTGTCCCTGAGTAACAATTCTGTGTCCCTCAGTAACAATTCTGTGTCCCTCAGTAACAATTCTGTGTCTGTCCCTGAGCAACAATTCTGTGTCCCTGAGTAACAGTTCTGTGTCCCTGAGTAACAATTCTGTGTCCCTGAGTAACAATTCTGTGTCCCTGAGTAACAATTCTGTGTCCCTGAGTAACAATTCTGTGTCCCTCAGTAACAATTCTGTGCCCCTCAGTAACAATTCTGTGTCTGTCCCTGAGTAACAATTCTGTGTCCCTCAGTAACAATTCTGTGTCCCTCAGTAACAATTCTGTGTCCCTCAGTAACAATTCTGTGTCTGTCCCTGAGTAACAGTTCTGTGTCCCTGAGTAACAGTTCTGTGTCCCTGAGTAACAGTTCTGTGTCCCTGAGTAACAGTTCTGTGTCCCTGAGTAACAATTCTGTGTCCCTGAGTAACAATTCTGTGTCCCTCAGTAACAATTCTGTGTCCCTGAGTAACAATTCTGTGTCCCTCAGTAACAATTCTGTGTCCCTCAGTAACAATTCTGTGTCTGTCCCTGAGTAACAATTCTGTGTCCCTCAGTAACAATTCTGTGTCCCTCAGTAACAATTCTGTGTCTGTCCCTGAGTAACAATTCTGTGTCCCTGAGTAACAGTTCTGTGTCCCTGAGTAACAATTCTGTGTCCCTGAGTAACAGTTCTGTGTCCCTGAGTAACAATTCTGTGTCCCTGAGTAACAATTCTGTGTCCCTCAGTAATAATTCTGTGTCCCTCAGTAACAATTCTGTGTCCCTCAGTAACAATTCTGTGTCTTTCCCTGAGTAACAATTCTGTGTCCCTCAGTAACAATTCTGTGTCCCTCAGTAACAATTCTGTGTCTGTCCCTGAGTAACAATTCTGTGTCCCTCAGTAACAATTCTGTGTCCCTGAGTAACAATTCTGTGTCCCTCAGTAACAATTCTGTGTCCCTCAGTAACAATTCTGTGTCTGTCCCTGAGTAACAATTCTGTGTCCCTGCGTAACAGTTCTGTGTCCCTGAGTAACAATTCTGTGTCCCTGAGTAACAGTTCTGTGTCCCTGAGTAACAATTCTGTGTCCCTTAGTAACAATTCTGTGTCCCTGAGTAACAATTCTGTGTCCCTCAGTAACAATTCTGTGTCCCTCAGTAACAATTCTGTGTCCCTCAGTAACAATTCTGTGTCTGTCCCTGAGTAACAATTCTGTGTCCCTGAGTAACAGTTCTGTGTCCCTGAGTAACAATTCTGTGTCCCTGAGTAACAGTTCTGTGTCCCTGAGTAACAATTCTGTGTCCCTCAGTAACAATTCTGTGTCCCTCAGTAACAATTCTGTGTCTGTCCCTGAGTAACAATTCTGTGTCCCTCAGTAACAATTCTGTGTCCCTCAGTAACAATTCCGTGTCCCTCAGTAACAATTCTGTGTCTGTCCCTGAGTAACAATTCTGTGTCCCTGAGTAACAGTTCTGTGTCCCTGAGTAACAATTCTGTGTCCCTGAGTAACAATTCTGTGTCCCTCAGTAACAATTCTGTGTCCCTGAGTAACAATTCTGTGTCCCTCAGTAACAATTCTGTGTCTGTCCCTGAGTAACAATTCTGTGTCCCTCAGTAACAATTCTGTGTCCCTCAGTAACAATTCTGTGTCCCTCAGTAACAATTCTGTGTCTGTCCCTGAGTAACAATTCTGTGTCCTTGAGTAACAGTTCTGTGTCCCTGAGTAACAATTCTGTGTCCCTGAGTAACAGTTCTGTGTCCCTGAGTATCAATTCTGTGTCCCTGAGTAACAATTCTGTGTCCCTCAGTAACAATTCTGCGTCCCTCAGTAACAATTCTGTGTCTGTCCCTGAGTAACAATTCTGTGTCCCTCAGTAACAATTCTGTGTCCCTCAGTAACAATTCTGTGTCCCTCAGTAACAATTCTGTGTCTGTCCCTAAGTAACAATTCTGTGTCCCTGAGTAACAGTTCTGTGTCCCTGCGTAACAATTCTGTGTCCCTGCGTAACAATTCTGTGTCCCTCAGTAACAATTCTGTGTCCCTCAGTAACAATTCTGTGTCCCTCAGTAACAATTCTGTGACTGTCCCTGAGTAACAATTCTGTGTCCCTCAGTAACAATTCTGTGTCCCTCAGTAACAATTCTGTGTCCCTCAGTAACAATTCTGTGTCTGTCCCTGAGTAACAATTCTGTGTCCCTGAGTAACAGTTCTGTGTCCCTGAGTAACAATTCTGTGTCCCTGAGTAACATTTCTGTGTCCCTGAGTAACAGTTCTGTGTCCCTGAGTAACAATTCTGTGTCCCTCAGTAACAATTCTGTGTCCCTCAGTAACAATTCTGTGTCTGTCCCTGAGTAACAATTCTGTGTCCCTCAGTAACAATTCTGTGTCCCTCAGTAACAATTCCGTGTCCCTCAGTAACAATTCTGTGTCTGTCCCTGAGTAACAATTCTGTGTCCCTGAGTAACAGTTCTGTGTCCCTGAGTAACAATTCTGTGTCCCTGAGTAACAATTCTGTGTCCCTCAGTAACAATTCTGTGTCCCTGAGTAACAATTCTGTGTCCCTCAGTAACAATTCTGTGTCTGTCCCTGAGTAACAATTCTGTGTCCCTCAGTAACAATTCTGTGTCCCTCAGTAACAATTCTGTGTCCCTCAGTAACAATTCTGTGTCTGTCCCTGAGTAACAATTCTGTGTCCTTGAGTAACAGTTCTGTGTCCCTGAGTAACAATTCTGTGTCCCTGAGTAACAGTTCTGTGTCCCTGAGTATCAATTCTGTGTCCCTGAGTAACAATTCTGTGTCCCTCAGTAACAATTCTGCGTCCCTCAGTAACAATTCTGTGTCTGTCCCTGAGTAACAATTCTGTGTCCCTCAGTAACAATTCTGTGTCCCTCAGTAACAATTCTGTGTCCCTCAGTAACAATTCTGTGTCTGTCCCTAAGTAACAATTCTGTGTCCCTGAGTAACAGTTCTGTGTCCCTGCGTAACAATTCTGTGTCCCTGCGTAACAATTCTGTGTCCCTCAGTAACAATTCTGTGTCCCTCAGTAACAATTCTGTGTCCCTCAGTAACAATTCTGTGACTGTCCCTGAGTAACAATTCTGTGTCCCTCAGTAACAATTCTGTGTCCCTCAGTAACAATTCTGTGTCCCTCAGTAACAATTCTGTGTCTGTCCCTGAGTAACAATTCTGTGTCCCTGAGTAACAGTTCTGTGTCCCTGAGTAACAATTCTGTGTCCCTGAGTAACATTTCTGTGTCCCTGAGTAACAGTTCTGTGTCCCTGAGTAACAATTCTGTGTCCCTCAGTAACAATTCTGTGTCCCTCAGTAACAATTCCGTGTCCCTCAGTAACAATTCTGTGTCTGTCCCTGAGTAACAATTCTGTGTCCCTGAGTAACAGTTCTGTGTCCCTGAGTAACAATTCTGTGTCCCTGAGTAACAATTCTGTGTCCCTCAGTAACAATTCTGTCTCCCTGAGTAACAATTCTGTGTCCCTCAGTAACAATTCTGTGTCCCTCAGTAACAATTCTGTGTCTGTCCCTGAGTAACAATTCTGTGTCCCTCAGTAACAATTCTGTGTCCCTCAGTAACAATTCTGTGTCTGTCCCTGAGTAACAATTCTGTGTCCCTGAGTAACAGTTCTGTGTCCCTGAGTAACAATTCTGTGTCCCTGAGTAACAGTTCTGTGTCCCTGAGTATCAATTCTGTGTCCCTGAGTAACAATTCTGTGTCCCTCAGTAACAATTCTGCGTCCCTCAGTAACAATTCTGTGTCCCTCAGTAACAATTCTGTGTCTGTCCCCGAGTAACAATTCTGTGTCCCTCAGTAACAATTCTGTGTCCCTCAGTAACAATTCTGTGTCCCTCAGTAACAATTCTGTGTCTGTCCCTGAGTAACAATTCTGTGTCCCTGAGTAACAGTTCTGTGTCCCTGCGTAACAATTCTGTGTCCCTGCGTAACAATTCTGTGTCCCTCAGTAACAATTCTGTGTCCCTCAGTAACAATTCTGTGTCCCTCAGTAACAATTCTGTGTCTGTCCCTGAGTAACAATTCTGTGTCCCTGAGTAACAGTTCTGTGTCCCTGCGTAACAATTCTGTGTCCCTGCGTAACAATTCTGTGTCCCTCAGTAACAATTCTGTGTCCCTCAGTAACAATTCTGTGTCCCTCAGTAACAATTCTGTGTCTGTCCCTGAGTAACAATTCTGTGTCCCTCAGTAACAATTCTGTGTCCCTCAGTAACAATTCTGTGTCTGTCCCTGAGTAACAATTCTGTGTCCCTGAGTAACAGTTCTGTGTCCCTGAGTAACAATTCTGTGTCCCTGAGTAACAGTTCTGTGTCCCTGAGTAACAGTTCTGTGTCCCTGAGTAACAATTCTGTGTCCCTCAGTAACAATTCTGTGTCCCTCAGTAACAATTCCGTGTCTGTCCCTGAGTAACAATTCTGTGTCCCTGAGTAACAGTTCTGTGTCCCTGAGTAACAATTCTGTGTCCCTGAGTAACAATTCTGTGTCCCTCAGTAACAATTCTGTGTCCCTGAGTAACAATTCTGTGTCCCTGAGTAACAATTCTGTGTCCCTCAGTAACAATTCTGTGTCTGTCCCTGAGTAACAATTCTGTGTCCCTCAGTAACAATTCTGTGTCCCTCAGTAACAATTCTGTGTCCCTCAGTAACAATTCTGTGTCTGTCCCTGAGTAACAATTCTGTGTCCCTGAGTAACAGTTCTGTGTCCCTGAGTAACAATTCTGTGTCCCTGAGTAACAGTTCTGTGTCCCTGAGTATCAATTCTGTGTCCCTGAGTAACAATTCTGTGTCCCTCAGTAACAATTCTGCGTCCCTCAGTAACAATTCTGTGTCCCTCAGTAACAATTCTGTGTCTGTCCCTGAGTAACAATTCTGTGTCCCTCAGTAACAATTCTGTGTCCCTCAGTAACAATTCTGTGTCTGTCCCTGAGTAACAATTCTGTGTCCCTGAGTAACAGTTCTGTGTCCCTGCGTAACAATTCTGTGTCCCTCAGTAACAATTCCGTGTCCCTTAGTAACAATTCTGTGTCTGTCCCTGAGTAACAATTCTGTGTCCCTGAGTAACAGTTCTGTGTCCCTGAGTAACAATTCTGTGTCCCTCAGTAACAATTCTGTGTCCCTCAGTAACAATTCTGTCTCCCTGAGTAACAATTCTGTGTCCCTCAGTAACAATTCTGTGTCCCTCAGTAACAATTCTGTGTCTGTCCCTGAGTAACAATTCTGTGTCCCTCAGTAACAATTCTGTGTCCCTCAGTAACAATTCTGTGTCTGTCCCTGAGTAACAATTCTGTGTCCCTGAGTAACAGTTCTGTGTCCCTGAGTAACAATTCTGTGTCCCTGAGTAACAGTTCTGTGTCCCCGAGTATCAATTCTGTGTCCCTGAGTAACAATTCTGTGTCCCTCAGTAACAATTCTGCGTCCCTCAGTAACAATTCTGTGTCCCTCAGTAACAATTCTGTGTCTGTCCCTGAGTAACAATTCTGTGTCCCTCAGTAACAATTCTGTGTCCCTCAGTAACAATTCTGTGTCCCTCAGTAACAATTCTGTGTCTGTCCCTGAGTAACAATTCTGTGTCCCTGAGTAACAGTTCTGTGTCCCTGCGTAACAATTCTGTGTCCCTGCGTAACAATTCTGTGTCCCTCAGTAACAATTCTGTGTCCCTCAGTAACAATTCTGTGTCCCTCAGTAGCAATTCTGTGTCTGTCCCTGAGTAACAATTCTGTGTCCCTGAGTAACAGTTCTGTGTCCCTGCGTAACAATTCTGTGTCCCTGCGTAACAATTCTGTGTCCCTCAGTAACAATTCTGTGTCCCTCAGTAACAATTCTGTGTCCCTCAGTAACAATTCTGTGTCTGTCCCTGAGTAACAATTCTGTGTCCCTCAGTAACAATTCTGTGTCCCTCAGTAACAATTCTGTGTCTGTCCCTGAGTAACAATTCTGTGTCCCTGAGTAACAGTTCTGTGTCCCTGAGTAACAATTCTGTGTCCCTGAGTAACAGTTCTGTGTCCCTGAGTAACAGTTCTGTGTCCCTGAGTAACAATTCTGTGTCCCTCAGTAACAATTCTGTGTCCCTCAGTAACAATTCCGTGTCTGTCCCTGAGTAACAATTCTGTGTCCCTGAGTAACAGTTCTGTGTCCCTGAGTAACAATTCTGTGTCCCTGAGTAACAATTCTGTGTCCCTCAGTAACAATTCTGTGTCCCTGAGTAACAATTCTGTGTCCCTGAGTAACAATTCTGTGTCCCTCAGTAACAATTCTGTGTCTGTCCCTGAGTAACAATTCTGTGTCCCTCAGTAACAATTCTGTGTCCCTCAGTAACAATTCTGTGTCCCTCAGTAACAATTCTGTGTCTGTCCCTGAGTAACAATTCTGTGTCCCTGAGTAACAGTTCTGTGTCCCTGAGTAACAATTCTGTGTCCCTGAGTAACAGTTCTGTGTCCCTGAGTATCAATTCTGTGTCCCTGAGTAACAATTCTGTGTCCCTCAGTAACAATTCTGCGTCCCTCAGTAACAATTCTGTGTCCCTCAGTAACAATTCTGTGTCTGTCCCTGAGTAACAATTCTGTGTCCCTCAGTAACAATTCTGTGTCCCTCAGTAACAATTCTGTGTCTGTCCCTGAGTAACAATTCTGTGTCCCTGAGTAACAGTTCTGTGTCCCTGCGTAACAATTCTGTGTCCCTGCGTAACAATTCTGTGTCCCTCAGTAACAATTCTGTGTCCCTCAGTAACAATTCTGTGTCCCTCAGTAACAATTCTGTGTCCCTCAGTAACAATTCTGTGTCTGTCCCTGAGTAACAATTCTGTGTCCCTGAGTAACAGTTCTGTGTCCCTGAGTAACAATTCTGTGTCCCTGAGTAACAGTTCTGTGTCCCTGAGTAACAGTTCTGTGTCCCTGAGTAACAATTCTGTGTCCCTCAGTAACAATTCTGTGTCCCTCAGTAACAATTCTGTGTCTTTCCCTGAGTAACAATTCTGTGTCCCTCAGTAACAATTCTGTGTCCCTCAGTAACAATTCTGTGTCTGTCCCTGAGTAACAATTCTGTGTCCCTGAGTAACAGTTCTGTGTCCCTGAGTAACAATTCTGTGTCCCTGAGTAACAGTTCTGTGTCCCTGAGTAACAATTCTGTGTCCCTCAGTAACAATTCTGTGTCCCTTAGTAACAATTCTGTGTCTGTCCCTGAGTAACAATTCTGTGTCCCTAAGTAACAGTTCTGTGTCCCTGAGTAACAATTCTGTGTCCCTGAGTAACAATTCTGTGTCCCTAAGTAACGATTCTGTGGCCCTAAAGTCTCTTTGGCCCTAACTCTGTCCCTAATACAGAGAGGTCTGTCTCTCTTGAATGACCGGAGGCTAATGGAGAATTCTAAGATGGCCGCAATTTATAGCTCGACCATTACACAGTGCTGGCTGGCTGGCTGCTGATTGGCTAATGCGATCACATGTCATGAATGAATGCATTATGGGTCAGCGCGCCTTGTGTGCGCGCCTTCCCAGAGATCCCCGCTCCGTCGCCACACATGTCGCCGCCATTTTTGGAAAAATATTTCCCAATATTCGAAACGAATTCCACTTCGCCATGTTCGATTCGCTCATCTATATTTGAGAGCTTGGATATTGAAATATCTTTTAAAGGTTAGATGTCTGAAAATTTTATTGAGGTCAACAAACAAAGTGAAAGGGTTAGGGGCTGCTGAGGGAGCTAAAGTTAACCCTCAAGAGAGTAGTGAGGTTTCAAATGGAGAATGACTATGGTCAGACAGGTTGAACATTTTCATAGTCTGCACATTTTTCCTTGTCATATTATGTCTACGTGTTCCCCCTGTCCTTCCTTATCTGTGAGTTTTCTTTTTGGGACGGACAAGGGGATCCTGAATAAAAAATATGAAGTGGCAGAAGGCAAAGATGCAGGAGACTGAGCTCTGCAGGGCTCAAGTGGAAGGGTACTTGGGTCTATGATTATGTTTTTTGTTGTTTGAGAGTCATGGGTTGTATGATTAATACTGGTGTTGGAGCTGGATGCAGTTGATGAAGGATTAAGAGATTTTGATATAGTTGATTTAGGATTATTGGGAACAGGAGAAATCATTATTTGAGAGGTAGATGAATGATTTGTGGAATTGGTGGTATTATTTTTGGGGTGAGAAGAGCTATCATTTTTGGGTGTATGTGAAGGGTTAGCAAGGTGTAGTAAGTTATTAGATTGAGAGTGAGGCTTATATTTTTCTGTAATTAATGTTGAAACTCAGACTGGTGATTGTTTTTGGTCAATGATCCATGTGTAAATTCAGATGGATTGTGTGTGGATCCAGAAACATGAAATTTGAGTTGCTTTGGTAAACTAGCTCCAAGTTCTTTATTTATACTTTTGTTCGTGTGTTTACTTTTATTTTTATTTTTGTTTTCATTGTTGGACTGCTGAATGGTAGGTGTAGGGTGGCATGTCATAAGGGGAAATTGAGAATTATTCCAAGGTGATACGATTGTTTCTAACAATATATCCTATTCATGTTATAACCATTGAAGTCTCAATGTATTTTCCCTAATTTAGTTTGAATTAGGTTGTCTTCTGACCGCTTAATATTCTTTTTTAGAAGTTGTAACCATTTTAAGGGTAAAGGTGGTGTGCAGGGGCGGACTGACCATTTGAGCACTCGGGCACTGCCCGAGGGCCCAGGCTCAGTAGGGGGCCCCATGAGATGCCCCTGGTACCTTTCATTGGCTTTTTCATAGGCTTTTTTGGGTTTGGGAGAGGACACAGGGGCCCCATGATCCCCTATTGCCCAGGGGCCCCATGAGTTGTCAGTCCGCCCCTGGTGGTATGATTTTAATAAGTGTTCTTATAAGAGATTGGATGTGGTATGAAAATATCCGAAAATGTAATATCTCTTTGTTGGATTAATATCCCCATCCATTTACAAATATAAAAAGTATAAAATTCTGACACAGACTATTCACGGGCTAGATCTCAATTAAGGAAAATATACGTTTTAGTGTTCCTGAGGCCTCTGGGGCATACATTATACTTAATAAATTATAAATTTTCTTGAAAAATACCTTAAGAGATTTTATCAGTTGTGTACCTCAAAATAGACAAGTAATAAATGAACATATATCAAAAGTTATTGATGAGAAAACAGAAGCCACTGTACATAATAAAAAAAAGTTCATGAAATAAAATTGGAAAATATACAAAAGATTGTAACCATTCCTTTGCCAGGGCAGCACAAATATATAGTTCTATATATGATAACAATAGTAACAACAAGTATTCAGAGCACTCTGGGAGAGCTGGAACAGTCCTTGTAATGGGTAATAAGCAAGGACAAAAAATATAAATGTGTCCTTGAATATAGTAATGTGCCTTTAGAATAAGTGTTCATAAAATAAATATGAGTCCGTAGGCACTAGCTTTACTTGGGGGCTGCCAGCTGGAGAAGAGCTAGAAGAAACTCTGTAGGGGGATCAAAGAAACAAAAGTGGCGCCTTATAAGCACAGCATGTTAAAACCTGTAATTCTAAATGAGTGGTGAACAACTCAAGACATATGATGAGAGAATGCTTTTGTTAATACAATGCATCTGCTGTGGTCCAGATAGTGGATTGCTGTCCAGTGATGTAGAACCTATTAATATGGCGGCGCTGGTGGCTCCTGGTGCTTCCTTTGGGTTGGGGTACACCAGGAAGACACACATATGTCACTTCCAGTCACCAAGGTAGAAAGGAGTGGTGCGCTCCCTCTTCATGGCTTGAAAAGGGAACACACATGCTCCGAACGTATGCCACCCCCTGCTACTCTAGTGACCAGAAGTGATGTCAGTGCATCTTCCTGGTGTACCCGAACCCATAGGAAGTGCCGGGAGCCACCAGCGCCGCCGTGTCATTCGGCTCTATACCACTGGACAGTGATCCACTATCCGGACCCACAGTGAATAAAGACATGAACCAGATAATGAGCAAAATCACAAAATTAAAAAGTAAGTGGATGAAATTGGACACAAGTATAGAAAGCAAGGGGGAGTGGGCCGTGTACACTAAAAATGTGTACACACAGATACATGCACACCAATGTGTGCACAACTTGACAAAACACAAATGCATATAAATATATATAAAACGCATGTCTGTACAAAAACAAACAAAAGAAACATTTTGCTGGATGTACATATACATTATTATTATTATTAGTACTACAGGTACTTATATCTGCATCAATGTATACATACTGTATACTCATGCACAATGGGTTCATCATGAGGGAGGATGCACATATGTGTACACACATGTATATAAGAAAGAAAAATGTGCCAAAGGACTGGGTGTATCCACCCATTTAAATGCATTTCCCCGACTCACCACTATTAGGGTATGGATTCTTAAACCAAACGACATATAAATAGATATTAGCAGCTGGCAAGGGCAGACCTGCCACAAAAGCGGTATATAACGGATTCCAAATTTGTTATAATCCCGGGATTCGTTATACACCGCTTTTCTGGCAGGTCTGCCCTTGTCAACTGCGAATATATCTATTTACACACATGTATATGTATGTTATCCATGATGTTTTATGATTATTAGGCTCATGATTTTATCATTCACAATTATATTTAATATAATACAGGATTTATATAGCACCAACAGTTTGTGCAGTACTTTACAATATAAAGGGGGACAGTACAATTACAATACAGTTCAGTAGAGAAGGAATAGGAGGGCCCTGTTCATAGAGCCTACAATCTAAAGGAGATTATATTTACATTATATTATTATGTTTTGCTGTGCCCTGATGAAGGGGGAGTTCCTTTGACCCACAAAACACATTCATTAAATTAATTTGGACTCTAATCATACGGTCTAGCGCTCCTTCCATATATGCATGTTGTTTTCATATGATTTTTTTTGTCCAGCAGTAATAAGCCCAGGGGCGGACTGACCATTTGGTAACTCGGGCACTGCCCGAGGGCCCAGGGTCAGTCAGGGGCCCCATGATCCCGTATTGCCCGGGGGCCCCATGAGTTGTCAGTCCGCCCCTGAATAGGCCTGACTTGAACAGTGGCTGTGCTAGCCACAACAGATATAACGCTATAGGGAAGGTTACTCTAATGCTAAAGCCCCGAATTCTCATAGTCCTCTACCATCCTTATATCTCCAAATATTCCCAAAACAATCAAAATAGTATAGTAGATAATGGAAGGCATCAGGACAATGCCCAAACACTTGAATGGGCAGCATAAACATCTCTGCAATGTGGGCAATTTTTAACATATCTGATGCCGACAACACTGCTCTGATAAAAGTACCAGCCATTTTCCACGAAGAAAATGCTACATGCATAAGGAGACACATGCAGTAGGAGCAGCACCACATTGAGACTATTTAGCAGCAAATCGTACACACTTCTCCTCAAGTGTGCTTCACAACCATTCTCTTTTCTAGTGTCGCTAATGCACCTTTCTCCTCCTACTCCTTCTCAAGGGCACATAGCAGCCATTTTTTTTGGACTGCCAATGCCTTCTTTTGTGGAAAAATATACAACCAGGGGTAAGGGCAGGCATCAGCAAAAATATGAGCATAGAATTCTACAGCCATATGCTGCCTGCCCTTCTTCAAATCTTCCTATGATGGGAAAAAGGCAGTCTGGATGATGAAATTATATAGACTAAAAGTAGAGATAATTGTTTTTGTGGCATTCATACACTATATTGCCAAAAGTATTGGGACACCCCTCCAAATCATTGGATTCAGGTGTTCCATCACCTCCATGGCCACAGGTATAAAAAATCAAGTACCTAGGCATGCAGACTGCTTCTACAAACATTTGAGAAAGAATGGGTTGCTCTCAGGAGCTTACTGAATTCAAGCGTGTTACTGTGATAGGTTGCCACCAATGTGTAAGAAGTCCATCTGTGAAATTTTCTTGCAGCAACGGTCAACTTTTAGTGGTACTATAACAAAGTGGAACCAACTGGGAATAACAGCAACTCAGTCACGAAGTGGTAGGCCACGTAAAATGACAAAGGGTCAGCGCAAGCTGAAGCACACAGTGCGCAGAAGTCACCAACTGTCTGCAGAGTCAATAGCTAAAGACCTCTAAACCTCATGTGGCCTTCAGATTAGCACAGGAACAGTGTTTAGAGAGCTTCGTGGAATGGAATTCCATGGCCGAGCAACTGCATCCAAGCCTTAGATCAACAAGTACAATGCAAAGCGTCGGATGCAATGGTGTAAAGCACGCCACCATAAGACTCTAAAGCAGTTGAGACGTTCTCTGGAGTGACAAATCATGCTTCTCTGTCTGGCATCCGATGGATGTGTCCGGGTTTGGTGGTTGCCAGGAGAACAGTACTTGCCTGACTGCATTGTGTCAAGTGTAAAGTTTGGTGGGGGGGGGGGGGATTATGGTGTGGGGTTGGGCTTGGGCCCTTAGTTCCAGTGAAGGGAACTCCTAAGGCGTCAGCATACCAAGACATTGTGGACAATTTCATGCTCCCAACTTTGTGGGAACAGTTTGGGGATGGCCTTTTCCTGTTCCAAAATAACTGCATACCAGTGCACAAAGCAAGGTCCATAAAGACATGGATCAGCGAGTTTGGGGTGGAGGAACTTAACTGGCCTGCACAGAGTCCTGACCTCAACCCGATAGAATACGTTTGGGATGAATTAGAGCGGAGACTGTAAGCCTTCTCATCTGACATCAGTGCCTGAGCTCACAAAAATATGCTTTTGGAAGAATGGTCAAACATTCCCATAGACACACTCTGAAATCTTGTGGACAGCCTTCCCAAAAGAACTAAAGCTCCAAAGAGTGGGCCAACTCAATATTGAACCCTACAGACTAAGACTGGGATGCCATTAAAGCTCATGTGTGTGTAAAGGCAGGCATCCCAATAGTTTTGGCAATATAGTGTATATATTTCTAATTCAATATTTTTGTTTTTCCATCTCTGACCTGGTGAAGCACATTAGGAATGCATAACCACACCCGCTGTGGGGGATTTATGCAAAGTGTGCACACATGGACCATGTATCTCTTGAGTTAGTTAATGCCATTACCCTAGTTGTATCCATTATAGTTCAAGTTGACTTTGCTAAAGTCTTTTAAGTGCAAGTCATTAAGTGATTTGTTGACTGATAGCTGTATTGTGAACAAAAGCTCAAGGATGGTGGTTAATGTTATTGATCAAATATGGGCATGCCCATTTTTTGAGTGATGTCATCCACTATCCTCACTCCTTTGCTTACATCCAGCTCTCAGCTGTAATCATTGGGTGACAGCTAATTGGGTTGGTGGGATTCACTCACTGACTTTCAGGCTGCTGACAGCTGGCAGCTCCCTGACAACTAGCCTGAGTGGAAGGCTATCACATTTATTAGCAGTCGTAATACCGCTGCTAAATGTACACCTTCCTGCTGCTGTGGAGGTTCGACATTTGGCAGGCAAACAACCCATTTAGTTTGGACATTCAATAAAACAGAAAAAGCACAATTTGGACCAATTTCAGGTTTAGTCTGAATCTGAAGTTTATCCCTAACCACCATACACAATGTTATTATTGATTGAATTCTAGATTAGTATATTTTGCCCTGTATGTTCTGCTGTTTTATACATCCTGTAAATTGCATATAGGGATGTATTGTAATAGCTACCTGTCACGAACACTGATGGCGACCTCTAGTGGCCCACTGGCCGAAGTCCTCCCGGGTGCGGAGTCTAAGCCCAGGTCTGCTGGTTCACCAGAGCCCCTGATGGTGGGGATGGACTTGAAGCAGACCAGGACCAGGTCGCGACCCCTGAGTCACACCAACCGTGGTAAAGGCAACCGCCAATGGCGTGTAACGGGTAGGAGCCAGATGTGAAGAGGTGTGACATGGTCAGGCAACCCAGGTAGGTAACAGCGAGGCAGGTGGTACAGATCGGTAGACAAAGAGTAATCGGGTCACAAGCCAGGTTTGGTAACAGCAGGTCAGACAAAAGGAGCAGGCAGAGGATGGCCAGGGCGAGCCAAAGGTCAGGGCAGGAGAAGACAGCGGTATCAGGTCCAGGCAGGGTCAGCAACAAGGCAATCAGCATACAGGAAGAGCAGGAACACAGGAACAGGGAGAAGACCATCAGGCAACTTGTGTCTGTGCAGAGCTGGTTTAAGTAGCCCGCCCGGCGTTGACAGGCGCGCCTGGGTCCTAGTGCCTGCCCAGCGCCGTCATAGGTGACAGGTGTCCTAGTGCCCGCCTGCCTGCATGTCTTGTCGGACACCTATGCATGTGCAGACTCATGCGTCGCGGTGGTCCCTGACACTACCTGTTATGATATAAGCGGACTGTTGACTTGAGTATTCACACATTATCAGCGTGTTTTCACATTACATAATAACATCGTTATATAGTTAGTCTGGCTGAAAAAAGACAAAAGTCCATCCAGTTCAACCATAAAAAAAAAAAAAAAAGTTATCCTATACCCACAGTTGATCCAGAGGAAGGCAAAAACATGTTTTAAAGGTATATTTTATTCATGTTTTTGTGCTTTCATGTAATATTCTATCAGATGGTCTGATGACCTGAGTGTACAAATAGTGGCAGTGTATTTTACTATCAGGCAGCGCAGTTGCTAAATGGTCAGCACGTTCACCTGGCAGCACTAGGGGAGTAGGGTTCAAATCCCAACCACAGCACCACCTGCCTGGAGTTTGCATGTTCTCCCTGTGCTTGTGTGGGTTTGCTCTGGTTTCCTACCACACTCCAAAGACATGCTGGTAGGTTAATTGGCTCCTGTCTAAATTGGCCCTAGTATATGTATGTATGAATGTGAGTTAGGGACCTTCGATTGCAAACTCCTTGAGGGCTAGGGATTGATGTGAATGTACAATATATATATGTAAAGCGATGTGTAAATTGACAGCTCTATATAAGCAGGGCTTTTTTTCTCAGAGGAAAGGTGGTGGAACTCCCCCACCCAAACCTGGCCACGCCCCCATCAAACCCTAGGACCACCCCTTTAGAGAACAGGAATGCAAGTAAAATTTGGGAGGGGCTATAAAAGTAAATGTATGGAATTAACACCGCCCCCCCCCCCACATTAGTAAGAATAGCGAGTAACACTGCCCCCCCCCACATTAGCAAGAAAAGCGAGAAAAATTGTATCGCCGCTCCTTACCTGATGCTGACGATCCGCGCTATGGTAGGATCGACGAGCAGAGGGCGTGATGACGTCAGCGCGCACCGCCGGGTGTACTAAGATACACCTTTCCTATGGGGGTGGCCGCGCGCCCCCGATGTTTACACGCTGGCGGTAGAGGGGGGGGGGTGAAGCGTGCATGTCCCCGCTCACCGGCTGTGAGCAGCGGCAGTGACAGGTGCCGGGCACGCGCAAGCATGACATAAACAAGCCGCGTCCGGCACCTGTCACTTTCGCTGCTCTGCATAGCTTGTCAGCTCTGCAGAGGCAGTCGGTGAGCGGGGACAAGAAGAAAAAGGTGGCGGAACGCAGTACCGCCGCGTTCCGGCAGAAAGAAAGCCCTGTATATAAGTACCTGTAGTAAATAAATAATTGTCTTACAGAGTTCCAGCTAAGTGCTCTTCACCTTAATAAAAGCTTTATATCTGCCTATATGCAACTGCGGATGCTTGATTAATGACTGGATGGGTGTGTAAGAATCAACTAGAAGCACAGAAACATAGAAAAGTAACCGCAAAAAGTGTTCTATGCAGTCTGCCTGTTTTTTTTTTAATTTATACATGTTTCTGTATTTTTTGTTTTTTTTATTTTGTATAAATCCATGTTTGTCCTAAGCATGTTTGAAGCCACTTACTGTTGACGGACTCACTATCTCTGCTGGAAGTGTATTCCACGCATCAACTACCCTTTCTAAGATTGGTTTTGAACTTTTCTCTTGTTAGTTTGAGCTCACATTTTTAATTTTTAATCTTCTTGATCTTGATTAAATGTTGCAAATACTACACTCTTGAATATTATTCACCTCTTTTATGTTTGTAAAGGTTTCAATAATGTCTCCCCTTTCCTTCTTTCCTCTAGAGTCTAGACTGTACACCTTAAGTTTCTGAATTCTCTCTTTATATGTTTTATCCCTCAGACCTTTCACCATTTTTGTTACCTGTGTTTGGACTTTCTGTATCTTATCAATATCTTTTTTGGCTGTATATTCCATTAAGGGCATAAAAGAATAGAAGGCACTAGCGATAACATTGTCTATGCCATACACAGAGCAAATTTTGTCTGGTTCCTAATAAACCAGCTGAAAGTTGGACAGTGGGTGCAAGAATGAGCTTGATGCCCCTCACCTACAGACCTCCTTTGTTAGGGGAGTTGTTCCCCCCTGACCACCAAAGGGATTAAAAATGACATGGTAATTGACGGAGCCTCAGAGGTGTCTACCTCTGATAGGAAAGTAAATTAAATGCTCTTTAAGAGTATCATCAACTTCCCCGGCATAGAGGCAAAGCCCTTTCCGCATGACAACAGACATTAGGCCCATGTGAGAATCAAGCTTGATAGAGTGTAAGAAACTGATACAGTTGAAATGCAAGGCTTTAGACATTTTTTCCAAAAGTTTCAGGGTAAATAGGTCTGCCCTGGAAACAGAAGGGTCTCTTCTAAAATGAATCCATATTAACATAGATACACAAATGTGAGTCACCACTACTATGGGATGGATAGTTGTAATGGAAAACTCAAACTGATGCTTTAGAATAAAATCAGAGTGAAAGTCAATGAAATCCTTGAAGATAAGAGCATCATAAACCTGTTTTGTTGTATGACAGGATCATCTACATGGGGCAGAGACCACAGGTCAATAAATTCCCTTAGAAAAGAGAAATCAGTCCTTTACATTATTAGCGAATTCCATGGTTCCACAGGTAGAGTCAAGTGCTCATAATGGACAGTTTTACAGACATAATGAACTGGGAAGGACTTTACAGCCACAGATCTATAAGATCCAGTGCTTGGAACAGCAGACTGATCCCTTATATGTAGGGTACTGTATCGATCAGAGGATCAATAACTTTGATCAAGTCATATGGAAACTGTCTAAAACAGGCTCTTCAGGAGAAGGGGGCTGTCCTCTGTGCATCTATTTAAAGATTTGCTGTACCATACAGTGGAGAGCAACTAGGCCCAAATTGATGCAATGCTTCGCTTACTCACAAGTGGTGTTGATGAGGGCCACAGGCAGCTGGAGGCAGGCAGTGGAAGTCTTGGGACAATATGATTCCAAAACTACTGGTAAAGTGTGCATGTGCCACATTCCACTTAGTGGATGATGTCAGAGCTCAGTTTTTCAGCCTTAAAGTGGTTGTAAGCCTCAAACATGAAATATGAAGAAAGCATATCCCCTCTATTGTGTGTACTTGTCTCTATTAACAGCACTAAGTGTAATTTCTGTTTGCTGCCTTGTTCCTCTGCTATCAGAATGAGTCACTTCTGAAGTATTCCTGACACCAAGAAAAAAATGGTGACAGGGGAGAGCACAGCCTGTGATTGTGCTAGATGAAGGGGGGGGGTGGCCCTTCCCTCCAATCAGCTGTCAGAGCTCTCCTCACTGAGTATTACTCCCCACCCTCTGCTTTTCAAAGCTGAGAGATCGCATGTAAATTCAGCAATTTGAATCGATGTAGGGGACAGACGGCTATAGATAAACAGGTACAATTTAAGTAGGAGGATTTGTTTAATCTCTGTGTATCACCTGAGGCCAGTCACTTCACTGGGTATATGTAAGCATTTACAACCACTTTAACTGTCACCTTGCCAAAGTGAAAAATGGTGGAGAATATAAATTGTAACTGTTTCAACTGCAAAGTAAATTCTAGGGTACTATTCCACCAAGGTTCACTCACAATGTGAGCTGTTAGAGACCAGGCACTGCAGAGGCTGCACCCTTCTCTGATTCTGGAAACATGTTGTGTGTAAAGGACAAAGCAAAGTACTCAAAAGACAAATACTAGACAAAACTCCAATGTTTAATAGTACAGAGAGATATGAATACAAGATAATTCCTAGATTTCTGCTTTAAAAGGATTCCTTTAAACAAGGATTAATTAGTGACGCAAGGTTTCTTCCCTGTCATTGATGTTGCTGGGACAAATTATTTTCTACTGTTTCCTGAGCTTGTAATAGCCTTAGCGGTTTTAAGGATTTTTTTTTAAAGATGAATAGACCACTGGCTGACTTGAAGACATTGATACATTTTTTTTATAGATTTAAGCTAAGCATTGTAGTTCGTTATTGTCCTTGACGATAACTGTAGACACTGCTGAACAGAGGTGCTTGGATCTTAAAGATCAGAAAACCATTCTGCACAAAAACAAACAGTAGTGTGGTCAACTGTACTGAGCTGCACAGTAGTTTTGAAACCAACCAACCTTTTGTTAAAGGAAACCTATAATGAAAGATATATGAAAGTGGTTGTTGATGATCTTTCATTCTAAAAACCCAAATTGCTATCATGCTAATCCCCTGCTTTCAATACTTTGTGTCACTGATCTTATAATATAGATAATGAGTTCTACTGACCTTCATTGGCTGCATATTTGGTATTGGTCATTAACTAAAACTACTGAACTAAAAAAAAAAAAAAAGAAAAAAAAGATCCAGGGAACTAGTATGTTCAGAAGGAGGTCAGCAATCGTAGCTTTCAACTGTTAATTCAAGTGATTGCTACAATATCTCCCAGAAGTGAGTACTTCTCTAAGTTGACCACTGCCTTGCTAAAGAAGCTGAGGATAAAGGTGATGGCCTGGCCAAGCATGTCTCCAGACCTAAATCCTATTGAGCAACTGTGGGGCATCCTCAAACAGAAGGTGGAGGAGTGCAAGGCCTCTAACATCCACCAGCTCCGTGATGTCCCCATGGAGGAATGGAAGCGGACTGCAGGGACAACCTGTGAAGCTCTGGTGAACTCCATGCCCATGATTAAGGCAGTGCTGGGAAATAATGGTGGCCACACAAAATATTGCCACTTTGGGCCCAATTTGGACATTTTCACTTAGGGGTGTACTCACTTTTGTTGCGGTTTAGACTTTAATGTCTGTGTGTTGAGTTATTTTGAGGGGACTGAAAATTTACACTGTTATACAAGCTGTACACTCACTACTTTACATTGTAGCAAAGTGTCATTTCTTCAGTGTTGTCACATGAAAAGATAGAATAAAATATTTACAAAAATGTGAGGGGTGTACTCACTTACTGTATCAGTTTTTATGCTTTGTATCAGAAGACCCCCAAAAGGTTAAACAACAAGAGGTGAGCAAATGGATGCACATCTATCTCAAGTTGGCCAAGTGAAGACTTACACTGTCTGACTCACAAATAGGGATGAGCTCAGCCATGTTCAGATCCTAGTCTGAACTTACCTGAACTATCCACCAGGAAGCTGTCATTCAAAATCAGCAGGGGATCAAATACTTATCTCCTTCACTGTGTGTGTGTGTATATATATATATATATATATATATATATATATATATATACATACATACAGTATATACACACACACACACATACATATATACATACACAGTGCTTTGAAAAAGTATTCCTACCCTTGAAATTTTCCACATTTTGTTATGTTACAATCAAAAATGTGCATGTATTTTATTGGGATTTTATGTGATAGACCAACACAAAGTGGCACATAATTGTGAAGTGGAAGGAAAATGATAAATGGTTTTCAAAATATTTTACAAATGAATATCTGAAAAGTGTAGCGTGCATTTGTTTTCACGCCACTGAGTCAATACTTTGTAGAACCACCTTTCATTGCACTTAAAGCTGCAAGTCTTCTTGGGTATGTCTCTACCAGCTTTGCACATCTAGAGAGTTAAAATTTTGCCCATTCTTCTTTGCAAAATAGCTCAGATTCGTCAGATTGGATGGAGAGCGTCTGTGAACAGTAATTTTCAACTCTTGTCATAGATTCTCAATTGGATTTAGGTCTAGACTTTGACTGGGCCATTCTAACACATGAATATGCTTTGATCTAAACCATTTCATTGTAGCTCTGGCTGTATGTTTAGGGTCTTTGTCCTGCTGGAAGTTGAACCTCCGCCCCAGTCTCAAGTCTTTTGCAGACTAACGGGTTTTCTTCTAAGGTTTTCTTGCCCTGTATTTGACTCCATCCATCTTCCCATCAACTCTGACCAGCTTCCCTGTCCCTGCTGAAGAAAAGCATCCCCTCAACATGATGCTGCCACCACCATGTTTCACGGTGGGGATGGTGTGTTCAGGGTGATGTACAGTGTTAATTTTCCATTTCTGCCACACATAGCATTTTGCTTTTAGGCCAAAAAGTTCACTTTTGGTCTCATCTGACCACAGCACCTTCTTCAACATGTTTGCTGTGTCCCCCACATGGCTTCTCGCAAACTGCAAATGAGACTTCCTATGGCTTTCCTTCAATAATGGCTTTCTTCTTGCCACACTTCCATAAAGGCCATATTTCTGGAGTGCATGACTAATAGTTGTCCTGTGGACAGATTCTCCCACCTGTGCTGTGGAGCTCTGCAGCTCCTCCAGAGTTACCTTGGGCATCTTGGCTGCTTCTCTGATTGATGCTCTCCTTGACTGGCCTGTCAGTTTCGTGTACGGCCATGTGTGGTAGATTTTCAGTTGTGCCATACTCTTTCCATTTTTGGATGATGGATTGAACAGTGCTCCATGAGATGTTCAAAGCTTGGGGTATTTTTTTATAACTTAACCCTGTTTTAAACTTCTCCACAACTGCATTCCTGACGTGTCTGGTGTATTCATTGGCCTTCATGATGCTGTTTGTTCACTAAAGTTCTCTAACAAACCTATGAGGGCCTCACAAAACAACATTTATACTGAGATTAAAATACACACAGGAAGACTGTATTAAGTGACTTCTGAAGAAAATTGGTTCCACTAGATGTTAGTATCAGAGTAGACATATACTGTATGTATATCTGTGCCAGCAGGTTTTTTTTTTCTAAAGGTGAGTACTGTTGAAGTACTTGGATTATCTTTTCAAAGCAAGAGAAACATGTTTTGGGAAGACCAACTAGCTGTTTTAGAGATACCTTACACTGGAATCCTTGCACAAACGTCATGGCAGTGCCCTTAGTAAAGGGCACTTTGCTTGTTAAGTTCTTTTGCTAAAAAAGGTTAGACAAAGCACAGGAACTTGAATGCAGCTGTTTTTTTTTCTTTGCACCTGGGGGGAAATACCTAATCTTCCTAATTGAAGTTGTTCTGGGAAGATGAGTGGACACTAGGCTAAATCTAGCTTGAGATGCTTCTCTTCTTCCAAACCTGATTTAGAAAAGAATGGATGTCACCTTAGGAAGAAGCTCTAGAGATGTCCTGATAACTACCTTGTCCTAGAAGACAGTACAAAGAGATACTTTAGTTAAGAGAGCTTGCAGCTCCAAAACACATTTGGTGAAGGTGTTTCTGATGAAGATTGTGAGTCAAGTACTGAATCATACTGTTGAGAATTCATAGCCCATTGATAGCTAGTTGGAGCAAACAGAGCAGATATATATATCTTGATTGTGCTGTCCAACAAACTTTTATCCACTTCCTTTTGGAGCAAATCTGGCAAGTGACTCACTGTTGGATGGAGTGGATCAAAGAATTAGAAGTAAGTGATGTAAACAAAAACTGTCCCAAATGTTCAAATAACTTCTATTTTCTACTGTTTAAACTTTTCTAGCTTAAAGAATAGTAGAAATTCGTAAATCCGATAACCCTCCTTAACTCATTTCCTCATTTCAATCTCCAAGCTGCTAATTTGGCATAGGGGTGGATTCATAGCCATATAAAACAGCTGGAGGCAGAATCAGGAACAAAAACTAAGGCTTAAAAAAGAAAAAAAAACTATCAACATAATAGAGAAGAGATAACTAACAGACAGATGAATAAGGAAAATGTAAGTGGCAACCTTGATCAATATGAATGGACATGATCCAAGAGAAGTGTCAAAGGCCACCTGCAGTGCAGTCCTCCAGATTTAATTAGAGCTGTGCTGGACACTGCCACCCTCTTGCCTGGTGTTAGCGTTTGCGATCCCTACATGCCACTTCCTCCCACAAAGGAATACAGAAAGGGCAGATTTCTGCACTGGGTATAGAGCCAAGGCTGACAAAGAAGTGGCCATAGCAGAAAAGAAACCGGCAGTGATTCAACATGCCATTCCAAAGACTAAACAAGATATGCAAGAAAAAAAGAAACGAAAAAGGAAACAAACATAAGTGTATACAGCGATATACTTTATAAAGCAGCATTACTATGCCAGTTAATGCATCTATACGATAATGTTATCCAGGTTAGCCGTACTAGACGTGTGAACCATCACATCATATGGAGAACCCAGGTTGACAAAGGGAGCTCTTGATAGAAAATATTTATAAGGATACCCACAGGTCCGTTTGGGCAGAAAAAAGGGAATGTCTTCCTAGTGGACATTGATGATTTTTATTAGCTAGCACCCTGCAATTCAGGAAAGTGG